>NC_052320.1:28681552-29881552 GCF_016432855.1 Salvelinus namaycush | reverse complement strand
GTCCCAGTTTAGGTCACCTAAAAGGGTATGGCAGGATGTGAGTACAGTGGAGGTAAAACCTAGCATTGAGTGACGATGAGAGAGGTTTTGTCTCTAGAGGCACCATTTAAGCCAGGTGAAGTCACCGCATGAGTGGGGGGTGGAACAAAAGGGCTAGCTAAGGCATATTGAGCAGGGCTGGAGACTCTACAGTGAAATAAGACAATAATCACCAACCAAAACAGCAATAGACAAGGCATATTGACATTAGGGAGAGGCATGTGTAGCCGAGTAATCATAGGGTCCAGTGAGTAGCTAGGCAAGCTGGAGACACAGCGATTCAGACAGCTAGCAGGCCGGGGCTGGCAGGCTAGCAGATGGGCCTCAGGGGGACATCGCAAAGGGAGAGCCTGTTGAAACCCCCTCGAACGGCTACGTCGGCAGACCAGTCGTGATGGATTGGCGGGGCTCCGTGTCAGCAGCAAAGGATCCAGGCCAATTGACAAAAGAGGTTTTGAAACCCAGGAATTGTCTGAGGGATCTCTTCGGCTAGCAGGGAGATGGGCCTAGCTCGAGGCTAGCTCCAGGCTAACTGGTGCTTGCTTCGTGACAGAGATGTTAGCCAGGAGTAGCCACTCGGGTAGCAGCTAGCTAGCTGCGATGATCCGGTGTAAAGGTTCAGAACTTGCGGTAGGAATCCGGAGAAAAAACTGTCCGATATGCTCTGGGTTGATATCACGCTGTGCAGACTGGCAGGAATTGAACAGGCTGAGGCTGGCTGATGCCCTAGTTAATGGTGATGGTAATGGTGTTAATATCGACCGCTAGAAGTGGCTAACTGACTACTAGCTAGTAGCTAGTTAGCTGGCTAGCTCCTGATGAGGGTTCCGGTTCTAAAGTATAAAAAATAGCAGATCCATACTACATTGGGTGAGAAGAGTATATTGAAATTGAGATAAAAAATATATACAAAATATATACGAAGAAAATGATATATACACTGGACGAGACAAGACAAGACAAAAGACGTCTGACTGCTACGCCATCTTGGATCATATATGCTCATTCTATGTCATGAAACGAGCAGGTGTTCATAATGTTTTGTACAGTCAGTGTATAACACGTTGTTGTTGATAAGGTGATACAAATGCATATCTAAGGGAAGGGGAATTTGGGAATATCAGGCTGAGACTTCAGAGGAGTAGCAACATACTTTATTACTGTACACAGAACATTAATTAAGCTGCCAATTTGTCAAGGGCCACCAACAGAATTCCAACTCATTGTAATATTAAGACCTCAATGGAAAGAATCAGTGTACGGATGATTTCCAGTGTTCTACTTGTGACACTCAAGGTGTGAGTTGATGGTCACTGGACTTGATGCTGAATGTTATGGATTGTTCTCACATCTGTTGATAGAGATTGACGCCGGACTTGAGGTACAAGGGCCGAGGACACACTGATTATTCACTGTTATATTGTATTGATGACATTCTGTGAACACTGTGTGATTCTGTAGCAGCTGACAGCCTGTTTGTTTTGACTTCCTACAAGCCTCTAGAGCTGGTGTTTACAGAACATTTGGTGCTGTCTGATTAGAATGTAAAGGGCATGTCTCCAAGATGCCAGTTAGACATTTTCTCTGCTTCTGTGCTGGAAGTGTCTCCCTGTTGCAAATTGTAATAAACTGTGTCCTCCACCTCTTTGGAGGTCAAAAATCTTTTGGGCGGTTTTTACAGCTTTTCTGCTACATATACATGCACATACATTGTACATATACATTTTGCATGTATCAATTTATTATGGATAGATTTGATTGACTTTACCTGCGACTGCTTTTCTCGATTGTTAACCTGGAAATTCCTATTACACGTATGTTTCTACTGTATAACTGACCGCTTTTTCTCTGTTACCATAGTGAAGCCCGGTCGCTGTGTCCTGCCCAAGGGGACCTACATGTGTGCCGAGTACTGTTACAAAGATGGCCAGTGCCCGAGGAACAGAAGTGTTTCCGGATATGTTGATTCTACGCCTGCACTGAGCCATTGAAGCTTTATTGGAAATTCTTAATAATTATAAGAAATAAGTAGAAAATACAAATTATTACAAGTACAATTATGTTTTTGAAAAATGATGATTTTATGCAATAATAAATATGAAAAATGATCATAGCTTTTATGGAAACTGTACCCATTTTATGAACGGTATGTGAATTGACAAACTCATGTGGACTGCTGAATTTGAATAAAACAAGATTTTGAACACCCGTGCATGGTTGTTTAGGGGTTTATTTGAGACTCTCATGTGAATATCCTTCATTTTCCGGCTTCAGACCAATGCCTGTTTGCACTTTAAACATATTTTTTTGTTTTTAATTTCCATGTTTTTTACACCGGAAGGTGATCATGCAACCTTATTATACAACATTATAATTAAGCAATAAGGCACGAGGAGGTGTGGTATATGGCCAATATACCATGCTAAGGACTGTTCTCAGCACGATGCAAAACGGAGTGCCTGGATATACAGCCCTTAGTCGTGGTATATTGGCCATATACCACAAACCCCCGAGGTTCCTTATTGCTATTATAAACTGATTACCAACGTAATTGAAGCTGTAAAAATAAATGATTTGTCATACCCGTGGAATACGGCCTGATATTCCACGGCTGTCAGACAATCAGCATTCGGGGCACGAACCACCCACTTTATAATACTGTTTAACACATGCTCTCCTTGTGAATCTTCACAATGTTGTACGTTTTATTCATTGATAAGATCCCTGCACATAATCCTACTGATCATTGCTCATAAAAAATTGGCGAGAGCAAGGAAACAAAGACTGAAGCAAATATTTACTATGCGATTACACAATGTAGCTGGCTAGATAGATGACTACACAATCCCGAAATTTAGCAAAGCAGTTCTCAGTGGAAGGGTTCTGAAATATTCTCTCTCGCTGAGACGAGGTGTGACCGTGAATACAGTCATCCATCTCGGTGGAAACAACTTGGGACACACAAAGGGGACAACCCTGGTGCGTGAGATGCGATATGACTTGGAGGTAGTCCGAATGCTCCATGGGACAATGGTGAGCTACTCTGACATCAAACTGTGGAAGATTTGGATGTTCCTCCGTGGCAGGCGCATGCCCACAATCCATCACTTTGCATTAAATCACTGTGTCCCTGGGCAATACCATAGGGCAGGGTTTCCCAAACTCGGTCCTGGGGCCCCTCCTGGGTGCACGTTTCGGTTTTTGCTCTAGCACTACACAGCTGATGAAAATAATCAAAGCTTGATGATGAGTTGGTTATTTGAATCAGCTGTGTAGTGCTTGGGCAAAATCCCTAAATATGCACCAAGTGGTACCCATGGTAACAACCATTCCTAAACCTGACTCCAAAAACAAGCCACCGATGGACAGTACCAAAATAGATACTCTATTGATTCTGTTCAATGCCCCATATACTGAGCATTCTTTTTGTAGCGGGAATTTGATATAATAGCTTAAATTGAAAAGAAAGGTTTGATGCTTCAATTGTTACTTTGTATATTACTTCATAAATCTGATGCCATGGTATTGGGATATTGAAAATCTGTTCCCAACTATCTTGAATTTAATGCGGTATAGTTGTCAACCCTGTTGACCATAAGGGAAACTGATACATGTTACGATTTATATTGGTCATTTTAAGCCATTTACGATTAATTCATTCCTTTCTCTTTTAAGTAATTGCCTCTTCCATTTTTGTGGCAGAGCTGCGATGAACTGGTTATAATTTTGTATTGAGCATACATTTCCTTACACCGTGATTAATTGCTTGTGTGACATAATTTTACCTTCATTGTTTACAATGTCATTCATTAACATGATACCTTCCTTATACATTCTCTACAAGAAAATGTTTTTTCCTCTATCAGTACTTTCGAGATTAGACATATTATTTGCTGTAATATAGCCTATGTTCTGCCTCTTCTGGAGGATAACATTTAAACAGTAGCCTACTCTGTTTGGCTTCATTTAAAAATTCTACTTTAAACAGAGTTCCACTGTCAATCCACCAGAAATGGATGGTTTTAATCTGTATAACAGCAAAGAGACCCCTTTTGAAAATGGCTGTCTAGCACAGGAGGTTGGTGGCACCTTAATTGGGGAGGAAGGGCCAACAAGTGCTCAGCATATGTGGGGAACTCCTTCAAGACTGCTGGAAAAGCATTACAGGTGAAGCTGGTTGAGAGAATGCCAAGAGTGTGAAAAGCTGTCATCAAGGCAAAGTGTGGCTACTAAGAAGAATTTAAGATATATTTTTATTTGTTTAACACTTTTTTGGTTACTACATGATTCCATATGTGTTATTTCATAGTTTTGATGTCTTCACTATTATTACACAATGTAGAAAAAACTAAAAATAAAAAAAATAAAAAAACTGGAATGACTAGGTGTGTTCAAACTTTTGACTGGTACTGCATGTAAATTAGATATTTCTGTATTTCACTTTCAATAAATTAGCAAATATTTCTAAAATCATGTTTTCACTGTCATTATGAGATATTGTGTGTAGATGGGTGAGATTCTTTTTTAATGCTTTGCTGGTGGTGAAATTAGCGAAAGGGGGGTGGGGGGATTGGGCTGTGAGGTTACTTTTGCAAGGGTTGAAGACTCCCAATTGCTAACATGTATAGAGAGCAATAGTAATGATGTCTCTTTGTAGGGACTAACTCCGCCATGGTTCTTTGAACAAAGCCTATGGGAAAATGTATGGAGTTTTTGTAGGGTTTGTGGATAAACGCTGAAAATACGTCTTGTGGTGAAGACAGGTTTAGGAGATCTTATACGTTTTGTTCTATGAGATCATCTTCATCAGCTAATGTCCCTTTTTGGGAATTTTGAAGCATTTATGTAATTAAGAAAAGCATTTGTGGACTAAAAACATTATGTTACTCAACATAGAGTTTGTCTGAAGTTACACATCACAGTATCACAACAGCGTGACCGTTTTGGAATATTGTGTGCTTATTGTTTAGAAAGTATTTAGTATTTAAGTAGAAGTTGCCCACACTTTAGATGAGGCCACGCAAAAAGACTTAACTGGTGATTAGTAAAGTAGTTTATAAAGACCTATATTACATATCTTATGTAATGGTCTTATGAATATTAGTGTAACAATGTGCGCTGAGAGTTGGGAAGCAAGTTCAAAGAGTGAGGGATTTAACCAATAAACGAAACATAATAGAAAACAAGAAACACAAACAACGCACAGACCAAACTGAAACAGAAACAATGACGCCTGGGGAAGGAACCAAAACGAGTGACATACAGTGGGGAGAACAAGTATTTGATACACTGCCGATTTTGCAGGTTTTCCTACTTACAAAGCATGTAGACGTCTGTCATTTTTAGCATAGGTACACTTCAACTGTGAGAGACGGAATCTAAAACAAAAATCCAGAAAATCACATTGTATGATTTTTAAGTAATTAATTTGCATTTTATTGCATGACATAAGTATTTGATCACCTACCAACCAGTAAGAATTCCGGCTCTCACAGACCTGTTAGTTTTTCTTTAAGAAGCCCTCCTGTTCTCCACTCATTACCTGTATTAACTGCACCTGTTTGAACTCGTTACCTGTATAAAAGACACCTGTCCACACACTCAATCAAACAGACTCCAACCTCTCCACAATGGCCAAGACCAGAGAGCTGTGTAAGGACATCAGGGATAAGATTGTAGACCTGCACAAGGCTGGGATGGGCTACAGGACAATAGGCAAGCAGCTTGGTGAGAAGGCAACAACTGTTGGCGCAATTATTAGAAAATGGAAGAAGTTCAAGATGACGGTCAATCACCCTCGGTCTGGGGCTCCATGCAAGATCTCACCTCGTGGGGCATCAATGATCATGAGGAAGGTGAGGGATCAGCCCAGAACTACACGGCAGGACCTGGTCAATGACCTGAAGAGAGCTGGGACCACAGTCTCAAAGAAAACCATTAGTAACACACTACGCCGTCATGGATTAAAATCCTGCAGCGCACGCAAGGTCCCCCTGCTCAAGCCAGCGCATGTCCAGGCCCGTCTGAAGTTTGCCAATGACCATCTGGATGATCCAGAGGAGGAATGGGAGAAGGTCATGTGGTCTGATGAGACAAAAATAGAGCTTTTTGGTCTAAACTCCACTCGCCGTGTTTGGAAGAAGAAGAAGGATGAGTACAACCCCAAGAACACCATCCCAACCGTGAAGCATGGAGGTGGAAACATCATTCTTTGGGGATGCTTTTCTGCAAAGGGGACAGGACGACTGCACCGTATTGAGGGGAGGATGGATGGGGCCATGTATCACGAGATCTTGGCCAACAACCTCCTTCCCTCAGTAAGAGCATTGAAGATGGGTCGTGGCTGGGTCTTCCAGCATGACAACGACCCGAAACACACAGCCAGGGCAACTAAGGAGTGGCTCCGTAAGAAGCATCTCAAGGTCCTGGAGTGGCCTAGCCAATCTCCAGACCTGAACCCAATAGAAAATCTTTGGAGGGAGCTGAAAGTCCGTATTGCCCAGCGACAGCCCCGAAACCTGAAGGATCTGGAGAAGGTCTGTATGGAGGAGTGGGCCAAAATCCCTGCTGCAGTGTGTGCAAACCTGGTCAAGAACTACAGGAAACGTATGATCTCTGTAATTGTAAACAAAGGTTTCTGTACCAAATATTAAGTTCTGCTTTTCTGATGTATCAAATACTTATGTCATGCAATAAAATGCAAATTAATTACGTAAAAATCATACAATGTGATTTTCTGGATTTTTTGTTTTAGATTCCGTCTCCCACAGTTGAAGTGTACCTATGATAAAAATTACAGACCTCTACATGCTTTGTAAGTAGGAAAACCTGCAAAATCAGCAGTGTATCAAATACTTGTTCTCCCCACTGTATATAGGGCAGGTAATCAAGGAGGTGATGGAGTCCAGGTGAGTGTCATAACACGCTGATGACCGCAACGATGGTGACAGGGCCGCGCCATAACGAGCAGCCTGGTGACCTAGAGGCCGGAGAGGGAGCACACGTGACAGTACCCCCTCCCTGACGCACGGCTTCAGCCACAGGACGCAGACCAAGATGACGATCCCGGGGATCAGGAGCGGACCAGTAACCTAGGTGCGGGAACCTGTCGACCTAGAGCGCCAGAGATCTTATAAGAAATCCCGCTATGCCCTCCGACGAACCATCAAACAGGCAAAGTGCCAACACAGGACTAACATTAAATCGTACTACAGCGGCTCCGACGCTCGTCAGATGTGGCAGGGCCTGCAAACTATTACAGACTACAAAGAGAAGCACAGCCGCGAGCTGCTCAGTGACACGAGCCTACCAGACGAGCTAAATAACTTCTATGCTCGCTTCGAGTCAAGTAACACTGAAACATGCATGAGAGCATCAGCTGTTCCGGACGACTGTGTGATCACGCTCTCCGCAGCCGATGTGAGTAAGACCTTCAAACAGGTCAACATTCACAAGGCCGCAGGGCCAGACGGATTACCAGGACGTGTACTCCGAGCATGCGCTGACCAAATGGCAAGTGTCTTCACTGACATTTTCAACCTCTCCCTGTCTGAGTCTGTAATACCAACATGTTTCAAGCAGACTACCATAGTCCCTGTGCCCAAAAAAAACTAAGATAGCCTGCCTAAATGACTACCGACCCATAGCACTCACGTCTGTAGCCATGAAATGCTTTGAAAGGCTGGTCATGGCTCACATCAACACCATTATCCCAGAAACCCTAGACCCACTCTAATTAGCATACCACACCAAAAGATCCACAGACGATGCAATCTCTATTGCACTCCCCACTGCTCTGTCACACCTGGAAAAAAGGAACACCTATGTGAGACTGCTATTCATTGACTACAGCTCAGTGTTCAACACCATAGTGCCCTCAAAGCTCATCACTAAGCTAAGGACCCTGGGACTAAACACCTCCCTCTGTAACTGAATCCTGGATTTCATGATGGGCCGCCCCCAGGTGGTAAGGGTAGGGGTGCGTGCTCAGCCCCTTCCTGTACTCCCTGTTCACTCATGACTGCACGGCCAGGCACTACTCCAACACCATCATTAAGTTTGCTGATGACACACCAGTGGTAGGCCTGATCACCGACAACGATGAGACAGCCTATAGGGAGGAGGTCAGAGACCTGACCGTGTGGTGCAAGGACAACAACTCCCCCTCAACGTGATCAAGACAAAGGAGATGATTGTGGACTGCAGGAAAAGGAGGACCGAGCACGCCCCCATTCTCATTGACGGGGCTGTAGTGGAGCAGGATTCAAGTTCCTTGGCGTCCACATCATCAACAAACTAACATGGTCCAAGCACACCAAGACAGTTGTGGAGAGGGCACGACAAAACCTATTCCCCCTCAGTAGACTGAAAAGATTTGGCATGGGTCCTCAGATCCTCAAAAGGTTTTACAGCTGCACCATCGAGAGCATCCTGACAGGTTCGTTCACTGCCTGGTATGGCAACTGCTTGGCCTCCGACCGCAAGGCACTACAGAGGGTAGTGCGTACGGCCCAGTACATCACCGGGACCAAGCTTCCTGCCATCCAGGACCTCTATACCAGGTGGTGTCAGAGGAAGGCCCTAAAAATTGTCAAATACTCCAGCCACCCTAGTCATAGACTGTTCTCTCTGCTACCGCACGGCAAGCAGTACCGGAGCGCCAAGTCTAGGTCCAAGAGGCTCCTAAATAGCTTCTACCCCAAGCCATAAGACTCCTGAACAGCGAATCAAATGGCTAATCACTTTGTCAACCACAACGTGTTATAGACTGACTGTACAAAACATTATGAACATAGACTGATATAGACTGACCAGGTGAAAGCTGCGATCCCTTATTAATTTCACCTGTTAAAACCACTTCAATCAGTGTAGATGAAGGGTAGGAGACAGGTTAACAGTCAGTCATATAGAATGTGATTTGTATAGTCCTACAATGTTATTGTGAGAGAATAATGTAAGAAAATCCAATGTTGAGCATTTATTTAGTCCGCCAAATAGTTGTCCGCTCTAAGCCACAAGATATCAGTGTAGTAAAATGATAAACGCGTATAGGTCTGCCCATCATGAACTTGACAGATGAGAGAGAAAAGCTTTGATAGAAATTAAAAAAGTTATTTTGGGACATGTATAGGCCTATTTCTTAAGATGAATTACAAGTAAAAATCATATACCATGTAAACAGAGCCCAACCGTTGCCCAAAAATCAACCCATCAACAGTGTTATAGTTCTCCACATACTGTACTTTGAAACATTTCGTTATGAATCATTATACATTGTGGATTTTCACCTGCAGTTTAACAGAAATGCATTCAGTCATTGAACTACACACTCAGTTGAAGACACACTATGGACGTTTAGTTGTTAATTGTTTACATCAAATTTTGGTTTAATTTCTGAACAATATTACTGTCCATTTGGGGGACCACTTTTGGATCAAGAGCACCCCCAGAGGCACAAGTTCCATATATCCTTTTTAATTATTGTCATTACATGTGACCTAAGCAAGTGTTCGGATCCGAACTCGGAATGTAAATTGATGGGCATAGGGACCCTGCAGGTGCATTGTTCCTTGTGCATTCATCTTTTCTATGGTCTCTCCCCAATGATGTGAAAAACCCTGGATTGCTGGTGCTTTGTAATGGCCAATGAGAGGCTTTGAAGCCACAGGCCGCCACATTGGCACACCCCAGAAAGAGCAGTCCTCCATAGGAATGAATGGAGTTCTACAATATTTCTGTAACGGATTTCCTCTTCGTCTGAGGAGGAGTAGCAAGGATCAGACCAATGTGCAGCGTGGTAAGTGTCCATAATGAGAAATTTAATAACTCAACAGAACACTGAACAAAATAACAAAAGTACAAACAACCGAAACAGTCCCGTATGGTGCAAAAACTAACACAGGAAACAACCACCCACAAACACAGGTGGGAACAGGCTACCTAAATATGATTCTCAATCAGAGACAATGATAGACAGCTGCCTCTGATTGAGAACCATATCAGGCCAAACACACAGAAGTACAACACAAGGACAACATAGAACACCAGACATAGATTGCCCACCCAAACTCACGCCCTGACCAACCAAAACAGAGACATAAATAGAATCTCTAAGGTCAGGACGTGACAATTTCAATAGAATGTTTCAAAGACACAATTTCATGTATTTAAGTAATTCTTTGTTGTGGTGGGGGCATTAACATGAACACTCTCAAAATATAAAATGTTCATGTTCAGTTCAATTAATATCATTTTCATGTATGCATTAAGGTGTCTGTAATATAATATATTTGTCAAAAAACAAATGTAGACATTAATAGATGCATTTCTATAGCTTTCTTTTTTACAATGAAGGAGGAGTTCCAAAATGGCTGTGCGGTGGCTTCAAAGCAGCGCCCCCTCTTAGTCATCTAAGGTTAATACATAATATGGTCTCCTCTTCTTCTATGAAATTGATTTGAACTGCATTTGCTCTAACAGTCTTGAAGTCAGCATGGACATGAATTTGTCAGCGCGTTGTGCTTTGGTTCTTTTTCTGTTGGCATTTGTAGATTTGAAAATAGTCTCTGCTGCAGAAACGGGAGGCACATCTACAGGTGAGTTGTTCTAATTAGCCTACTTTGCATTATTTGTCATGAAACAAACTGTGACAATTTGCTGAGTTTTTTGAAGAAGCCTGCTAGATAAAAGTGTTACCTGAACTTAACATTTTTAGTTGGCCCAAACTTAGCTCCAACTTGAGAAAACGTATGCAACAACTCAGTCAACATATAATGATGTGATTGTCAACTTGTCTCATATGTTCATTCAACTATAAATTATTACTTGGGCATCTTAAAAGCACTGTTTGTGTGTCTGTGTGTAACCAGTTGCACAGCCCGTTTTAGTTAACATACAATGTTTTCAACCTACATATTTTAACCAATAGATTGTGAGTATTCAGAAGGCTGCCATGCATTTTCATGGGTGTTATGGGGGAAACATTGATGATCGGGGACAAATGTCTCCAAAACTATTAATTAGACACAAAATTACTTGGAGTATGGCCTACAAACTTTCCAGAGATGCAAATGCATATTTGTCGAATACATCTGAACACATTTATGACAGATTTTCAGAAAATGATTCAGTCCAATTGTGTCTATGTTCATGTCTCATTGTGGCAAGTTGGGTCCCCTGACATATCTGCTCAAATTGTGTTCACAAAGCAAAGCCTGGAGTGTGCCCTCGTAGACGATGGGGCTCAGGGATATGTGCAGAGTTCTGTTCCAATGACAGTGACTGCCCCAATGATGAAAAATGCTGTCACAACGGATGTGGGCATGACTGCATTGCACCTTACACAGGTAGGATATGTTCCCTGAGTGACAGATACACACATCCATTGCATTCATTATTGCTGCATTACTCTGGAATCAAGAAAGCTGGAGCTCGGTTAAGAGCTAAGACACTAAATTATGAAGATTTCCAAGAGCCATGCAGGCATATAGAGTCTATATATATATATATATATATATATGACCCAGAGTATTCCAGCTGAAAGATTCATAGTCATTGTAATAGTAAGACTTCAATGGGAAGAGTCAGTGTAGGCTGACAAGATCCTACCATAAACCTATTTGTAATGGGGAAATGTAAGATCGCTAAAGATCATATTTAGTTTAGAGTGATCAACAAAACATTTAGCGTATACAGTCTATGTAATACACAATATTTCCAGTATTCTAGTTGTGACACTCAAGGTGTGGGTTGATGGTCACTAGACTTGATGCTGAATGTTATGAATTGTTCTCATATCTGTTGATAGTGATTGACGCCAGACTGGATGTCCAAGTACCAGGATCGAGGACACACTGATTATTCACTGTTGTATTGTACTGATGACATTCTGTGACCACTGTGTGATTCTGTAGCAGCTAACATTTATCGTAACCATCTCCACACAAATATGACAGATTTTCAGAAAATGGTTCAGTCCAATTGTGTAAATGTTCATGTCTCTTTGTGGTAAGTTGGGTTCCCTGACATGTCTGGTTAAATTGTGTTGTCCCAAAGCAAAGCCTGGAGTGTGCCCTCGTAGACGATGGGGCTCAGGGACGTGTGCAGAGTTCTGTTCCAATGACAGTGACTGCCCCAATGATGAAAAATGCTGCCACAATGGATGTTGCATTGCACCTACACAGGTAGGATATGGTCCCAGAGTGACAGATACACACATCCATTGCATTTATTATTGCTGCATTACTCTGGAATCAAGAAAGCTGGAGCTTGTAATGTACATTTCATACACATAGATATATATTTTTCACATACTCTCTTTAGAGCTGAGACACTAAATTAAGAAGATTTCCAAGATGTTGTGCAACATCTATACACTCCGAGTATACCAAACGTTAGGAACACTTTCCTATTTTGAGTTGCACCCCCTTTTGCCCTCAGAAAAGCTTCAATTCATCAAGGCATGAACTCTACAAGGTGTTGAAAGCAGTCCATAGGGATGCTGGCCCATGTTGACTCCAATGCTTCTCACAGTTGTGTTATGTTGGCTGGATGTCCTTTGGTTGGTGGACCGTTGGCGGAGGGTAGCCTAGGGGTTAGAGCTTTGGACTAGTAACCGAAAGGTTGCAAGAGCAAATCCCCGAGCTGACAAGGTAAAAATCAGTCGTTAAGAACAAGGCAGTTAACCCACGGTTCCTAGGCCGTCATTGAAAATAAGAATTTGTTCTTAACTAACTTGCCTAGTTAAATAAAAGTCAAATAAATAAAAAATGTAAAAAATCTTGATACACACAGGAAATTGTTGAGCATGAAAAACCCAGCAGCGTTGCAGTTCTTGACACAGTCAAACTGGTGCGCCTGGCACCTACTACCATACCCTGTTCAAAGGCACTTACGTCTGTTGTCTTGCCCATTCACCCTCCTGAAGGGCACACATACATAATCCATGTGTCTATTGTCTCAAGGCTTAAAAATCCTTCATCCTTCTTTAACCTGTCTCCTCCCCTTCATCTACACTGATTGAAGTGGATTTAACAAGTTACATCAATATTGGATCATAGCTTTCACCTGGATTCACCTGGTCAGTCTCTGTCATGGAATGAGCAGGTGTTCATCATGTTTTGTTCAGTCAGTGTATAACACATTGTTGTTGATAAAGTGATACAAATGCATATTTCAGGAAAATATGGGAATATCAGGCAGAGACTTCAGAGGAGTAGCAACATACGTTTCTTATGATACAGCAATTCACAGAACATTAATTAAGCTGACAATTTGTCAAGGGCCACCAACAGAATTCCAACTCATTATAATAGTTAGAACTCAATGGAAAGAATCAGTGTACGGATGATTTCCATTGTTCTAGTTGTGACACTCAAGGTGTGAGTTGATGGTCACTAGACTTGATGCTGAATGTTATGGATTGTTCTCACATCTGTTGATAGAGATTGACGCCGGACTTGAGGTACAAGGGCCGAGGACACACTGATTATTCACTGTTATATTGTATTGATGACATTCTGTGAACACTGTGTGATTCTGTAGCAGCTGACAGCCTGTTTGTTTTGACTTCCTACAAGCCTCTAGAGCTGGTGTTTACAGAACATTTGGTGCTGTCTGATTAGAATGTAAAGGGCATGTCTCCAAGATGCCAGTTAGACATTTTCTCTGCTTCTGTGCTGGAAGTGTCTCCCTGTTGCAAATTGTAATAAACTGTGTCCTCCACGTTTTTGGAGGTAAAATATCTTTTGGGGGGTTTTACAGCTTTTCTGCTACATATACATGCACATACATTGTACATATACATTTTATATGTATCAATTTATTATGGATAGATTTGATTGACTTTACCTGCGACTGCTTTTCTCGATTGTTAACCTGGAAATTCCTATTACACGTATGTTTCTACTGTATAACTGACCGCTTTTTCTCTGTTACCATAGTGAAGCCCGGTCGCTGTGTCCTGCCCAAGGGGACCTACATGTGTGCCGAGTACTGTTACAAAGATGGCCAGTGCCCGAGGAACAGAAGTGTTTCCGGATATGTTGATTCTACGCCTGCACTGAGCCATTGAAGCTTTATTGGAAATTCTTAATAATTATAAGAAATAAGTAGAAAATACAAATTATTACATGTACAATTATGTCTTTGAAAACTGATGATTTTATGCAATAATAAAAAATTTAAATTATCATAGCTTTTATGGAATCTGGACCAACTTCATGGACGGTATGTCAATTGACAAACTCATGTGGACTGCTGAATTTGAATAAAACAAGATTTTGAACACCTGTGCCTTGTTTTTTAGGGGTTTATTTGAGACTCATGTGTTGCTCATGTGAATATCCTTAATTTTCCGGCTTCAGACCAATGCCTTTTCTCACTTTAAACATAGTTTTTGGTTTTTAATTTCCATGTTTTTTACACCGGAAGGTGATCATGCAACCTTATTATACAACATTATAATTAAGCAATAAGGCACGAGGAGGTGTGGTATATGGCCAATATACCATGCTAAGGACTGTTCTTAGCACGATGCAAAACGGAGTGCCTGGATATACAGCCCTTAGCCGTGGTATATTGGCCATACACCACAAACCTCCGAGGAGCCTTATTGCTATTATAAATAGGTTACCAATGTAATTAAAGGTGTAAAAATAAATTATTTGTCATACCAGTGTTATACGTTCTGATATATCATGGCTGTCAATGTAACGATTGTCGTCGGGAGAAGGAGAGGAGGACCAAAGTGCAGCGTGGTACGTATCCATAATACTTTTAATAAAGATGAATACGTGAACAAAAACAACAAAACGACCAACGAACAGTTCTGAAAGGTGCAACAAACACTAAACAGAAAATAACCACCCACAAACACAGGTGGGAACATGTTACCTAAGTATGGTTCTCAATCATAGACAACGATAGACAGCTGCCTCTGATTGGGAACCATACCAGGCCAAACACATATAAATACAAAAACAAGGCCAACATAGAACACCAGACATAGAATGCCCACCCAAACTCACGCCCTGACCAACCAAAATAGAGACATAAAAAGGATCTCTACGGTCAGGGCGTGACAGTCAGCCTATCAGCATCCCAGTTTAAATAGAGTTTAGCACATGCTCTCCTTGTGAATCTTCACAATGATGAGTGTTTTTAAATTGTATTTATTGATAAGATCCCTGCTCATAATCCTACTGATTATTGCTCAAAGAAAATTGGCGAGAGCAAGGAAACAAAGACTGAAGCAAATATTTACTATGCGATTACACAATGTAGCTGGCTAGATAGATGACTACACGAGCACGAAATATGGCCGAGCTGTTCTCAGTGGAAGGGTTCTGAAATATTCTCTCTCGCCAAGGCGAGGTGTGACCGTGAATATAGTCATCCAGCTCGGTGGAAACAACTTGGGACACACAAAGGGGACAGCCCTGGTGCGTGAGATGCGATATGACTTGGAGGTAGTCCAAATGCTCCCTGGGACAATGGTGAGCTACTCTGACATCAAACTGTGGAAGATTTGGATGTTCCTCCGTGGCAGGCACATGCCCACAATCCACCACTTTGCATTAAATCACTGTGTCCCTGGGCTGTACCATAGGGCAGGGTTTCCCAAACTCGGTCCTGGGGCCCCTCCTGGGTGCACGTTTTGGTTTTTGCTCTAGCACTACACAGCTGATGAAAATAATCAAAGCTTGATGATGAGTTGGTTATTTGAATCAGCTGTGTAGTGCTTGGGCAAAAACCCCAAATGTGCACCAAGTGGTACCCATGGTAACAACCATTCCTGAACCTGACTCCAAAAACAAGCCACCGATGGACAGTACCAAAATAGATACTCTATTGATTCTGTTCAATGCCCCATATACTGAGCATTCTTTTTGTAGCGGGAATTTGATATAATAGCTTCAATTGAAAAGAAAGGGTTGATGCTTCAATTGTTACTTTGTATATTATTTCATAAATCTGATGCCATGGTATTGGGATATCTGTAACGGTAGTCCTCCTCCTCTTCATCCGAAGAGGAGGAGCATGGATTGAACCAAGGCGCAGCGTTTTGGAATGACATGATTTATTTAAGACACGACAAAACAACGAAGACAGAAAACGAACTATACTTGAATTAACTAACAAAATAACAAAACGAATGTAGACAGACCTGGACGACGAACTTACATGAAACACTAAGAACGCAATAACAGGAAAACTGACTACACAAAAACCGAACGAACAAACATACCGAGAACAGTCCCGTGTGGCGTAACATACAGACACTGACACAGGAGACAACCACCCACAACAAACAATGTGAAACAACCTACCTTAATATGACTCTCAATCAGAGGAAACGCCAAACACCTGCCTCTAATTGAGAGCCATACCAGGCAACCCATAAACCAACATAGAAACAGAAAACATAGACTGCCCACCCAACTCACGTCCTGACCAACTAACACATACAAAAACTAACAGAAAATAGGTCAGGAACGTGACAATATCGAAAATCTGTTCCCAACTATCTTGAATTTAATGCGGTATAGTTGTCAACCCTCTTGACCATAAGGGAAACTGATACATGTTACGATTTATATTGGTCATTTTAAGCCATTTACGATTAATTAATTCCTTTCTCTTTTAAGTAATTTCCTCTTCCATTATTGTAGCAGAGCTGCGATGAACTGGTTATAATTTTGTATTGAGCATACATTTCCTTACACCGTGATTAATTGCTTGTGTGACATAATTTTAACTTCGTTGTTTACAATGTCATTCATTAACATGATACCTTCCTTATACATTCTCTACAAGAAAATGTTTTTTTCCTCTGTAAGTACTTTTGAGATTAGACATTATATAGCCTATGTTCTGCCTCTTCTGGAGGATAACATTTAAATAGTAACCAACTATGTTTGGCTTCATTTGAAAATTATACTGGAAAACTTCTTTTTTTCTTTCCCTTTTTTTCAATTTTTGCATAAAATGACATACCAAATCTAACTAACCTGTAGCTCAGGCCCTGAAGCAAGGATATGCATATTCTTGGTACCATTCGAAAGGAAACACTTTGAAGTTTGTGAAAATGTGAATTGAATGTAGGAGAATATAACACAATAGATCTGGTAGAAGAAAATACAAAGAAAAAAACAACCTGTTTTTTTCTACCACCATCTTTGTAATGCAATAGAAAGGTCCCAATTCTAGCCATCACTCTGGTTGTAATTCCGGTGGTGTCCACAAGATGACAGCAGTTTAAGTGCAAATTTTAGATGGATAACTTGAAGAATGAGCGACCTACATGACATTTAGTGTGAAGTCACCCAGGTACATTTTGGCAAAACGTGAAGGAGACATTGGCATTCATGTTCCATTTTTCTGCAAGAATATCGTCAAATCTGTATACTTGGACTTTGATTTATCTTTTCCAGTATTAGTAGCCGTATTATAAGTTCAACATTTGCCAAAGAACCAGTTTTCATATCTTCATAACTCTGAATATTCTAATACTTTTTATCCAAAATGAAAAGGCATGCTGTCGCAAAAGGTTAGCGCCTACATTTTGCGACCGAGACAGGGATACTCCCGTAAAGCCCAGCTCATTGGCTATCTAGCTAGCTTTGTTTGACCCCGATTGGTGCTTATTTGACAAAGATACAGTCGATCAAATGAAGACAGGCGTGCCATGAAGGCGTGCCATGAAGGCGTCCTATAGGATATACAACATATACAACACAACAAATGATATAGTGAAGTCTGGTTACATTCTATGATCTCTGAGGAATACATACGAACGTGAATTGACCGGTTGAAACAACGTTTATGGTTAGATTTTTACAGATTCCTTTCATTGCAAACAGTACAAAATCGATCGTGCATGCTATATGGAGCTTTTTAGGATATGAAAAAGGATTTTATCTAACAAAACGACACTTCATGTTATCTCTGGGACCCTTTGGATGATAAATCAGAGCAAGATTTCAGAATGTAAGTACACATTTCACCTTCGGAGGTGAATTTATCAAACCTATTGCGGTGAAAAAGTGTTTTGTACTTCCCACATATGCTGAGCACTTGTTAGCTGCTTTTCCTTCACTCTGCGGTCCAACTTATCCCAAACCATCTCAATTGGGTTGAGGTTCGGGTGATTGTAGAGGCCAGGTCATCTGATGCAGCACTCCATCACTCTCCTTCTTGGTCAAGTAGCCCTTACACAGCCTGGAGGTGTGTTGGGTCATTGTCCTGTGGAAAAACAAATTACAGTCCCACTAAGCGCAAACCAGATGGGATGGTGTATCGCTGCCGAATGCTGTGGTAGCCATGCTCGTTAAGTGTGCCTTGAATTCTAAATAAATTACTGACAGTGTCACCAGCAAAGCACCCCCACACATCACACCTCCATGCTTCATGGTGGGAACCACACATGCGGAGATCATCCGTTCACCTACTCTGTGTCTCACAAAGACAGCGGTTGGAACCAAAAATATCAAATTAGGACTCATCAGACCAAAGGACAGATTTCCACCGGTATAATGTCCATTGCACGTGTTTCTTGGCCCAAGCAAGTCTCTTCTTATTATTGGTGTCCTTTAGTAGTGGTTTCTTTGCAGCATTTCGACCATGAACGCCTGATTCACGCAGTCTCCTCTGAACAGTTGATGATGAGATGTGTCTGTTACTTGAACTCTGTGAAGCATTTATTTGGCTGCAAATTCTGAGGCTGGTATCTCTAATGAACTTATCCTCTGCAGCAGAGGTAACTCTGGGTCTTCTTTTCCTGAGGCGATCCTCATGAGAGCCAGACTCATCATAGCACTTGATGGTTTTTGCGACTACACTTGAAGAAACTTTCAAAGTTCTTGAAATGTTCCACATTGACTGAGTTTCATGTCTTAAAGTAATGATGGATTGTCATTTCTCTTTGCTTATTTGAGCTGTTCTTGCCATAATATGGACTTGGTCTTTTACCAAATAGGGCTATTGTCACAAAATAACTGCTTGACTCAAACGCATTAAGAAGGAATGGAACTCCACAAATTAACGTCTAACAAGGCACACCTGTTAATTGAAATGCATTCCAGGTGACTACCTTGTGAAGCTGATTGAGAGACTGCCAAGAGTGTGCAAAGCTGTCATCAAGACAAATGGTGGCTACTTTGAAGAATCTAAAATATATTTTGATTTGTTCAACACTTTTTGGTTTACTATATGATTCCATATGTGGTATTTCATAGTTCATCAGCTAAAGTCACTTTTTGTGAATTTTGAAGCATTTATGTAATTAAGAAAAACATTTGTGGACTAAAAACGTTATGTTACACAGCATAGAGTTTGTCTGAAGTTACACATCACAGTATCACAACAGCGTGACCGTTTTGGAATATTGTGTGCTTATTGTTTAGAAAGTATTTAGTATTTATTATGTATAAATAGGCCACACTTTAGATGAGGCCATGCAAAAAGACTTAACTAATGATTAGTAAAGTAGTTTATAAAGATGTAATCTTATGTAATGGTCTTATGAATATTATGAAATACTTTACAAGTTGTTTTTAAATGTGTGCATGTGTGAATAACTAGGTAACTAACATTGACAAATGTGGGAGTAATGATTTAATAAATTATTCATAAAATATTAACCAAGCCATTATAAATGCTTTATTACGTGGAGTTATTATAAAGTGCTACCGAATACAGTATTTAATTCTACATGATTACATTCTGTTTCAGACTCATGTGGGAATCTAGTGAAATAGATCATTTCCGTTTTGGGCCGATCTCCATGTCATGCTGGCAAGGTGATGAGCTATGGACTGGAAAAATGGGCTGTGCTATGAATTGGTTCCTGGCTGATCTCAGAAGTGTTGGTGGCCCTTGACAAATTGTCAGCTTAATGTTCTGTGAATATCACTGTATAATAAGTAGTGTATGTTGCTAGTGCTACCCCTCTGAGTTCTCAGTCCGATATTCCCAAATTCCCCTCCTCGGACATATGCATTTTATCATTATATGAACCACAACATGTTATATATTTTCTTATTAGGCAATAGGCTATCTCCTCTTTATCTAACCTAAGTTGTCTCAGTCAGCCACATATAATGTGATGAGTATAGTCCTACAGCGTAATTTGGAGGGAAATTGAAATATAGTAATTACTTTGTTTATGGAGGTGTACATTATAAAAGTGATAATGTAAGAAAATCCAATGTTGAGCATTTATCTTGTCCGCCAAATAGTTGTCTAATCTAAGCCACCAGATGTCAGTGTAGTCAAAGAAAGAACGCTTATTCATCTGCCCAACATAACCATGACAGCTGAGTAAATGTGTAGGCCTAAAGACCATCCTAAAGGTGAATTATACGTTTTTAACAACAACAACAAAAATATTCTACAATATACAGGCAACGGAATCCAACCATTTCCCAAACTCAAACAATCAACAGAGTGCTATCTCTTTACATGGCGCCGGAGAGGAGGGCTGAGTTCTTATTGGCTCTTAACCAACCATGCTATTTTGTTTGTTTTTTCACGTTGTTCGTAACTTGTTCTGTACATAATGTTGCTGCTACCGTCTCTTATGACCGAAAAGAGCTTCTGGACATCAGAACTGCGATTGCTCACCTCAAACTGGACAAAGAGTTCTTCTTCAATGAGTCAGACAGGAGGGATATGCTACCATAGACACCCGACCAGGCCCAGATCCCTGTGATTCGTTGGAAAAGGAAACTGAGATTTAGTGGAAAAGATCAGGGTGCCTTGCGAGGATCAGGTGACGAGTGGCTAATCTGCCCTTGCCTTCCGTCCTGCTAGATAATGTTCAATCGCTGGAAAATAAATGGGACGAGCTGAAAGCACATATATCCTACCAACGGGACATTAAAAACTGTAATATCTTATGTTTCACCGAGTCGTGGCTGAACGATGACATTAAGAACATACAGCTGGCGGGTTATACACTCCATCGGCAGCACAAAACAGCAGCCTCTGGTAAGACACGGGGCGGGTGCATATGCATATATATGTGAACAACAGCTGGTGCACAATATCTAAGGAAGTCTCGAGGCTTTGCTCGCCTGAGGAAGAGTATCTCATGAAAAGCTGTAGACCACACTATCTTCCTAGAGAGTTTTCATCTGTATTTTTCGTAGCTGTCTACATACCACCAGACTCATGCTGGCAATAAAACCACGCTCAAAGAGCTGTATATCGCCATAAGCAAACAGGAAATCGCTCATCGAGGCGACGCTCCAAGTGGCAGGGGACTTTAATGCAGGGAAACTTAAAACAGTTTTACCTCATTTCTATCAGAAGGTTAAATGTGCAACCAGAGGGGAAACAATTCTAGACCACCTTTACTCCACACACAGAGATGCGAACAAGACTCTCCCTCGCCCTCTATTTGGGCAAATCTGACTATAATTCTATCCTCCTGATTCCTGCTTACAAGCACCAGTGACTCGGTTTATAAAAAAGTGGTAAGATGAAGCAGATGCTAAACTACAAGACTGCATTGCTAGCACAGACTGGAATATGTTCCACGATTCTTCCGATGACATTGAGGAGTACACTGCATCGGTCACTGGTGATATCAATAACTGTATCGAGGACATCGTCCCCACAGTGACTGTATGTACATACACCAACCAGAAGCCATGGATTACAGGCAACATTCACACTGAGTTAAAGGGTAGAGGTACCGCTTTCAAGGAGCGGGACTCTAACCCGGAAGCTTATAAGAAATCCCGCTATGCCCTCCGACGAACCATCAAAAAGGCAAAGTGTCAATACAGGATTAAGATCGAGTCGTACTACACCGGCTCCAACGCTCGTCGGATGTGGCAGGGCTTGCACTTACCTCGATGCACTTATTGATAAAACCAGTGACTGATGTGGGTGGCAGGGTAGCCTAGTGGTTAGAGCGTTGAACTAGTAACCGAAAGTTTGCAAAATCAAATCCACGAGCTGACAAGCTAAAAATCTGTTGTTCTGCCCCTGAACAAAACAGTTAACCCACGGTTCCTAGTCTGTCATTAAAAATAAGAATTTGTTCTTAACTGACTTGCCTAGTTAAAAAAGTCAAAATAAATGTGTCAGGGCTTGCAAACTTTTACAGACTACAAAGGGAATCACAGCCAAGAGTTGCCCAGTGACAAGAGCCTACCAGATGAGCTAAATAACTTATACGCTTGCTTCGAGGCAAGTAACACTGAAATATGCATTAGAGCATCAGCTGTTCCGGACAACTGTGTGATCACGCTCTCCACCGCCGATGTGAGTAAGACCTTCAAACAGGTCAACATTCACAAGGCCACAGGGCCAGACGGATTACCAGTACGTGTACTCCGAGCATGCCCTGACCAAGTGTCTTCACTGACATTTTCAACCTCTCCCTGTCTGAGTCTGTAATACCAACATGTTTCAAGCAGACCACCATAGTCCCTGTGCCCAAGAACACTAAGGTAACCTGCCTAAATGACTACCGACCCATAGTACTCATGTCTGTAGACATGAAATGCTTTGAAAGACTGGTCATGGCTCACATCAACACCATTATCCCAGAAACCCTAGACCCACTCCAATTAGCATACGGCACCAACAGATCCACAGATGATGCATCGCTATTGCACTGCACCCTGCCCTGTCACACTGGACAAAAGGAACACCTATGTGAGAATGCTATTCATTGACTACAGCTCAGTGTTCAACACCATAGTCCCCTCAAAGCTCATCACTAAGCTAAGGACCCTGGGACTAAACACCTCCCTCTGCAACTGGATCCTGGACTTCCTGACAGGCCATCCCCAGGTGGTAAGGGTAGGTAACAACACATCCGCCACGCTGATCCTCAACACAGGGGCCCCTCAGGGGTGGGTGATCAGCCCCCTCCTGTACTCCCTGTTCACACATGACTGCACGGCCAGGCACAACTCCAACACCATCATTAAGTTTGCTGATGACACAACAGTGGTAGGCCTGATCACCGACAATGATGAGACAGCCTATAGGGAGGAGGTCAGAGACCTGACCGTGTGGTGCAAGGACAACAACCTCTCCCTCAACATGAACAAGACAAAGGAGATGATTGTGGACTACAGTAAAAGGAGGACCGAGCACGCCCCCATTCTCATTGACAGGGCTGTAGTGGAGCAGGTTGAGAGCTTCAAGTTCCTTGGCGTCCACATCACCAACAAACTAACATGGTCCAAGCACACCAAGACAGTCGTGAAGAGGGCACAACTAAACCTATTCCCTGTCAGGAGAATGAAAAGATTTGGCATGGGTCCTCAGATCCTCAAAAGGTTTTACAGCTGCACCATCGAGAGCCTCCTGACGGGTTGCATCACTGCCTGGTATGGCAACTGCTCCGCCTCCGACCGCAAGGCACTACAGGAACAGCACAAAATTACACGTCATGCAATGCACGGCTCACCATCCAACTGCACTCACTTACGCTGGTTTGGTGCTTGTTCACTGGGCATGTAGTTACCAAAATAATACAATTACAATATACAATATAATATATTTAACAATGTACCTGATAGGAGCAGCACAAAATTGCACGTCATGCAATGCACGGCTCACCATCCAACTCTGCACTCACGCACTGTACAAAATATATGAACCCCCCCCACCAGACACATTAAGTTGCTAGCTAGTATTAGCGGGAATTCTTTACAACAAAATGCACAACAAATATTAACCAAAAAATGCTGCATCTATTGTGTGATGTTCGAATAACATTTACAAACAAATTGATATAAATTGTACATTTAAATCATCACTTGGGAGTATAAAAATCACTTTTGACGTACAGTGCTTTGCAACCAACAACTTACCGCTGGTTAGGTGCTTGTTCACTGGTACGATTCTAACTGAAACATCCTCCCTCGTAAGCAAGCTATGCAAACCAGCCAATAAGATGCCATGTTGAGTAGGTGAAGGCAAGACAAAACTAAAACCAAAAACCCATTGGCCTAACAATAAAGTGGCTAGGGGAATCACCAATATAACCCTGTTACACCTGTGAAGCCCTTTTTGTGCAAAGCAATGATGACGGCACGTGTTTCCTTGCAGGTAACCATGGTTGACAGAGGAAGAACAATGATTCCAAGCACCACCCTCCTTTTAAAGCTTCCAGTCTGTTATTCGAACTCAATCAGCATGACAGAGTGATCTCCAGCCTTGTCCTCGTCAACACTCACACCTGTGTTAACGAGAGAATCACTGACATGATGTCAGCTGGTCCTTTTGTGGCAGGGCTGAAATGCAGTGGAAATGTTTTTGGGGGATTCAGTTCATTTTCATGGCAAAAAGGGACTTTGCAATTAATTGCAATTCATCTGATCACTCTTCATAACATTCTGGAGTATATGCAAATTGTCATCATACAAACTGAGGCAGCAGACTTTGTGAAAATTAATATTTGTGTAATTCTCAACTTTTGGCCACGACTGTACACCTGTTGTATTCGGCGCATGAGACAAATACAATTTGATTTGAAACATTTCGTTTATGAATCATTATGCGTTATGGGATGTCACCAGCAGTCCAACAGAAATCCTTTCAGTCATTGAATTACCATCTCATTTGACGTTCAGTTAGTGTATTTTTTAATACAGTTTCATTGTATATGGCAAATTTCAGCTTAAATGTTAATAACAATTTGGTGGTGCTTATATTTGTCCTATTTCGCACATGTTCAAGTGTGTTTTAATATGCATGTGTGAATGGAAATGTGTTTTTTGCATATCACAACTCTCCCTGATACACCTTCAGAGAGTGGTGTCACAGCCAGGGTCTGCTATTATCAACAACAAGCCGGAAGCAATTAAGGTTAAGGGCCTTGCTCAAGGGCACGTCGACAGATTTTTCACGTTGTAGGCTTGTAGATTTGATCTCACAACCTTTCTGTTACTGGCCAAACACTCTAGCCCTTAGGCTACTTGACACCCATGTACATGTTGGCTGTATGATTCATGTAATATTCATCAATTTCTTATCCAAAACCATACAAATCCTTAGTTTTAGGCTAACAATATTTGCTTTTGCTGATGGGTTTAGGGAGGTGTTCCCCTTTTTGTCCAATTATGAATATCTGTTCTAATTTCTTTGCAATGTTCCTGTCCATTTGGGGCACCCTTTTTGGATCAATAGCAACCCACGTAAAAAGTTCCATATTGCCTCTTTAATAATTGTTATTAGATGTGACCTAAGCAAGTGTTCGATCCGAACTCGGAATGTAAAATGAGGGACATAGGGACCCTGCAGGCCTATTGTTCCCCATGCGTTGGGCTCTCATTTGGGGTGCGTTCAGTTCGACTAACCGTTTGCTACGTTGCGTGACGGTTTGTACTGAACGACACGTTTCCCAAAACGTTCTTCAACGTTCTTGAACAGACTTTGACGTATGTTTGCTCAGTTTGGTGGGTGTGGCGGGTGTCACTCACTGAGGTATAATAAGGTGTGGTGGCATGAAGCAATGAGTGACGTATTCAAAGGGCAGCGTCCATGCTGGCGTTCATATATATATCAGTTATGCTGACAGCGTTCCCCAACCCTGGCCTGAAACAACAACCCAACCCCTCCGCGTTTTTCAACTGGTCGTTCAGAACAGCCCCGTTTCCGTTTAATTGAACGATGCACAACGTTTTTTCATACTGAACGCGCCCAGGTCTCTCTTCTATGAAATCTATTTGGACTATTTGCTCCAAGTACAGTCTAGAAGTCAGCATGGAAATGAATTCGTCAGCGCTTTGTGCTTTGGTTATTGTTCTGTTGGCATTTGATTTGAAAATAATCTCTGCTGCAGAAACTGGAGGCAATTCTACAGGTGAGTTGTTAAAATTACTTTGCATTATTTGTCACTATTTGTCATGAAACAAAGTAAGGCAATTTGATTAGTTATTTTAAGTAGCCATTTGACATGTAGGCCTACCTATGTGATGTGAGACACAAGTGACTAGCCTATATAGGCCTAATTTGTGTATAGGCTATTTTGCATCTTATTGTGTTGTTTTACTTACTAAAAACACTAGCCAGCCATTATGATTTAAATTTGCTGGTTGAAACAATCCAGCCTTACACTTGGCCATTTTACGCATAGCCTACACTGAATGTGCAGGTACCGAAAATGAACGAAAAAGCTTGTTTTTGTAATCCATTGCCGTAATGTTGCTAGAGTAGCCTACTTTGTAATTACAGTTTAATTAACGTGATTTGAGGTCGCCCAAGTTCACTCCAACGATTCCTCCTGCTCTCTCACAGTGCCAATCCTCCCAAAGGCAGGTCAGTGCCCGCGGCTTCTGAACGTGGTGCCGTCACACAAGGGATGTGTCCGCGATGAGGACTGTCCTAAAGATGACAAATGCTGCGTATTTGACTGCGGCGCAGTGTGTGTCCCACCTGCCTTCAGTAAGAACCTGACTGGCTTATTAACCTCAGGCCCAGCAATACCTAGCAAAAATTTGTTTTTTCACTACTTTCATTGATCTGTACAGCCTTCAATATGTACAGCCTTCATATTTAGCCTCTCAATTAAGTGTTTTACGATTTTCTTTTCAGTACAATGAAAGTATTAGTAGAAATCTAATGAAAAAGAATTTGACAAATTAGTTGCCTTCATGAGTATTATTGACTAATGTCAAAAACAAAAAATGAGGTCCACCAAACAATAACCTGATAAAACATTTTTTTACAGAAATGTTTTGCTTAGTAAGAAATGAATGTCCAACTAGTCAGTACCAACTGTGTGGAGTTTGGAGTTTGTGACAGCAACAATGTGAGCTTATTACAGTATTATAGACATATGTTCGGGGGTGTCCTATGATCTTTTATGTAGAAGAACCTTTGCTTTCTATCGACTCGTGTGGCTTGTGAGCTTCGTAGAGCAAAACAGTGCGTGTTCGTGAGCGTCTCAGTTTTTTATAGTGGGGTTCATAATAGTTTGTAGCTCAAACCGTTCGGAGTTTACAGACGTTTTTGTGAGAATAACCGTTTTCAGGATCCGCCCTTGTCTCTCAAACACAGCCCCCGTTAATCGCACAGACTAATGGTTGGTATGGGACCATGTCTGTTCCCACAGCCCTTTGTTCCTTCAGTTCCCACAGCCCTATGTTCTCTCAGCCCTACGTTCCTTCAGCCCTATGTTCCCTCAGCCCAAAATTCCCTCAGTTCTTTCTATCTTCTAAACCAGGAGTCGGCAACCCAAATGAGAGGAGTAACCTTTTTTCAAAATCTCTATATTAGTATTTTATATAGTATTTTTGGAGGAGCAAGGAATGTACCCGTGTTTCAGATGAGGAAAAACTGGAAAGAGAGATATAGTCAAAAACTTTAATGTGAAAACAAATATTTTACATTGTGTATGTTTTTCACATCCTTGATGTACACAGGTCTTTTGGTGAGTTGATCCAATGTTGCATGAATGAATAAATTAGAACCATCAATAACAGTTAAAGATGCATGTGTTTGTACCTTGCATAGAACTTCGATAAGGCATTACATGTATTTTTACTTAAGTAGATGCAAAACAAATATGAATAATAATCTTAGAAAATACAATTTGTCTGTAATATTGACAAAAGGTCAAGGTCACAGTGATTGCACATATTCAATAGGTCCCATACACCCTTAACTATTATTACTTAACTATTTGTATAGATTCTGAAATAATCAGCATTTTTTTAACCTTATAACAAGAAGCATTTGTGCCAGTTTTGATTGAAATTGTTTCAGTGATTACTGAGGGAACATAAGGCTGAGAGAACATAGGCTTGAGGGAACATAGGCCTGAGGGAAACATTGATGATGGGGACCAAATATCTAGTCACAAATTTTCAGAAAGTGGTTCATGTCTCTTTGTGGTAAGTTGGGTTCCCTGACACGTCTGCTCTGCAAATTGTGTTTCCAAAGCAAAGCCAGGAGTCTGCCCTCGCAGACGATGGGGCTCAGGGATGTGTGCTGAGTTCTGTTCCAATGACAGTGACTGCGCCAACGATGAAAAATGCTGCCACAATGGATGTGGGCATGAGTGCATTGCACCTTACACAGGTAGGATATGGTCCCAGAGTGACAGATACACACATCCATTGCATTCATTATTGCTGCATTACTCTGGAAACAAGAAAGCTGGAGCTTGTAATGTACATTTCATACACAAAGATCAATATATTTCACATCACTCTCTTTAGAGCTGAGACACTCAATTAAGAACATTTCCAAGATCCATGCAGGCACATAGAGTCTATATATATGACCCTGAGCATTCCAGCTATAGAATAAGAAAGTGTAAAACTTTAATGGGAATAGTCCGTGTAAGCTGTTGCTACCATAAACCTACAGTATGTTGCTACTTTATAATGAAACACCTTTTTTCTGTTGCCTTAGTGAAACCTGGTCGCTGTGCTCTGCCTAAGGGGACCCCCATGTGTGCTGAGTACTGTTACCATGACGGCCAGTGCCCCGAGGAACAGAAGTGTTGCCGGACAACCTGCGGCCACGCCTGCAGTGAGCCATGCTCATAGGACAGCAAGGTTCGGGTCTGGAGAGGAGTGACAACACTCCTCAAATCATTTCAATAAAAAAATAAGAGTTCTCCTTCTTCAAGAAGAGGAATGCTTGTTGTTGTTTTTTAGAGGGGGGGAGGGGGTTGTACTTGTTTGTATTCCAATCAATAAAGCGGTCTGTGCAGCCTTTATATACATTCCAGTACATGTATTACCTTGTTGGTGGAAATCTAGTTTCCCGGGTGCCTTTTTAAGCCGGCGCTGAGCTACAACGACAAATGATGGAACACCAAGAATGGAAATTGCTCAAGTATGTACACGTTCTGTCTGTCCACCAGATTCAGTGCTTATTCTTCTATTTGGTCAGTGATTTGTCTGGAGCACTCAGGTTTCTAGTGTTACTACACCTCCCCCAACTCTGCACAAAGTTTCTGTGTTCCCTGCCAATGTATACCCACTTCCCTGTCTAAATGGACTGAGTTCAGCAGAGCTATTAAACCGGACATGACCCTCATTAGCCCTGTTTATACCTGGTTCTAACATGCATCCTTTGTCCTGATCCTGCCCACCGCCGGAGGTAGTCAGGCACGCATTTGTAGACGGCTATGGACAGTGAAACCATTTAAATCATCATTATCCTGCCCTCTGTCATTTACAGGTGGCACAATAGACTTGTGGCATCAATATGTACATTTAAATAAACATTATATTGAAAGAATATCAGTCAAATAATTTGCATACAGGGATAGACCAGGAAATCTAGTCACAATGCATACACCTTGGACAGATAGGAGACACATTCTAATACCACGTGTAGACAGATGTCTGAAAATGTGGGCACAATCTGAATGTGGAGAAGATCAGGACACAGCATGCCTGTTAGCGGCAGGTATAAACAAGGCTTTTTATTTGGAATGCTGAGGGCTTTTTTCCCCCCACTCTAGTGCCAAACACGTGCGAGAGGAAATTGCTGACTTGCAAAGAAAGAGACCTCTGTGTGTCTGTTCTGTTGGAACTTGGCAGGAGTGATGCCAAGCTTGTTTATAGAGAAAATAATCATCCGCTCCCTCCCCTTCACATACACACTTCCACAGCTGAGTGAGATGGGATACAGAAAGTGAACTGGGTGTATTAAAATTGACTAGGGAAAGTGTCTGCTCCATTTTATCTGATAAAGTAGACCATGATATCTGTTCATGATACATTTCGATTTGAAATGTTCTGTAATGGCGGCAGGTAGCCTAGTGGTTAGAGCGTTGGACTAGTAACCAAAAGGTTGCAAGATCGCATCCCCGAGCTGACAAGGTAAAAATCTGTTGTTCTGCCCCTGAACAAGGCAGTTAACCCACTGTTCTTAGGCTGTCATTGCAAATAACCATTTGTTCTTAACTGACTTGCCTAGTTAAATAAAGGTCAAATACATTTTAAAATTTACATCTGCCTGAATAGGTCCATACTGTATGGCTCATCATAGAATTACATCAGCTGTTATGACTGCTTATGTTATGTCGCGGAGACTCCTAAAATGGATTACGGTACAGTTGATCCAATCCATGCTCAGCGGCCAAGTGTTCATTTATTCTCAGGAATCCTCCAGGAGTTCTCTATCAGTCCAAAAGTACTGTTTTGGACTGGGATGAGAGAGTCCACATCATTCTTCAAGTGTGCGACCCTTTTTTCTATGTTCTGATCTATGTTCTCCACAAGCCTCCATGTATTTCTTCTTATGAAACCGTAGGACTTGAAAAAAATTATAAATGTTTGGACTGTTGCCAATTTTATTAAAAAGACAAATAGCCCAGGTTACCCCATATCTTCAAACATTCTCATGTTGTTCAGTAAAATGTGAAGTATCAACAGCAGTTTTAGTACACAAAAAAATGAGCAGTCTTAAAAAGTCAAATGTATTAAGGGTGTATTTTTCTTGGTAAATCAGTTCTTAAATAATGCATGGCAAACTTCTTAAAGTTGAGTGGTGGGTATCTGTGCTAGAAAGGCTTACCAAAGTTTCCGCCATTTTTAGAACACTAAAACGTCAATAAGAAACACAGACAATGGATGGCTAAGACAAGTCTGGTCAAATCAATGGCCGTTTCTTGTAGAGATGGTTGGGTTTTCTTCAAGTACAAGTCATGTTGACTGGTTCTGTGAGCAATTAACAAAACGTTTACAGAAATCCAACTAACTGGTTAAGAAAGTTCTGTACGTCAGTGTACTTAACTTTTCAACATCAACTTAAAGTACAAATATTATTTCTGTTTAGATTGAAGAGGTGCATCAGATCTTTCTAGAGCAATGGCTTCACAAACAGTGCAATTACTTTTTCCAGTTACAGATATATCAGAACTTGCTGTGATCTGCTGCCGCGTCTGGCAGCCAACTTTCCCCACTGAAACCTGCAGCAAACACTTTGGTTCCTTCGTTACAAACATTAAAAAGGCCTTATTCTCTGTTCAACTACACCAACAGTAGTAGTGCACTGAAGAAACGCCACCCTTTTTGCTCCTCACGGTGAGAAAATGCCTTAAGCGTCCATCGAATCCATGACACTTCATAAAGTCTCATGTTTAACTTCTTTGTCCTCCACAAAACAGAACTGAGAGTTTTGTTTTTTATTGCAGAAGCTTCCAATGTTTAAAGTAGCATCTCCCTGAAACTTACCTTCACATTTCCCAAGTGGTGTAATCACTGACCTCATTGCCCCACCGCAAAAATGTGCTTGATAATGTTGTTAGCTTTAGCATGACAGCATTCTGGCCCATCACAGCAGTGGCACACCCCTGAGCCTGCAGATGATGTTGGCTAGCCGTTTGGCCAGGCCCGGGCTGGGCTCCTCCACCTGGAAGGTGCGGGTCAGGAGGTTGTAGAGGGAGCCGTAACCCACGGCCACCACGGTGCAGGTGAGGCAGATGACGTTGTAGGGCATGCTGAAATCAGGGGTGGGCAGGTTCACCAGCAGAGGCTCCGTGTAGACCCGCATGAAGTAACTGGACTCCTCTTTACACGGGAAACTGGGTAGACAGAAATTAATTATAATAACCTATGAGGGTTGGGGGTCAATTCCATTCAAAATCAATGGAATTGAGGAATGATACACTACTTTCAAAAGAAGATTTATTTGGCATAATTTCCTTAAAAATTGCATTACATCAGGTGATAAACTAAAACACTTAAGACAACTGCTACGTAAGTGTTCAACCTGTACTTAAAAGAAAATAAACAGCCTTATGACTCACAAGCTGCTGAAAAGCGGGCGTTCCTGGGTGCTGTTGGTATCCATGGCGACAACACTGGGCACGAGAGCGCTGATAACAGAAGACCTGAAGCGAGGGACAACATGTCATCAAATATCTGCTACTGGAAACATGAATATCTGCAGACTACAAGCAAGTGGTATCTCAATTTTAGCCAAGGCCCCATCTTCATTCAGAATCAAAGTCAAGACAAATATTTAAAATAATTTCATACTAGCTGGGCTTGATTGAGCTTGCTTGGGACAACGGAACCAATAGCGGAAAAACTGCAAATTGCTAAAAGGAATTTGAAAGATTCCTAATTGTATTTGAACCCAGTTCTGAAGCACAAATTGAAAATCTATGACAGCAATTATAGGCAAACAACACTTCAAAGTTATGACAAAGAGTACATTAACTGTCCAAGTTTCCATTACAATTGGCATTTCTTTAGACAAAAACAGAACTTGACCCGTAGCATAGACAAATACATATCTTCTATTTCTGTAGACTGTTGACTTCAATAAAGTCAAAGTTATACCCGACGTAGAAGCCGTGGTTGGGGTCGGGGGTGTACTCCATCCACTTCAGGAGTGCCCTCTCAAACTGCACGGTGACCTCGGTCACAGAGTTAGGAGGCAGCTGGACCAACATCTCCAGCAGGTGGGGCTGAAGGCGGTCTTTGGACGGCTGGTAGTGGATGTAACCTAGGTAGAGAAGAAGAGAGGAAACATGTATTTATTTGCACAACCAGGAAAGACAAGCAAGTAAGTAAGAATATACACAAAATATCATGAAGGAGTTCCTAATGTTAAGTTGCATCCCGCAGAACAGCCTGAATTCGTCAGGGCATGAACTCTACAGGGTGTCGAAAGCGTTTCACAGGGATGCTTCCCACAGTTGTGTCAAGTTGGCTGGATATTCTTTGGGTGGTGGACCATTCTTGATAGACACGGGAAACTGTTGAGCGTGAAAATCCCAGCAGAGTTGCAGTTCTTGACACAAACCGGTGCGCCTGGCACCTACTACCATACCCTGTTCAAAGGCACTTCAATGTTTGTCTTGCCCATGTCTCAATTGTCTCAAGGCTTAAAAATAAAGACATTACACACAGAAGATACATTTAAAAACATTAACATGTAGTGTGCTTATCTATTAGTTACACATTTATGATACTGAAGCATGTTCTCCTCATGTGGGCAGATAGCTCTTGAGGGAAAGGCCTATCAATAGGTAGCTGAAATTCATATCAACACTAGGCCCTACTTCTTCAAAGTGCACAAATCTAAAAGTTAGTTGATCAAAAAGGAACCGGGGTCATGTTCAGTAGGAGACCTAACAGAAAATACTTTGCAACGGAAAACGAAAACCATCGTTTCATATTAGACAAGGCCAGGTAGTCCCTCCCTGTTTTAGTCCGATTTCTTCGGTTTGGTGCCTAATGAACAAGACCCAGGCATAGATGAAACCGTGTCAGCAGGTGAGAAGCAGCAGTACTCACTGGGCTTGTTGTCGCGACCCTTGCTGGTGACGATGAGCGTGTGAATGTAGAGGCGCAGGTACCAGGGCACGGTGTCCAGCAGGAGCACAGGGAAGGCCCGGTATGGGTGGTGATTGTACACCAGGGTGTGGATCTCTCCCGTCTGCAGCCCGTAGCCCGCCACGTAGCGCTCTCCGTGAAGTAGAGGGCGCAGCATGTCTCCTGGTGGCAGGAAAGGAGGGAGCGTTCATATGGTCAATAATAGAAATAGAATTACTAAAATAGAAATAGAATTTCTATACAGACACCCTACATGAAAATTCATTCATATCAGAAAATCTTCTCTTTTCTGTAACACGTACATTACATGATCATACTTTGTAGTAACTGCAAATGATACTATTGCCTACAACATATTAACATGCTGTTTCTTAGTACCTAAGTAACGGCATTGTAATTGGATTGAGCAGTTTACATTTATTTTTTAAATACACAAGAGGAATAGGGACTGTTTCTTATTCCACTTGTGTACGGGAAGTGGACAGACAGTCGAGGGAACATATTTTCTGGAATGAAACACAGCCCACATATGGAGTTGTGTCCTAGCCCGGTGTCAACTCACACCACTCTCGGCTGCTCTCCAGCGCAGCAGCATGTTGAGGGAGCGCGTCTGTCCGAACGTTGCCTGGTTGGTGAGGTCGTAGACCGAGTAGGTTCTCCGATCCCCCAGCACCACAGCCTGGCTCAACAGGGGAGTGGCTGGACTCAATTCAAACAGCTCCCCCTTTAAAGGGGAAAAACAACAACAATCTATTCCTGCTCAACTACCATAGGATTGATAGAGATAAATAGGTTTTATTTCCACAAATACATGTAGCACAATGGCGCTTGTTGGCAGTTTACAATAAAGAAAACTGAATTGCAGTCCAGCTTACAGAAGAACATGATTAAAATAGAAACTCATTCATATTTTAATTTGAACAACTACCCCATCTAGGGTCTGCTTAAAAGCCTAACTAATGATGGTATTGGCCTGTCTTTGTAGTGTTCCGTGTTACGGATCTGCCGTAGTTGCCCGCCCTGACGTGAACCTCACTCCGGATCTGATCCCTTGACAACAAGCTGGAGAATGTGTTTGAACCCTACAGCTTGAGAGCAAGTCCCCATTGCACTACTCTATACCAGTAGTGTTGACTGGTGTTTTAGTATAAACAAAACACACAGGCGCACACGTGATGCTCAGCCAACTACTTTCGCGACGCACCATTGTAGCAGGTATGTTAGTGATTGGACTAAAGCTTGGCATGCACAGAGGTCAGTCTGAGAAGGGTTCATTTCAATAGGAAGACCATGGAGTGTTGATAGTTGTTTGAACTTCGGTACGTATTAAATGGTGCTGACTTTTCTTCTTACTTCAAAAGAATGAGCTTTTGAAACTCAAAATTGATGCTCTGTTCCTTGACTGTATGAAGTAACTAAGTCATTCTGAGTAAGAGTGTCTGCTAACTAAATAGAATGTGTATTAATATAAAGTTTGAGGTAATGTAAAGTTAGTTGTGTAAAGTATGCGGTCATGTAACGTTAGTCACGTAAAGTTACTTACCTGAGGGTTGTCTGTGACGTCCACGTACACTTTACTGGAGGAGGCCAGGGGGCAGGCTTCAGTCAGGGTACGAGAGAACATCTTGAACAGGGACCACTCTGTGGAAACACCCAGTAACCCAACACATCATATTCATGTCCTATATTTTGTATGTTTCTAAATGCAGTGACCAGTCTTTTTCATTGAGCTTAGAAGGGAAATGTCTGTACACCACAGTAGAAAGAAATTACTTTTCCATGAAAAGTTATGTTCATTATCTCCTTCATTTTATTGATTTACTGTAAAGTGTTGCAATTTGAATTACACTTAAAATAAAATGTAATTTGAAAAATGTGCCATTTTCACTTTGCAAAATAAAGCTCGCATGCAAATGCACCTACATGAAGCGGTGTCAGAGCGGAAGATACTGTACATCTTGGCAATACCAGCATGTTTTAGCAATAGTGTGGTGATACTACACTGAACAAAAATAAACGCAACATTTTTACTGAATTACAGTTCATATGAGGAAATCAGTCAATTGAAATAAATGCATTAGGCCCTATTCTATGGATTTCACTTGAATAGGAATACAGATATGCATCTGTTGGTCACAGATACTCAAAAAAAAGGTAGGGGTGTGGATCAGAAAACCATTCTGTATCTGGTGTGACCACCATTTGCCTCATGCAGCGCGACATCTCCTTCGCGTAGAGTTAATTGTGGTCTGTGGAATGTTGTTCCACTCCTCTTCAATGGCTGTGCGAAGTTGCTGGATATTGGCGGGAACTGGAACACCCTGTCGTACACATCAATCCAGAGCATCCCAAACATGCGCAGGTGGGTAACGTGTCCGGTGAGTATGCAGGCCATGGAAGAACTGAGACATTTTCAGCTTCCGGGAATTGTGCACAGATCCTTGCGACATGGGGCAATGCATTATCATGCTGAAACATGAGATGATGCCATAACAATGGGCCTCAGGATCGCGTCACGGTATCTCTGTGCATTCAAATTACCATCGATAAAATGCAATTGTGTTCGTTGTCTGTAGCTTATGCCTGCCCATACCATAACCCCACCGCATGGCACTTTGTTCACAACGTTGACCTCAGCAAATCTCTCGCCCACACGACGCGGTACACGCCGTCTGCCATTTGAAACTGTGATTCATCTGTAAAGAGTACACTTCTCTACCGTGCCAGTGTACATCGAAGGTGAGCATTTGCCCACTGAAGTTGGTTACGATGCCAAACTGCAGTCAGCTCAAGACCCTGTTGAGAACGATGAGCAAGTAGATGAGCTTCCCTGAGATGGTTTCTGACAGTTTGTGCAAAAATCCTTTGCTTGTGCAAACCCAGTTTCATCAGCTCCCCGGGTGGTTGGTCTCAGATGATCCAGCAGGTGAAGAAGCCAGATGTGGAGTTCCTGGGCTGGTGTGATTACATGTGGTCTGCAGTTGTGAGGCCGGTTGGATGTACTGCCAAATTCTCTAAATCAACTTTGGAGGTGGCTTATGGTAAAGAAATTAACATTCAGTTCTCTGGCAACAGCTCTGGTGGACATTCCTGCAGTCAGCATGCCAATTGCACACTCCCTCAAAACATCTGTGGCATTGACTTGTGTGACAAAACTGCACATTTTAGAGTGGGCTTTTATTGTACTCAGCACAAGGTGCACCTGTGCAATGATCATGCTGTTTAGTCAGCTTCTTGATATGCCACACCTGTCAGGTGGCTGGATTATCTTGGCAAAGAATAAATGCTCACTAACAGTGATGTAAACAAATTTGTGCACAACATTTTAGAGAAAAGAAATGTCTGGGATCTTTAATTTCAGCTCATGAAACCAACACTTTATATGTTGCGTTTATATTTTTTGTTATACCCTTTTCACACTATCAAGTCGACCTACACTGTACTGGTTCAGTTATTTTCCATTCACACTGTCCACGTTTCCAGCAACTATATGGTGGAGGCATAACCAGGCCAGCGCAGTACAGCTTGGCTCAGCTCAGTATGTGAAAGGGGTATAATACTGAATGAGGAGAGGCCTCTCTCACCTCGTTTGCCCTGGTCAGAGGAGTGCAGGTCAAACACCACATTCAGTGTCTGTCTCAGCTCCCACGCTGTGGACTTGAAGTCCTGAAACAACAGTAGCCGAGTGTCATATAAAGGCTGGGACTCATCAACAGTGACAGGTTTTCGAACGGGATTACAAGTAGGATGGAAGGTGAAATTAGTGGCTTGGTATATTCTACAGGAGAACCTTAAAAAGCCCACACAAAAAAAATGGATGGTTATTTTTCTTTGATATGGCTGACCACATGATAAAAGGTAGCTATAATATACAGTTGAAGTCAGAAGTTTAAATACATTTAAACTCAGCTTTTCACAATTCCTGACATTTAATCCTAGTAAAAATTATTCCCTGTATTAGGTCAGTTAGGATCACCACTTCATTTTAAGAATGTGAAATGTCAGAATAATAGTAGATAGAATGATTTATTTCAGCTTTTATTTCTTTCATCACATTCCCAGTGGGTCAGACGTTTACATACACTCAATTAGTATTTGGTAGCATTGCCTTATGATTGTTTAACTTGGGTCAAACGTTTTGGGTAGCCTTCCACAAGCTTCCCACAATACGTTGGGTGAATTTTGGCCCATTCCTCCTGACAAGAGCTGGTGTAACGGAGTCAGGTTTGTAGGCAAAAGAAATGAGCCAAGACCTCAGAAAAAAAATTGTAGACCTCCACAAGTCCGGTTCATCCTTGGGAGCAATTTCCAAACGCCTGAAGGTACCACGTTCATCTGTACAAACAATAGTACGCAAATATAAACACCATGGGACCACATAGCCATCATACCACTCAGGAAGGAGACGCGTTCTGTCTCCTAGAGATGAACGGACTTAGGTGCGAAAAGTGCAAATCAATCCCAGAACAACAGCAAAGGACCTTGTGAAGATGCTGGAGGAAATAGGTACAAAAGAATCTATATCCACAGTAAAACGAGTCCTATATCGACATAACCTGAAAGGCCGCTCAGCAAGGAAGAAGCCACTGCTCCAAAACCGCCATAAAAAAGCCAGACTACGGTTTGCAACTGCACATGGGGACAAAGATTGTACTTTTTGGAGAAATGTCCTATGGTCTGATGAAACAAAAATAGAACTGTTTGGCCATATTGACCATCGTTATGTTTGGAAGAAAAATGGGGAGGCTTGCAAGCCAAAGAACACCATCCCAACCGTGAAGCACGGGGGTGGCAGCATCATGTTGTGGGGGTGCTTTACTGCAGGAGGAACTGGTACACTTCACAAAATAGATGGAATCATGAGGAAAGGAAAATTATGTGGATATATTGAAGCAACATCTCAAGACATCAGTCAGGAAGTTAAAGCTTGGTTGCAAATGGGTCTTCCAAATGGACATTGACCCCAAGCATACTTCCAAAGTTATGGCAAAATGGCTTAAGGACAACAAAGTCAAGGTATTGGAGTGGCCATCACAAAGCCCTGACCTCAATCCTATAGAAAATGTGTGGGCAGAACTGAAAAAGCGTGTGCGAACAAGGAGGCCTACAAACCTGTCTCAGTTACACCAGCTCTGTCAGAAGGAATGGGCCAAAATTCACCCAACTTATTGTGGGAAGCTTGTGAAAGGCTACCTGAAATGTTTGACCCATGCTAAACAATTTAAAGGCAATGCTACCAAATAATAATTGAGTGTATGTAAACTTCTGACCCACTGGGAATGTGGTGAAAGAAACAGAAGCTGAAATAAATTTCAATTATTATAAAATAAAGTTAAATTATTATTCTGACAATTCCCATTTTTAAAATAAAGTGGTGATCCTAACTGACCTAAGACAGGGCATTTTTACGAGGATTAAATGTCAGGAATTGTGAAAAACTGCTTTTAAATGTATTTGGCTAAGGTGTATGTAAACTTCTGACTTCAACTGTATGTGCGTTACAAGGAGGCTATTATTTATTTAGAGTTCAGTGAAATGCGCAATGCATAAACAGTAACCTCATTCAACGCACATTATTGAAGGAAAGTATTAAACGAAGTCACACTGCCAAATGAGGTTTGCAGTAATTTTTGCACTTTGCCCAATTCTTTTGCACTATGAAAATGTCACCCATAGTATAGTAATACATATATCTGAAGACTGTATATACATACACCTCACCTGACACACAGGTCTGATGTGTAGAGCCTGGGAGTGGAAGCTGCTGTGGAAGAGTTTCTCAGAGTTCATTAGCACTGCCAGACCAGTCTTGAGAAAGGAGATGGGCAACATGAAGAACATGGTTAATCACCACACACGCATGCACGTACACGCACACACACACACACACAGACTTTAAGTCCATTCCAATAAAAGGATAACACTTCATGCTATTGGTTTTAAAATAATCACCTAACCACAAATCAGGGTTTAGTAGGGCACAACGTAGCAGAATAAATAAAGAGAATGGGCATTTTAGAAGAAGTCCAGGTAGTCCTTCCCTCTTTGGCTGTTTTCTTTTCTTCCCCTGTTTAGTGCCTAATGAACATGAAGAAGGAAGCCTCCGCACCCTTTTTCAGATTTAGTATACTACAATACTACGCTTTTGGTAAATGTGACATTCATAAGACCATCCAACATAAGACGGACTGGTACCTTGGAGCCGCAGGGAAGGAGTTTCTTCCACGGCGTCAGATTCTCAGTACAAACGATCTCCCGCGGCAACACAGCATAGCGGAGGAAGCGCTGGTTAGTTACTGTATAGCAGAGGACGTATACAGGACACACATACACAGGTCCACATCAACACACTTTATGTCACATCACAACACAGAACAACCAGACATAACACTTAGTATTATGGAGAATCACACATCAACACGGTATTGTTTCACATCTTTAATAATACTGTACTATTCTAATTCCGTAACTGCGTCATGATTCCTTTGAGTGCATATGCAAAACATTGGTTGGCACGTGGTCTTGTTCATTAAGCCAAACCGTAGAAAAGTGTTTCTTATTGGATAATTACAGATGATACCACCCCATTTCAGATCGTTTTCTTCCATTTGATCCCTTATGAATACGAGCCTGCTCTCTGTTCAGAGGCAAGCTAGCTACTGTAGAGACTTGGGTGCTGAGTGTGAGGAGCCTTACCATTGCCCACGCCTAGAGGCTTGAAGGAGGCACTGGGCTGCACCGTGTTGGTGGAGTCAATGAAATTCAGCGAGGCACAGAAGATCCCCGAGAGGACGTTGGTCAGCTCCTTCCAGGCAACATCCACACTACAAGACAAAGGACGAAACAATAGAATTTCAATGCTAATATAGTTTGGGAGAAATGGCGGTGGGTAAAATGGCAGTACCTGCCACCAGTGACAAAAAGACATGGCTGTGAAATGTTGTGACACATTCTTGGTCAAAGACTCAATAGGCCAAATGATAGTGGTTCAGGCTGTCATTACAAAATGGGTGAAACTAGCGCCACACATATGTATGGATATATTTGACTACTAACCATGATGACAGATATAAAGCAGCTATGTTATCTTCAACAGTAAGGAAAGTGAACATGTGTGGCTAAATATACAGTATATACACACTCACTCAGTGACAGTGTCCTGAAACCATACCCACAGTTCGGCACCAGGGGGCGACGGTAGGAAAGGCTGGCCCCACTGCATGGTCCTCCAGTAGCCCTGAGTGAAGGAGATGTGGAGCTCACGCACAGAGAACTTCGAAATCACCTGGCCCAGAGACTTCGGGAAGAGTTGGTAGTGGGAGACTGAAAATATACATTTTGGGGAAAAAACTGTGAGTTGCATAACACTAGTATGTTGACTTGGACATACCTGTCATACAAATTAGGCATGGGGCCTTTGTACTGATGACAGTGAATGCACAGCAAGTTAGTCTGATTAATCAGCTCGCAATAGACAATTAATTGGTATATACAGCCTGGAACTAATGCCTGCAAAATTTTATAAATATTCCTTACAAGCCAGAATGTTGAATAAAATGACATTTCAACTTACTCTACCGGTTGTCTGTGCCATTTGTCCTTCAGCTGCTCGAAAATTGATACAAAATAACCACAGGAAAGTATTGTTTACCCAGCTTTAGTTAGGTTCTCTCGTTAATAGCTATTGAAACAAGCATGCCATGACAATGAACATGGTATATTCTGAATCAGGGGAGGACGGAGAACAATCCACACATTAAAAAAAAAAAAAAAAAAAAAAAAAATGAAAATTGAAATCGGAATAAAACATTTCAAAAATAAATATCACACACACAAAAAAAAAAAATGTTGATTGTTCTCCGTCCTCCCCTGATTCAGAATATACCATTGTCATGGCATGCTTGTTTCAATAGCTAACTAAAGTCAGGTAAACAATACTTTCCTGTGGATATTTTTGTATCTATTTTCGAGCAGCTGAAGGACAAATGGCACAGAGTAAGTTTAAAAACGTAATTTTATTCAACATTCTGGCTTGTAAGGAACATTTACACAATTTTGCAGGCATTAGTTTGACTGTATATATATCAATTAATTGTGTATTACAAGCCTGATTAGTCAGACTAAGCAACAGTCAACATAGCCTGCCAGCACTAACACCTTGTTCAACTATTCAACTCATCAAGCCATTGATTGGTTGGTTGAATCAAATATGTTTAGTGCTGGGCTGGAACAAAAGCCTGCACTGAGGGTCTACACTACAGGACCTTGACTGAAGCTGCACTGGTGGCTAGTGTCCCATTGTGGCTACTAAATAGATGACTAGAACATGATGTGATTGACCCAAATATCATTTCAAATCAAACTCTTTACCTTTACTTCCTCGCAAGAAGTCCGTATCCCACAAGGTTCGGAACTGGAAGCTGGCGTAAGTATCCCCAGAATGCAGTGGTCTGATCACCAACTCTTCCTGAAACTGGTCTTTTGCGGGCGGTGGTGGAGGGACGTCTAGGGTTTTCTTGGTGTCAGAGACATGGTCAACTTTGTCGCTTGGAACATCTACTAGATTCGTTTCGAGGGAGTCCCGCCTCTTCTCTTCCGCGGCCTCTTGGATTTGGTCTTTTGCGGGAGGTGGTTGAGGGAGGTCATAGGTTTGACCATGGTCAGCTTCGTTGTCGCTTGGAGTATCTGTTAACGATAGATTCGTTTCGACCTCGGTAGCCTCCCATTGCCTCTCCTCTTCCGCGGCATGGGTTTGGCCCTCGGCATCTTTCACCTGATTTGTTTCTTGTAGGTCTGCTGTAACAAACACGTATACTAATACACAAAGGAGGACCGCCAGCATATAAATATTGCACCTGTGCGCTGTCATTTTCCCGACTGCTGAATGGCGGCGCCTACTTCCTTAACGGCGTGTCATGTTGACCAATAGGATGAAATAATTTAGTGTATTATGGACAATCATCACTGCGCACAAGATGCGCATAGTGACTGATCTAAACTTGCTTTGTTACCAGCAATATTTACATCTGATTCATTGTTTGATAATTTGAGCATATCATATGTTGATGTAATAGAATAAATTAATGTATCTGTGTTTTTCATAGCTACACAGTCAAGCCGAGCAGGATGCTTTATATCGTTGCTTCTCAGGACTTTAAACCAGTAGCCTGATATACTACATTTCCCCTTCATTTCTGTTATTACTCTCTCTACTTATGGACAATAGGCCTTGGCTACTGATTTCCTTTCAGCCAATAACACTAGGCCTATCCAGCTGTTTTTTTCTTAAAGCTGCAGTAGGCAACTTTTTGTGTGACCCAACCAAATTCACATAGAACTGTAGTTATAGATCTGTCATTTTCATTGAAAGAAAGTTTAAGAAGCAGAACGTATGTAAGTTATTTCTATGCTTCTCGCTTGCTAGTTTCGTTTTTGCGTCTTTTACTTTCGGTATGGTACACCAGCTTCAAACAGCTGAAAATACAATATTTTTGGTTAGGAAAATATATATTCACAGCAGTTTAGATGGTACCATGTTTCTCTACACTATAATTGCTTGTTCTGTCACAAACCGATATTAGGGAACTCTTAGAATTTTAGCAAACAGGAAATGGTGGAGCAATTTCTACATAGTGCATTTTTAATCCCTTCAATGCCATTCATAATTACATTACATTGAAATATTAGGATAAGTTGCAGTATTTAAAAAAAAATTACATTTCAAAATCATTGCAGTCCTGAGATTTCTAAAATGAACCAATTTAACCACGTCTTGATGTTCTATTCAACCTTATCACCATCCATGCTCATAGTATGTGGATATTAGGATAATTCGAATTGGCTAAACCAGCTTCAGAAATCATAAATGCTTTGTTGACATTGATGTGGTGACAGAAAGTACATTAATAAATGCAGATGTTGTATGTAGGCCTAAATGTGTGTTGCTGGCTACAATGGCTGCATTCACACAGGAAGCCCAAATTTGATAATTGTTTCTTACTAATTGGTCTTTTGGCCAATCAGAGCTGAAAAAGATCTGATGTGATTGGTCAAAAGACCAATTAGAAGGGACAAATATAAAAATGGGTCTGTCTGTATAAACCAGCGTATAAACGCAGCCAATGTTGCGAGCAAAGCACTTGAATCCATCCAACTGATATTTACCACATTCCCACTTGGTTATGAACGCAGGAATATAGATGGGCACATCCGTATCACCGCTCCCACGTCCACACGCGCTCCAACATACTAGGAATTTCTGCTCATCACCCATGGCCCCCCATTAGATGCTCAAAGCCGCTGTTGTCATAACGAATTATATCTGCACTACTGCTGTTTACTTCTGAAGTTGCCTGCCTCTGGTAGGGTTTTCAATATTTTATTCAGAATTCCTGTGCTCTATCCCTATGGCTACATCCGATGGAAATGGAATAGACGGCTGTCTTTTGCAACGAGGCAAATCTCAAAGTGACCCAAACCTACTCACCGAATCCGGCATCGATCTAGTGCACAACACAGGTAAGATAGGCCTACATATTTTATTGTCAGGATATTCTATAGGCTATGATATTGGCGTTTTATTATAAATCTAATCGCTTTGGTATTGCTAAATGGGATATGAGGACCACATCGGAATAATAAGCACTCCATGCTTTCATTTGACAGCAAAACATTTCATAAAAGTGATTCTCTGAGAATTGAGAGAGAAAAATATCCTGACGCGTTTGCCATTTTCATCCAGTTCTATTTCAAATGAATGGATGCTCTCCCAAAATACGCTATTTGTGCGTAATATTTGGAGCCGTATACGCGCATAGCCCAACTGGTTTTGCAGTAAATGTGCTGGTTAGAAATTAACTGTAGGCTAGCCTATACTATACTGCAAAGCCTATTTTACACAAACCCATAATATTTAAATCATAATTTAATGTATTGCTACATTTATTTATTGGCCTAATTTAGATTGGACGCGAAGATGACATAGCCTACAGTGAAGAAAGCGCATGTGGTGTGGTCAATCATTTTAGCGGAAATGTCTAGACGCTTTTTTCGTCGCTAGGTTATATTTTGATTCGTTACATTGAGCGCACAGACACTCCCACTGTGCACATATGTTAGTTCAACGTCTAGTTTTTATTTACATTTGGTTGAGTTGTCAACTAACGTGAAATTAACATAACATGTGACCCAGTCATTGGATTTAGGTTAGAAGTTGGGTGAAAATTCCCTTATCCCTTTTGGCAAATCCGATCCGTTTTCCAAGTTGATTCAACCAACACATACATTCTGTTTGGTTGAAATGATGTGGAAACAAGGTTGATTAAACCATTTTCTACCCAGTGGGCAGACATAGCCTACACAACATGACCAAAAGTATGTGGACACCTGCTCGTCGAACATCTCATTCCAAAATCATGGGCATTTAATATGGAGTTGGTCCCCCCTTTGCTTCTATAACAGCCTCCACTCTTCGGGGAAAGCTTTCCACTAGATGTTGGAACATTGCTGCAGGGACTTGCTTCCATTCAGCCACAAGAGCATTAGTGAGGTCGGGGACTGATGTTGGGCCTGGCTCGCAGTCGGCGTTCCAATTCATCCCAAAGGTGTTTGATGGGGTTGAGGTCAGGGCTCTGTGCAGGCCAGTCAAGTTCTTCCACACCGATCTCGACAAAATATTTCTATATGGACCTCGCTTTGTGCACAGGGGCGTTGTCATACTGAAACAGGAAAGGGCCTTCCCCAAACTGTTGCCACAAAGTTGGAAGCACAGAATTGTCTAGAATGTCATTGTATGCTGTAGCGTTAAGATTTCCCTTCACTGGAACTAAGGGGCCTAGCCCGAACCATGAAGAACAGCCCCAGAACATTATTCCTCTTCCACCCAACTTTACAGTTGGCACTATGTATTCGGGCAGGTAGCGTTCTCTTGGCATCCGCCATACCCAGATTAGTCCGTCGAACTGCCAGATGGTGAAGTGTGATTCATCACTCCAGAGAAGGCGTTTCCACTGCGCCAGAGTCCACTGGCGGCGTGCTGTACACCACTCCAACCAACACTTGGCATTGCGCATTGTGATCTTAGGCTTGTGTGCGGTTGATCGGCCATTGAAACCCATTTCCTGAAGCTCCCAACGAACAGGTTATTGTGCTGACATTGCTTCCAGAGGCAGTTTGGAACTCTGTAGCGAGTGTTGCAACCGAGGACAGACGATTTTTACACGCTACACACTTCAGCACTCGGTGCTCCCGTTCTGTGAGCTTGTGTGGCCTACCACTTCGAGGAATCCTATGACGGTGCCACGTTGAAAGTCACCGTGCTCCTCAGTAAGGCCATTCTACTGCCAATGTTGTCTATGGAGATTGCCTGTCTGTGTGCTCGATTTTGACACCTGTCAGCAATGGGTGTGGCTGAAATAGCCGAATCCACTAATTTGAAGGGGTGTCCACATACTTTTGTGTATATATATATATATGTATATGTATTATGATTATTTGAACAATTTCCGTCAGCATAAGCCTGGGTTTCGGATAGTAGCCTATATTGGACACTCATTCCATGGACCCTTGCCCACCCCAACTCAGCCATTGCGTTTGACAGCATCAATTGGTTCCCATGCTGAGCAGATCAAACAGTCCTATGATCAATGACCCTGCGTTCCACATGATGTATAGGATCAAAGACTTCCACATCTGTGCAGCCCTATAGAACATCGATTCACTGTGGCGTGGAACATGCAGGCGTGCACGGGGCACCTTGAATAATCATTAGGCTATTCCCCTTTCAGTTAACCTACCTCTCAGCTGTTTTCACCTATATGGCTGATTAATCACTTTCCCATCATAAACAGACATGCCCTCATTCTCTAGAATGTTTATCAACCAAGCGTTTTTAATCTCAAGTGCTTTTAGACAACGGCAACAGGCCTAATGGCATTTTGTTATGATGATGGGCCTATTTTTAACACAGTTGCATAAAATATTTTATTGCACAGTTTAGTGTTGGTGCCAGCCCGTGTCTGTTGAAGAAGACAGTATGTTTATGGCATATTTATGAATTGAGTGGGTTCTTCACCATTTACTGGTCTCACTCACTCACATACACACACACACACCAGAAGCATGGTGGTCAAGTATGCATGATTCACAAAACCACTGTTGTCTATTCATATTTCAACCAGCTATCTGTTTAGAGCCTTTTTTTTGTTGTAGCACTTTTACAACTGTCTCTACCATCTTCATTCATCAACCTTATACAGCAATTTTTTAATGAAACTGCTCCGCTTATGGCTAATCTAATTGTCACAAACCTGTACGTTTTTTTTTACGTCCATTCCCAGGGCACAGCTAATGGAGCATACTGTCAATACAGTTCATTCAAGAGAACAGTAGCAGTGGCTGGTGACCAAAAGTACACATGGTCCGGCCTCAGTTTATCGTCACTGTGTAAGCGTCGCAGAACTCTCGGCCCGCAGTCTTTGCCAAAGGATTACTAAGCCTTTTACGCAGTGGCCTTTGCAGCTGCAGAGACTGACACTGTATTCATCCACTTCGTTAACGCCATAGAGAGAAGACAAAACAAGAGGACAAAGACACAGCATTAGCTGTAGAACGTTCAAGGCAATTTGACCCTTCATCCTTGCTGAGGCAATGCACTGTACCACTACATTTGCATTATTTTAAGGGCTTTTTATTTTATTTTAAGCACAATGGGTGATATGAACGGGTTTAAACAAATACTTACAGCCTGAGATGCCAGGCCAGGATATTACTTTGAAGGGTTTTGCACCCAGTCTGAAGACATTTGGGGAAAACACTACAGGGTCTTAAATACCACTTAGAATGTATATGTAATACCATGCATGGTTGACATGGTAATGGTTCCCTAAAGCCCCTACCCTTCAATCAGTTTGTTCAGGCACAAGTCCTTTACCCACTCCTGCTAATACCAAGTCACTTTAGTGCAAAGTCTCACTTACTGTAGTCTCTTAGCAGCATCTGACCATTGAGGCAACGAAGCATGGGATGCTTTGCACCCTAGGAGAATACTGTGTAGGGGGTAAGGATGAACAAAAGCTCAGGTGGTGCGTTCACAGTGCTCCAGTTGAGAATGGATCCCTACCTACACCCCCTACACTGTAATTAAGTCCTAGTACACTCAGATCTGGAAGGACTTGATTGGTGTAAGATGAAGCTCAAATCAAGTAAAAGTTTATTCGTCATGTACACAGTTTACAGCAGGTTTAAAAGGTGCAGTGAAATGCTTATGTAACAATTGATAACACTATGGGCTACTGTATGTTTAAGCTTAAACTCTATTGGAGCAGTTTGGTTCACTACTGGAGCAGTAGGGAGAAATGAAAACCACACAACTGAATCATTTAGGAAAAGAATGCTGGCTTGTATTTTGTAAATAAAAATTCTTACAAAAAATGAATCACCTTTAGTAAATAGTGAAATTTGTACATTGAGCTCAAAATGAATGCAGTACAATCGACTTATATTGGCCATATATCCTGCCTATAGTTTACTAGGGTGCACCCAACTCTATCTTAATCTGAGGGCCTCGCAGATTTCAATGTTCAGTAGCAATTCAATAAACATGAATCCTCAGAAAAACACAACCCAATTCACAATACTGACTTATAAACCACTATGACATGGAATCAGATGTGAGTGACTATGCCTATCAATAAACACTGTAAGGTGCTTATAACAACTCCACTGCAATGTATGATGCAATGATGTCTTTCAAGAAAAATCCTACCACACCTTAGTATGGCAGTGAAAATTCAGTGTTCTCCAAGGAAAATAAATCTTTGCATGCAAATCTTATTGATGTCCTGGGTTCGGGCGGCTCGCCATCCTTGGTGGAACTGAATTCATACTCAAAAAACCTGACCTGTTTTTCAAACAGGATCACACAATGTATATACACTGCTCAAAAAAATAAAGGGAACACTTCAACAACACAATGTAACTCCAAGTCAATCACACTTCTGTGAAATCAAACTGTCCACTTAGGAAGCAACACTGATTGACAATAAATTTCACATGCTGTTGTGCAAATGGAATAGACAAAAGGTGGAAATTATAGGCAATTTGCAAGACACCCCCAATAAAGGAGTGATTCTACAGGTGGTGACCACAGACCACTTCTCAGTTCCTATGCTTCCTGGCTGATGTTTTGGTCACTTTTGAATGCTGGTGGTGCTCTCACTCTAGTGGTAGCATGAGACGGAGTCTACAACCCACACAAGTGGCTCAGGTAGTGCAGCTCATCCAGGATGGCACATCAATGCGAGCTGTGACAAGAAGGTTTGCTGTGTCTGTCAGCGTAGTGTCCAGAGCATGGAGGCGCTACCAGGAGACAGGCCAGTACATCAGGAGACGTGGAGGAGGCCGTAGGAGGGCAACAACCCAGCAGCAGGACCGCTACCTCCGCCTTTGAGCAGGAGGAGCACTGCCAGAGCCCTGCAAAATGACCTCCAGCAGGCCACAAATGTGCATGTGTCAGCATATGGTCTCACAAGGGGTCTGAGGATCTCATCTCGGTACCTAATGGCAGTCAGGCTACCTCTGGCGAGCACATGGAGGGCTGTGCGGCCCCACAAAGAAATGCCACCCCACACCATGACTGACCCACCGCCAAACCGGTCATGCTGGAGGATGTTGCAGGCAGCAGAACGTTCTCCACGGCGTCTCCAGACTCTGTCACGTCTGTCACATGTGCTCATGTGCTCAGTGTGAACCTGCTTTCATCTGTGAAGAGCACAGGGCGCCAGTGGCGAATTTGCCAATCTTGGTGTTCTCTGGCAAATGCCAAACGTCCTGCACGGTGTTGGGCTGTAAGCACAACCCCCACCTGTGGACGTCGGGCCCTCATACCACCCTCATGGAGTCTGTTTCTGACCGTTTGAGCAGACACATGCACATTTGTGGCCTGCTGGAGGTCATTTTGCAGGGCTCTGGCAGTGCTCCTCCTGCTCAAAGGCGGAGGTAGCGGTCCTGCTGCTGGGTTGTTGCCCTCCTACGCCCTCCTCCACGTCTCCTGATGTACTGGCCTGTCTCCTGGTAGCGCCTCCATGCTCTGGACACTACGCTGACAGACACAGCAAACCTTCTTGTCACAGCTCGCATTGATGTGCCATCCTGGATGAGCTGCACTACCTGAGCCACTTGTGTGGGTTGTAGACTCCATCTCATGCTACCACTAGAGTGAGAGCACCACCAGCATTCAAAAGTGACCAAAACATCAGCCAGGAAGCATAGGAACTGAGAAGTGGTCTGTGGTCACCACCTGTAGAATCACTCCTTTATTGGGGGTGTCTTGCAAATTGCCTATAATTTCCACCTTTTGTCTATTCCATTTGCACAACAGCATGTGAAATTTATTGTCAATCAGTGTTGCTTCCTAAGTGGACAGTTTGATTTCACAGAAGTGTGATTGACTTGGAGTTACATTGTGTTGTTTAAGTGTTCCCTTTATTTTTTTGAGCAGTGTATATACCAGTACCTTTCATAAAACCACTAATATAGTACCTTTCATATAACCATTAATATAGTGCTTAGCTTTAATCTCTTACAGGACTAAGAAAATAAAACTTTAACTACAGCACTAGGCTCACGTGGACTGAACAATAGACTAGCCCGGGCAAATGAAAAGTACTAGTGCTTACACCTACATGTAATCTAAAACATAAGCGTACCAAAATGGATTATGATGCTAGCTAATCACATTTTATAAAAGTCTGAAAACTAAAATAGTTAACCATGCATGATCACTAACATTTGCTATTTAAATTGATTGATAGCTGAGCTAGCCTAAATGTTAACGGCTTGTGCGTATGCTTGGTTCAGTATGAACACGCACAAAATGCTAGCAATAGCTTAGCTAGCCTAATCGCTAGCAGCTCGTTCTCCATACAAAAACTCACCAAATCCTAGCGTCAATCTTTCCCTCAATCCCTTCACAGCACATTCGTATAGATAAGTGAGTGTTAATATCCAGTTCTCTCTTTAGTTCAGTTTTATACAACTTCTCAACCATTTGAAACTTAGTTTGTTTTTCTTCTATGGAATGGCGGTAGCTCTTCACATTCCGTTCTAGCTCTTTTTCAGCATGTTGGCCCCAACTGGTGTATAATGTGAGGTTAGGAGAGGGATTAAGAGAATATTGAGTTTTGGTTGGCTCAAAATAAACTGCTCGTCATGCAGCTTCTGACAGCTGATTTGTAATAGCTGTCAACTTAAACATACCACAATATGATTGGTTACTGGAATCTCACTAGTAATGATAACTATTCAACATTAGTTGACCTGTGTTACAACCTCCCCTCTTGAAGGTATGCACGTCCCGTTGCATCTTCTTGTTGGCTGTATAGTCACTGGATGACCTTGCACAGGAAACACTTAACTTCTGATTGATCAAATCCATTCAGTGAACTTGTGAGGGCTGCACTTAACCCTTGGAACAAGGACTGAATAACAAAGGTTAGGGGGGTCCCAAACTGAGAGTACCTTTCTGGTCTCTCTCACTGCCTGAAAGAATGCCGGACAGCGCTGGCAGTTTCCTCATGTTGCTGTTTACTATTATTTTTCTCCACAGAGAGAGTCAACTGGAGCATGTTCAATGGGGACATTGTCCCTTGTGTTATGTCTCTTCAGCACTTTCAGACATGTCAGGGAAAACAGGTAACTCTTTCTCTATGTTGAGAGAAACTTCTTCGAGAGGATCTGCAGAATGTTCAGGTAAGTTGTTTGTCTCACGGTCAGGTGTTTCAGGTTCTTCAGGTAAGTTGTCAGTCTGATGTACTGTTCTAACTTCTTCTGCAAGGGCTTCTTGGTCTGCTGTAACTTCATCAGGCTCTTCCTCGATGGAACGACAAGGAAGGTTGCTCAACCTGTGAGTATCATAGACCTTGGTAAACCTAACAGGCTTTTGACTTTTTGCGTTTTCAACCCAGAAGTCATCATCAGAATCTGAATGTCTCATCTTCTTCAGTCACATCAGTACCTGGAAGAAGGCGTGTGTGAGGTTTTCAGATGTGCTGCGACGTGACAGGTTTTTCAGGTGTAGTCGCAGACAAGAATTCACAAGGCAGTAAAATGTCATGGTGCAGTGTGCGTAGTGGACCATCCTTGCTCTCAGGCTTGACTGTATATACACCGGTATATCACTTGAACATTTGGTGACTACATAAATGTCGGTTTCCCACTTATCAGCCAACTTATGTTTCCCTCTCAGTTTAACATTTCTCAAAAGAACTCTGTCAACAACGTCAAGAGTGAACTCTATGACATGCCTGTCAAATCTGGCTTTGTTTTATTCAGCTGTTTTGAGAGCGTTCCGGGTGGCTATCCTGTACCTTTCTTCCATGTGACTCTTCAAGTCTTGCACATACTGTGAATGCAATTTCTTCTGGTCATTAACAGGTAGTTTGAAGGCTATGCCAACTGGTAGTCTAGGTTGTCTCCCGAACATTAGTTCATATGGAGTGTAGCCGGTGACTTCATTCTTCATGCAGTTGAATGCATGTACAAGTGGTTTAACAAAGTCCCACCAGTGAGTTTTGTCATGCATGCTCAGAGTACCAAGCATCTGGAGTATTGTCCTGTTAAAACGCTCAACAGGATTTCCTATTGGATGATATGGCATTGTTCTCACTTTCTTGATTCCAGCAATCTCACACAGCTCTTTGATTGTTCGTGATTCAAAATCAGGACCTTGGTCGCTGTGGAGGCGCTCAGGAAAGCCATAGTGCACAATGAAGTGGTCCCAGAGAGACTTTGCAATGGTGCGGGCTTTCTGGTTGGGAGTTGGTATGGCCACTGCATACTTGGTAAAATGATCTGTAATTACCAGTATATCCTTTGTTACTACGATCAGGGTCCAAAGAAAGGAAGTCCGTGCATACGAGCTCCAAAGGCCTGCAGGTCTTAATGCTAACTAGAGGTGCAGCTTTCTCTGGGAGGGTTTTACGTCGCACACAGGTCTTAATCTTCTCCTCCACAGACATTGACATCATCTTGGGCCAATAGAACTGGGATCGTATGAGATCCATTGTGCGCTCTATGCCCATATGGCCCATATCATCATGCAGACTTTTCAATGCAACTGCTCTCAGCTCTTCTGGAAGCACTAACTGCAAAATAGTGTTGGCTCCTTCCTGCCTTCTCCTGTAAAGAAACCATTCTTTAGCTCCAACCGGTTCCACTCGCGTAGCAACAGAGAGAGTTCGGGGAGCTTGGCTCTAACAGTGGGAGGAGGTTTCTCCTCTGTTTCCAACTGAGTGACGACCTCTCTGATGCTGGCGTCAGCTCTTTGTTTTTCCATCAGCTCCTTCTCTGACAAATGAGGAATGACTGGAAACCCATCTTGTAGTTCCTCCCGGCAACCTTCCAATTTTATGTTACAATTGCTTAACACGAAGGGCTACTGTTTCTTTAAGCTTAAACTCTATTGGAGCAGTTTGGTTCACTACTGGAGCAGTAGGGAGAAATGAAAACCACACAACTGAATCATTTAGGAAAAGAATGCCGGCTTGTATTTTGTAAATAAAAATACTTACAAAATGAATCACTTTGAGTAAATATTGAAATGGTGAAATTTGTACAATGAGCTCAAAATGAATTAAATACATCAGTAGTACAATCGACTTATATTGGCCATATATCCTGCCTATAGAATGCACTGTATAGTGTAGCTAGCTGAGGAAGGCCCAGAAGATTGAAGTAATAGCTGTCAACTTAAACATATCACAACAATATGATTGGTTACTGGAATCTCACGAGTAACGCTAAGTTTTCAACATTAGTTGTGACTAGGAGTCCTTCACGATCTTCTGGGCCTTACTCAGCTAGCTACACTATGCAGTACATTCGGAAAGTATTCAGACCCTTTGAATTTTTCTACATTTGTTATGTTACAGCCTTATTACAAAATGTATTTAAATACAATATTTTCCTCATCAATCTACACACAATACCCCATAATGACAAAGCGAAAACAGTTTTTTTTTAGAACATTTTGCAAATCTATTACAAATTAAAAAAACACCTTATTTACATAAGTATTCAGACTCTTTGTTATGGGACTCGAAATTGAGCTCATGTGCATCCTGTTGCCATTGATCTTCGTTGAGATGTTTCTACAACTTGATTGGAGTACACCTGTGGTAAATTCAATTGATACGACATGATTTGGAAAGGCACACACCTGTCTATATAAGGTCCCACAGTTGACGGTGCATGTCAGAGCAAAAATCAAGCCATTAGGTCGAAGGAATTGTCCGTAGAGCTCAAAGACAGGATTGTGTCGAGGCACAGATCTAGGGAAGGGTACCAAAACATGTCTGCAGCATTGAAGGTCCCCAAGAACAGTGGCTTCCATCATCCTTAAATGGAAGAAGTTTGGAACCACCAAGAATCTTACTAAAGCTGGCTGCCCGACCAAACTGAGCAATCGGGGGAGAAGGGCCTTGGTCAGGGAGGTGGCCAAGAACCCAATGGTCACTATGACAGAGCTCCAGAATTCCTCTGTGAAGATGGGAGAACCTTCCAGAAGGACAACCATCTCTGCAGCACACCACCAATAAGTCCTTTATGTTAGTGTGGCCAGATGGAAGCCACTCCTCAGTAAAAGGCACATGACAGCTCTCTTGGAGTTTGCCAAAAGGCACCTAAAAGACTCTCAGACCATGAGAAACAAAATTCTCTGGTCTGATGAAACCGAGATTAAACTCTTAGGCCTGAATGCTAAGCGTCACGTCTGGAGGTAACCTGGCACCATCCCTACGGTGAATCATGGTAGTGGCAGCATCATGGTGTGGGGATGTTTTTCAGCGGAAGGGACTGGGAAACTAGTCAGGATCGATGGAAGGATGAACAGAGCAAAGTACAGAGAGATCCTTGATGAAAACCTGCTCCAGAGCGCCTGCTGGAGAGACGTGAAAATAGCTGTGCAGCGACGCTCCCCATCCAACCTGACAGAGCTTGAGAGGATCTGAAGAGACGAATGGGAGAAACTCCCCAAATACAGGTGTGCCAAGCTTGTAGCGTCATACCCAAGAAGACTTGAGGCTGTAATCCCTTTCAGCTACACCTTGACAGGTGTATAAAATCAAGAACACAGCCTTACAATCTCCATAGTCAAACATTGGCAGAAGAATGGCCTTACTGAAGAGCTCAGTGACTTTCAATGTGGCACCTTCATAGGATGCCACCTTTCCAACAAGTCAGTTCGTCACATTTTTGCCACGCTAGAGCTGCCCTAGTCAACTGTAAAGTGCTGTTATTGTGAAGTGAAAACGTCTAATAGCAACAACAGCTCAGCCGCGAAATGGTAGGCCACACAAGCTCACAGAATGGGAACGCCAAGTGCTGAAGCACGTAGCACGTAAAATCATCTGTCCTCTGTTGCAAAACTTACTACCGAGTTCTAAACTGCCTCTGGAAGCAACGTCATCTTAAGAACTGTTCGACGGGAGCTTCATGAAATGGGTTTCAATGGCCGAGCAGCTGCACACAGGCCTGAGATCACCATACGCAATGCCAAGTGTTGGTTTTAGTGGTGTAAGGTTTGCCGCCATTGGACTCTGGAGCAGTAGAAATTTGTTCTCTGGAGTGATGAATCACGCTTCACCATCTGGTAGTCCGACGGACTAATCTGGGTTGGGCGGATGCCAGGAGAACACTACCTGCCCGACTGCATAGTGCCAACTGTAAAGTTTGGAGGAGGAATAATGGTCTGGGGCTGTTCTTCATGGTTCGGGCTAGGCCCCTTAGTTCCAGTGAAGGGAAATCTTAACATTACCGCATACAATGACATTCTAGACAATTCTGTGCTTCCAACTTTGTGGCAATAGTTTGGGGAAGGCCCTTTTCCTGTTTCAGCATGACAATGCCCATGTGCACAAAGCGAGGTCCATACAGAAATAGTTTGTTGAGATCGGTGTGGAAGAACTTGACTGGCCTACATAGAGCCCTGACCTCAACCCCATCAAACACCTTTGGGATGAATTGGAACGCCGACTGCGAGCCAGGCCTAATCACCTAACATCAGTTCCTGACCTCACTAATGCTCTTGTGGCTGAATGGAAGCAAATCCCTGCAGCAATGTTCCAACATCTGGTGGAAAGCCTTCCCAAAAGAGTGGAGGCTGTTAAAGCAGCAAAGGGGGGACCAACTTCATATTAATGCCCATGATTTTGGAATAAGATGTTTGACGAGCAGGTGTCCACATACTTTTGGTCATGTAGTGTAAGTACTGTCAAGAGGGGCAGTTACTCTAAAAAGGTGCTTGAGATGAGGTGGAGTATCAGTGGAGTTTCTCTTTTCAGATAACTCTTGGCAGTTGCAAAGCACTCTGGATAATGCCTCGTATACTCTTCCTCCATGTAGATCCTCTGTAGCTCAGTTGGTAGAGCATGGCGCTTTGTGTTTAATTCCTGGGACCCCCTATACTTAAAATGAATGTATGCATGATTGTAAGTTGCTTTGGCTAAAAGTATCCTCTAAATGGCATATATTATTATATGATATTTTAAACTGCGATTTTCTGACTCAGATTCTTTTGCATACTTGCTCAGTTAGCCAAGCGTTCTTTTATTATGAAGAAAAACAATTTGATTACTGATGTAAAAGGTTTGAGTCACGCTCACACATCATTACCGTCCCATTCACTCTCTGAATGTAGACGAGAAGTTTACCAGAAGCCTAAAATAATTTGCCCCCACACTTAGTTTGACAGTATGCAAGACTCTACAGACTAGTAGTTAGTTGAACATCTAAAAACTTTCAATAAACCCTCTACTGTGGACTATCAAAAAAAATGATACCATAAAACCTTTCACTCATTCACGCATACACCTCACCATTCAAACCCTTCAGAATCTGTTAAAGTGCTCATTGATCAGCAAGTTCAGGTAGGCCTCGGCACTTAAACCAACAAAGGAAAGTAAGAGCGGTGCTCAACAACAAAGACAGGAATCCAAAAAAGGCCTACCCATACAGGAAAAACCTCCAATAGTGGACTATTTCATGATAAAATATGTTGAAGCCCTCAATAACTCAAGGAGAGATTTATTTAATCTTAGAAGGCTATCATTCTTTATTCCATAAAATGGACAGAACAGGGTCATATTCACTAAAAGGAAGAAAACAGTCCAAAACTGGGAGGTACTATCTGAAGTCGTCCAATAAGAAACACTCTTTTGGTTTCCGTTGCACAACATTTTGCTACAGTGTGCCCTAATGAATACGACCCAGGTATACTGCTCAAAGAGCTGCCTGTCTGCCTCCTCTTCCCCCACCTGACTAAGTTCCCACTTCATGCGCCTTTTCTCTGTGTCCTGCTCCTAAGAACCAGGGCACCAAATAAAGGAGATAAGGGGCCGTATGTATAACGTCTCAGAGTAGGACTGCTGATCTAAGATCAGGTCCCCCCCTGTCCATGTAATCTTATTTGTTGTGATCTAAAAGGAAAAACTGAACCTAAATCAGCACTTCTACTCTGAGATGCTTGATACATATAGCCCGAGTCCTATTTGCGGAAAAGCAAATGCCAGTAGGAAGAGGTAATAGGAAAATACCTCTGATCTGAGGCCCATGGTGAAGTCCTTACTGGAAAAGACAGGACGGCAGCAGTGAGAAAATGTCTTACAGTAGGAAAGAAATCCTGACACTAGCCTGGCCCTGTAGTCAGGAGCACTGAACTAGAAGTAGTCCTGTTTGTCCTCAGTGCTGTCAGTCAAGTCAGGCAGTCTATGGACTGAAAGTTACAGCAACGCTAGTAGCCTTGCACTTATGTCTTTTCATGTTTAAAAAAAAAAAAGTTGCTTTCAAGTGCAATTGTAAAGAGAAACCGGGCATTAAGACTAATAGGAATTTGTGGATAACTCCAGTTATCTGTGACACTTGAAATACTGTCAGATTGTAGCTTAATTCTGCTCGTTCACGTTTCCACAGCATGTTTAGCACGTTTTGTGTCTGAAATGTGGTAGCCTATTATAAATGTAAGTTGAATGAAACCAAATGCTTTGCTTCGCTACTCTCTCAATTGGATAATTTTTGTGAAAGTGACCTACATGCTACTGAGCAAAAATATAAACGCAACATGTATTTAAGCAGATATTCACACCTCAGTAGGTTTTATATTTTTTTTGTATTACTTTTTGCTAGGTATTACTGCACTGTTGAAGCTACAAACACAAGTATTTCGCTGCACCTGCATAATACATCTGCAAATCTGTGTACAATCGTGGCCAAAAGTTGAGAATGACACATATTAATTTCCACAAAGTTTGCTGCTTCAGTGTCTTTAGATATTTTTGCCAGATGTTACTATGGAATACTGAAGTATAATTACAAGCATTTCAAAAGTGTCAACGGCTTTTATTGACAATGACATGAAGTTGATGCAGAGAGTCAATATTTGCAGTGTTGACACTTCTTTTTCAAGACCTCTGCAATCCGCCCTGGCATGCTGTCAAATAACTTCTGGGCCACATCCTGACTGATGGCAGCCCATTCTTGCATAATCAATGCTTGGAGTTTGTCAGAATTTGTGGGTTTTTGTTTGTCCACCCACCTCTTAAGGATTGACCACAAGTTCTCAATGGGATTAAGGTCTGGGGAGTTTCCTGGCCATGGACCCAAAATATAAATGTTTTGTTCCCCGAGCCACTTAGTTATCACTTTTGCCTTATGGCAAGGCGCTCCATTATGCTGGAAAAGGCATTGTTCGTCACCAAACTGTTCCTGGATGGTTGTGAGAAGTTGCTCTCGGAAGATGTGTTGGTACCATTCTTTATTCATGGCTGTGTTCTTAGGCAAAATTGTGAGTGGCCCACTCCCTTGGCTGAGAAGCAACTCCACACATGAATGGTCTCAGGATGCTTTACTGTTGGCATGACACAGGACTGATGGTAGCGCTCACCTTGTCTTCTCCGGACAAGCTTTTTTTCCGGATGCCCCAAACAATCGGAAAGGGGATTCATCAGAGAAAATGACTTTACCCCAGTCCTCAGCAGTCCAATCCCTGTACCTTTTGCAGAATATCAGTCTGTCCCTGATGTTTTTCCTGGAGAGAAGTGGCTTCTTTGCTGCCCTTCTTGACACCAGGCCATCCTCAAAGTCTTCGCCTCACTGTGCGTGCAGATGCACTCACACCTGCCTGCTGCCATTCCTGATTTAAGCTCTGTACTGGTGGTGCCCCGATCCCGCAGCTGAATCAACATTAGGAGACGGTCCTGGCGCTTGCTGGACTTTCTTGGGCGCCCTGAAGCCTTCTTCACAACAATTGAACCGCTCTCCTTGAAGTTCTTGATGATCCGATAAATGGTTGATTTAGGTGCAATCTTACTGGCAGCAATATCCTTGCCTGTGAAGCCCTTTTTGTGCAAAGCAAGGATGATGGCACGTGTTTCCTTGCAGGTAACCATGCTTGACAGAGGAAGAACAATGATTCCAAGCACCACCCTCCTTTTGAAGCTTCCAGTCTGTTATTCAAACTCAATCAGCCTGACAGAGTGATCTCCAGCCTTGTCCTCGTCAACACTCACACCTGTGTTAACGAGAGAATCACTGACATGATGTCAGCTGGTCCTTTTGTGGCAGGGCTGAAATGCAGTGGAAATGTTTTTTGGGGTGTCAGTTCATTTTCATGGCAAAGAAGGACTTTGCAATTAATTGCAATTCATCTGATCACTCTTCATAACATTCTGGAGTATATGCAAATTGCCATCATACAAACTGAGGCAGCAGACTTGTATGACAATTTATTTGTGTCATTCTCAAAACTTTTGGCCACGACTGTACGTGACCAATACATTTTGATTTGATTTTGATTTGAGTCCCTCAGTTACACATTGACTTTCCATTACACCACACTCTCTCTATTTACCACCTCCCCACGTCTCCATTTTTCTTATTCATTCCATCTCTCCCTTTGGCAACTATCTATCCTGCTGCTTCAGTGTGTCTCAGTAACCCTGATCGTGCCACCTTCCTCTGCACCTAGCTCTGTTGGGTGACCCACACTCTCGCTGCATGCCATGTCAGGGTAATTGACGAGCCAGAAGCAGGATATGACTCATCCCTTGTGTTGCTAAGTGGCTGCTGAAAAGACCACTCTCTGACTGTCTCTTCCCATCTCATTTAGATCTAGCGGCTGTACCCTGGGACTCATTTAACTGGGGGACTTGGTGGGTTGACAAACAGACAGATGGGCAGACAGACATGCAGATGGGTAGATAGCTGTAGATACACTGACCAAAAATATAAACTCAACATGCAGTTCATATAAGTAAATTGAAATAAATAAATTAGACCCTAATCTATGGATTTCACATGACTGGGAATACAGATATGCAACTGTTGGAGACAGATACCTTAAGAAAAAGGTAGGGGCTTGGATCAGAAAACCAGTCAGTATCTGGTGGGACCACCATTTGCCTCCTGCAGCGCGACACATCTGATTCGCATGGAGTTGATCAGACTGATTTGTGGTCTGTGGAATGTTTTCCCACTCTTCAATTGATGTGTGAAGTTGCTGGATATTGGTGGGAACTGGAACAGGCTGTCGTACACATCGATCCAGAGAATCCCAAACATGCTCAATGGATGACATGTCTGGTGAGTATGGGAGCCATAGAAAAATTGGGAAATTTTTAGCTTTTGGGAATTGTGTACTGATCCTTGTGACATGGGGCCGTGCATTATAATGCTGAAACATGAGGTGATGGCGGCGGATGAAGGGCATGACAATGGGCCTCAGGAACTCATCACGGTATCTCCGTGCATTCAAATTATCATCGATAAAATGCAATTGTGTTCGTTGTCCGTAGCTTATGCCTGCCCATACCATAACCCCACCGCCACCATGGGGCACTCTGTTCACAACATTGACATCAGCAAACCGCTCACCCACACAACGCCATACACATGGTCTGCGGTTGTGAGGCCTGTTGGACGTACTGCCAAATTCTCTGAAACGACATTGGAGAGGCGGCTTATAGTAGAGAAATTATCATTAAATTCTCTGGCAACAGCTCTGGTGAACATTCCTGCAGTCAGCACGCCAATTGCACGCTACCTCAACTTGAGACATATGTTGTGCTGTGTGACAAAACTGCACATTTTAGAATGGCATTTTATTCTCCCCAGCATAAGGTGCACCTGTATAATGATCATGCTGTTTTAATCAGCTTCTTGATATGCCACACCTGTCAGGTGGATGGATTATCTTGGCAAATGAGAAATGCTCACTAACAGGTATAAAAAAAAAAAAATGGGCCGAACATTTGAGAGAAATAAGCTTTTTGTGCATATGAAACATTTCTGGGATATTTTATTTCAGCTCATGAAACATGGTACCAACACTTTACATGTTGCGTCTTACATTTTTGTTGTAGATACATCTATCGATTGATAGCCCATAGGCACTGGTTGATAGCCCATAGGCCGCCTAGACTATTTCCAAGGTAACAAAACAATTCATCAATGATGGACTTTGGGTGAACTATTCCTTTAATCACATTTCTATAATGGAACTAGAGCTGTAATTCACGAAGCTGTCAGTTCGCGACTCATTCATCTCGGCCGGGCCAAAACCAGGAAGTCAGTCAAGGCCACCTGTTTGTTGCAGCAAATAATCTCTTAATTTCCCTCTTGAGCCACTCATATTCTCCATAGAGGCAGGAGAAACACTTACTAGAGGAACTCCTAAGGAATAGCAAAAATGAATCCCATGCAGGTTAAAACCTCATAAGGATCTGCTCCTTTCTTTCAATTTTCGCCTAAAATGACACCCAAATCTAACTGCCTGTAGCTCAGGCCCTGAAGCAAGCATATGCATTTTCTTGGTACCATTTGAAAAGAAACACTATGACGTTTGTGGAAATGTGAAAGTAATGTAGAAGAATATCACATATTAGATCTGGTAAAAGATAATACAAAGGGGGAAAGAACGTTTTTTGAATTTTATTTTTGTACCATCTTTGAAATGCAAGAGAAAGGCCATAATGTATTATTCCAGCCCAGGTGCAATTTAGATATCGGCCACTAGATGGCAGCAGTGTATGTGCAAGGTTTTAGTCTGATCCAATGAACCATTGCATTTCTGTTCAAAATGTTGTATTAAGACTTCCCAAATGTGCCTTTCCATGTTCAAAACTGTGCACTCTCCTCAAACAATAGCATGGTATTATTTCACTGTAATAGCTACTGTAAATTGGACAGTGCAGTTAGATTAACAAGAATTTAAGCTTTCTGCCCATATCAGATATGTCTATGTCCTGGGAAATGTTCTTGTTACGTACAACCTCATGCTAATCGCATTAGCCTACGTTAGCTCAACCGTCCCGCAGGGGACCAATCAATCCTGAAGAAGTTTTAAACGTTTATTTTTCATGAGCGATCTGGGCCACGACTTGTACACTTTGTCCATGGACATACATTTCATCAGTTGGTTGTAAATGTAGCATCTACTTTCAAAGTGAGTGATGTCTCTTCTCAACTTGTCACAATGCCTGTGGTACAGATGAAGGATCTTCATTTGATCACTCTGTTGCAGGATAACTTTCCTGCAATGCAAGGACATTTGTAATGCATGTATTTGAGGTTTAAGAAGGCTGATGAAGTTTGTAATTTCCACTTTGAAATTTTAGCCTTAATTTTCTTTTATGACAAACGTATCAACACCTACAAAAATGTCCATTAATTACAATCTACATAATTCACATTTCCTGTTGCTGTAGGATTATTTTCCTGCTGTGGCAAACTGGCTAAAATTGAAGATCCTACATATGTACAGCTCATCACAGCTTGGTCAATAAGAGTAAGTCCATAGGGCCATCTACAGCATCTGTCACATGATTATCACCACCAATGTTCCCTCTAATTTTTGGGAGCCCTGAGCTAATTTTAGGTCTTGTGAGCAGAAACTTGAATGTTGTGAACATTTTGTGCAACTTCGTGCGCGTTTACAGTGAACACTGAGGCTGTGAATTACATTGTGTTGTATGATGCAAGAAACCACTTTACAATTAATTATTATTACCATACAGATAATTAGACAATGTAGGCAACCCCTCTGCCTGTTGGCTTATTTGCATATTCAAGACTGTGTCAAAATGCAACGCTCCTCCTTTAATCAGGAAGACGTAAGCTTTTTACATGACTTGCTTTTCTAAGACCGCTCGAAATGTAGCCTACACGTTTTGTGTCCCCTTGTAGAAAGCAGTAACTCCCCATTGCTGACCTAATAATTATCTATAACTGAGCTAATAACTCACTATCAGATGAGGCTCTGACCTCATCTGATCTATAAAGCGCATTCACTCGCAGGTGATCGAAAGACTGCTTGTGATCTACACCGCCAATAGAATTATACTCCTTTGCGTGGCTCTAACTACAACAAAACCAAACTCAGTCTTGCAAAGTTAGATTTGTTTTGTTGCATTGAAAAGGGTCTGTTATAATGTTGCTTCGATCACAGAAAAAACGTAAATCTATATTGTGCAAACTAATGGGTGAAGTTCAATCTCTTGCGTCTCTGCGTGGCATTTCTTCTGCGCTGCAGTCTTGGTGGAGGTGCGCGCTCCGCGAGTGCAGTTTTAGAGGGAACATTGATCATCACTGCTATCATACTGTCCACACTGACACCATCCCACTCTGTTCTTACCTTTCAACTTGTACTGTAACACTACTGCATGTTGTACTGGGACACTGTAATTACAAGAACTGCAAGTGAGGTAAATGGGACAAACTGTTAGTGTATGCCTGGTCGGGCACAGCTCACTGTGGGATCGCTGTCTTCTCCATACATGAAAATGAAACGGCAACAACAAGCCTTGGTGGTTAGAGCTTTGGGCCAGTAACTGAAATGTTGTTGGATCGAATCCCTGAGCTGACAAGGTACAAATCTGTCCTTCTGCCCCTGAGCAAGGCAGTTAACCCACTGTTCCCCAGGCGCTGAAGACTGGATGTCTATTAAGGCAGCCCCCCAAACCTCTCTGATTCAGAGTGTTTGGGTAAAATGCGGAAGACACATTTCAGTTGAAGGCATTCAGTTGTACGACTGACTAGGTATCCCCCTTTCCCTTTCCTTATGCTAATTCCCTGAGGTTGTGGATGCAGATTGGGCGTTTGACAGTGTGTGAACTGTGCCAAATGACAGAGAATAAGCATTGGTGTGTGTGTGTTTGCGCGCGTGCATAAGTTTGTGTGTGTGCGTCTATACGTTTACATGTGCTTGGGAACGTGTTTGTTGATGTGTTGGAGAACTAGCACGACTGCCTGAGCTTGCGCAATACCGAAAAATCACAGCCGGAATCAGACTGAGTGGGAAAGCAGCCAGGCAGTTCAGCGATAGCCCTGTGAGACTGTCTGTGTGAAAAGCCAGAGAACTACTGTAGAATTGCCCTCCTGGGCTATCTGGCCTACATTGAGGGATAGACTGTGAAGCTGTTGTAAATAGACACTTGTATTAAAAGTTACCTGAGGTCTATTGGATAGTTTCCGTATTCATCGACATTAATCATCAAATTTTGGGGGTTGTGTACCAATACCATGCTCTGGTATTCTTCTATAGTTATTTTTTCCTTGTATAATTTCATTAGTCATTTTCTAATCCAAAACAATCTTGGATCGGTGAAAACCATATGGTACAATTGAAGCCCACTGGAGGCTTGGTAGGAGGTTGCTTTTGTAACCGGTGTGAAATGGCTAGCTAGTTAGAGGTGCACGCTAATAGAGTTTCAATCGGTGACGTCACTCGCTCTGAGAACCTTGAGGTAGTTGTTTCCCTTGCCCTGCAAGGGCTGCAGCTTTTGTGGAGCGATAAGTAACGATACTCTGAGGGTGACTGTTTTTGATGTGTGCAGAGGGTCTCTGATTCAAGCCCAGGTTGGGGTGAGGAGAGAGACGGAAGCAACACTGTTACACTTTCACCTATCCAGTCCTTTCCAATCAATGAGGATGAGGAGAGTGAACATGTAGACTAATGAGCCCCCCACACACTTGGTTTTGGCTGGTATTAGAGGCCAACCCTAACTCCCATTTATGTTGAATTTTCACTTCTAGCCTACCATTTTAAATGTATGCATGACTAAGTGAAAATTCCCCTTAAGTGGAAGTTAGGATTCACCCGCCCATGTATAGCCAGAGTTTCCCACTCCGACGATGTGTGTGATTCTGTCAGAGATGGATGATCAAGGGAGAGGGAACTCCCCAGTCCCTTACTCAAATAAACAGTGTCTGTGCTGGGAACACAAGGCTATAGAGAGAAGGAGAGGGGGAGGACTGAAAAAGAACAATGAGCCCAAGGCGGACTAGGTAGAAGAGGTAGACAGACTTCCCAGCCACTCAAGGGATGCCAACATCAAATCATTACAGAGGGAGAGTAGAGGAAGCCCTTTCAGAGTAACTGTTAGCTTGATAAGCACTTACAGTAGAGCAGTATTGAACACAACGATCCTTACAGGCCCTCTCTTGAGATGGTAAATTAAATACATGGCTGTATCAGATGACAGTAATAGAAGGACTTTGGTTGTAAGGGAGATTAATCTATCTATTCATTGTCTCACCGGACTGTTTGGAGTACGTGGGAGAATGCAGGGCAGTCGTGTGTGTGTGTGAGAGAGAGAGAGAGGGGTATACCAGCATTGTATGGATGGTGGGCATTCTGTATTCTTTCAGCACCATGGAGAGAGAGCGAAACACTCGCATTGCAGTGGCACTCCTGGGCTGGTATTCACAAAGCTTCTCAGAGTAGGAGTACTGATTTAGGATGAAGTCCCCCCTGTCTTATTCATCATGGTATGAAGTGAAAAAACGGATGCTAGAGCTGTACACCTACTCTAAGACACTTTGTGAATACGGGCCCTGAACCCATAGGCCAGGCTTTAGACTGGAGTACATGGAAAAATGACCCCTCAGTACAGGTTAGCTTTAGGCCTAATCGAACTTCGATCGAGTACAGGCTTAGCTGAATGAACAACAGACATAATGTAACATGACATTTTATTAAATAGGTTGGGGAATGGCCTCGTCTCTGAGGGAAGATCTTTGGAGCTAGATGATGTGATGGCAGGTAGCCCTATGTGGGGCTGCTGACATCGAAACTCCCCACTGTGGGAAAGGAGTTCCAATGACTGGCCTGATAGCTGGTGGATGGTTTATCGAAAACTTTTGCTGAAAAACAGCAAGTGAGAGAACAAGGGTTAGTTGACATATAACTACAGACCAAGATGTACGCCCATTGGGTGAGCAAGAGATGTCTCAAGTTTTGAGGGAGGATACAATTAGCATGCTGACTGCAGGAATGTCCACCAGAGCTGTTGCCAGAGAATGTATTGTTCATTTCTCTACCATAAGCCGCGTCCAACATCGTTTTAGAGAATTTGGCAGAATGTCCAACCGGCCTCACAACCACAGACCATGTGTAACTACATCAGCCCATGACCTCCACATCTGCCTTCTGAGATAATCAACCCGGACAGCTGATGAATCTGTGCGTTTACACAACAAAATAATTTCTGCAAACCTGTCAGAAACCATCTTAGGGAAGCTCATCTGCATGCTCATCTTCCCCATCAGGGTCTTGACTGCAGTTCGGCGTTGTAACCGAATTCAGTGGGCAAATGTCATCTTCGATGGCCAATGGCACGCTGGAGAAGTGTGCTCTCAGTTTCAACTGTACCAGGCAGACAGCGTGTATGGTGTCGTGTGGGCTAGCGGTTTGCTGATGTCAACGTTGTGAACAGAGTGCCCCATGGTGGCGGTAGGGTTATGGTATGGGCAGGCATAAGCTACAGACAACAAACACAATTGCATTTTATCTATGGCAATTTGAATGCACAGAGATACCGTGACGAGATCCTGAGGCCCATTGTCGTGCCATTCATCTGCCGCCATCACCTCATGTTTCAGCATGATAATGCACAGCCCCATGCCGCAATGATTTGTACACAATGTTCAGCTTCTGGGAATTGTCTCAGTTCTTCCATGGCCTGCATATTCACCACACATGTCATGTTTGGGATGCTCTGGATTGATGTGTACGACAGCCTGCTCCAGTTCCCGCCAATATCCAGCAACTTTGCACAGCCATTTGAAGAGGAGTGCGACAACATTCCACAGGCCACAATCAACAGTCTAATCAACTCTATGCGAAGGAGATGTGTCGCGCTGCACGAGGCAAATGGTGGTCACACCAGATACTGACTTAAAAAAAAAATTTTTTTTAAGGTATCAGTGATCAATAGATTCATATCTGTATTCCCAGTTATGTGAAATCCATAGATTAGTGCATTATGAATTCATTTAAATTGACTGATTTCCTTATGAACTGTAACTCTGTAAAATCTTTGAAATTGTTGCGTTTTTATATTTTTGTTCAGCGTAATATTATGTGAGCTAAACATACAAAAAAAAACATTCAATATTTTCCTTAAAATATACATATTTTTAGAATGCTAATGTTACGGTCCCCACTGAAACAACAAAAAATACTTAATTTTATCGTCCTTGAAACATTGAATTGAAATACTGTAGAATTCCATTCATTCCTATTGAGAACTTCTGTTACTGGGGAGTGCCAATATGGCTGACCGGTGGCTTCAAACCCTCTCAATCATAGGAGGTTGGTGGCACCTTAATTGGGGAGAACGGGCTCGTGCAAATGGCTGGAGCGGAATCCATATGTTTGATGCCATTCCATTCGCTCCGTTCCAGCCCTTATTATAAGCCGTCCTCCCCTCAGCAGCTTCCACTGCTTTCAATGGACAATTCATAGCATCAGCAATCTGGGGTTTATATACATTATTGGTTGTGACTGTGTTAGGAGAAAGAGGTAGGGAGAGATTTTAACTGTTGCCTTGGTTTATCTGTCTATATGTACAAACACGGGTTTGTTCTCCCAACCCACTCAGTTCATGTATCTGTCTTCTTATGGCAAACCAGACACGTTGCTGACACGCACATTCACCACACACACGAACGCACACCGCATGCACACGCACACTTGCCATTAATACAGTTATGTAGTTACTGTCTGTGAAAGCGAAGCATTTGCTCACTAACGCTTTTCTACTGCCTGCTGTATTCTATGTCCAACTGAATTTGCCATGCTCTTTTTTGGTGCATGTGTTTGAGTTAAAGCATTGCAATCCAGATGTAAAAAAAAAACTTTTTTATTCAGAGACGCACTTTAGCTCATAACAAGGTAGTACTGTACTTGCATATAGTGGCGTGACTTTGTCAATATATTATTTTTCACTGCTCAACTTATTTCTTAAGCTGTTCTTATTTGTGGATGTATGTGACCTGTTAAACCAGTATGAATCAGAACCATTCCACTTACAGTACCAGTCAAAAGTTTGAAAACCTACTCATTCCAGGATTTTTCTTTGTTTTTACTATTCTCTGTATTGTAGAATAATAGTGAAGACATCAACACTATGAAATAACACATATGGAATCATGTAGTAACCAAAAAGGTGTTTAAACTAATGAAAGTACATTTTATATTTGAGATTCTTCAAAGTAGCCACCATTTGCCTTGATGACAGCTTTGCACACTCTTGGCATTCTCTCAATCAGCTTCATGAGGTAGTCTCCTGGAATGCATTTCAATTAACAGGTGTGCCTTGTTAATTTGTGGAATTTCTCTCCTTTTAAGGCATTTTAGACAATCAGTTGTGTTGTGACAAGGTAGCGGTGGTATACAGAAGACGGCCCTATTTGGCAAAAGACCAAGTCCATATTATGGCAAGAACAGCTCAAAGAACCAAAGAGAAACGACAGTCCATTACTTTGACTGACCTTTCATGTCATAATCTGGAAAATGTCAAAAATTTTGAAAGTTTCTTCAAGTGCGGTTGCAAAAACCATCAAGCGCTATGATGAAATTTGCTCTCACGAGGATCACCACAGGAAAGGCAGACCCAGAGTTACCTCTGCTGCAGAGGATAAGTTAATTTAGAGTTACTAGCCTCAGAAATTGCAGCCCAAATAAATGCTTCACGAAGTTCAAGTAACAGACGCATCTCAACATCAACTGTTCAGAGGAGACTGTGCGAATCAGGCCTTCATGGTCGAATTGCTATAAAGAAACCACTACTAAAGGACACCAATAATAAGAAGAGACTTGCTTGGGCTGAGAAACATGAGCAATGGACTTTAGACCAGTGGAAATCTGTCCTTTTGGTCTGAGTCCAAATAAAAAAAATTGGAAATGTCTGAGACACACAGTAGGTGAACAGATGATCTCTGCATGTTTGGGAGTGAAGGTAAAGCAGCCAACAAGTGCTCAGCATATGTGGGAACTCCTTCAAGACTGTTGGAAAAGCATTCTAGGTGACGCTGGTTGAGAGAATGCCAAGAGTGCAAAGCTGTCATCAAGGCAAAGGGTCGCTACTTTGAAGAATCTAAAATCTAAAATCTATTTTGATTAGTTTAACTTTAAAAATAAAAAAAAATTGGGTTACTACATGATTCCATTTGTTATTACATAGTTTTGATGTCTTCACTATCATTCTACAATGCAGAAAATAGTACAAATAAAGAAAAACCCTTGAATGAGGTGTGTCCAAACTTTTGACTGGTTCTGTGCGCCTCCCTCTGTCTATTCTGCCTAAGCGACCATGACGCTGTAGTAGTAGAATGCCAGTACAGTGTTGCCTGTAAAGGGCCCAATGGAAGCCATTCCGCACACATACAGTATACGCGTACTGAACGCATACACACGCACCGGTATGTGCACACCACACATCTACACACGCAGGCCCACTCCACACATACAAGTATGTTTCAACTGCTACACAAATGTGCATAACCCTAACACACCCGCACAATTCTGCATGCACACACACACACACACACACACACACACACGCTCTTTCAGGCATTGACCTAAATCAGCGGAATAACTGCAATAAATTACACAAGAGCACACACCCACCTGAGCCTGCTAGTGTACAACTGCCAAGTAGACCGAAACCACCACCATTCACAATACATCTGAAAACCTAAAGTATATGGTGCTCTATTCATTATACAGAGGCAATTACATTTTCAGGGGGCAGACTTGTCCATTAGTCAGTATTAGGTCATTTTTTATGTCCTGCATCCTCTTTTTATGTTTAGTCACAGACATGAACAGACACTTGACTATTTGAAACCAAAGAGCTGAGGCTGCTCTCTCTCTCGATACAGATCTATTCTTAGTGCCTGAGCCTATTGTGTGAGTGACAGGAGTTGGGCACGAAATACACTTTTAGCACGACTAGCTACATCCAACTGGTTTTAATCTGTTTGCTTTCAGGGAGATGCTGGATCCTTAGGGTGGTATGATCAGTGTGTGATCTTACTGTGTGTGAATTGATTTCCTTACTATTTCCTTGTCAAAGACCAGCCCATGGTCAGTGTGTACAGTACACTTCCAAAAGGGCTGTCCCTATTAGGATAACCTTTTTGGGTTCCATGTACTGTAGAACCCTCTGTGGAAAGGGTTTTACAGGGAACCCAAAAGTGTTCTACCTGGAACCAAAAAGTGTTCTTCAAGGAGTTCTCCTATTGCGACAGCTGAAGAACCGTTTTAGGTTCTAGATGGCACCTTTTTTTCCCCTAAGAGTGTACAGATGTAGGATCTTAATTTGAACCAGTTTGCTACAGCAGGAAAATAATCCTGCAGCAACAGGAAATGTGAATTATTATGTGGATTATCATTAATAAAAAAAAATTGTAGGTGTTGATAAAATTTGTTAGGGCAAATCAAGTCTGAAATTGGAAATTACAAACTTTACAAGCCTTTTAACTCAAATACAGCAACAAAAGAGTGACCAAATTAAGATCCTACATCTTTATGTTACGTGATTTAACCTTAAAGCAGCATGCCAGGTTCAGGCCATGAGACAAATTGTGGGTGCGTGCGTGCACATGTATTTGCGTGTATACATCCGTGTTTGTGTACAGTATATGCATATGCCTTGTGTGTGTCAAAATCATAACCAACGTAGCGCTTATCCTATGCAGATACAAGACAAAGGGCAGAAATAAGCCTCCTCGAAAATACATACAAACAGGACTTGATCCGAAGTGTTCTTTACTTGAAACGATGTAAAACAGGACTTGATCCTAAGTGTTTCTTTGTGAGGCTGCCTGCAGTAGTCGGTCTATTTGTGTACTCCCCCGCCAGTCCTCATTCTTAACTCAAACATATGGTAACAAACAAGGCCCTCGGGCACTTACTATTGGCTGCTCTCATTGCTGACATTGTTTCTTAAAGCCAGTAGCCCACACATATGAGAATACCACACATAAGGCCGGGTTCTCAGACTCCGGAATAGTTATTCAGCTGATTTAGGTAAGTCTACTCCTGAACTGAAAAGCATATTCAATGCAGAATCTCTTAAGTCCAGGCTGTATTCATAAAGCGTCTCAAAGTAGGATTGCCTTTATATCAGTGCCTTTTTTAGATCCTAATTAATTAAGATTACACAGACACCGGGGACCTGATCCCAGATCAGCACTCCTACTCTAAGACGCTTTATGAATACAGGCCAAGGAGTAGAATACATGTCGATGATATTTGTGATATAGCTCGATCTCACATACAACATCCACTCACCCATTGACTTTGCATAAGGATGCAACTCAAAATAGCTTTGTATGGATGGGTCTGTTTAAAACGGTTTAGTAATTAGTTTAGTGGGGGTTTGATACATTTTTATTCCCTGTAACTATATTTGCCATTTATACGATGTTATCATTCAATTCAGTGCTAAGCAATAGCAAAGATCTAAGTGATGCATTGACCAACCAGTTGCTAGTGTGGACACTCCACTCTTCATAGAGACCAGCTGGTTCTGAACTCAGCACCTTCCTTTGTGTTATGGTGTTGCAGGTACTCTCTAGTCTCGATCAGATCACTTTCCCTCTTAAATCACTGTGTGGCTACTCACTAGGAAGCATTGACACAGTCAGTCTTTCTCTCTCTGTTTCTCTGTGTGTGTTCTGGTAGTTAGCTGTGTGCTCTGATTGTGGCCGCCCCGTAGGCGGTAGGCCATGGACAGATGGCAGCAAAGTTGCAGTGCCGGGGGTGTGTGTGTGTGTGTGTGTATATATGTGTATGTAACTGAGGAGGTTAGCTGGCATGGCAGTGGGTAAGGAGGTGGACTGTTCAAGGGCACATTGTTAGTCCCCCTGGTGAAGGAAAAATGGGGTGATGGAAAGTAGCTTTGAACAGGAGTCAGGACTGAACTGAGAAGACCCTGAATCCCAAATCAACTGCTAGCCCCTACCCCCTATACACTTGGATATATCTGAGACAATTGGATAGGTGAAAGTGATATGGTGACAATTCCACCTGGCCTATCAGAGGGCATGATGAAGCCATTGACAATCTCTAGACATAGCCATATCCTGAGCTGTGAATGGATTTCTGGAGTTTTTTTGATCCATTAGTTTTCACTGTGGGATTGGAGCCATGTTACTCTACAAGTAGCCTCTGTCGAGTCCCCAACAGCCAGGTTTTCAGGGGAAATGGAAAGATCCTGTGACACGACTTCCACTTTTGGACGTTAACAAGGTGACACTCCATCTTAACTCCTCCGCATTTACTGGATTGGTTGAATAGTGCAGAAGAGAACCTCCCCCGGCATTTTTTCCCCTTCTCGTCAAGACCAGTATGTAGGGGATCTAGTTTCAGGCATGTTTTACACCTGCTACGTTAGGTTACTCTACAAGCTATGTGTGTGTATCGTGTGAGTCTGACCTCCACCGACTGTGACATTGCACCACGAAGTGCACTTCAACAATGCCCTTGTAATACGGACATAAGGCTGTTTATAATATAATTGCACCTATGAACAGCCCACCTTTCAATTCCACCTTAGGACAGCAGACGTTAGGTACAACCGTGTCTGTCATACTATGTCAGCCATGTTTTATGTCTGTTGACTTTTGTCATTAGATAGACAGTTGTAAATTAATTCCAATTATTTGTTGGAGATTTAGTGTTATGAATGAGTGTGATATGGCAGGTTAAGTAGGACCAAATACAGAGCAGGGTCATGTTCATTGGGGCACGCAACTGAACATTTTATAATGATTTGCAAATTCAAGTAGTCCCTCCTGGTTTTTGTCAGTTTTCTTCTGTTTGGTGCCAAAAAAAATAAAAATAATAATATATATTTATTTATTTATTTATTTTTTATTTAACCTTTATTTAACCAGGAAGGGCTCATTGAGATTTAAAATCTCTTTTTCAAGAGCGTCCTGGCCAAGATAGGCAGCACCAAGTCATTACAAAAATTACAGACAGACAACATGAAAAACTACAAGTAATCTAGTAAAAACCATTCATGAATTCACAAGAGTATAACAATATCAAAAACAGCAAATTTAAAAACATTGACAGGTCAGGGAATCAGCCTCAATCTTTCATCAGTGATTTAAAAAACACCAATCGGGACAAGTTCTTCCAGTTTAAAATTATTTTGTAAGGTGTTCCAAGATGGCGCAGAGTACATAAAAGACCTTTTACCAAATTCAGTTCGGACATTTGGAACAGTTAGCAGGATAAAGTCCAGCGAACGAAGAGAGTACCCACCACATTTCTGAACAATAAAAATGCCCAAATAAAAAGGTAGTAAACCCAAAATGGCTTTGTAAATAGAAGTATACCAGTGACTAGAGAAGGCCAGCCAACCCTGGTATACAAAGTGCAGTGGTGCGTAAGGGTTTTGCAGTTTAAAATAAATCTCAAAGTGCCATGGTAAAGAGTGTCAATTTATCTCAAACACTGAGCGGAAGAATTCATATATAAAATATCCCCATAGTCTAGTAAAGGCATAAATGTAGCTGATACTAGCCTCCTTCTGGCTTCAAATGAACACAACCCTGGTCTTCAAGTGTGTGGAAAGTGAGGGAGTTACCATTGTAACTAATTCCACAATTTGAAGAACCCTTACCATAGCATCCACACTAAAGGGTATTCATTACAACATAATAAGGCCTAATTCAAGTATTATTATTATTTTTTCATTGTTTTATTGTGACGGTACAGCAGTAACCTCTCACAACACTGTCAGTCACGCATGAAAATATCTATTTTGCTCTATATCTGACCGTCACACTTGATTGTGCACTTGGCCTTGAATCAAAAAGTCACAGGAAAACAGAATGCATCATCAGATATTCAGCTAGCAATAAAGATAGCTACATCTACCCCCCTAAAATACTAACATCTTTTAAATGTTAAAATATTTAGAATCTGTCCTCTCATATTTCCATGAGTGACTATCATAATGACATTTGCTTTGTTCTCCTTACTTCCTCAGTAAAAGACTACAGGATGAGTGGCTGGCTGTGGAGCTATACAGAGCAGGCTTGCTGGTTAAAATTCCGGTTTTGAATTTGCTGACAGCATGGTTTAACAGGGTGGGGTCCCTCCCCAGTGACATGCACAGTGGTTTAGTAGAATTGGACTATTTATCGAATCCCTGAGTTTAGTAGACTATGATTCTTTATTGAATCCTCAGTATCATTAGGTAACATGGCGACTGTCTACATAATATAAAACATCTAGCAAGTCTGAGAACTAGAATACTTTATGCACCATATACTATGAAAATCATTGGACTCTAATGCTGCAAACAATTAGAATTCCCCCTTTTTCCCCACAAAATGTATTTCATCTAAACTTTACAGTTAGGAAAGTGTTCCAGACTTCTCATGCTTGTATAGGCTATTAGTCTGCTAGCCTAATACACACTGTTTGTTGGACTGCAAAGAAAAGGTGTGCTGCCTAAACACGATACATGGATTTAATGAATCCAAAGTTTACGTCAGCATATTCATTTAAATAGTATTGTTCATCACAGACCTTTCATGATGGAAATGTATAATTTTTTTATTTATATATATATATATATATATATATATCCCCATCCTTTGAAAAAAAGGCTGAGCTTTCTCCAAATTCAATGTTATGTGACTACATTTTTTAAACCATTAAAAAAAATACTTGATATACATTATGAATTGCTGGGCTCTGATTGGCTGCTGGAGATTCTCCTTCCGTATAGCAACAGCCTGGAATCCCCCCCCCCCCCCCCCTCTCTCTACTCCTGTCCCCCTCCCCTTTTCTACTCACAGACCTCCTCCACGCTGCTTACCCTCTTCCTTGGATGCACTTGGACTGCTCTGCCTCTGAGGGGGCTCCTCTCCACCGACTGACTGCAGCATCTGGATGTGGTCGCCATGGAAACAGCAATGGTCCAACCCCCCCCATTCTCCTTCTCCCCCCTTTTCTAAGCGCGCTGTGCTAATGCTCGCCGCTGCACATCTTCAGGCTTGACCTGGATTCCGTGGTGTGCTGGTGTTTCCCCATTTTTTTTATTTTTTATTTGGGGTCCAATGCCAGAGCCCGCTCCTCCCCCACATCCCATCCCCAGGCCATGAGTTTGTAAGAAGAGAGAATATTGTGTCGCTTACAGTATCGGGGCTCTATCCACCCTCCCTCTCTCCCACTCTACTCACACAGAGCCTCAGTGAACTGAGGTCATTTCCCCGTTTTGATTAAACTGCCACCTCTGCTGAATAAAGAAACCAAAATGTCTGCCTGTTCCTGTTGTAGTGGGTTTAGTCGCACTGTTTTCCGCTTGGATTTTTTTCTGGTCTATTTACTGTACATTTTAATATATGTCCTCTGTTTGAGATTGAATGTTAATACAACATGACAGTCCGAACGCATGTAAGTCAGTATAGCTGTTGTGTGGGCGCGTGGCCGTGTCACTCATGCAGTCATTCATTGAAACCCGTGTTCCCTTCTGATGTTGAGGAGCTCTTGATGTGGGAATGTCAAATCCGTCACCACAGTCAGTTCATCACATCAGACTAATAGATGGAGCAAGATTATCAGCGATGCAGTTTTTCTGTACATACTCTGCTTATGCCTTCATGAGAAACTTGTTTGGGTTGATGCACCTGTTTTTCTCTTGGGAGCTGTGGATTTTCTATTTGGTGCTCCATCTTTAGCAGCTGTAGAGTCTTGCTGTAGGGTTTCTCCTCAAGTCTTAAAGGGGAAAACCATATGAGACATATGGATGGCACGTTCTCGTTGTTCATAAACTATTTTCTCTCTTTGTTATTTCTATTGAATTGAAATACGTTTCATTTACGTATGCATTGAGTGAACAATGACACACCATGGCATGATTTGCCAAACCATGAAATGCTCATATGATGGGATTATTTGCATATTTAAATGTTAACACATTTCTTTCCTCCTACCCATACCTCTCTTCTTCACCCATCTCTCCACATCCCTGTCTCTACCCCTTCCTTCCTTACTCTGTTCCTCCTCTCTCTTTTCTGTCTCTCCATCCTCCCTGTCTACCCCCACACCTCTCGCCCTGGTTGCAGTGGAGGTGATGGACCAGCAGAGGGTTCTACATAGTGGCTGCCTGGTATTGGGGGTGCACACCCCGCCCATCCGCCGCAACAGCAAGCTGGCGAGCCTGGGGCGCATCTTCAAACCCTGGAAGTGGAGGAAAAAGAAAAACGAGAAGCTGAAGCAGAGCTCCACAGGTGAGAGCGACCCATCGGTAAACTACACAAACACGCACACTCACCTTTTCCTCTTCCCTACCAAGTTAGGCCAGGCGTAGCATATTATGAGTAAAAGCACTTGGGTAATATCCCAACGATTTAAATTGGCTTTCTCTCTCTCTGTCAACTTATTATGACCCCAAATAGGACTTTTGCATATTGGTCTCTCAAGATTTGTCAGATCAGTACATGGTCATGAAAGAAAGGAAATGAGGAAAGGAAGCCATTTTAGAATATATGGATATAATGCAGTCATGTAGTCTCCCTAAACAGATGGGTTGCTGCCCACATTAACAATGTTCCAACATACACATGCCAGAAAGGGCTGGTGGGAGGAGCTATATGAGGAAGGTGCATTGTAATGGCTGGAATGGGTTGAATGGTACAGTGTCAAACATATGGAAACCACATTCCAGTCATTACAATGAGCCTGTCCTCCTATAGCTCCTCCCATCAGCCTCCTCTGACACACACAGCATACAGAATAGTGCTGTTGCCCTAGGACTGGGATTTCCGAGACTAGTAGTCACGCTTTGGAGATGATGAGTGTGAAATAGAGGGTAAACATGGTTGTAAAACTAAGCTGTGTATGTTGTCTCTCTATGTTCTCCGTGCAGATGTGGCATTGTCCAGTGGGTGTCTCTCTCCAGAGCCCGGTTCCCCCTTGCAGGGCTCCTCAGATGGGACATGCATGTTTGGGGTGTCGCTCAATGCCACTCTAACAGTCAGCAGTGTGGAGTATTTGGGCCCCGAAGAGGAACTCCCCCCGCCAGGTAGGACAGCCCACCTCCATAGAAAACTAAGGCTTAATCCCAAATTGTTGCCTAGATCCTACGCTTTATGCACTTGTGGAGATCTAAGAAGATTTGATTGGTATAATGAAGCTTCTACCTCTTAGCCTATCATAGGGCTATAGTCCTCACCATATATTTGGACAGTGATGCTAAATGTTTTATTTTGGATTCAAGATGACATTTTGAATATGAGGCAAAAGTATCGAATGTCACCTTTTCCAAGTCCTCCTTTCAAAGAAGATACAGTGGCAAGAGAAAGTATGTGAACCCTTTTGAATTACCTGGATTTCTGCATAAATTGGTCATCAAATTTGATCTGATCTTCATCTAAGTCACAACAATAGACAAAGATAGTGTGGTTAAACTAACAGACAAATTTAAACATTCACAGTGTAGGTTGGAAAAAGTATGTGAGCCCTTAGCTTTTGGAGAAGTCATTAGCCTAATTGGAGTCAAGAGTCAGCTAACCTGGAGTCCAATCAATGAGACGCCCTATTAAAAAAAGACACACAAAATGTGAGTTTGCTATTCACAAGAAGCATTGCCTGATGTGAACCATGCCTCGAACAAAAGATATCTCAGAAGACCTAAGATTAAGAATTGTTGACTTGCATGAAGCTGGAAAGGGTTACAAAAGTATCTCTAAAAGCCTTGACGCTCATCAGTCCACGGTAAGACAAATTGTCTATAAATGGAGAAAGTTCAGCACTGTTGCTACTCTCTCCCTAAGAGTGGCCGTCCTACAAAGATAACTGCAAGAGCACAGTGCAGAATGCTCAGTGAGGTTAAGAAGAATCCTAGAGTGTCAGCTAAAGACTTTTCCTCTGGAACATGCTAACATCTCTGACGAGTCTACGATACGTAAAACACTAAACAAGAATGATATTCATGGTGGGGGACCACGGAAGAAGCCACTGCTGTCCAAAAAAACATTGCTGCACGTCAGAAGTTTGAAGAAGTGCAACTGGATGTTCCACAGTGCTACTGGAAAAATATTCTGTGGACAGATGAAACTACAGTTGAGTTGTTTTGGAAGGAACACACAACACTGTGGGGAGAAAAAAAGGCGCAGTACACTAACATCAAAACCTCATCCCAACTGTAAAGTATGGTGGACGGAGCATCATGGTTTGGGGCTGCTTTGCTGCCTCTGGGCCTGGACAGCTTGCTCTCATCAACAGAAAACTTGGGAATTCATTTTAGCCTAACATTCTCCTGCAAAATGTCTTGATATCTGTCCGCCAATTGAAGCTCAACAGAAGTTTGGTGACGCAACAGGACAACGACCCAAAACACGGAAGTAAATCAACAGAATGGCTTCAACAGAAGAAAATACGCCTTCTGGAGTGGCCTAGTCAGAGTCCTGACCTAACCCAATTGAGATGCTGTGGCATGACCTCGAGAGCAGTTCACACCAGACATCCCAAGAATATTGCTGAACTGAAACAGTTTCGTAAAGAGGAATGGTCCAAAATTCCTCCTGACCGTTGTGCAGGTCTGATCCGCAACTACAGAAAACGTTTGGTTGAGGTTATTGCCGTCAAAGGACGGTCAACCAGTTATTAAATCCAAGGGTTCACATACTTTTCCCACCCTGCACTGTGAATGTGTACACGGTGTGTTCAATAAAGACATGCAAACGTATAATTGTTTGTGTGTTATTAGTTTAAGCAGACTGTGTTTGTCTATTTTTGTGACCTAGATGAAGATCAGATCAAATTTGATGACCAATTTATGCAGAAATCCAGGTATTTCCAAAGGGTTCACATACTTTTTCTTGCCACTGTATATTGACACAGGATAGGGTAGTCACAGCAATATGATTAAGTCTACAATCATCCGTATTGCTTTCGCCTATCCAGTTTAGAGCGCGACTGATATGTTTTTGGGGGTCCGATTTCCCCCCCCCCCCCCCCCCCCCAAAAAAAAAAAATTGGGACAAAACTTAGCGATACCGATATCTGCCGAGATTCTATTTTAGGCCAGAGAAATTAAAAAGTTCAATTTTACACATGGAATTCATATAAATTGCCATCCAAAACATCAATTGTCCAAGAAATATGCGCAAAATGTTAATTTCTTACATTGTGTAATTAAAGACGCATCATGAGAATGGCCGCAAGTGTTCAGATCAGCATGAGATTCCCTTTTTTTGTCCTATTTATTGAAAAGCAGTTATCGGAGTTATCTACTGATATAGCGGTAAAAGCAGTGCTTGACTTGAATTTAAATAGGTGCCGGTACTCATGTTGGGTGCCGGTACTGTTTATATTTAGGTGCAGGAGCTCCATAATACTTTTGAACAGGAGCTCAAGCAGTAAGAAATGTAAGGTGTCGGTACTCAGCTCCAGTGAGCTCCTGCCCAAGTCAAGCACTGGGTAAAAGGCCAATATCGGGCGATTAATATCGGTGAACCAATATATTGGTCGGGCTCCAATCCAGTTAGATTAATTTGAGTAATCACTGTGAGAGGGCCATGGAATTTGACTAAATCCTTTAGTGTTTATTTTTTAGGCATATCAAGGGGATTTAGAAAACAATGTTGTAACCACCATTTTCTTTTTTGTAAATAATTGTTTTGACAATTTTACCATAGACTATTACAATATACAGTACCAGTCAAAAGTTTGGATACACCTATGTATTCGAGGTAAAAAAATTAAATAAAAATTAAACTATTTTCTACATTGTAGAATAATGGTGAAGACATCAAAACTATGAAATAATACATATGGAATCATGTAGTAACCAAAACCGTGTTAAACAAGTCAAAATACATTTTTATATTTGAGATTCTTCAAAGTAGCCACCCTTTTGCCTTGATCACAGCTTTGCACGCGCTTGGCATTCTCTCAACCAGTTTCATGAGGGAGTCAACTGGAATGCATTTCAATTAACAGGTGTGCCTTGTTAACTTAACTATAGGAATTTCTTTCCTTCTGAATGCGTTTGAGCCAATCAGTTTTGTTGTGACAAGGTATACAGAAGATGGCCCTATTCTGTAAAATACCAAGTCCATATTATGGCAAGAACACCTCAAAGAAGCAAAGAGAAATGACAGTCCATCATTGCTTTAAGACATGAAGGTCAGTCCGTACGGAAAATTGTCTTCAAGTGCAGTTGCAAAAACCATCAAGCGCTATGATGAAACTGGCTTTCATGAGGACTACCACAGGAAAGGAAGACTGCAGAGGATAAGTTCATTAGAGTTAACAGCCTCAGAAAATGCAGCCCAAATAAATGCCTCAGAGTTCAAGTAACAGACACATCTCAACATCTACTGTTCAGAGGAGACTGCGTGAATCAGGCCTTCATGGTTGAATTTCTGCAAAGAAACCACTACTGAAGGACACCAATAAGAAGAAGAGACTTGTTTGGGCCAACAAACACGAGCAATGGACATTAGACCGGTGGAAATCTGTCCTTTTGGTCTGAGTTAAAATTTGAGATTTTTGGTTCCAACCACCATCTCTTAGGTGAAATGATGATCTCCGCATGTTTAGTTCCCACCGTGAAGCATGGAGGATGTGTGATGGTGTGTGGGTGCTTTGCTGGTGACATTGTCAGTGATTTATTTAAATTCAAGGCACACATAACCAGCATGGCTATCACAGCATTCTGCAGCGATACGCCATCCCATCTGGTTTGCGCTTAGTCCCACTATCATTTGTTTTTCAACAGGACAATGACCCAACACACTTCCAGGCTGTGTAAGGGCTATTTGACCAAGGAGAGTGATGGAGTGCTGCATCAGATTACCTGGTTGGACCGCAGAGTGAAAGAAAAGCAGCCAACAATTGCTCAGCATATGTGGGAACTCCTTCAAGACTGTTGGAAAAGCATTCCAGGTGAACCTGGTTGAGAGAATGCCAAGAGTGTGCAAAGCTGTCAAGGCAAAGGGTGGCTACTTTGAAGAATCTCAAATATAAGTAGTTAGTTAGTTTAGTTTTAGTTTAACACTTTTTTTTTGGTTACTACATCAAATCAAATGTATTTATATAGCCCTTCTTACATCAGCTGATATCTCAAAGTGCTGTACAGAAACCCAGCCTAAAACCCCAAACAGCAAGCAATGCAGGTGTAGAAGCACGGTGGCTAGGAAAAACTCCCTAGAAAGGCCAAAACCTAGGAAGAAACCTAGAGAGGAACCAGGCTATGAGGGGTGGCCAATCCTTTTCTGGCTGTGCCGGGTGGAGATTATAACAGAACATGGCCAAGATGTTCAAATGTTCATAGATGACCAGCAGGGTCAAATAATAATAATCACAGTAGTTGTTGAGGGTGCAGCAAGTCAGCACCTCAGGAGTAAATGTCAGTTGGCTTTTCATAGCCGATCATTAAGAGTATCTCTACCGCTCCTGCTGTCTCTAGAGAGTTGAAAACAGCAGGTCTGGGACAGGTAGCACGTCCGGTGAACAGGTCAGGGTTCCATAGCCGCAGGCAGAACAGTTGAAACTGGAGCAGCAGCACGGCCAGGTGGACTGGGGACAGCAATGAGTCATCATGCCAGGTAGTCCTGAGGCATGGTCCTAGGGCTCAGGTCCTCCGAGAGAAAGAGAGAATTAGAGAGAGCATACTTAAATTCACACAGGACACCGGATAAGACAGGAGAACTACTCCAGATATAACAAACTGACCCTAGCCCCCCGACACATAAACTACTGCAGCATAAATACTGGAGGCTGAGACAGGAGGGGTCAGGAGACACTGTGGCCCCATCCGATGATACCCCCGGACAGGGCCAAACAGGCAGGATATAACCCCACCCACTTTGCCAAACCTTTGTGTGTGTGTGTGTGTGTGTGTGTGTGTGTGTGTGTGTGTGTGTGTGTGTGTGTGTGTGTGTGTGTGTGTGTGTGTGTGTGTGTGTGTGTGTGTGTGTGTGTGTGTGTGTGTGTGTGTGTGTATATATCCATATATGGTAATTTGATGTTATTTTAATGGACACATTTTTTTTGCTTTTCTTTCAAAAACAAGAACCACCCCTTAATTGGAATTATGTACATCGGCGTCTGGCAGCTTCAGTAAATAGTACCTGTAAAACACCAGACTCAACGTCAACAGTGAAGAGGCGGCTCCGGGATGCTGGCCTTCTAGGCAGAGTTGCAAAGAAAAAGCCATATCTCACAGCGGCCAATAAAAATAAAAGATTAAGATGGACAAAAGAACACAGACACTGGACAGAGGAACTCTGCCTAGAAGGCCAGCATCCCGGAGTCGCCTCTTTACTGTTGACGTTGAGACTGTAATCAAACCCACAAATGCTGATGCTCCAGATACTCAACTAGTCTAAAGAAGGCCAGTTTTATTGCTGCTTTAATAAGAACAACAGTTTTCAGCTGTGCTAACATAATTGCAAAAGGGTTTTCTAATGATCAATTAGCTTTTTAAAATTATAAACTTGGATTAGCTAACACAACGTGCCATTGGAACACTGGAGTGATGGTTGCTGATAATTGGCCTCTGTACGCCTATGTCGATATTCCATAAAAAATATGCTGTTTCCAGCTACAATAGTCATTTACAACATTAACAGTGTCTACACTGTATTTCTGATCAATTTGATGTTGTTTTAATGGACAAAAAATGTGCTTTTCTTTCAAAAACAAGGACATTTCTAAGTGACCCTAAACTTTTGATCGGTTGTGTGTGTGTGTGTGTTTATTTTAAATATTATTCAGTGGCTATTTTAGATGTATATAAGTCCCTCAAAATGAACCACATGATACTCACACGACCCACTAGGGAGCAGCGGCGACATCTGAAAACTATCACCAGTGGTGATGAAACGGCATCATTCGCTGACAACTGTCACTGTAAATGTTGTCCTGGCGTTACAAGATTAAACTTCGATTAAACTTAATTAATTGAACACGTCTTTCAGTAGCTGAGCCTCCAGGGGACTGTGAGCCAGAGGGAAATAGCAGTCAAAATACAGAGGAAGAGGAGGAGGAGGGAGAGAAGGAGGCGGGAGAGAAGGAGGCGCAGCCTGGTGCCGATGCCTCTGAGGAGGTCCAGGAGGGAGGAGAAAAGACAGAGAGGCATGAAGAGGAAATACCTCGAGGAACCACACCACCACCAGTAGCGGCCAAACCGGTGATGCCACAGATGAGCAGTGGCGATGGTAAGAAGGCTAGTTAAGTGTACCAGGGTTGGGGTCAATTCGAATTGAAGAGAGTCCATTCAGGAAGTGAACAGACATTCCGATTTCAAGTTTTCCTTAATGAAAAGCATTGAGAAAATGTGGAATCGGAATTTCAGTTCACTTGATGAATTAATTGATTTAAAATGGAATTGACCTACAACCTGGTGGAGTGTACTAAGAGGGGACCATAATGCCAAAACACTGCACTGCACACTCCGAGGGGTAGTGTGGACCCCACATGTACAAACACACACTCACAAATACATACAGTGCCTTCAGTAATTATTCACACCACTTGAATTTTTCCTAATTTTGTGTTACAGCCTGAATTTAAAATAGATTAAATATAGTTTTTTTTTGTCACTGGCCTACAGACACAATACCCAATCATGTCAAAGTGGAATTATGTTTTTCACAAATGAATTATAAATGAAAAGCTGAAATGTCTTGCGTCAATAAGTATTCAAGCCCTTTGTTATGGCAAGCCTAAATAAGTTCAGTAGTAGAAAGTGCTTAAGTCTCATAATAAGTTGCATGGACTCACTCTGTGTGCAATGATAGTGTTTAACATGATTTTTGAATGACTACCTCATCTCTGTACCCCACACATACAAGTATCTGTAAGGTCCCTCAGTCGAGCAGTGAATTTCAAACACAGATTCAACCACAAAGACCAGGCATGTTTTCAAATGCCTCGCAAGGAAGGGCACTATTGGTAGATGGGTAAAAAGCAGAGCTTGAAGAATTTTGAAAGGAAAAATGGGCAAATGTTGCACAATCCAGGTGTGGAAATCTTATGGCTGCAATCCCGTTAACGGGATCGATATGACAACAGCCAGTGAAAGTGCAGGGCGCCAAATTCAAACAACAGAAATCTCATAATTCAAATTCCTCAAACATACAAGTATTTTATACCATTTTAAAGGTAATCTTGTTGTTAATCCCACCACAGTGTCCGATTTCAAAAAGGCTTTACCTTCGAAAGCACCACAAACGATTGTTAGGTCACTGCAAAATCACAGAAAAACACAGCCATTTTTCCAGCCAAAGACAGGAGTCACAAAAACCAGAAATAGAGATAAAATGAATCACTAACCTTTGATGATCTTCATCAGATGACACTCATAGGACTTCATGTTACACAATACATGTATGTTTTGTTCGGTAAAGTTCATATTTATATCCAAAAATCTCAGTATACATTGGCGCGTTATGTTCAGTAGTTCCAAAAACATCCAGTGATTTTGCAGAGAGCCACATCAATTTCCAGAAATACTCATAATAAACGTTGATCAAAAATCAAGTGTTATACATGGAATTTTGGATCCACTTCTCCTTAATGCAACCGCTGTGTCAGATTTCAAAAAAGCTTTACGGAAAAAGCAAACCATGCAATAATCTGAGGTCGGCGCTCAGAGCCCAATCAAGACAAAAATATATCCGCCATATTGTGCAGTCAACAGAAGTCAGAAATAACATTATAAATATTAACTTACCTTTGATGATCTTCATCAGAATGCACTCCCAGGAATCCCAGTTCCACAATAAATGTTTGATTTGTTCGGTAATGTCCATCATTTAGCGCGTTTGGTAAACAAATTCAAAGTCACGAAGCGCGTTCACTAAAAGCAGACGAAATGTCAAAGTTCCGTTAGTCAGTAGAAACATGTCAAACGATGTATTGAATCAATCTTTAGGATGTTAACATAAATCTTCAATAATGTTCCAACCGTTCACAGTAGAAGCATCAGACAAGGTTCTAAAGACTATTGACATCTAGTGGAAGCCGTAGGAAGTGCAAATGACCCATATCCCACTATCTTCAATAGGCGATGAGTTGAAAAACTACAAACCTCAGATTTCCCACTTCCTGGTTGGATTTTTCTCAGGTTTTTGCCTGCCATATGAGTTCTGTTATACTCACAGACATCATTCAAACAGTTTTAGAAACTTCAGAGTGTTTTCTATCCAAATATACTAATAATATGCATATATTAGCAACTGGGACTGAGGAGCAGGCAGTTTACTCTGGGCACCTTTTCATCCAAGCTACTCAATACTGCCCCGCAGCCATAAGAAGTTAAAGACTTACCCATAAAGATTCACAGCTGTCATCGCTGCCAAAGGTGCCTCTACAAAGTATTGACTCGGGTGTGAATACTTATGTAAATTAGATATTTCATGTTCAATACATTTGCAAACAATTCTAAAAACATGTTTTCACTGTCATTATGGGGTATTGTGTGTAGATGGGTGAGATTTGTATTTATTTAATCCATTTTGAATTCAGGCTGTAACGCAACAAAATGTGGAATAAGTCAAGGGGTATGAATACTTTCTGATGGCTCATACCTGTACGGCCAACCCAGGGTTCGATCTCACGTTAACAATGACAATTCGTATTCCAAAAACTAGCATTACAAACCAATGGTTTAGGTTGGCAAAGGCGACACTACTTCAAGTCTCAGGCCAGGTGGCAATGTCACCACATGATGGCTAGTAGCTTATTATCTTTGTAGCTCAGTTGGTAGAGCATGGCGCTTGTAATGCCAAGGTAGTGGGTTCAATTCCTGGGACCACCATGCATAAAATGGGCTCCCGAATGGCGCAACGGTCGAAGGCACTGCATCTGTGCAAGAGGCATCACTACAGTCCCTAGTTCGAATCCAGGCTGTTATCACATCCGGCCGTGATTGGGAGTACCATAGGGCAGCGCACAATTGGCCCAGCGTCATCCAGGTTTGGCCGGGGTAGGCCCGTCATTGTAAATAAGAATTTGTTCTCAACTGACTTGCCTAGTTAAATAAATTAAATAAAAATGTATGCACGCATGACTGTAAATAACATACAGTTGAAGTCGGAAGTTTACAAACACCTTAGCCAAATATATTTAAACTCAGTTTTTCACAATTCCTGACATTTAATCCTAGTAAAAAATTCCCTGTCTTAGGTCAGTTAGGATCACCACTTTATTTTAAGAATGTGAAATGTCAGAATAATAGTCGAGAGATTGATTTATTTCAGCTTTTATTTCTTTCATCACATTCCCAGTGGGTCAGAAGTTTACATACACTCAATTAGTATTTGGCAGCATTGCCTTTAAATTGTTTAACTTGGGTCAAACATTTCGGGTAGCCTTCCACAAGCTTCCCACAATAAGTTGGGTGAATTTTGGCCCATTCCTCCTGACAGAGCTGGTGTAACTGAGTCGGGTTTGCTCGCACACGCTTTTTCAGTATTGCTTACACATTTTCTACAGGATGGAGGTCAGGGATTTGTGATGGCCACTCCAATACCTTGCCTTTGTTGTCCTTAAGCCACCCACATGATGCTGCAACCCCTGTGCTTCACGGTTGGGATGGTGTTCTTCGGCTTGCAAGCCTCCCCCTTTTTCCTCCAAAGATAATGATAGTCATTATGGACAAAAAGTTATATTTTTGTTTCATCAGACCAGAGGACACTTCTCCAAAAAGTACAATCTTTGTCCCCATGTGCAGTTGCAAACCGTAGTCTGGCTTTTTTATGGCGGTTTTGGAGCAGTGGCTTCTTCCTTGCTGAGCGGCCTTTCAGGTTATGTCGATTTAGGACTTGTTTTACTGTGGATATAGATTATTTTGTACCCGTTTCCTCCAGCATCTTCACAGGGTCCTTTTGCTGTTCTGGGATTGATTTGCACTTTTCACACCAAAGTACGTTCATCTCTAGGAGACAGAACGCGTCTCCTTCCCGAGCGGTATGACGGCTGCGTGGTCCCATGGTGTTTATATTTGCGTACTATTGTTTGTACAGATGAACGTGGTACCTTCAGGCATTTGGAAATTGCTCCCAAGGATGAACCAGACTTGTGGTCCACCACCACTTTTTTTTCCGGAGGTCTTGGATTTCGTTTGATTTTCCCATGATGTCAAGCAAAGAGGCACTGAGATTGAAGGTAGGCCTTGAAATACATCCACAGATACACTTCCAATTGACTCAAATGATGTCAGAAGCGTCTAAAGCCATGGCATTATTTTCTGGAATTTTCAAAGCTGTTTAAAGGCCCAGTCAACTTAGTGTATGTAAACGTCTGACCCACTGGAATTGTGATTAAGTGAAATAATCTGTCTGTAAACAATTGCTGGAAAAATGACTTGTCATGCACAAAGTAGATGTCCTAACTGACTTGCCAAAACTATAGTTTGTTAACAAGAAATTTGTGGAGTAGTTGAAAAACAAGTTTTAATGACTCCAACCTAAGTGTATGTAAACTTCTGACTTCAACTGTATATTACTACAAGTGCAAACAGCTAACTAGCTCACATATTGTACATAAACAACATATTAAAGGACCACACATCCATACACAAATATGGATATGGAGGATATGGACCACACACACCACTTTAACTAATATCTCTTTGTCTTTCTCTGCCTCTCAGACCCATCTGCTGTGCCCTCACACTTGGTCAACTCTTTCCTGCCTAAAGAGCCACCTAGGACTCCCGAGAGCCTGGCCCCCATGGTGGCCCTGCGAGGGCCCGTCTCCAACCCCTCAGGGTCTCCTCACCTCGCCAATATTATGCACCTTCCCATGCCCCCTAGCTGTATCATGGAGGAGCTACAACGAGCGTTTGCCTCAAAGGCGAACCGGCAGGAAAGGTGAGCAGGACAGCCCATTCACTGCAAACAGACACATAACCTCACCATTATGTGACGGGGAGTTCAGGTTGTCTCATGTTCTGGAACTTAAAGCCTGTAGATATAAGGCTTTATAACTTGTTATAAGCATGTATGAGCCTTTATAATGTCTTTATAATAAGGCTTATATTATATGTCTCTCTATGTATACATGCTCATGGCAAGTCTTACAATGCATTATAACTGGATAATGCATTATACCTGCCGGTTTTTAAGTAAAGCGTTATTTAATCCCTCAATGATGTTATAGCCGATTTCAGCGTACATCCGCCATGTTGCATGTTCACTCCCCCATTGAAGAATCCAGTGTTCACTCCTATGGTATATTCACCTAAATGCTCACCCACTGTCTCCATGTTAACTCCTACCTGTATGTTACCTTTCAAATGGACCTGCACCGCCATGCTCACCCATCCATAAACCCCCTCTTGTGCTGTTAACCCCCACCCATGCTCCCTCCTCCCTCCTGTGTTCCCTCAGTGTGCATGGGCCTGCTGAGCCGGGCTCAACCCTGTGGCGGCGCTCTGATGGGCGACTCTCTCGCTCCTCCAGCTCGGAGAATACATCGGTGGCGAGCGGCGGCGTTGTCGACTGGCTACACCAAGCAGAGCGGAAGAAGGAGGCAGAAGAGAACAAGGAGAACGTGCGGCTGGACCAGTGCTTCTCCGACGCCTCGGGCCTCCCCCACGATCAGGACGACTGGAACGACTCCGTCATCTCTGGTGGGTCTATTCTTAAAGGAAAGATTGCATACAACGATATCCACCAAATAATATTATATTATATATTATAATTATATCCCCCTTCCCAAGACTTTCATTTTTAAACATTCTAACTCCTGGGCTCAACATCAGGGGGAAACAGACGAAGGGTTGAGACGGTTGAACGGCGGTTACAGCAATTTTAAGACATTGTTTTTGGGCATTATGGACTTTCCTAAACTTGAGACCTGCAAGTGATTTGAGGTTTGAGTTGAATGTGCACATTTTAGGTTAGGTTTCTGCCCTGTGAGAGCAATCTCGAAGTGATCGCTGACGTCCTGTGTGTGTATGCAGGTACACTACCTCGCAGGCTAAGGAAAGAGCTCTTGGTGGTGAAGCTTCGGAATCGACCCAGCAAAGAGGAGCTTGAAGACCGGAATATCTTCCCAGCGCGGACTGAACAGGAGCGTCAGGAAATACGCCAGCAGATCGAGATGAAACTCACCAAGTAAGTGGTGTCATCTTCACCCACCCCTTTCTCAATGAATCTTTCCTTAATTCCTCACATCCTCTCGCCTCCTTCTCTAAAGGCGCTGGAGAAGAAGGTCCAAGGAAAGGGACCTTGGACCTTCTTCTCCAATATGGTTGGGACTCACGCAAGAAGATAGGATTCAAGGAATAGTGGAATTGATAAAAAGCCCATCTAGATCACATCCAGTAGGCCTACTGCAAGGACCCCCTTCATTTCCTACCCTTTAGTGCCCTCAAACTCACCTCTGGACCCTGAAGCCTCGTTCCACTGCTTGTTTTCAGTGTTCCCCTCTAATCAGGGACTGATTTAGACATGGCACATCAGGTGGGTGCAATTAATTATCAGGTAGAAGAGAAAACCAGCAGGCTCTGGACCTCGTAGGGTAAGAGTTGAATACCCCTGCTATAGTGGATGGATGCAGACCTGGGTTCAAATACTATTTTAAATCTTTCAAATACCTGCCAGATGGGAAGGGTTTGCCGTTTCGGAACTATTCTACTGGTCCATTTTTAGCACAGATAAAGTATCTGAAATGATTTAAAATAGTACTATTATACTGGTCCATTAAGCACAGAAGGTATTTGTGCTTGAACTCGGGGCTGGATGGACAACATGAACCTGAAGGCTCTTTTGGGACATAAGACCACACTATTGATTGTGTATAAAATGTCAATGTAAATACAGATAGAAATCTGTGAATGTCCACGAGAGAAGAGAGTCTGAACAGTGATAGAAGAGGATGAAACTATAAGCTTACTGGTATTGGTAATGTTGGAATAGGTGGGGGGTTTAGAGTGGAGGTGAGAAAGACAATCTGATTGAGGAGAATTATCCTCTTGCCTTGCATTGACTTGATTTGCGTCGCCCAGTTAATCTGGCATTGTTCTGTACATTCTTTGGAATCAACGCTTGGACTTGGCCAATCCTAAATAGTCGCTCTATTGTGTTGGAGGGATTTTAAAGCAGCCAAGTGCTAAACCTGCTGATTGACCAAATCAAGGTTTGACAAAACCAATCCTTAGTTGAGGGAGTGAGATGAGTAATTACACTGAGTGGTTTCATGGCCAATTGGAGTAAAATCCTGCAAACTCTAAACTTAATTGTTGACGTGGTTATACAAGTAGAATGTGGCGCACTGTGATAAAATAGAGCAAAAACTATTTTGATTTCAAGAATGCTACTGGAGGGTTAGAGATAAGAAATCGTGCATTTCCATTTTTCTATTGACTCCTTTTTGTTGGTGTACTGTTTAGTTGTACTGTCCATGCCATTTCACACAAGACGTTCAATCACAGGAAGTTATTAGAATTTGAACACAACCTCCAGTAACAGTCTTCGCTATGTACAGGCCAGGGGGGCACTGTAAATATTAGCATATGGACACGAGAATTCCAGAATATTAATGGAACAAAACACTTCTCTAAACCAATAGTTTTTGTAGTGTACTGTTTCACATTAGCGGAAAACCACAACAGTTCGGTATGAGTACAGAATGTAAAGGCATTTCAGGACTATTCCTTCACACCAATTTGTCAAGCTGGGGTACACCACTGTGTTATGTAACCAGCCACATATATATTTAAAAAATATCTTTATTTCAACAGGGAAAACATATTGAGACCTAGGTCTCTTTTACAAATGTGCTCTGTAATAACTCAGTCGAGTGCTACTCACCTTCGAGAAAGCGATTTAACAGTTGGAGACTCCCAGGAAAACAATCGACCTCAGGCTATTTTTTAGTTCCGCTCAAACTAACAGGATACTCAAATTGTAATTTTGTCACAGGACAACAAGAGAATGTATTCACTACCAGCTGCAAACAAACACCTTATGTAAAAGGCCACGTCAGAGCAGCAGTGGCAGCATGACTTGTAAGAGGCTTGCGTAAGAGCCCCAGGGTCAGGCAGTGTGCTTTGTGAAGATGAAAATCCTCTTGCATGGGAGTGAGATGTGGAGCTGTCTGAGGAAGGTCGCATTGAGGTCGCCATTGTAGGCTTGTCACACAAAAGAGCATAGATGCAAAAACTAGCATCAAACATAATAATTTGCTGTGTGATTCCATTGAAGGGGGTGCACACAATGCAATTGAAAGTTGTATTTGGAACTGAATAATATGCCTTCCATTCTATTTGAAATATGATAGTTATTTTGCTTGTGCAAAATGCTGTCCTAAGTGTGTAAAGAACTGCATCCCAATCGGGATCTGGAAACTAACTGTGTGTCCTATAGGCTATGTACTGAATTAGACCCCATTTGAGATGAACTGGTAAACATATTTCAGGGGGACCACTATACCTCTAACATTTCTCCCCCTAAATGTCGGAGTTTTGACCGTTGAATTAAGCCTGGTTTATGATGTGCTTTTGAAACTAGAATCTGCACACACAGTGGGCCTCCAGGACCACGAGTTGGAGACCTGTGTGAGCACTGTGGAAGAGAACTCACAGGAGCATAGGGCACCACCCAAGCAGTCGGTCCCAATTTGTTCCCTACATCTTCCCCTAGACCCTCTGATCTGAGGCCTACAGATCAGAGATTTTCAGATTTGTACAGTGGAAGCGATATGATGGAAGCAGCACTACATTGCTCCTAACTATCCAGACCCTTCAGTACCAAGGGGTAGCGGTAGGGAGTGATTTCGGACCGGCTGTAGGGACTCTTATCTCAGTATACTATAATTTGTGCTCCCATCGTCTAGTCAGTTAGGGCTGTGGCGGTCAGTTAGGGCTGTGGCGGTCAGTTAGGGCTGTGGCGGTCAGTTAGGGCTGTGGCGGTCACGAACGTTTTGTCAGCCGGTGATTGTCAAGCAAATACCTGTCGGCCTCACGGTAATTGACCGTTAATTAACAAACACATTTAGCATCTCCTGGCTTCCACTACAAGCCACTGATGTTGACCTTTTAAAAAGTCTAATAAATCCATGTAATATAGCCTACACCTTCACAATAAATCCATTATTTATTTTAGACTGGTCTAAAGAAGCATGATATGAAGAAAATATAGTCTATTTCAGAAGAACAGAATAGTATGCTATGCCAAATGGCTGTGGGCTACACTAGTTAATTTTAGCAGACAAGATTTTCTTAGAATTCCGTGGCATTATTTTATAGTATGAAGAATTGAACAAAGCTGAATCAAATGGGAAGGATATTTTCTCCAAACGATTTGAGGGAGTGCACACGTGGCTATTCTGTGTTGAGAGGTTAAAACCTGTCTAGCCCCTGCGTTCCGCTAGCGGAACTCCTCCCACATTCCACTGAAAAGGCAGAGCACGAAATTCAAAAAATATTTTTTAGAAATATTTAACTTTCACACATTAACAAGTCCAATACGGCAAATGAAAGATACACATCTTGTGAATCCAGTCAACATGTCCGATTTTTAAAATGTTTTACAGCGAAAACAGCACGTATATTTATGTTAGCTCACCACCAAATACAAAGGACAGACATTTTTCACAGCACAGGTAGCATGCACAAAGCCAACCTAACTAACCAAGAACCAACCAAACTAACCAAGAAACAACTTCATCAGATGACAGTCTTATAACATGTTACACAATAAATCTATGTTTTGTTCGAAAAATGTGCATATTTGAGGTATAAATCAGTTTTACATTGCAGCTACCATCAGAGCTACCGTCAAAAATAGCACCGAAGCAGCCAGAGCAATTATAGAGACCAACGTGTATTACCTAATTACTCATCATAAAACATTTCTTAAAAATACACAGCGTACAGCAATTGAAAGACACAGATCTTGTGAATCCAGACAATATTTCAGATGTTCTAAGTGTTTTACAGCGAAAACACAATATAGCGTTATATTAGCTTAGCACAATAGCAAACATCACAATAGCTCACAATAGCATTGATTCAAGCCAAACATAGCGATGACGTATAAACCACCAAATATATTAATTTTTTCACTAACCTTCTCAGAATTCTTCAGATGACAGTCCTATAACATCATATTACACAATGCATATAGAGTTTGTTCGAAAATGTGCATATTTAGCGCCACAAATCGTGGTTATACAATGAGAAAAGTAGCAAAGCTGCCCAGAAAATGGCAGGAGAATACTTTGAAAAGGCACTTATTCTAATCAGTAACTATTCCAAAACTTGACTAAAAAATACAGGTTGGACAGCAATTGAAAGACAAATTAGTTCTTAATGCAATCGCTGGGTTAGATTTTTAAAATTAACGTTACTTCAAGCATACAGCGTGCGCTAAAGCGAGACCGCACCATAATTCATGGCGGAATTATTATCTGACATTTGTCAACATAAGTACGAATTAACAGCATAAAGACTGCTTACTATTAGTTGAGCTTCCATCAGAATCTTGGGCAAGGTGTCCTTTCTCCAGAACAATCGTCTTTGGGTTGAAAGATGTCCTCTTGTCCGGTCGAAATAGCTGCTAATGTTAGCCACCAACTGGAGAGGTGTCCAACTCTTGAAAACGCATGAGAAAGAAATCCCAGAAAATCGCAATAAACTGCTATAAACTGCTAAGTCGGTTTAAATTAACTACCTTATGATGTCTTTAACACCTATAACGAATAAAAACATGACCGGAGATATAGAACTACTAAAACGAAAGCGTTTGCAGGACGCCATTGTGATGACTCCTTGCGCCAAGCGCACCGTTGAAAAGGACGGTCCTTCCGTTCCACGGTCTTATAAAAGGTCCCAGATTGCGCAATCCACTCCATTCAAAATCTCCCCGCTTACTGACATCTAGAGGAAGGCGTGTGCAGTGCATGTACCCTCATAGCTTACATTGGGACTTATAAACTGACCACAGAACAGGGACCACGATTTCTGAAATCTCACTCCTTGACAGGAAATGTGCTGCAGAATGAGTTCTGTTTCACTCAGAGAAATAATTCAAACGGTTTTAGAAACTAGAGAGTGTTTTCTATCCAATAGTAATAATAATATGCATATTGTACGAGCAAGAATTGAGTATGAGGCCGTTTAAATTGTGAACGATTTTCCCCCAAAGTGTAAATAGCGCCCCCTATCATCAACAGGTTTTAACAAAGAAATATGTACTCCTTTATGCTTCATTTTAGAGTTGTTAATGTAACTTTAGTTGTTCTACAATCGTTGGGCGATATGTTTAGAATTTTAATACATTGTTAGGCTGCATGTTGTGACTCTAATGGAAAAAGTTGCATGAAAGGCATGAGCTCTGCTTTGTTTTTTGCACAGGCTGTAACACTACATCAGTCACTCAGTCACAATTTGACAAGCACTTGATAATGCCTAGAATTTCACGGCGGCATCCCCTTTGTGTAGCCATAATGCACCCTAAAAAAATCCATGCCTTTTCAGGCCAGTGGCCGTTGTGCCCTTCACGCTCCATCACGTGATCGGGTCTTTCTCACAGGCTACAAGTGAAGACGGCAGGTGTGGGGCGGCAGGTAGCCTAGTGGTTAGAGCGTTGGACTAGTAACCGAAAGGTTGATCGAATCCCTGAGCTGACAAGGTAAAAATCTGTCGTTCTGCCCCTGAACAACTGTTCCTTGGCCGTCATTGAAAATAAGAATTTGTTCTTAACTGACTTGCCTAGTTAAATAAAGGTAAAATAAAAAAAGACATCAGGGACGCAACTGCGCACGTCCTTATCCAATTCCGAGGTGCATATTGAAGATATTGGAAGACCTGTCCGCATTTACTTTTCGTCAGCCAACAAGATGAGTAGGCTTAACGTACAGCAAAAGCATTAGCCTATGTCAATCTACTATCCCCCATAGTACAAAGGTCGATGTATTCTATTCTGTGCGAGAATAAATAAATATTCTAAACTAAAAAAAAAGCTTAAAATAGTCTGGGACAGTTGTGGGATGCGATAGATCCCAAATTAATACAACCACTAGCATCAACGTTTTTACTCAACAGATCAGGACATTTAGCTTAAAATGTTGATAAACGATTAGGCTATATTATTCACCTTAAGCGCAGCAATGCGCATATGGTAGTAGGCTATAAGCGCGAATGTTCCATTAGCGGAAAACATTTAGAATGGACAATTATCATGCACCTGTATCAAAACGGGCAGCTGGAAAGATTCATGTCATCTATGCACTTAAATAGCAAATGGAGGACGCTTTTCCCCGTGGTTTATTTTCATGCCAGCCAGGTAGGCTATACTCCTGTTGTAAATATAAGCAATGTGCTTAATATTAGGAAAGTTGAAAAATAAACATAGTAGGTGTCACACCTGATCCCACTCCCCCTCCCTGGCGCTCGAAGTCACCAGGCTCCCCAGCATTACACACTCCTGCCACCATCATTACACACACATGCATTCCACCCCCGTCACGCGCATCAGCAATTATTGGACTCACCTGGACTCAATTACCTCTGTCATTACCTCCCCTATCTCTGTCTGGTTCCCCGCTCTGTTCCCTGCTTCTGCATTAATTGTCGTTTGCCGTTTTGTACCCGTGTGCTGATGCTGTTCTTGTCTTGGTCTGTTTCCTGACTTTAAATGTTGACACCCCGTACCTGCTTCTCATCTCCGGTGTCGGTCCTTACAATAGATCTAGCCTAAGGAAAGCTGATCTTCCTCTTTTTAGTAGAGGCCATCACTCTGTTTTCTTGCGCAATTGCATAGCCTATTGAAATGTTGCACAACATGAAGTGTTTGATTAGATTGTCTAAAACATTTGCATTGATGTCTGAGTGATTAGAGGGACAATAGAGTGCTGAGTACCAGGCAGTTAGCAAGTTTGGTAGGCTACTGATGATCATCAGCAGCATCAGAACTTGGAGAAGCCTAATTATCGTGACTAAACAGTCACGTGGAATTTGACTGCATTTGACTGCCAGGATGGCAGTAATTCGGTCATCGCAACAGCCCTAGTCAAAGTTACCTCCAGACAAAACAAAGACCACATGAAAAGGTTCACTGCAAATATTGAGACTTGTAAACATTTTGATTCGCACACTAGAGTAGACATTTATTTGAGCTGCTTATTCCTTCTTTACATGGTAACACTAGTAGTATACAGTGCATTCGGAAAGTGTTCAGACCCCTTCCCCTTTTTCCATATTTTGTTACGTTACAGCCTTATTCTAAAATTTGATTAAATAAAAAAAGTCCTCATCAATTGACAAACAATACCCCATAATTACAAATCGAAAAACTTTTTTTTTTTTAGAAAAAATTGATTACAAATAAAAAACACACCTTATTACGTAAGTATTCAGACCCTTTGCTATGAGACTTGAAATTAAGCTCATGTGCATCCTGTTTCCATTGATAATCCTTGCAACTTGATTGGAGTCAACCTGTGGTAAATTCAATTGATTGGACATGATTTGGAAAGGCACACGTGTCTATATAAAGTCCCACAGTTGACAGTGCATGTCAGTGCAAAAACCAAGCCATGAGGTCGAAGGAATTGTCCATAGAGCTCAGAGGCAGGATTGTGTCGAGGCACAGATCTGGGGAAGAGTACCAAAAAAATTCTGCAGCATTGAAGGTCCCCAAGAACACAGTGGGCTCCATCATTCTTAAATGGAAGAAGTTTGGAACCACCAAGACTCTTCATAGAGCTGGCCGCCCGGCCAAACTGAACAATCGGGGGAGAAGGGCCTTGGTCAGGGAGGTGACCAAGAACCCGATAGACACTCTGACAGAGCTCCTCTGTGGAGATGGGAGAACCTTCCAGAAGGACAACCATCTCTGCAGCACTCCACCAGACTGAAGCCAAACAGGATTCTCTGGTCTGATGAAACCAAGAACGAACATCTCTGGAGACCTGAAAATAGCTGTGCAGCGAGCCTCCCCATCTAACCTGACAGAGCTTGAGAGGATCTACAGAGAAGAATGGGGGAAACTCCGCAAGTGCAGGTGTGCCAAGCTTGTAGCGTTATACCGAAGAATACTCGAGGCTGTAATCGCTGCCAATGGTGTTTCAACAAAGCACTGAGTAAAGGGTCTGAATACTTATGTCAAATGTTTAATAGATTTGCAAAAATGTCATTATGGGGTATTGTGTGTAGATTGATGAGGGGGAAAAAACAATTCAATACATTTTAGAATAAGGCTGTAATGTAACAAAATGTGGAAAAAGTCAAGGGGTCTGCACTGTATGTGCCAGTTTGCTGTGTATGCTCCATATTTTGGTGACACTGCACTTTTTTAGAGAAGGGAAAGCCCAACTATATTTAGCCCTGAAGATGGCGGAGAAGAGGGAAGCTTAGCAGAGGAGTAAAGCATATTTCCCCAGAGTACCCTTACTGAAAGGCAAAAACAGTCCATCACTCCCGGCTTAGATCTCCCTAACGGCTCCTAGCTTAGATTTAATTTAAAACATTTCCTAGCCTCTCCAGATAAGAGAAACTGCCAGTTGTGTTGCGGTGGGAGCAGAAAAAAAGATGCTGTCCTAGCTTGTCACTGGGATAATGACACATTCTGTTCGTTATCACAGTGTGAAATAACCTTTCTATCAATAGTGCTCTCTGCCATCCACTTCTGCTGCGGCGGCGCTACGGCGGGGCTATTCTTAGCTCAGATACTATTGAATAATGCATCCCGGTGCACTCCTCTCTCTCTCTCCCACTCCTCTGCTAAATGTGTGTTGTTGAGGAGAAATGGTGGGGAAAGTGCAATATACAGTAGGCCAGAATGCAGGAGATGTTTATTTTTATTTTGAAGGAGTGGAATTCCAAACTAATTCCTATTTTTATGACAGGATGGGAGAGAAGCAGGGAGACAAAATATAGGGCAGAAATGAGTAGCGTTTATGCCGGGATGGAACCGGGATCCCCGCTGCAGGGGAATCAGGCCTATATGGTTACAGAAGCGAGAGCGTTACACGCTTGACCAGACTCCGGGCCAGCAAAAGATGTGTTTTGCGGAGAGCTGGGTTACTGTGACTGCTCACTGCAGTCTGGCTGCCTTCTTTTGGCCGTCAATTTGTGGTTGAAGGATAAAAGAGACCTAATGCCTGCTTTAACCGCCTACTCAAAGTTTACTTTCCTTTTCTTTTCGGGCACGACTAGCAGGGCTTTATATTTATCCTAGTATTGTTTTATAGGCTATATGTTATACTACTAAGGATTCAATCCAAACGGGTTACAGAACAGCGCACTACGGACCTTTTAATGGTAATTTACGCTTCAGTGCGTAAATGAATGCGATCTCTGAGTGTTTGGAAAAAAATGCCTTTTAAAAGGGGTCATCACTAGTCATAAACCCACGTATTTCTACAATCTGATCTAAAAATCTTTTTTTATTTTTACGGTATAGCCAATTTTGACTGGCTTATCTAATGGGAACCTTTTAAAAGGAACATTGGCGGCTGTGTAGTAGACACTAGTTAAAGGTAATTTAGGCTTAAGCCAACATGCGCAGCATTTACCATGCGATCTCTGCGAACATCTGTGAAAAATGCCCAATTGAATCCTGGCCACAGTGTTTGTAAACTCGTGCTGACACAAATTCTGTGAGTCATTGTAGGACAGTGGGTAGGCTACCTTATACACCTGCAGCATATACATCTCATGTTCTATGTTCAAGAAAAACAGAATTTCTAAACTGTATTGTATTTTAGACGGCTGTCCTTCAGTCAATATAGGCCTATATAATTATAGGGTAGGAAACATCAAAACATTAATATTTGTATGAGCCCTCTGTCTCTTGACTTTACCTTTCCAAATCCCCCAAGTTAAGATATTATTTGTTGCCAAGAAAAGTAAACGTTCTAATCTACACATACACACAGCTATGATTAGGCAGGCCTACATTGCAACATAATACCCACTGGTGGGTTGCTGAGGTGTACTGTAGTAAGGGTTCCCCGGGAAGAATCCATTGTATTAGATTTCCATGAGAAACATGTTGCTAAGCAACCCATCGACCAGGTCAATATCATGGTGATATAGCATCCATTGGGGCTTTGAGAGTGATTCTCCATTTCATCTGTTGAAAATGTTATGCAACCACATCTGTTGGAATGCCTTTCTCATTCACTCGCACTGGACTGGCAGATGTGGGATATAGATGATGTGGGATATAGATGATGGCTTTTGTGTTGTGAAGTGCCTTTTTTGGTGATTGGAAAGTAGACTGACATGTTCAAAAATAAATGTCTTCGACAAAACAAGCTTGATATGAAGTGGGAAGATCTGACACCAGATTGTGTATCCGTGACAAAACTTTACATAAATTAATGTAGGCTACAATACAATTTATTGAATAAATAGTAGCCCTAGATGTTAAACATAGGCACTTTGTAACTTGTGCATTCTGAGCATGATCTCTAAAAAGACATATAACATGGGCTAATATTATTTTTCCATGGAAAATGTATCTATCGGACAAAGGGAAACTTATATCAAATTAATGAATTAATCTGCAGTTATTACTAGTCGCAAGTCTAAGATTTCCTGCTGTTTAAATTATTGATATACCTATTGATTCTCAAATGTATTAATGCAGTAGGCCTATAAATGTATAAATGCACAACTAACTTAGCCTACCTCATAACCCAAACTCAATAATGTAGCATATAGGTTTCATAACCTACATTTCATCATCTTGTAATGATCCTATTAAACACGTTTGTCATTTTCTTGAATACAAGCATGATTACTCTGTATATTTGCATTGCATTATTAGCATTCACCATTAGCATACTTTGCTTGTAAATGTTAAGGTTCCAGCACCTTCATCATCTTTTCAGAGGGAGTGAGCAGCAAGTGGTGAGGTCAACGCGTACGGCTTCAGGGTGTGTGACCTGACTTTGGTCCTCACTCAGAGCGTTGGACTTTTTAAAGGTTTGAAGGTGGTCTGGGGCAAGGCGTGCTGTGAGGTGCCCTCTGTCTTGATACCTTCATCTTTCGGGCGGTGGATTTGACCCATGCTGTGCGGAGCTGACCCCTATCTATTATTGATATTAAAGTCTTTGAAATGTTCCCTTGCACAGGTGACTCCAAAGTCAGCGGCATTTTGGTTTATGTGGATTGTTTGAAGCTTTGATAGTGAGGTATAAGCAAACATGAATTAGTCATTATTTTCTATTGTATGAGCCTGTATGATCTTATTAATATGCAATCATTATTAAATAAAATAATTGGATTGTTTAATTAACAGTTTGAGATCTAGATGTGTAGCTACCAATGTCAGAAGTACATTTTGATAGGTGAGTCAAGATAGTAAATAAAGGGTAATTGTAACCTATTTTACTGTAGGTAAAAATAAATAAATAAATAAATAAATATATATATATACATTTAAATTGTACAAAAGAAGCAGCTTTGTGATAATGAGAAATATAATTGTCTGAATAGCGATGGGGGATACCTTCAGTGGAAATCTCGTATGCACCTCCTCCTGACAACAAATTATGCATGCAGTCGGAAAAAGGAGGCAGGCTCTCCTGAGTAGCACATCACGACCCAGTTCAAAAGGGTTGCTGCGTGTGTGTGTCGCGTAGACTGCAAGGGATGACAGTGAAGCGAGCAGCTGCACAGGCAACAGCGGATGACAGTAGAGCTAGTGTTTGTTCCTAGTCTCTCTATTATTTCAAGATTTGAGACAATAGTATAAGGCAGCCAGAGCTCAACAGTAGTATAATGGAAAATACAAGAAATTGCACGTCTGTGGGTATTCCAGATGTGGGGAGTGTCTCTACCAAAGCATCATAGTCGGGCTCTAGACGGGAGATGGAAAGACAGGGAGTTCCCCAATAGAACAACTACATTGAGAAGAATTGATCCGGCGGACTTGGTTTAAAAGTTACTTCTTGGATGTTGACGAAGCTTGAATCGAAAATGGTTCAGAACGTGGTTCTGGTGTTTTTTCGTAGGAGACTCAGCCAGAGACCAAATGTGGAAGAGTTGGAGAGTCGGAATATCCTAAAACGTGAGTTGTAAAATTATTTTAATATCTGCTCTTTTTATATATATATTTGTTTTTCATTAAGCTATGTGAAATTCATGCACAATTTCTGAATAAATCTACCAAGGTAGACAATGGGCCTACATAAATGTATTATGATAAATACATTCACTCATGTAAAATTCAGGAGACGAGCGGAACAGATGAGCGCACATTGTCTTCCAACATACATAACCCAACTTGGTGTTGGCCAAAATGTTGGTGATGGCATTCTCAGGAGGCCATTTTATTAGGATCTGACCCTCAGTGGAACAAGATTTACACTCCTGTAAGGAATTATGTTTTAAACTTTCAAATATATCCCCATGGATTAGACTTCATTCGTAATGTCTGAAGCCTAATCTGTGTCTCTACAGACAGAGAGTGGAACACAGTGGGACACTCTTTCACCAGTAGATAAGGTTTAGGGTCAAACAGTGACATCACTGTTATGTGGATTAGAGGGAAAACAGTGATGAAAACAAGTGACATCATTATTGGGAAATGTGTTTTCCAACCTCTCAAGTGTTCTTATCAGTGTCTTTGTCATATCACTAATTATTTTCTTCTCCTTGGTTTAGAGAGAAATGACCAGACAGAACAAGAAGAGAGGAGGGAGATCAAACAGAGGCTCAACAGAAAGGTATGTTACACCATTATTATACTAATTAATTACTCTATTATTACACTAATAATATTACAATATTACAGTAATGCAACTTGCTGACATCAGATTTATTTCTTCTGACTAGTACTTGTTCTGTTTGTATATTTTGTGTTGACCTCATGCTGTGCACTAGATAAATATTTATTTTGCTCTGGATAAGAACATATAAATATGTACATTTGCCCAAAAATACCTTGTATGGCAAAATCGTTACTTTTCTGGGAGCAGCATTTTGATGCAAAATCACGAATGAATACAGGAAAAAGCCAAACATGACCAGCTAATGTAATCCTTATTCAACCAAACACGTGCCTGTCAAATGACTGTACTCATTCATACCAAAGCCTCTCCGTTCCCATTGTGTATTTCAGCTCAATCAGCGGCCCACAGTTGACGAGCTACGGGACCGAAAGATTCTCATCCGTTTCAGTGACTATGTAGAGGTGGCCAAAGCTCAGGATTACGACCGAAGAGCAGACAAGCCCTGGACTAGGCTCTCTGCAGCCGATAAGGTGTGTGCATGTCATCGGTGTCAAAAACAAGGAACCCTCCTGCAGCATCTCTTCCATTTCACATTCCACACAAAATTCACCACTTAAAGTGACTGGTACATACCCTTATCAGAGTATGTTGTGATGTAGGGCCTATTTATTAAATGCCTAAAAGCATTGAGTTCTGGAACTGTGAAAACATACTGTTGTCCTTGCTACCACCTCCATAGCGCCAGCATGTCTCACTGTTATGGCTAAGACCTTGTCGTATTTTTTGTGTTTACTACTCTCTCTCGAGCTACGTGACAATTTTCGTGGGTCGATGTGCGATGTCCGTCTCCGCTTAAAGGATGCTCTCTAGTCTAACGCTCGTTTTATTCCTCCACAGGCGGCTATCCGAAAGGAGTTGAACGAATTCAAAAGCACCGAGATGGAGGTGCACGCCTCGAGCAAGCACCTTACGAGGTAAGTGGGTGTGTTTGCTTCTATTCTCTGCTGCGGCTGCCTCTATTTTTAGCTCCACAGAAAAGGTCCACAGAGCTAAAGATCGATGTGCATGCTTAAAAGGGGGAGGAGGGGAGTCCTTGCTTACCTTCCCGGGGGCCTGATATTGGCAAGAGAAATGACAAATGCTGTCTGTCCCCAATTAAGCATGTGCGGTAAACGAAGATCCTCTAGTCAATTTGTGAGTGACCTAGGGAGACAGCGGCCCCACTCACCCGGCACACAAAGCTGTGCTAAAAATAGCCCAAGATTGATGAATAGCTGTAATCATAACTGGAGTGATTACAAAGGCACCTTCTGTGCTCACGATCACCCCCCCCCCCTCACTCTTTCACCTCCCTCTCCTTTTGTAGGTTCCACAGGCCGTGAATACGAAGGGGAGTTTCTTCCGTGAAGAAATAATGCTGAGCCTAGAATTTTCGGTTGCTGCGTCGGTGGCGGTTAGAAACTGCCGGAGCCCGGAGGACATTCTTCCAGAGCCCATTCCTTTGTCTGCAGGGTGTCCTCAATTCCTCCAGCGCGCCCCTAGGTTTCGTCGAGGGGAGGTGGACAGACGGTAATGTTTGGGGGTGTGGCAGTGAATCCCGGAGGCTGTGTCTCCAACGTGGGAGCTGACTGGAGGAAGAAGACTAAAGACAGAACCTCGAACTCGGACTCCGTCTATCTGCCTGTCGGTTAAGATGGAGCTGAGGGAAGAACAATGCCTGTGTGTACGTGTTTTTTCAAACTGACTCCTTTGAGAAGGTGGCGAATACGTACAGGGAAGATGACGTTGTGCATGTGACCAGCTTCACCTTTTCTTTTTTTGAATAACGTGTCACTTGAGGAGGATGGGGGGGGACTGTGTGGTCGGTCGTGGGTGAATTTCGTACCAACTGTATATATGTCAATCTGAACCGGACTGTCAATGTCTTCACTCAAAAGAGAGAACCTTTGTAAGCACTACTTGTCTTCAAAATACAAGGTCTTCAAAAAAAAATGTATGCATCTTATTTTTGGTAATCACCTTTTTTTAAAGTATTAATAAACGGATTGCTAGGTAGCTGAACAGGTAAAAGCCTCAATCCAGCCTTCCCCTTTGTGTTGCTCAGAAAGTAGCAAGATACCATAGTAAGCAGAGTGAATGTGAGATTCATGAGTCTGACAGGCAATATGAGATAATATACAGCAGGGCTCTTCAAACCTTTTCCCGGAGAGCTACCGTCCTGTAGGTTTTTGCTCCAACCCTAATAATTACCTAGTTGATAAGGGTCTTTCTAAAAAATAAAGGGGCCAATGTGTGACATCAGGGTAAAAATGTCAAAATGGTTTGATAAACGATTTTCTTGCAGCTTCACGTGTAGTTACAGGAATAAATGTCTAGGTAGGCACAATAAAACCATAACTCCACCTAGCAACAACAAAACATCTACATGTCACAAGAAACACTGAACGTTTCTTTGTCATGCCTAGTTGCCAGGTCTTTTTGTGCTTTAGTTAACTTCTCTTATTTATAGCCATGCTAAACATTCCTGAAGAATTAAAAAGAATAACAACAGCATTTTTATGTTTTAGTAGTTGATATAATATCATATAATACAATAATAATAATACAATTGGTTCTGTCAACAAAATAATTGACAATAATGAAATCATTATAATCAGTAAACTCTTCAAGCATTGTGTGTGTGAGTCTGTGTTTGAAAACTAGCTGTCAAATTTGTTTCCTCCACTCCTTGCCTCGCCTTGAAAGTGCATTGTAGCCTATGGGGAGGATCCTTCACTCCTCTCCCCCAATGTGCTGTGAGAGGGAGGTGAGGAATGGGCGAAACAAGGGGAGAATTTCAATTGCATTTCCTTGATTCCTCACGTCCTCTATCCTCGACTGTCTCAAAACCCATTGGATAAGAAGGTGAGCGTGGAAGGACTACTGACCATCTCATCCAATGGGTTTTGAGAAGGAGATGACCACGGATGCGACGAATCAATGAAATGTGATGGCGCCGGAGGGAAGGCTGCCAACTTATTGGCTCTTAACCAACCATGCTATTTTTTTGCGTTGTTCGTAACTTGTTTTGTACATAATGTTGCTGCTTCTGTCTCTTATGACCGAAAAGAGCTTCTGGACATCAGAACTGCGATTGCTCACCTCAAACTGGACGAAGTGTTCTTCAATGAGTCGGACGGGAGGGATATAATACAGAAACCCGACCAGCCCCAGATCCCCGTTATTCGTAGGAGAACGAAACAGATTTCGCGGAGCGATCAGGGTGCCTTGTGAGGATCAGGCGACGAGTGGCTAATCTGCCCTTGCCTTCCGTCCTGCTAGCTAATGTTCAATCGCTGGAAAATAAATGGGACGAACGGAAAGCACGTATATCCTACCAACGTGACATTAAAAATTGTAATATCTGGGGGCCTCCCGGGTGGCGCAGTGGTCTAAGGCACTGCATCGCACTGCTAGCTGTGCCACCAGAGACTCTGGGTTCGAGCCCAGGCGCTGTGTCGCAGCCGGCCGCGACCGGGAGGTCCATGGGGCGACGCACAATTGGCCTAGCGTCGTCTGGGTTAGGGAGGGTTTGGCCGGTAGGGATATCCTTGTCTCATCGCGCACTAGCGACTCCTGTGGCGGGCCGGGCGCAGTGCACGCTGACCAGGTCGCTAGGTGTACGGTGTTTCCTCTGACACATTGGTGCGGCTGGCTTCCGGGTTGGATGCGCACTGTGTTAAGAAGCAGTGCGGCTTGGTTGGGTTGTGTTTTGGAGGACGCATGGCTCTCGACCTTCGTCTCTCCCGAGCCCGTACGGGAGTTGTAGCGATGAGACAAGACATTAACTACTAACAATTGGATACCACGAAATTGGGGAGAAAAAGGGGGTAAAAAAAAAGGTAATATCTTGCGTTTCACTGAATCGTGGCAGAATGACGACATTAAGAACATACAGCTGGCGGATTATACACTATCGGCAGGACAGAACAGCAGCCTCTGGTAAGACACGGGGCGGGGGCCTATGCATATATGTAAACAGCTGGTGCACAATATCTAAGGAAGTCTCAAGGTTTTGCTCGCCTGAGGTAGTGTGGTCTACAGCTTATCACGAGATACTCTATCTACCTAGAGTTTATCTGTGTTTTTCGTAGCTGTCTATATACCACCACAGACCGATGCTGGCACAAGCAAACAGGAAAACGCTCATCCAGAGGCGGTGCTCCTAGTGGACGGAGACTTTAATGCAGGGAAACTTAAATCAGTTTTACCTCATTTCTATCAGCATGTTAAATGTGCAACCAGAGGGAAAATAATTCTAGACCACCTTTACTCCACACCCAGATGTGTACAAAGCTCTCCCTCGCCCTCCATCTTGCAAATCTGACCATAATTCTATCCTCCTGATTCCTGCTTACAGGCAAAAATTGAAGCACCAGTGACTCGGTCTATAAAAAAGTGGTCAGATGAAGCAGATGTTAAACTACAGGACTGTTTTGCAAGCACAGACTAGAATATGTTCCGGGATTCTTCCGATGGCATTGAGGAGTACACCACATCAGTCACTGGCTTCATCAATAAGTGCATCGAGGACGTCATCCCCACAGTGACTGTACGTACATACCCCAACAAGAAGCCATGGATTACAGGCAACAGTCGCACTGAGCTAAAGGGTAGAACTGCTGCTTTCAAAGAGCGAGACTCTAACCCGGAAGCTTATAAGAAATCGCACTATGCCCTCTGACGAACCATCAAACAGGCAAAGCTTCAATACAGGACTAAGATTGAATCGTTATACACCGGCTCCGACGCACGTCGGATGTGGCAGGGCCTGCAAACTATTAAACTTCTAAGGGATGCACAGCCGAGAGCTGCCCAGCGAGCCTACCAGACAAGCTAAACTACTTCTATGCTCGCTTCGAGGCAAGTAACACTGAAACAAGCATTAGAGAATCAGCTGTTCCGGACAACTGTGTGATCACACACTCCGCAGCCGATGTGAGTAAGACCTTCAAACGGGTCAACATTCACAAGGCCGCAGGGCCAGATGGATTACCAGGACGTGTACTCTGAGCATGCGCTGACCAACTGGCAAGTGTCTTCTGACATTTTCAACCTCTCCCTGTTTTTGAGTCTGTAATACTAACATGTTTTAAACAGACCACCATAGTCCCTGTGCACAATAACACTAAGGTAACCTGCCTAAATGACTACCGACCCGTAGCACTCACGTCTGTAGCCATGAAATGCTTTGAAAGGCTGGTCATGGCTCACATCAACACCATTATCCCAGAAACTCTAGACCCACTCCAATTTGCATACAGATCCACAGATGATGCAATCTCAATTGCACTCCACACTGCCCTTTCACACATGGACAAAAGGAACACCTTTGTGAGAATGCTATTCATTGACTACAGCTCAGTGTTCACCATAGTGCCCTCAAAGCTCATCACTAAGCTAAGGACCCTGGGACTAAACACCTCACTCTGCAACTGGATCCTAGACTTCCTGATGGGCTGCCCCCAGGTGGTAAGGGTAGGTAACAACACATCCGCCACGTTGATCCTCAACACAGGGGCCCCTCAGGGGTGCGTGCTCAGTCCCCTCCTGTACTCCCTGTTCACTCATAACTGCACGGCCAGGCACGACTCCAACACCATCATTAAGTTTTCTGATGACACAACAGTGATCACCGACAACGATGAGACAGCCTATAGGGAGGAGGTCAGAGAACTGACCGTGTGGTGCAAAGACTCCAGCCACCCTAGTCATAGACTGTTTTCTCTGCTACCGCACGGCAAGCCTTACTGGCGCGCCAAGTCTAGGTCCAAGAGGCTCCTTAATAGCTTCTACCCCCAAGCCATAAGACTCCTGAACAGTTAATCAAATGGCTACCCAGACTATTTGCATTGCCCCCTCTGGAATGCTGCTGCTACACTCTGTTATTATCTATGCATAATCACTTTAATAACTCTACATGTACATATTACCTCAATTACCTCGACACCGGTTCCCCCGCACATTGACTCTGTACCGGTACCACCTGTATATAGCCCTGCTATTGTTATTTACTGCTGTTCTTTAACTTCTCTAGGATAGGGGGCAGCATTTTCACGTTTGGATGAAAAGCATACCCAAATTCAACTCCCAGCTACTCATCCCCAGAAGCTAAGATATGCATATTATTAGTAGATTTGGATAGAAAACACTCTGAAGTTTCTAAAACTGTTTGAATCATGTCTGTGAGTATAACAGAACTTATTTAGCAGGCGAAACCCCGAGGACAAACCATTCAGATTTTGTTTGTTTTGAGGTCACTCTCTTTTCAATGGGTTTTCATTGGGAATCCAGATTTCTAATTGACCTTCTTGCAGTTCCTACCGCTTCCACTGGATGTCAACAGTCTTTAGAAATTGGTTGAGGTTTTTTCCTTTGTGTAATAAAGTACGGCCATCTTGAACGAGGGTCACTTGAAGTGTACTGTTTGAGGCGCGTGACCAGAAAGCTAGCTACAGTTTGTTTTAATCCTGTATTGAACACAGATCATCCCGTGTTCAATTTTATCGATTATTTACGTTAAAAAATACCTAAAGTTGTATTAGAAAAGTAGTTTGAAATGTTTTGGCAAAGTTTACAGGTAACTTTTGAAATATTTTGTAGTCACGTTGCACAAGTTGGAACCGGTGTTTTTCTGGATCAAACGCGCCAAATAAATGGACATTTTGGATATATTTAGACGGAATTAATCAAACAAAAGGACCATTTGTGATCTTTATGGGACATATTGGAGTGCCAACAACAGAAGCTCGTCAAAGGTAAGGCATGAATAATATGTTTTATTTCTGCGTTGTGTCGCGCCTGCAGGGTTGAAATATGCTTCTCTCTCTCTGTTTACTCTGTTGCTATCCTCAGATAATAGCATCGTTTGCTTTCGCTGAAAAGCCTATTTGAATTCTGACATGTTGGCTGGATTCACAACAAGTGTAGCTTTAATTTGGTATCTTTCATGTGTGATTTAATGAAAGTTTGATTTTTATAGTAAGTTATTTGAATTTGGCACTCTGCATTTTCTCTGGCTTTTGGCCAAGTGAGACAGTAGCGTCCCGCCTAAACTCAGATTTTTGGATATAAATATGAACTTTACCGAACAAAACATACATGTATTGTGTAACATGAAGTCCTATGAGTGTCATCTGATGAAGATCATCAAAGGTTAGTGATAAATTTTATCTCTATTTCTGCTTTTTGTTACTCCTCTCTTTGGCTGGAAAAATGGTTGTGTTTTTCTGTGACTTGGCTCTGACCTAACAATCGTTTGGTGTGCTTTCGTCGTAAAGCCTATTTGAATTCTGCCATGTTGGCTGGATTCACAACAAGTGTAGCTTTAATTTGTTATCTTTCATGAAAGTTAGATTTCTATAGTAATTTATTTGAATTTCTGCATTTTTACTGGCTTTTGGCCAAGTGGGACTTTAGCGTCCCACATAACCCAGAGAAGTTAATCATTTGTTATTCTTATCTCACTTAAAAAATATATATTTTCTTAAAACGGAATTGTTGGTTAAGGGCTTGTAAATAAGTATTTCACTGTAAGGTGTTGTATTCAGCGCATGTGACAAATACAATTTGATATGACATGCAATTTATATTTTCCCAAGGACAGAGGAAGTAAGTATTTTACAGCTATTGAAGCGCCCATGCAGTCTTTGTTATTTTTTAAATCATCACTGTATGTCTAATAAAGCAGTGTGTTATTTAATGAAAATAAATTATCAAAACAAATATTTGAGTTATTTCCCTGAGCCTCCTTTGGCCCTTGAAATGCTCAGTCTGATCATGTGCGCATTAGGAAACACATTTTAAGATATTTACATACACAGCCCTGATTGGCTGATAGGATGGTCTAGAGCCCACCTCCTTACCCAGATGAACAGTCATTGGTCTATTATAATCAGATCACATTGTTGTGACGCCATGTGGACCAAAAATTCCATCCCACCTGAACAGGCTGAAATTCCAGGAATTTTTTTCAAAAGCTCTTACACAAAAAGAGCATTATCATTTTCTCAATTTGTGTTATTTTGACCTTATAGTAGGGCCGGGACGATACCAGTATCGCGATACTCGTTAGTATCGTGGCAAGGAAACAAAACACTTAGCGAATTCTACTTCTTTAGGAAAACAGCCTTATTTGATTCATCTGGTTAAAGTTATGTCTTTCTGTTAGAAGCATTAGATTTTGAAATCCATACATTATTTGGGATATGTGTGTCCATGAAAACTGTTTTCACACCGTAACATAGGGAGATACGAAACGTTACGAGGTTACAGTGCACTTCCGAGATCTCCATACAAGAGTCCAACAGCAATATTCAGGAATTTTACAGGATCAAATTCAATGTGTAAATTCAATTGTTAAATGCTTAGTATATGATATAATGACAAACAGCAGTATCATAAATGTAAGGAAAGAAAGGTAGTGCTTTATGTCACATAATTTTTGCCAAATCTATGAAGACTCCAAGCATGAGAAAGGGTTTAAACATACACTGCTCAAAAAAACAAAGGGAACACTTAAACAACACAATGTAACTCCAAGTCAATCACACTTCTGTGAAATCAAACTGTCCACTTAGGAAGCAACACTGATTGACAATAAATTTCACATGCTGTTGTGCAAATGGAATAGACAACAGGTGGAAATTATAGGCAATTAGCAAGACACTCCCAATAAAGGAGTGGTTCTGCAGGTGGTGACCACAGACCACTTCTCAGTTCCTATGCTTCCTGGCTGATGTTTTGGTCACTTTTGAATGCTGGCGGTGCTCTCACTCTAGTGGTAGCATGAGACGGAGTCTACAACCCACACAAGTGGCTCAGGTAGTGCAGCTCATCCAGGATGGCACATCAATGCGAGCTGTGGCAAGAAGGTTTGCTGTGTCTGTCAGCGTAGTGTCCAGAGCATGGAGGTGCTACCAGGAGACAGGCCAGTACATCAGGAGACGTGGAGGAGGCCGTAGGAGGGCAACAACCCAGCAGCAGGACCGCTACCTCCGCCTTTGTGCAAGGAGGAGCAGGAGGAGCACTGCCAGAGCCCTGCAAAATGACCTCCAGCAGGCCACAAATGTGCATGTGTCTGCTCAAACAGTCAGAAACAGACTCCATGAGGGTGGGATGAGGGCCCGACGTCCACAGGTGGGGGTTGTGCTTCCAGCCCAACACCGTGCAGGACGTTTGGCATTTGCCAGAGAACACCAAGATTGGCAAATTCGCCACTGGCGCCCTGTGCTCTTCACAGATGAAAGCAGGTTCACACTGAGCACATGTGACAGACGTGACAGAGTCTGGAGACGCCGTGGAGAACGTTCTGCTGCCTGCAACATCCTCCAGCATGACCGGTTTGGCGGTGGGTCATTCATGGTGTGGGGTGGCATTTCTTTGGGGGGCCGCACAGCCCTCCATGTGCTCGCCAGAGGTAGCCTGACTGCCATTAGGTACCGAGATGAGATCCTCAGACCCCTTGTGAGACCATATGCTGGTGCGGTTGGCCCTGGGTTCCTCCTAATGCAAGACAATGCTAGACCTCATGTGGCTGGAGTGTGTCAGCAGTTCCTGCAAGAGGAAGGCATTGATGCTATGGACTGTCCCGCCCGTTCCCCAGACCTGAATCCAATTGAGCACATCTGGGACATCATGTCTCGCTCCATCCACCAACGCCACGTTGCACTGTCCAGGAGTTGGCGGATGCTTTAGTCCAGGTCTGGGAGGAGATCCCTCAGGAGACCATCCGCCACCTCATCAGGAGCATGCCCAGGCGTTGTAGGGAGGTCATACAGGCACGTGGAGGCCACACACACTACTGAGCATCATTTTGACTTGTTTTAAGGACATTACATCAAAGTTGGATCGGCCTGTAGTGTGGTTTTCCACTTAAATTTTGAGTGTGACTCCAAATCCAGACCTCCATGGGTTGATAAATTTGATTTCCATTGATAATTTTTGTGTGATTTTGTTGTCAGCACATTCAACTATGTAAAGAAAAAAGTATTTAATAAGAATATTTCATTCATTCAGATCTAGGATGTTATTTTAGTGTTCCCTTTATTTTTTTGAGCAGTGTAGATACATTCAACATAATTAATGAGTTGAATCACCTATGTCCCCCTTTTTATATCCTAATGTATTCACGTGAAAAAAAGGCTAATTATTATTAATGACTTTGTAACAGCTCCAAACAGATGTCCACTACAAAAAATGCTCACTGGTACCCTAGTTTATAGAAAGACCCATAAGCTGAATCAGGTTGGTTACAACTGTGGTTGGAGCGAAAACCTACAGGAGGGTAGCTCTCCAGTAACAGGTTTGGTGAGCCCTAACATACAGCGCGTTCGGAAAGTATTCAGACCACTTGAATTTTTCCACATTATGTTACAGCCTTATTCTAAAATGGATTAAATGTTTGTTTTCCCTCATCAATCTACACACAATACCTCATAGTGACAAAGCAAAAACAGGTTTTTAGAAATGTTTGAAAATGTATAAAAACAAACTGAAATATCACATTTACATAAGTATTCAGACCCTTTACTCAGTACTTTGTTGAAGTACCTTTGGCAACGATTACAGCCTTGCGTCTTCTTGGGTATGACGTTACAAGCTTAGCGCACCTGTATTTGGGTAGTTTCTCCACTTCTCTGCAGATCTTCTCAAGCTCTGTCAGGTTGGAAGGGGAGGCTCGCTGCACAGCTATTTTCAGGTCTCTCCAGAGATGTTTGATCAAGTTCAAGTCCGGGCTCTGGCTGGGCCACTCAAGGACATTCAGAGACTGTCCCGAAGCCACTCCTGCGTTGTCTTGGCTGTGTGCTTAGGGTCGTTGTCATGTTGTAAGGTGAACTTTCGCCCCAGTCTGAGGTCCTGAGCACTCTGGTGCAGGTTTTCATCAAGTATCTCTCTGTACTTTGCTCTGTTAATCTTTCCCTCAATCCTGACTAGTCTCCCAAGTCCCTGCCGCTGAAAAACATCCCCACAGCATGATGCTGCCACCACCATGCTTCAACGTAGGGATGTTGCAAGGTTTCCTCCAGACGTGACGATTGGCAATCTTGGTTTCATCAGACCAGAGAATATTGTTTCTCATGGTCTGAGAGTCCTTTAAGTGCATTTTGGCAAATTCCAAGTGGGCTGTCATGTGTCTTTTACCGTCTGGCCAGTCTACCATGAAGGCCTGATTGTTGGAGTGCTGCAGAGATGGTTGTCCTTCTGGAAGGTTCTTCCATCTCCACAGAGGAACTCTGGAGCTCTGTCCGAGTGACCATTGGGTTCTTGGTCACCTCCCTGAACCAAGGCCCTTCTCCCCCGATCGCTCAGTTTTGCCGGGCAGGTCTTTATCGAGTCTTGGTGGCTCCAAACATCTTCCATTTAAGAATGATGGAGGCCACTGTGTTCTTGGGGACCTTCTTGGGTACCCTTCCCCAGATCTGTGCCTCGACACAATCTTGCCTCTGAGATCTACGGACAATTAATTTGAACTCGTGGCTTGGATTTTGCTCTGACATGCACTGTCAACTGTGGAACCTTATATAGACAGGTGTGTGCCTTTCCAAATCATGTCCAATCAATTGAATTTACCACAGGTGGACTCCAATCAAGTTGTAGAAACGTCTCAAGGATGATCAATGGAAACAGGATGCACCTGAGCTCAATTTAGAGTCTCATAGCAAAGGGTCTTAGTACTTATGTAAATTAGGTATCTGTTTTTTATTTGTAATACATATAAAAAAAATAATAATAATAAAGAAAATTGTCATTATGGGGTATTGTGTGTAGATTGAGGATTTTTATTTAATCCATTTTAGAATAAGGCTGTAACATAACAAAATTTGGAAAAAGTCAAGGGATCTGAATACTTTCCAAATGCACTGTAAAGCATAATAGCTGATTCTGAAATTGATATTTGTCCATTAGAATAACGTGAATATGTTGACATACTGCTCTCATCTTTCCTTGCCAAGAAAGGCACATTATGGTTTCTCTGAATACACTTTATTTTTATTTATTTTTATTTTTTAAATAAATGTTTTAAAAAGTTTAATAAACTTAGGCAACCTTAACAGCAAACAAATAGCAGGCAACCTTGTACAGATAAAATGCCATTCAAACAATTTTCACAGAAATGCATTATTTATATTGAAAATACTACTCTTATGGAGAGACAGTTAAAACTATAAAAAGTTATTAACAGTGTCAAACATCACTGCAATAATCCAAAAAGTATCTCATAAAAAAATGTTAATATAAATTCACATTTGATCATTTTTAAATAAGGCATGTATATATATTTCTTTAACTTATGCTTAATATATTAAATTTGATTGCAGCTAACGTAGAATGACGGGCAAACTTCACAGAACACAAACATATCTTATATGTGCAGAGGTACTTGATTTGGGTTTAAAATCTTGGTCCCTCTGGCAGGAAAAGAGCCTGTAGTCCTCTCCTCACACTCATTATCTCCTCGTCTTGCTGAGGAGAGACACACAAAAACACAGCCCTCAAATACACTTGCAACATCTCAGGGGATGCAGTCTCAGTCTGCGCTAGTAAAGGTAGCACTGTGAGTAGGACTTTCAAAAGAGGGACCTCTTTAATAACCCATAAATCTAAGCCGGGGGGGAGGGGGGTTCTACTAAACTATATGTAATTGTTTTAAGAAGGACATTTAGCTATTTGATTTTTAATTTTAAGACCCCTAGAAGTATATAAAAAAAATATTTTAAAATTTTTTTTTGTGGCCTTACTGCTATTAGGCCATACAAACGCATTGAATAACAGATCGCCCCCACCCCCCAAAAAAATCTGAAGGAAGTTTGTTCTGAAGTGTCTGTCCTATATCTGAGAGTTTTAAGAAAGATCAGGAAACCTTAATTTATATATATATATATATATATAAAAAATATATATATATTTTTTTACATGTATTTAACCCCTTATTTGTGGCACTAAACAGTCTCCAGATATACTTTCATTCATTTTTTCAACTGGTGCCGGGTAACCTTCAGACGAGTCTGTGGGCATCCTAGAGCAAAACAATCGACGTGTTCGTGAGAGTCTCACCTTTCCACAGAGGGGTCATATTAGTGTGTAGCCCAAATTGTTTTGACGCTACAGACAGAATTTGGCATATCAGCTGTACCGACTTCAGATGAGTCCCAAGACTCTTGTGGGGGTCGTAAGAGCCTCATCTTTCCATAGGGGTCATAATAGTTTGTGGGCCGAACCGTTTGGACACAACGTGAGATTTTCGGGATGTCTCATGGTCTGACAAACACAGCTCTAGCTCTGTCACCTTTTACCGCAGATACGGAAGTGCAACATCGGCGGATGTTGTGAATTGAGATGCATCCATTACATATCCAAACATATCTCTAGCTTAAACTGACAGATTTTTTTTTAGGGGGATTTAATGCCGTGCGGTAGAAAGAGACATGGGTCTAATTGTTTTTTAGTGTCTTGCCTAGTCACAACTATCATGTCCACTCACCATTTCCTTGAAGAGTCTATCCTGAACTGACTTCATGTCTTTCCTCATCAGGCACATCTGAAAACAGTGGGTGACAAAAAATATTTGTTAATGTTTGAACTCTTCACAGTGCCACATGGTAGAGTAGGGATAAGCATAATGCCATACTGCACAACAGAGGACTGAAATCCTATTGCTTAAAACAGCTCAGATGAGCTGAGTTTCAGGTAAAAAAACAACAACAACATTGTAACAGGTACGCCTGTGAGACATATAAGGAATGCACATTGATCAAAACACAAGGTGACATGTACTTTAGATTTTGTGGGTCGGCTGGTCCTCTTTCCCTATTCTCTGTACTTGTGCCGTATGGAATTGTTGTGTTTATGATCAACATAGTGGGCTACAGTTTATATGAAGTGGGAGGCTAAAGTTTGGATGAAGTAGAGGGCTACAGTTTAGATGAAGTGGGGGTCTGAAGTTTGGTTGAAGTAGGGGGCTAAACTTTGGATGAAGTAGAGGGCTACAGTTTAGATGAAGTCTAGCGCTAAAGTTTGGATGGTCCACACCTGAGAGGTGAAGATCCTCTCCTCGTACTCCAGGCTGCGACACACATTGGTCTGGAAGGTACTCTTGAGGCTCTGCAGTCTGAGGAGGGCAAAGAACGAAAAGGTGAAGAAGAGCACATGAAAGAGCAAATGAGCCATGGGTGAGAGAGAGAGTGCGAGCGGGATAGAGGGAGGAGAAAATGAAATATAAAAATACTAAACCCATACCACTATCACATTTGCGTGTTTTTGTTGTGTTGTGAATAGAAAAACACCAGTTGTTCATAAATAATAAAAGACAATGAGGGACATGAATGTATCAGGGGCATGACCTCACAGTGGTGTTGCATTGTTTAAAGTAGAGAAGTAAGGGTTAGAACTGGGACAATAAACTGAAAATTATTGACACTGACCATACCGATCACTTTTTGCAGGAATTTTGCTGATATCGTTCATTACGATAAGTAGCCTATACTAGAGAAATGTAAAGTTTGAAATGAAATAAGTTTGTTAATATGGAGCGATCAAACTAGTAAATCAAATCAAATTGTCACATGCGCCGAATACAACAACCTCACCTGGAAATGCTTATTTACAAGCCCTTAACCAACAATGCAGTTCAAGAAAAAGTGTTAAGAAAATATTTACTGAATAAATTAAAGTTAAAAAATTCTATAAAAAAAGTAACAAGAAAATGACAACAATAACGAGGCTATATACAGGGGTTAAAGGTTAGTCGAGGTCAGTATGGATAGATAATAAACAGAGTAGCAGCAGTGTAAAAACAAAGGGGGGGGTCAATGTAAAAGTTTGGGTGGCCATTTGATTAATTGTTCAGCAGCAGTCTTATGGCTTGGGGGTAGAAGCTGTTAAAGGAGCCTTTTGAACCTAGACTTGGCGCTCCGGTACCGCTTGCCGTGCAGTAGCAGAGAAAAGTCTATGACTTGGGTGACTGGAGTCTGACAATTTTTGGGGCCTTCCTCTGACACTGCCTAGTATGTAAGTCCTGGATGTCAGGAAGCATGGCCCCAGTGATGTTCTGGGCCGTACGCACTACCCGCTGTAGCGCATTACGGTTAGATGCTGTGCAGTTGCCATACCAGACGATGCAACCGGTCAGGATGTTCCCGATCCAGCTGTGGAACTTTTTGAGGATCTGGGGACCAATGCCAAATCTTTCAGTCTCCTGAGGGGGAAAAGGTGTTGTCGTGCCCTCTTCACAACTGTCTTGGTTTGTTTGGACCATGATAGTTCATTGGTGATGTGGACACCAAGGATCTTGAAACTCTCGACCCGTTCCACTTCAGCCGTGTCGATGTTAATGGGGGCCTGTTCTGCCCTCCTTTTCCTATAGTTCACGATCAGCTCCTTTGTCTTGATCACATTGAGGGAGAGGTTGTTGTCCTGGCACCACACTGCCAGGTCTCTGACCTCCTCCCTATAGGCTGTCTCATCGTTGTCGGTGATCAGGCCTACCACTGTTGTCGTCAGCAAACTTAATGATGGTGTTGGAGTCATGCTTGGCCACGTAGTCATGGGTGAACAGGGAGTGCCAGAGGGGTCTAAGCCAGACTACGGTTTGCAACTGCACATGGGGACAAAGATCAGACTTTTTGGAGAAATGTCCTCTGGTCTGATGAAACAAAAATAGAACTGTTTGGCCATAATGACCATTGTTAAGTTTGGAGGAAAAAGGGGAACGCTTGCAAGCCGAAGAACACCAACCCAACCATGAAGCACGGGGGTGGCAGCATCATGTTGTGGGGGTGCTTTGCTGCAGGAGGGACTGGTGCACTTCACAAAATAGATGGCATCATGAGGAAAGGAAAATTATGTGGATATATTGAAGCAACATCTCAAGACATCACTCAGGAAGTTAAAGCTTGGTCGCAAATGGGTCTTCCAAATGGACAATGACCCCAAACACACTTCCAAAGTTGTGGCAAAATGGCTTAAGGACAACAAAGGCAAGGTATTGGAGTGGCCATCACAAAGCCCTGACCTCAATCCCATAGAAAAATTGTGGGCAGAACTGAAAAAGCGTGTGCGAGCAAGGAGGCCTACAAACCTGACTCAGTTACACCAGCTTTATCAGGAGGAATGGGCCAAAATTCACCCAACTTATTGTGGGAAGCTTGTGGAAGGCTACCTGAAATGTTTGACCCAAGTTAAGCAATTTAAAGGCAATGCTACCAAATACTAATTGAGTGTATGTAAACTTCTGACCCACTGGGAATGTGATGAAAGAAATAAAAGCTAAAATAAATAATTCTCTCTACTATTATTCTGACATTTCACATTCTTAAAATAAAGTGGTAAACCTAACTGACCTAAGACAGGGAATTTTTACTAGGATTAAATGTCAGGAATTGTGAAAAACTGAGTTTAAATGTATTTGGCTAAGGTGTATGTAAACTTCCGACTTTAACTGTATATACACCCTTATACAGTACCAGTCAAAAGTGTGGACACACCTACTCATTCCAGGGTTTTTCTTTATTTTTTACTATTTTCTACATTGTATAATAATAGTGAAGATATCAAAATTATGAAATAACACATATGGAATAATGTAGTAACCAAAAGGGTTAAACAAATCAAAATATATTCAGAATATATATATTCTTCTTGCCTTGACAGCTTTGCAAACTCTTGGCATTGTCTCAACCAGCTTCATGAGGTAGTCTCCTGGAATGCATTCCAATTAACAGTTGTGCCTTGTTAAAAGTTATTTATGGAATTTCTTTCCTTCTTAATGCATTTGAGCCCATCAGTTGCACTGTGACAAGGTAGACAGCCCTATTTGGTAAAATACCAAGTCCATAATATGGCAAGAACAGCTCAAATAAGCAAAGAGAAACAACAGTCCATCATAACTTTAAGACATAAAGGTCAGTCAACCTGGAAAATGTCAAGATCTTTGAAGGTTTCTTTAAGTGCAGTCGCTAAAACCATCAAGCGCTATGATGAAACTGGCTCTCATGAGGACCGCCACATGAGAGCTGCAGAGGATAAGTTCATTAGAGTTAATTGTACTGCAGATTGCAGCCCAAATAAATGCTTCACAGAGTTCAAGTAACAGAAATCTCAACATCAACTGTTCAGAGGAGACTGTGTGAATCAGGCCTTCATGGTCAAATTGCTGCAAAGAAACCACTACTAAAGAACATCAATAAGAAGAGACTTGCTTGGGCCAAGAAACACGAGCAATGGACATTAGACCCATGAAAATCTGTCCTTTGGTCTGATGAGTCCAAATTTTAGATTTTTGGTTCCAACCTCCATGTCTTTGTGAGACACAGAGTAGGTGACGGATGATCTCCGCATGTGTGGTTTCCACCGTGAAGCATGAAGTAGGAGGTGTGATGGTGCTTTGCTGGTGACACTGATTTATTTAGAATTCAAGGTAAACTTAACGAGCATCACAGCATTCTGCAGCGATACGCCATCTCATCTGGTTTGCGCTTAGTGGAACTATCATTTGTTTTTCAACAGGACAATGACTCAACACACCTCCAGGCTGTGTAAGGGCTATTTGATCAAGAAGGAGAGTGATGGAGTGCTACATCAGATGACCTGGCCTCCACAATCACCCGACCTCAACCCAATTGAGATGGTTTGGGATGAGTTGGACCGCAAAGTGAAGGAAAAGCAGCCAAAAAGTACTCAGCATATGTGAGAACTCCTTCAAGACTGTTGGAAAAGTATTCCAGGTGAAGCTGGTTGAGAGAATGTCAAGAGTGTGTAAAGCTGTCATCAAGGCAAAGGATGGCTACTTTGAAGAATCTTAAATATAAAATATATTTTGATTTGTTTAACACTTTATTTGGTTACTACATGATTCCATATGTTATTCAGTTTCGATGTCTTCACTATTATTCTACAACGTAGAAAATTGCAATTAGCACAATTTAAGAACTTTGACCCAGTTTGAGATACTTTTCTTTAGTTCTAAACAGTCATGTGAATAGTCATGCTATGACCACATCCCGGAGAAACAAATAAACAAATGAGACAGAGATCTGGCCTCATTGACAACAGAGATACTTGTATTTTTGGTCACAGTTAATTTCCCCCAGGTTAAAAAGATTATACAATGTGTTCTGTGGTCCTTTTGAAATGGAGCAGGGGAGGACTAGAGGCTAAATTGCAATCTTTACAGTGTGTCTGTTTGAGCGGGTGGAACAAAAGTTTCCCACCTGGGACTTTTCACTCCCTGAATGTGGCAGAAAAACACACACACCTTCTAGTCTCCTTCTCCTGGTAGGAGTGGAAAGCCACAGACTGCTTCATCCAGTATGTCTAAGGAGAGAGAAGTGAACTGATAACACTGATTTAAATCAACATACAGTCAACTAAAGCATGGGAGGATTTCCCATAGACAATCCAAACCTGAAAGGGTTGGAATACCGGTATACTGCATTGTCAGGGAGGCCTCTTACTATTAAATACTGTTAATGTAGGAGTTTAACAATGTTAAATCCGTTGTGCTAGGTTGATTTACCGTTTTAAAAGGAATGCAGATATCCATATTATAAGGGCCCATGTCAGTTTCCACCACATACATGCGACCAACTGAGCGTCTGCTAAATGACTACAATGTAATGTAAGTAATCCTACAGTCAGTTCCTTCTCCATGTTCTTTAGAGTGGATTCGTCCTCCTCCAAGTTGTTGATCTCATTCAGCAGAACACCCCTGACCTGTTCCAGCTTCTGAGACCTACACACACAGACAGTGGGAGGAGGAAGGAAAGGGGAGAGATATTGAGGAGACCAAGAGAGATTGCATGTCCACAATCTGTCAGATTGACATGTTCTTGTATACTACACAATGCAATCTTTATTTGTTGATTATACAGAGACAATGGACATTTGGTAATTTTTGCTGTAACAGTACCCAGCCCCACCACACACAACATACACAACAGGCTGGGAGCAGCACAGGGTCAGCCGCAGAGCAGCGCCCCTGGAGCAGGTAAAGGGTTAAAAGTGCCTTGCTCAAGGGTACATAGGCAGTCAGTGGCACCTGAGATATTGATGTCAGCAACCCTGCTGTTGCCAGTTCACTATTTAGTGTATACTAACTGACCTGTAGTTTTGAACTCTCACGCTGATGGAAGAGACGTGCTGCTGGACGGTCTTCAGAGACTGCTTGGTGTACAGCTCCATTCGTCTGGAGCGATTCTGACACACGTAACAGAGGTAAGTAGAACATATTTAGGGTCTCCCATAGAATACAAAATCCTATTCACAAAGGCCAAATCACCTTTAAGTGACATCAAACCAAATATGGAGATTTTAGATGAAAAGGCCAGGAAATGTAACAACTGAACACATGCCCCATTCACTTCCATTGATTGTTAGCTAGTGGTGGCTAAAGTTAGCTGAAGATTGTAGTGGCTGGATTACAGTTTCTCCTGGCTCATAGACTACTTTCAAGGTAAGGAATAATCTAACATCAAGTTGTAAAATCCTGAATTTCCCCTTTAAAGGCCTATGGAACTTTTGCAGGGGAGCTACACCGGGGCATCAACAAAATAGTAGGTTTTTAAAAAGGCAGTGGCTGCGGATCCTGACCTTTTTTCTCCGGAGTAAAGATCCCAACGCTTCTGTGCATGTGCGGATCATGTTCTGACCATGTGTTTCCTTACCTCTACTTCATGCACACATTTTTGTGGTCTCCTTCCCTTCACATTTCTCACTCTCAAACGTGAATGACAATTCTTCAAGTTTTACCGGTGAAACGTCTATGAAGCATCTGCATACCAACCATTTGATCTCAATCAGTTTATGGGGATATGCATTTAGATCTTCTTGAGTTAAACAGTGTTGTTTCGAAAGTAGCCTATAGTGTTTCCTCTGAAAACTTTTTTGTAGCAGTGGGGGAAAAGATCTCAGAGGGGGATGGTTGGAGGGGGGGTTCCTCATCATCTTTTTTTCGGGCCCGTGGTCCACCCTGGATAATTTATGTAGAAGGTCTGAGAAGCTCAGTTCGGGTGACTTTTTAAAAGGACTTTCTCATCCAAAATGAATTAAAATAAAATGATGCTGACACAATAATTTCCACCTCCAGAAATGAGCTGTGTTGTCATGTGTTGCTGCCATGCTATGTTGTTGTCTTAGGTCTCTCTTTATGTAGTGTTGTGTTGTCTCTCTTGTCGTGACGTGTGTTTTGTCTTATACACTGCTCAAAAAAATAAAGGGAACACTAAAATAACACATCCTAGATCTGAATGAATGAAATATTCTTATTAAATACTTTTTTCTTTACATAGTTGAATGTGCTGACAACAAAATCACACAAAAAATATCAATGGAAATCAAATTTATCAACCCATGGAGGTCTGGATTTGGAGTCACACTCAAAATTTAAGTGGAAAACCACACTACAGGCCGATCCAACTTTGATGTAATGTCCTTAAAACAAGTCAAAATGATGCTCAGTAGTGTGTGTGGCCTCCACGTGCCTGTATGACCTCCCTACAACGCCTGGGCATGCTCCTGATGAGGTGGCGGATGGTCTCCTGAGGGATCTCCTCCCAGACCTGGACTAAAGCATCCGCCAACTCCTGGACAGTGCAACGTGGCGTTGGTGGATGGAGCGAGACATGATGTCCCAGATGTGCTCAATTGGATTCAGGTCTGGGGAACGGGCGGGACAGTCCATAGCATCAATGCCTTCCTCTTGCAGGAACTGCTGACACACTCCAGCCACATGAGGTCTAGCATTGTCTTGCATTAGGAGGAACCCAGGGCCAACCGCACCAGCATATGGTCTCACAAGGGGTCTGAGGATCTCATCTCGGTACCTAATGGCAGTCAGGCTACCTCTGGCGAGCACATGGAGGGCTGTGCGGCCCCCCAAAGAAATGCCACCCCACACCATGAATGACCCACCGCCAAACCGGTCATGCTGGAGGATGTTGCAGGCAGCAGAACGTTCTCCACGGCGTCTCCAGACTCTGTCACGTCTGTCACATGTGCTCAGTGTGAACCTGCTTTCATCTGTGAAGAGCACAGGGCGCCAGTGGCGAATTTGCCAATCTTGGTGTTCTCTGGCAAATGCCAAACGTCCTGCACGGTGTTGGGCTGGAAGCACAACCCCCACCTGTGGACGTCGGGCCCTCATCCCACCCTCATGGAGTCTGTTTCTGACCGTTTGAGCAGACACATGCACATTTGTGGCCTGCTGGAGGTCATTTTGCAGGGCTCTGGCAGTGCTCCTCCTGCTCCTCCTTGCACAAAGGCGGAGGTAGCGGTCCTGCTGCTGGGTTGTTGCCCTCCTACGGCCTCCTCCACGTCTCCTGATGTACTGGCCTGTCTCCTGGTAGCGCCTCCATGCTCTGGACACTACGCTGACAGACACAGCAAACCTTCTTGCCACAGCTCGCATTGATGTGCCATCCTGGATGAGCTGCACTACCTGAGCCACTTGTGTGGGTTGTAGACTCCGTCTCATGCTACCACTAGAGTGAAAGCACCGCCAGCATTCAAAAGTGACCAAAACATCAGCCAGGAAGCATAGGAACTGAGAAGTGGTCTGTGGTCACCACCTGCAGAACCATTCCTTTATTGGGGGTGTCTTGCTAATTGCTTATAATTTCCACCTTTTGTCTATTCCATTTGCACAACAGCATGTGAAAATTATTGTCAATTAGTGTTGCTTCCTAAGTGGACAGTTTGATTTCACAGAAGTGTGATTGACTTGGAGTTACATTGTGTTGTTTAAGTGTTCCCTTTATTTTTTTGAGCAGTGTATATATATTCTTTTTTCCCAGCCTCCATCCCCGCAGGAGGCCTTTTGGTAGGCCGTCAGTGTAAATAAGAATTTGTTCTTAACTGACTTGCCTAGTTAAATAAAAAGCCCAAAAACATATTGGTAAAACATTTTGTTAAAATTATTCCTTATCTAGATCCCAAATGTGATCCTTTAAAGGGTCCAATGCAGCCGTTTTTATACATTTTCTTTTATAATTTCTGGGTAACAATTAAGTACCTTACTGTGATTGTTTTCAAATAAGATGGTCAAAAAGAAAGGAAAAACAACGTCTTTGCAAAGAGCAATTTCTCAAGCAAAAATTTTGCTAGGACTGTCTGGGGGAAAACTGAAAATGTGCTGTTATTGGCAGAAAGGTTTGTAACTATTTCTTATTGATCTATTAATTAATTTGCCACCATGGAAGGCCAAAACTCCCTCCCAACAAACAGCTCTTACACTAAAATGGCATTATCATCAATGTCTTGGAGGTGATATTTGTGCATCTGTAACTTTCTCACTCATTATTATTCACTAATCATTCAGGACAATCCGTAATCATAGTAGCATCCACATGAATGTAGAAACGTTTAGAAACAGAAACATATCCTCCTGTGAGTTTGTGTCCAACCAAATAAATAGATATCCTTCCCATTGAAGTCAATGCGTAAGTGATGGGTGGACCAGCGGCCATATTGAGTGTACCCATAGCAGTAAAGCGGGAAGTAAAAAAAGCATTCTATTTTCTATGGGTGCAACCTGGAATTTCCTCTGGAGCTCGGAGCTGAACTGGCGACACATGTTGCCCATGTCGTGGGGGGGGTGACCCAGCTCACCCTCCACCTCGGCCTCGACGTCCACGTCGGCCTCCCAGCTGGACGATGTCACCATGTGGGACGACACCACCCGGCTCAGGTCCCCCTCCGGAGAAACGTCCATGACTAGGGACAACACACAAATGCAGGCATATACAGTTACGAATACACACACATGCAGTCATGAACAAACACATAAAGAGGAATAGTATGCTAACAATAGCACCCACCCCATCTCACACACATATCTACTGGATGTGCAAGTGCATCCTTCTCCAAACTGCTCAGAGTTAAAGCTGCAATATGTAACTCTTTGGGCGACCTGACCAAATTCCCCTAGAAATCGGAGTTATAGACCTGTCATTCTAATTGAAAGCAAGTCTAAGAAGCGGTATATCTGTTCTACGTGCTCCATTTCTATGCTTCCCATTCTTAAGTTTAGTTTTTGTGTCTTACTTTCGGTTTTGTACACCAGTTTCAAACACATAAAAAGACAATCTTTTTGGTTATTGAAAATATATTTCAGTGGTTTAGATGCTACAATGATTATCTATGCTTGCTTGTTTTGTCACAAACTGAAATTAGACAAACTATTAGAATTTTAGCAACCAGGAAATGGCGGAGCGATTTTTGAATTTTGCACCTTGAAGATAAATTTGGCTGTTGGTTTGACTAATCATTACTATAACTATGAGTTCAAAAGCAGTGCCTTTTGTGAGACCTACAGCTTGTTCTGGAAAACCATGGGGGCAGGTGGAGCTGTTTGTCCTAAGGTTTTGTAGATCGCTGTACCCATAGAAATGCATCACATTTAAGTGTTCTATTCAATTCTATGGCTGTACCTGTGTCACGAGCGCTCTTGCTGCTCTGAATGTGGTGATATCTTTTCGTGGTTGCCACCGAGGCCCTGTCCTTTGTTCCATGTCCTTTCTTCTCCTCTTCCTCCTCTTCGTCAGAGCTGCTCTGTTCCTCCCATGCCTGGGCCTGAGCGTGGAGGTTGGGCTTAGCTGCTGAAGTGGAGGGAAAGAATTGAATGAAAGAGAAATTAGTTGAATAAAGGGCTATTTTATGAAGTGAGAACTGGTTCGCCAATTATGTGAACATGTAAACCATATATTGTTGAAAGAATATATATATATTAAATGTCGTTCTCACTGGGTTTAAACAGTTTCCTAGGCCTCATCTTGACCGCCTGCCCCCCTCTTCGTGTGCCCCTCTTTCCCTCCTCCTCCGAGTTACTGGACGAGGGGCGGGAGTTGTGGCGCTTGCGCCCGGTGCAGGGACCTATGAGAGAGGAATCAAATAACTGAACCAGACCAAACCAGTAGAGCCTGACCAATAAACTGGTGAACTGATATTATCTGCCAATTATAATGGTTGCCTGAAGAGGGCGCTCTACGGGCTGGTCATTGAACATCATTCAGCCCTAGGTCACGACGTAAGCGGAAGTGGTTTGACGGTGAGTAGATCGCAACAGCCAGCGACAGCGTATTTGAATAAGTCAATTATCAAAAGTACACTTCACCAACCAAGAACCCCAGGGGTGTAATCATTAGCCAAACAGTTGCAAAAATAAAACGAGAGTTTCTATGGGACAAATGCAGGAAGGTCCCTCCCCGTTTCATTAGGTTTAAGAAACTTTTTTTCAACAGAAGAAACATAATGAAGACGCCCCTGTACTCATCACATTTACACTTAATTAACGTTAGCTGGCCAGCAATGTAGTTATGCTCTATCTAGCCAGTAAGGTACTGCAGTTAGCCTAGCTCAGGGGTCTCCAACAGGTCGATCACGAGCTACCAGTAGCTCGAAGTCCACCTCCGAGTAGCTCGCCAATTTTTTTGAAAGTACATGCAATTCTATGTTCCACTGCAAACTGTCATAAAGAAATCTCACAAGTATCAGACTGCGCAAGCTCCCAGCTACTATCTTATCCAGTGGTTCCCAAACTTTTTATAGTCCTGTACCCCTTCAAACATTCAACCTCCAGCTGCATACCCCCTCTAGCACCAGGGTCAGTGCACTCTCAAATGTTGTCTTTTGCCATCACTGCAAGCCTGCCACAAACACACACTATATGATATATTTATTAAACATAAGAATGAGTGAGTCTTTGTCACAACCCGGCTCGTGGGAAGTGACAAAGAGCTCTTATAGGACCAGGGCACAAATAATAATATAATAATAATCAATAACTTTGGTCTTTATTTAACCATCTTCCATATAAAACCTTATTTGTTCATCAAAAATAGTGAATAACTCACCACAGGTTAATGAGAAGGGTGTGCTTGAAAGGATGCACATAACTCAGCAATATTGGGTTGTTTTGTCAGAGAGTCTGTCTTAAATCATTTTCCACACACAGTCTGTGCCTGTATTTAGCTTTCATGCTAGTGAGGGCCGAGAATCCACTCTCACATAGGTACGTGGTTGCAAAGGGCATCAGTGTCTTAACAGCGCGATTTGCCATGGCAGGATACTCTGAGTGCAGCCAAATCCAGAAATCTGGCAGTGGCTTCTGATTAAATTAAATTCTCACAGAATCGCTTGTTGCAATTTCGATGAGGCTCTCTAGTTCAGATATCGGTAAGTGGACTGGAGGCAGGGCACGAAAGGGATAACGAATCCAGTTGTTTGTGTCATCTGTTTCGGGAAATTACCTGCGTAATGCGCACCCAACTCACTCAGGAGCTTCACTATATCACATTTGACATTGTCCGTAAACTTGAGTTCATTTGCACACAAAAAATCATACAATGATGGAAAGACCAGTGTGTTGTCCTTGTTAATGCAGACAGTTTTGAGCTCAAACTTCTTAATCATAGCCTCAATTCTGTCCTGCACATTGAATATAGTTGCGGAGAGTCCCTATAATCCTAGATTTAGATCATCCAGGTGAGAAAAAACATCACCCAGATAGGCCAGTTGTGGGAAAAAGTATTAACATGCGAGCGGTCAGACAAGTGAAAATGATGGTCAGTAAAGAAAACTTTAAGCTCGTCTCTCAATTCCAAAAAACGTGTCAACACTTTGCCCCTTGATAACCAGCGCACTTCTGTATGTTGTAAAAGCATTACATGGTCGCTGCCCATACCAATGCATAGTGTAGAAAATACACGAGAGTTCAGGGGCCTTGCTTTAACGAAGTTAACCATTTTCACTGTAGTGCCTCTTGGTGGTTGCTGCAGTGTACCCAAGTGGTATCGGGAGCAAATGCTTGCAAGCGCGTTACCACTACACTATATCTCCCTGTCATGGCTTTTGCGCCATCAGTACAGATACCAACACATCTTGAGCACCAAAGTCCATTTGATGTCACAAAGCTGTCCAGTACTTTAAAAATATCCTCTCCTGTTGTAATGGTTTCCAGTGGTTTGCAGAAGAGGATGTCTTTGTTAATTGACCCCCCATAAACGTAATGGACATATGGTTGAAGTCGGAAGTTTACATACACCTAGGTCGGAGTCATTAAAACTTGTTTTTCAACCACTCCACAAATTTCTTGTTAACAAACTATAGTTTTGGCAAGTCGGTTAAGACATCTACTTTGTGCATGACACAAGTAATTTTTACAACAATTGTTTACACACAGATTACTTCACTTATAATTCACTGTATTACAATTCCAGTGGGTCAGAAGTGTACATACACTACATTACATTTACATTTTAGTCATTTAGCAGACGCTCTTATCCAGAGCGACTTACAGTAGAGTGCATACATTTTTATTACATTTTTACATACTGAGACAAGGATATCCCTACCGGCCAAACCCTCCCTAACCCGGACGACGCTATGCCAATTGTGCGTCGCCCCACGGACCTCCCGGTTGCGGCCGGCTGCGACAGAGCCTGGGCGCGAACCCAGAGACTCTGGTGGCGCAGCTAGCACTGCGATGCAGTGCCCTAGACCACTGCGCCACCCGGGAGACCCCGGGTGTTGACTGTGCCTTTTAAACAGCTTGGAAAATTCAAGAAAATTATGTCATGGCTTTAGAAGCTTCTGATAGGCTAATTTACATCATTTGAGTCAATTGGAGGTGCACCTGTGGATGTATTTCAAGGCCTACCTTCAAACTCAGTGCCTCTTTGCTTGACATCATGGGAAAATCAAAAGAAATCAGCCAAGACCTCAGAAAAAAATTGTAGACCTTCACAAGTCTGGTTCATCCTTGGGAGCAATTTCCAAATGCCTGAAGGTACCACGTTCATCTGTACAAACAATAGTACGCAAGTATAAACACCATGGGACCACGCAGCCGTCATACCGCTCGGGAAGGAGACGCGTTCTGTCTCCTAGAGATGAACGTACTTTCGTACAAAAAGTGCAAATCAATCCCTGAACAACAGCAAAGGAGCTTGTGAAGATGCTGGAGGAAACAGGTACAAAAGTATCTATATCCACAGTAAAACAAGTCCTATATCGACATAACCTGAAAGGCCGCTCAGCAAGGAAGAAGCCACTGCTCCAAAACCGCCATAAAAAAGCCAGACTACGGTTTGCAATTGCACATGGGGACAAAGATCGTACTTTTTGGAGAAATGTCCTCTGGTCTGATGAAACAAAAATAGAACTGTTTGGCCATAATAACCATTGTTATATTTCGAGGAAAAGGGGGAGGCTTGCAAGAGCCGAAGAACACCATCCCAACGTTGAGGAATGGGGGTGGCAGCATCATGTTGTGGGGGTGCTTTGCTGTGGAGGGGGGGGGGGGGGGGGGGGGGGGGCTGGTGCACTTCACAAAATAGATGGCATCATGAGGTAGGAAAATTATGTGGATATATTGAAGCAACATCTCAAGACATCAGTCAGGAAGTTAAAGCTTGGTTGCAAATGGGTCTTTCAATTGGACAATGACCACAAGCATACTTCCAAAGTTGTGGCAAAATGGCTTAAGGACAACAAAGTCAAGGTATTGGGGTGGCCATCACAAAGCCCTGACCTCAATCCCATAGAAAAGTTGTGGGCAGAACTGAAAAAGCGTGTGCGAGCAAGGAGGCCTACAAACCTGACTCAGTTACACCAGCTCTGTCAGGAGGAATGGGCCAAAATTCACCCAACTTATTGTGGGAAACTTGTGGAAGGCTACCCAAAATGTTTGACCCAAGTTAAACAATTTAAAGGCCATGCTACCAAATACTAATTGAGTGTATGTAAACTTCTAACCCACTGGGAATGTGATGAAAGAAATAAAAGCTGAAATAAATCAATCTCTCGACTATTATTCTGACATTTCACATTCTTAATTTAAAGTGGTGATCCTAACTGACATAAGACAGGGAATTTTTACTAGGATTAAATGTCAGGAATTGTGAAAAACTGAGTTTAAATATATTTGGCTAAGGTGTATGTAAACTTCCGACTTCAACTGTATACCAGGAGCTGTGCCAGGCCCTCCAAGTCTGTTGACTCATCCAGCTGTAAAAGCCAGTGAATAGAATTCACTGGCTTTTAATGCAAAGTAGTAATTATTTCAAAACATCTCCTGCCATGTCACTGATGTGTCGGGAAACAGTGTTGCTTGATGAAGGCATTGTCTGTATAGTTTTTTTGGCCTTTTCCCCCAGCATTGTCCCAGCCATATCCGCGGCAGCAGGAAGAATTAAGTCCTCCACAATAGCATGGGGCTTGCCTGTCCTAGTCACTCGGTAGCTCACAATACAAGACGCTTCTAGCCCCTTCTTATTAAATAGTATCTGTTGCTTTTATACATGTCTTACTACTCGAAAGTCGCCTTAATTCTCGCTCAAAAAACTACTGTGGCTTATTTTTCAAATCGGCATGTTTTGTTTCTAAATGTCTGCGCAAGAGTGAAGGTTTCATAGAGTTGTGAGATAGTACTTTTGCACATATAACACACTGTGGCTGAGGAAAGGCACTACTCCCAATATAAGTGAACCCCAAATCAATGTAGTTCTCATCATATTGCGCCTCTTCGATGGTCCAACGTCCCTGTCTGTTGTTCGGTGCTTTCCCGGGTAAGGGGGCAGTAGATCTTCGGCTGCATCAGATTCACAACTGTCAGTGTCCATGCTAGCTGGGCTAACAACAAATGTAGATTTACTGATGCTAGCATTGGATGTGCTCGTGGAAGCAGGGCAATTTGTGTCGTCGACAGGTGCAGGTATAGTACTGCCCCAACGAGGCGAGGCTGTGTCTCATTAAACCAGGGAGTGCTTGGCGATAAAAGAGGAAGTGGACTGCACAAAGGGGCCGAGAATGGAGAGAAAAATGTGTGTTATGAGAGTGGGAGAAGAGAGAACAATATCTGTGAGATTACCCGTTGTGACCTGGACTGTCAGATTACCCCCCTGGTGTACCGAACTGGATTGGCTGAGGACCCGAGTTTTAGGATTACCCCTGGAGAATGGAATGGACAACGAGAACAGCTTGTGGACTGAAGTAATTGGTGAATTCTCCCTTCTTCCCCAGTGTACAAAAATCCCTAAAACTCCCCATTCGCATTCTAATTGTGCTACTGGTGCATGTTTTGTTACTGAACTTGGTGATGTGGAAACCCTACACCCTTGAGCCTGCTACAACTTTTACTCAAGTATGACAATTTAGTACTTCCACCACTGGATGTGGCTGGGGGTTAAAGCATTTCTTTCACATGACCCATCAATTTAGACAAGTGTGTATGGGTAAGCGTCATCTAATATTTTTATCTGGATACTTTCTGTTTATCTGGAAATGTTCCTTATTGTAGGCTACTACCACTTTTTTAGTCTTAATCTTTACTACACTACTCACTGTTTAGCACATGGCCTCATGTGAACCCTGAAAGAGATGGGTGGGGCTGGCTTAAGAGGGTGTGAACAATGCTGAATGGGTGTAGACAAAGGAGAGCTCCCTAGTAGGTACCAAAACATTTAAAGGCCCTGAGTGAGTTTACAAGTGTATCAACTTTCATGGTAGAAATACTTTCCCATTGATCCTCAAATGCCGTGTATGATATACCATTTCGTAGCTCTGAGTCTCTACTTTTATCAAATTTAAAAAAAATAATTTCAAATGTTGCTACATAAGACTGAATCCAGATGGTGAGTCACATTTATACATTTTTGAGCAAACGGAATGAGCAGCAGCGACGTTTGGCTACATACATTAGTGGAATTCCCGTGAGAGAGTAACTGTTAATGTGACTGGATGTTAATTATTTGACTAGGCACCTGTTTTTGACATTGTGTTATTTCGCTGAACACTAGATGGTTTAATTTTATTTTAGGCAGTGAAACGAGGCTACTCAGGCGAGGGAAAAAAACTCACCCAAATGAATCACATTTTTATTTGGCGTACCCCCGACAGCATTGTGCGTACCCCAGTTGGGAATACCTGATCTAATCAACGCAACATTATCCTTGGTTTAAAAATTACAAACCTAAAACAATATCTGCCAATTAATTTCCAGCAATATTGCCCCCGTCTGTCTTTGTGGTGTGCATGTTTGTCTATCAATCCGTGTGTACCCAGTTGGTGTGATAACCGTCTTGTGGGTTGACAGAAATACTTTCCCTAAAACCTCAATTAAATGTTAACTGCAAAGTACACTTACCTGGCAGAAGTATATCATGAGTAAGTATATAATTTGTATCTATTTGCAATGAAATTAGCAGCAGCAGAACCATCGCTAGACCAGCAGATTAGACGGCACATTCCTCACTAGCTAGATGTGTAATTAAAGTGTTCCAGACCCCCCTCCCAAAAAAGGTATTCTGATGCGATTTAAGCTTTGACATGGACTCAGAACATCCGATTTTGTAGTTTCTCTATGAACCATTGTAATTGAGAGTGAAAAACAAAAAAATATATAAAACCAGTTAAAATAAAACTGAGAACATAAGTTTGGAAAATATAAAACATTATTTGGGGTAAAAAAGAATCAGTTTTTATAGAGCCCCCTTGGAGTTGTTTATTAACCATTATTTTACCAGATATATATTGTACACTAAAGACCCAGGGGAGAGAAGAATGTACCTATTTGAAAGCTTAAAAAAAAAATTGTAGCTTGCGACATGTTTTATTTAAAAGAAATAGCTCTCATGCTAGAAAAGGTTGGAGACCCCTGACCTAGCTAGCAAGCAATCTGCTACTTATGTGTGAACACTCATCCTTGATCCAAAAATTACACTGTTACAGTATGGGCTTATTATGTTAGTGAGTTTATTTAGTTAGTTTTCCGACGTGTGCAATCTGCATAAAGCAAGACACTTGGCGCAGACATATCATTCAGGCCATGTGCTTGCATTCATAAGATAGATTGTTAGCTAGCTAAATTAGAACGTGTGACTAAAACCAGTGTGGCAAGCATTTTCAGTCAACAGCGCATGCCATTTGCAGTTGAACTATATAGCCAATAGATTTTGTATTGAATAACAGTGTAATTTACATGATGCTTTCAGCAAAAAAACATTGTCTTAACGAACAGCTAGCACATGCTTGTCATAACCATTGAGCTATAAAAGAACATAACACACTTTAATTGCAAGGTTGCCATAAGGTATTTGTTTTCGTAAAGCACTGTAGTGAATCCACTCAATAAAAATGCTGACGCTGACACCTATTTGATGACATTACAAACTGTATTTCACTGAATTGGTTGTGAACTTGTGACTAGCGACGTTTCAGATTTACTTTGAGAATACGTTTAAATCATTCAGCCCATGTTTATTAGTGTGCTTGTGGTGCTTCAGCACAAACACTAATGCATTCTTATCCACTGCCATAGACAGATGTTTAAATTGTACCTATACAAATGTAAACTGAACAAGTGGTTTAAATTTAGTTTGATATTTATAGAGGATATAGCTTTTTGGTGGTCATCATGTAAACCCCCACAAATATCTTAAATAAGATGAACTGTAATATTTAGAAATCATAATTTTGAGTCTCTTAATCCTTTACAGCAGGGTTTTCCAACAGGTGGTTTTACTTGGCCCCCTACGTTTTCTGTGCAAAAAATTATAATATTCATTATTGGAAATAACACCAGGAAATCAGCTTCAAGTGATTTGAATTTTGGAAATCTGTTTCCAAGTTTTCCCCCGCATAAGAGACACGTGATCGTATACAAATGTAAGCAAGTTTTGAAACTATGTTTTAGTAAAATATTATATCCGTTTGGGCTTATTGCGGTCAATTTGCAGTGTAAATTTGTAATTATGTTCCGGCCTCAAGGCCATCCGCTGAAGAGAAAGTCGGCCTGTGGCTGAATCTAGTTGATGATCCCTGCTTTAGAGCACAATTCGTGCCTACATTTTTTTTCTTCATTCCAACTCTAAAAAAACAATATATTGGCAGATATATAGTTAATTGTTCACTTTTGCCTCCCTAAAATCATTATCGGACCCAAAAATCCCAAATTGATCGGGCTGTAATAAACCAGCCCAGACCATATGATGCTAGATTACAAGATCAGCTGAATCAACAATTTCTCCACATTATTACCACCTATCTTTCTCTTTGTGGACACTGGTGTTAATGAGAGCATTTTCTTTCAGGGCGTTACAGCTGTGGTCTTTTACCTGACAGGTGAAAGCTGCGTTGATCCAGCTTGTGCCTTCGCTCGGAGTATGGGGTTTTCTAGGGGAAACACAGTCATACGTTAACCCAGAAGTTTGCGTTAGAAATATGGTGTTGGTCCACTCCTTTTGACCAGATCCCTATGGTCATAAATTGTGCACTACATAGGGAAAAGGGTGCTATTTCAGACACAGCCCTACAGTTATTTCCTGGTTATGAAGTGCTTGGGCAGACACTGCAAATTAGTGCCTACTACCCATAAACCCTGTTTCCCGGACACAGATTAAGCCGAGTACTGGGTGACAATGCATGCTCAATGGAGAATCTGCATCGAAATAACTTTTTATTCTGGGACTAGGCTTAATTCTCTCAAACTGGCCCTTAGTATCCGTACCTCCAGTGCGGTTGTCAGGGCTGCCGGGTTGACCACCTCCACTCGGGTCGATGACATCTCTGACCTGGACGAGGACTGGCTCAGCTTCACTCTGCAGTCCAGCAAGTCCTTGTCGAAGGACTCGGGCAAGCCCAGCTGGCCCGGGGAGCCAAAATGGAGGGCGATTTTTTCAGTCTCTCCTGGAGAGGGCTGTGATTGGAGTAGAGGGGAGGGCAGCACTGACTTCTGGAGGGCCGTGGAGGTCAAGAGGAGCTGGGAGGGAGGGCAGAGGGGAGACTGGGCCAGGGAGAGAGCAGGCTGGATTGGGCTCAGCTGGGGTGGCAGAGAGGAAGAGAGAGAGATATGTACAGTATGTGGGAAGCCAATAGAGTTGGTCCTACAAATCATAATTTAAAAAAAATAATACTGTTAACTTAAGGATTGTACCCTTTCTTTACATTTTTGCCTAAAATGACATACTCAATCTAACTGCCTGTAGCTCAGGACCTGAAGCAAGGATATGCATATTATTGATACCATTTTAAAGGAAACACTTTGAAGTTTATGAAAATGTGAAATTAATGTAGGAGAATATAACACATTAGATGAAGTTTACATACACCTTAGCCAAATACATTTAAACTCAGTTTTTCACAATTCACAATTTTCACAATTTAATCTTAGTAAAAATTCCCAGTCTTAGGTCAGTTAGGATCACCACTTTATTTTAAGAATGTCAAATGCCAAACGATTATGTTAGGTCAGTACCTAGTCACAGAAAAACACAGCCATTTTGCCTGCCAAAGAGAGGAGTCACAAAATGCAGAAATAGAGATAAAATTAATCACTTACCTTTGATCTTCATCAGATGACACTCATATGACTTCATGTTACACAATACATGTTTTGTTCGATTTAAAGTTCATATTTATATCCAAAAACCTCAGTTTACATTGGCGCGTTATGTTCAGTAGTTCCAAAACATCCGGTGTTTTGCAGAGAGCCACATTTTACAGAAATACTCATAATAAACATTGCTAAAATATACAACTGTTATGCATGGAATTTTAGATCCACTTCTCCTTAATGCAACCGCTGTGTCAGATTTCAAAAAAACTTTACGGAAAAAGCACACCATGCAATAATCTGAGTACAGCGCTCAGACACAAAGTCAAGCCATACAGATATCCGTCATGTTGTGGAGTCAACAGAAGTCAGTAATAGCATTATAAATATTCACTTACCTTTGATCTTCATCAGAATGCACTTCCAGGAATCCCAGTTCCACAATAAATGTTTGTTTTGTTCGATGAAGTCCATAATTGATGTCCAAATACCTCCCTTTTTGTTCGCGCGTTTAGCCCAGTAATCCAAATTCATGAGGCGCGTTCACTAGGTCCAGACAAAGTCAAAAAGTTCTGTTACAGTCCGTAGAAACATGTCAAACGATGTATAGAATCAATCTTTAGGATGTTTTTAACATAAATCTTCAATAATGTTCCAACCGGAGAATTCCTTTGTCTTCAGAAATGCAATGGAACGCAGGTCGCTCTCACGTGTGCGCGCTTGACCAGCTCATGCCACTCTGGCAGACCTGTTACTCAATCAGCTCTCATTCCCCCCTCCTTCACAGTAGAAGACTCAAACAAGGTTCTAAAGATTGTTGACATCTAGTGGAAGCCTTAGGAAGTGCAATATGACCCCATTTCTACTGTATCTTGGATAGGCAAAGAGTTGAAAACCTACAAACCTCAGATTTCCCATTTCCTGGTTGGATTTTTTCTCAGGTATTTGCCTGCCATATGTTATGTTATACTCACAGATATCATTCAAACAGTTTTAGAAACTTCAGAGTGTTTTCTATCCAAATCTACTAATAATATGCATATCCTAGCATCTGGGCCTGAGTAGCAGGCAGTTTACTCTGGGCACGCTTTTCATCCGGACGTGAAAATACTGCCCCCTACCCCAAAGAAGTTAATGACCTAAGGGTATGTAAACTTCCGACTTCAAATGTAAGTACATCATTATTATCAAAATCCAAGGTGGCTTAGCAGTTCAGACGTATTTTTCCGTGTTGTCGTGTCGTGTCCTGTATATATATATATTTACACCTTTTCTTCACATATCTTTTATTTATTTTATTATCCAAGAACTCAACTACAAAAGCTTTCCTGCAAAAGCTTTCCTGCAACCCGCTTCACCAATTACAATAAGTACTATTTACCTCAATCTGAAAATCCATCGTGGAAGATAGCCAGGGGCTAATTCAGAAGCTAGCCTGAAAGCTAACCAGAAGCTACTCCGATAGCTAGCCAGAAGCTAATCTGTAGCTGCCCCGAAATTAGCCGGTTTGCTGGCTAGCGTTGGTGTTTCAGCTGCCCACGTTTTGCGGTCATCAGCTATTCCTCTAGCTCGATAATCTACCGGCACTTTTGTGCAACGCGACTCGGACCGGAGCATTCCGGGACTTTTTTTTCTCTCAGTTTCCCCGGATTCCAACCGCAGCCTCTGGACACTTGCACCTTGATTTCGCAGCTAGCTAGCTGCATACCGTGTGACTATTGGCTTACGTCGACCCCGGAGCTAACTCAAATCATGCTGGAGCTAGCCAGCTGAGGAGTTCCATCACCATCCGGACCCGTTTCTTTGTTGCTGCTGCAGATACGGAACCCCACCGGGCCTTCACGACTGACTGCCGACGTTATCTGCCCGAGGGATTTATCCAACCGGCACCTCCGTCCCGGCGTTACCTGAACGCTCATCTGAGGCCCGCTAATCGTTAGCTGTCTTATCGGCTGCTATCTGAACAAAACCCCACTACACGGAACCTACCGACGGAAACGCACGAGGTATCTACAAACAGACCTCCATCCTATGCTGCTACCGATAGCCATATACCCGGCCAGCTGTCTGGATCGCCACGACCCCTACCAACCTCTACTCACTGGACCCTTATTTATCACTCGATTAAGCTTGCCTCTCCTTAATGTAAATATGCCTTGTCCATTGCTGTTCTGGTTAGTGTTTATTGGCTTATTTCACTGTAGAGATTCTAGCCCTGCTCTCTATACCATATCCAACCCTGCAGTTCCACCACCCACATATGCGATGACATCACCTGGTTTCAATGATGTTTCTAGAGACAAGATCTCTCTCATCATCACTCAATACCTAGGTTTACCTCCACTGTATTCACATCCTACCATACCTTTGTCTGTACATTATTCCTTTAAACTATTTTATCGCCCCCAGAAACTTCCTTTTACTCTCTGCTCTGGTAGCTCTAGGCGACCAATTCTCATAGCTTTTAGCCGTACCATTATCCTACTTCTCCTCTGTTCCTCTGGTGATGTAGAGGTGAATCCAGGCCCTGCAGTACCTGGCTCCACTCCTATTCCCCAGGCGCTCTCTTTTGATGACTTCTGTAACCGTAATAGCCTTGGCTTCATGCATGTTAACATTAGGAGCCTCCTCCCTAAGTTTGTTTTGTTCACTGCTTTAGCACACTCTACCAACCCGGATGTTTTAGCCGTGTCTGAATCCTGGCTTAGAAAGACCACCAAAAATTCAGACATTTTTATCCCCAATTACAATATTTTCAGACAAGATAGAACGGCCAAAGGGGGCGGTGTTGCAATCTACTGCAAAGACTGCCTGCAGAGTTCTGTTATACTATCCAGGTCTGTTCCCAAACAATTTGAACTTCTACTTTTAAAAATCCACCTCTCTAAAAACAAGTCTCTCACCGTTGCCGCCTGCTATAGACCACCCTCTGCCCCCAGCTGTGCTCTGGACACTATATGTGAACTGATTGCCCCCCATCTATCTTCAGAGCTCGTGCTGCTAGGCGACCTAAATTTGAACATGCTCAACACCCCAGCCACCCTACAATCTAAGCTTGATGCCCTCAATCTCACACAAATTATTAATGAACCTACCAGGTACCACCCCAATTCCGTAAACACGGGTACCCTCATAGATATCATCCTAACAAACTTGCCCTCCAAATACACCTCTGCTGTTTTTAACCAAGATCTCAGCGATCACTGCCTCATTGCCTGCATCCGTAATGGGTCAGCGGTCAAACGACCTCCACTCATCACTGTCAAACGCTCCCTGAAACACTTCAGCGAGCAGGCCTTCCTAATTGACCTGGCCGGGGTATCCTGGAAGGATATTGATCTCATCCCGTCAGTAGAGGATGCCTGGTCATTTTTTAAAAATGCCTTCCTCACCATCCTGAATAAGCATGCCCCATTCAAGAAATTTAGAACCAGGAACAGATATAGCCCTTGGTTCTCTCCTGACCTGACTGCCCTTAACCAACAGAAAAACATCCTATGGCGTTCTGCATTAGCATCGAACAGCCCCCGTGATATGCAACTTTTCAGGGAAGCCAGAAACCAATATACACAGGCAGTTAGAACAGCCAAGGCTAGCTTTTTCAAGCAGAAATTTGCTTCCTGCAACACAAATTCAAAAAAGTTCTGGGACACCGTAAAGTCCATGGAGAATAAGAACACCTCCTCCCAGCTTCCAACCGCCCTGAAGATAGGAAACACTGTCACCACCGACAAATCCACTATAATTGAGAATTTCAATAAGCATTTTTCTACGGCTGGCCATGCTTTCCACCTGGCTACCCCTACCCGGGACAACAGCACTGCCCTCCCCTCTGCTACTCGCCCAAGCCTTCCCCATTTCTCTTTCTCCCAAATACAGTCAGCTGATGTTCTTAATGAGCTGCAAAATCTGGACCCTTACAAATCAGCCGGGCTAGATAATCTGGACCCTTTCTTTCTAAAACTATCTGCTGAAATTGTTGCCACCCCTATTACTAGCCTCTTCAACCTCTCTTTCGTGTCGTCTGAGATCCCCAAAGATTGGAAAGCAGCTGCGGTTATCCCCCTCTTCAAAGGGGGGGACACCCTTGACCCTAACTGCTACAGACCTATATCTATCCTACCCTGCCTTTCTAAGGTCTTCGAAAGCCAAGTCAACAAACAGATTACTGACCATTTCGAATCACACCACACCTTCTCCGCTATGCAATCTGGTTTCAGAGCTGGTCATGGGTGCACCTCAGCCACGCTCAAGGTCATAAACGATATCGTAACCGCCATCGATAGGAAACAATACTGTGCAGCCGTATTCATTGACCTGGCCAAGGCTTTTGACTCTGTCAATCACCACATCCTCATTGGCAGACTCGACAGCCTTGGTTTCTCTAATGATTGCCTCGCCTGGTTCACCAACTACTTCTCTGATAGAGTTCAGTGTGTCAAATCGGAGGGTCTGTTGTCCGGGCCTCTGGCAGTCTCTATGGGGGTGCCACAGGGTTCAATTCTTGGACCGACTCTCTTCTCTGTTTACATCAATGATGTCGCTCTTGCTGCTGGTGATTCTCTGATCCACCTCTACGCAGACGACACTATTCTGTATACTTCTGGCCCTTCTTTTGACACTGTGTTAACAACCCTCCAGGCGAGCTTCAATGCCATACAACTCTCCTTCCGTGGCCTCCAACTGCTCTTAAATACAAGTAAAACCAAATGCATGCTCTTCAACCGATCGCTGCCTGCTCCTGCCCGCCTGTCCAACATCACTACTTTGGACGGCTCTGACTTAGAATATGTGGACAACTACAAATACCTAGGTGTCTGGTTAGACTGTAAACTCTCCTTCCAGACCCACATCAAACATCTCCAATCCAAAGTCAAATCTAGAATTGGCTTCCTATTCCGCAACAAAGCATCCTTTACTCATGCTGCCAAACATACCCTTGTAAAACTGACCATCCTACCAATCCTCGACTTCGGTGATGTCATTTACAAAATAGCCTCCAAAACCCTACTCAATAAATTGGATGCAGTCTATCACAGTGCCATCCGTTTTGTCACCAAAGCCCCATATACTACCCACCACTGCGACCTGTACACTCTCGTTGGCTGGCCCTCGCTTCATACTCGTCGCCAAACCCATTGGTTCCAGGTCATCTACAAGACCCTGCTAGGTAAAGTCCCCCCTTATCTCAGCTCGCTGGTCACCATAGCAGCACCTACCCGTAGCACGCGCTCCAGCAGGTATATCTCTCTAGTCACCCCCAAAACCAATTCTTCCTTTGGACGCCTCTCCTTCCAGTTCTCTGCTGCCAATGACTGGAACGAACTACAAAAATCTCTGAAACTGGAAACACCTATCTCCCTCACTAGCTTTAAGCACCAGCTGTCAGAGCAGCTCATAGATTACTGCACCTGTACATAACCCATCTACAATTTAGCCCAAACAACTACCTCTTTACCTACTGTATTTATTTATTAATTTATTTTGCTCCTTTGCACCCCATTATTTCTGTCTCTACTTTGCACTTTCTTCCAATGCAAACCAACCATTCCAGTGTTTTTTTTACTTGCTGTGTTGTACTCACTTCGCCTCCATGGCCTTTTTATATTTTTATTTATTTATACATATATCTGTTTGCCTTCACCTCCCTTATCTCACCTCACTTGCTCACATTGTATATAGACTTATTTTTTTATTTTTTTCACTGTATTATTGACTATATGTTTGTTTTTACTCCATGTGTAACTATGTGTTGTTGTATGTGTCGAACTGCTTTGCTTTATCTTGGCCAGGTCGCAATTGTAAATGAGAACGTGTTCTCAATTTGCCTACCTGGTTAAATAAAGGTTAAATAAATAAATAAAATAAAAAATTTACCTTCAGAGGTGAATGTATCAAACCAGTTGCCGTGATAAGTTTTTTGTTGTTGCGCATACTCCTCAAACAAGTGTCCACTGGGGTTGAGTCGTACCAGGAGGAGGGGGACAAGCCCGCGCCGGGAAGCGAGCCATCGTCCAAGGAGGACCTCAAGCTCCCCTTTATGGAGGTGGAGGCACCAGACGGACCACCCGACACGGGAATCCTCACATGCCAGTTCGGGATGGCCCAGTTAGAAGACCCCAACCTCCAGAATGCAAGGGGCCAGGTAGTCACGGTGGATGGCGCGCTATCACCCGGGGTAAATGAGTGGCGCTACCCCCACTTCACCATCAAGCATCATTTATTTTATCAGGTCGTAAAGTACAATGGGGAGACGAAAAACTTACTCATACCCACCCAGTATGTTAGAACTGTCTTGCAGCTCACCCACACCCACCTGCTCAGGGCACACTTGGAGGGCGTGCCGTGGAGGACTACTGCCGTACCTGCCCGGAGTGCCAGATCACAGCTCTGAGGGCACATTATAGAAACCGTTTGCTTCCCTTGCCCATTATAGGGGTGCCATTTTGAGCAGGTGGCGATGGATCTGCTGGGTCCGTTGGTGAAAACCGCAAGGGGACACCAATACATCCTGGTAATCGTGGATTAAACCACCTGGTATCCGGAGGTGATCCTGCTACGCATGGCGGCAGCGAAAGGTATCGCACGGGAGCTCTTCCATTTATTCAGCCGGGTGGGTATTCCGCAGGAAATCCTGACGGGCCAGGGCACTGCGTTCATGTCTCATGTCTTCATGTCTCATGTAATGAAAGATATGTAATGAAACATATCTGCAATCTTTTACGAATCAAACAGGTGAGGACCACAAACAGACAGGCTAGTTGAACGCTTCAATAAGACCCTAAAGCAGATGTTGAAGAAGGTCACCGAGAGAAACGGGAGGAACTGGGACCAGCTGCTGCCCCACATGATGTTCGCAAGGTACCCCAAGTGTACACTGGGTTCTCCCCCTTTGAGCTCCTGTATGGCCGTTGGCCCTGCGGACTGCTAGGCCTAGCCAAGGAGGTCTGCGAGGACCAACCACTTCTGGGCCACATCCTGACTGATGGCAGCCCATTCTTGCATAATCAATGCTTGGAGTTTGTCAGAATTTGTGAGTTTTTGTTTGTCCACCTGCCTCTTGAGGATTGACCACAAGTTCTCAATGGGATTAAGGTCTGGGGAGTTTCCTGGGCTTGTACCCAAAATATCGATGTTTTGTTCCCCGAGCCACTTAGTCATCACTTTTGCCGTATGGCAAGGTGCTCCATCGTGCTGGAAAAGGCATTTTTCATCACCCAACTGTTCCTGGATGGTTGGGAGAAGTTGCTCTCGGAAGATGTGTTGAACCATTCTTTATTCATGGCTGTGTTTTTAGGCAAAATTGTGAGTGAGCGCACTCCCTTGGCTGAGAAGCAACCCCACACATGAATGGTCTCAGGATGCTTTACTGTTGGCATGACACAGGACTGATGGTAGCGCTCACCTTGTCTTCTCCGGACAAGCTTTTTTTCCGGATGCCCCAAACAATCAGAAAGGGGATTCATCAGAGAAAATGACTATACCCCAGTCCTCAGCAGTTCAATCCCTGTACCTTTTGCATAATATCAGTCTGTCCCTGATGTTTTTCCTGGAGAGAAGTGGCTTCTTTGCTGCCCTTCATGACACCAGGCCATCCTCCAAAAGTCTTCGCCTCACTGTGCGTGCAGATGCACTCACACTTGCCTGCTGCCATTCCTGAGCAAGCTCTGTACTGGTGGTGCCCCTATCCCGCAGCTGAATCAACTTTAGGAGACGGTCCTGGCGCTTGCTGGACTTCCTTGGGTGCCCTGAAGCCTTCTTCACAACAATTGAACCGCTCTCCTTGAAATTCTTGATGATTTAGGTGCAATCTTACTGGCAGCAATATCCTTGCCTGCGAAGCCCTTTTTGTGCAAAGCAATGATGATGGCACGTGTTTCCTTGCAGGTAACCATGCTTGACAGAGGAAGAACAATGATTCCAAGCACCACCCTCCTTTTGAAGCTTCCAGTCTGTTATTCGAACTCAATCAGCCTGACCGAATGATCGCCAGCCTTGTCCTCGTCAACACTCACACCTGTGTTAACGAGAGAATCACTGACATGATGTCAGCTGGTCCTTTTGTGGCAGGGCTGAAATGCAGTGGAAATGTTTTTGGGGGATTCAGTTCATTTTCATGGCAAAGAGGGACTTTGCAATTAATTGCAATCACTCTTCATAACATTCTGGAGTACATGCAAATTGACATCATACAAACTGGCAGCAGACTTTGAAAATGTATATTTGTGTCATTCTCAAAACTTTTGGCCGCGACTGTACAGTACCAGCCAAAAGTTTGGACACACCTCATTCAAGAGTTTGTCTTTATTTAAAATTTTTTATACATTGTAGAATAATAGTGAAGACATCAAAACAATGAAATTACACATATGGAATAATGTCGTAACCAAAAGTGTTTGAAGAATCTCAAATATATTTTGATTTGTTAAAGTAGGCACCCTTTGCCTTGACAGCTTTACACACTCTTGGCATTCTCTCAACCAGCTTCATGAGGTAGTCACCTGAAATGCATTTCAACTAACAGGTGTGCCGTGTCAAGTTAATTTGTGGAATTTATTTCCTTAATGCGTTTGAGCCAATCAGTTGTGTTGTGACAAGGTAGGGGTGGTATACAGAAGATTTGGTAAAAGACCAAGTCCATATTATGGCAAGAACAGCTCAAAGAGAAACAACAGTCAATTTGGAAAATTTCAAGAACTTTGAAAGTTTCTTCAAGTGCAGTTGCAAAAACCATCAAACACTATGAAACTGGCTCTCATGAGGACCGCCACAGGAAATGAAGACCCAGTTACCTCTGCTGCAGAGGATAAGTTCATTAGAGTTACCAGCCTCAGAAATCCTTAATTACGGTAACTGCACCTCCGATTGCAGGCCAAATAAATGCTTCACAGAGTTCAAGTAACTGGCACATCTCAACATCAACTGTTCAGAGGAGACTGCGTGAATCTGGCCTCCATGGTCGAATTCCTGCAAAGAAACCACTACTAAAGGACACCAATAAGAAGTCACTTGCTTGGGCCAAGAAACACGACGCAATGGACATTAAACCGGTGGAAATTTGTCCTATGGTCTGATGAGTCCAAATTTGAGATTTGTGGTTGCAACCGCCGTGTCTTCGAGATGCAGACTAAGTGAAAGGATGATCTCCGCATGTGTGGTTCCCACCGTGAAGCATGGAGGAGAAGGTGTGGGGGTGCTTTGCTGGTGACACTGTCAGTGATTTATTTAGAATTCAAGGCAAACGTTACCAGCATGGCTACCACAGCATTCTGCAGCGATACGCCATCCCATCTGTTTTTTGCGCTTAGTGGAACTATCATTTGTTTTTCAACAGGACAATAACCCAACACCTCCAGGCTGTGTAAGGACTATTTGACCAAGAAGGAGAGTGATGGGAGTGCTGCATCAGATGACCTGGTCTCCACAATCACCCGACCTCAACCCAATTGAGATGGTTTGGGATGAGTTGGGCCGCAGAGTGAAGAAAAGCAGCCAACAAGTGCTCAGCATACATGGGAACTCCTTCAAGACTGTTGGAAAAGCATTCTTGGTGAAGCTGGATGAGAGAATGCCAAGAGTGTGCAAAGCTGTCATCAAGGCAAAGGGTGCCTACTTTGAAGAATCTCAAATAGAAAATATATTTAACACTTTTTTGTTTTGGTCACTAAATGAGTCCATGTGTTATTTCACAGTTTTGATGTCTTCACTATTATTCTACAATGTCTTTTTTTAAATTACAAATAAAGACAAACCCTGGAATGAGTAGCTGTGTCCAAACTTTTGACTGGTACTGTATATATTATTTTTTGAAAATATGTCAGAAGGCCCATTGGTGCAGTATCAGCCCTGTATCTTACCTCTAAGGCACTGGGTCTCTGGGCGCGAAGGCCAGGAGTCTTGCCAGTGGGAGTAAGGGATGGGAGAGAGGGTAGAGGTGGATCCTTAGCTTTGCGGTCACTCTTCCTCCCAGGGGCGCTGTAGAAGGAGGAGCGCTGGAAGCCCGCGCTGCTGCGAGGGTGTTCGGGGGGCAGCTCCAGGGCAAGGGGTGAAGTGGGGCCGCTGGCAGGGGAGGCGGACAGGGAGCCCAGCGGGGTGAGGGGCGACCGGGGTAAGGCTATCAGCGACCTCTCGGATGCAGCTATGTGGGGGTCAAAACACAACCACAGATGCTCAGACAGCTGGCCATGGTATTCGAGGTCAATAGTACAGAGATACTTTTCCTCATATCCACTTACAGTAAATATGTTTTATATCTACTACACCCCTCAAATTCACATCTGGACCTTGAAGCCAGTTCCACTTCTTTTTATTATTATTCCCCTCTAATCAGGAACTGATTTAGACCTGGGATACCAGCTCGGTGCAATTAATTATCAGGTAGAACAGAAAATGTGCATTTCTTCGGACTTCGTAGGGTAAGATTTGAATACCCCTGTACTACACTGAAGTTAGGGTTCGATTCAATCCGTAGCGCTGAAGACCTGCACTACTGTCAGATAGAAATTTAAAGGTCAATGTTCCCACGTTGGCGGAAACTGCATTCACAGTAAACGCTGCATATGTCGGCACAATCGCAAATTACCTTTAAATTGCACTACAGAGCTGATCTTCAGCGCAACAGATTGAATTAAGCCCTTAGGTTTCTTAGACAGAGTGATTGCACCAGGGATAACTAAGGGGTGAATCCTAACTAAGTCCAATTTTCACTCAGTCATGCATTGATGTCAATGAATAGGAGAATAAGTTAACATTTTCCAGCGATTGCGTAGTGCCAACAAAAAAAATATTTTTTCAAAGATTGTAGACAGAACCACAGAATTTGAATCATTGTATGGATAGAATACACAGGTGAAAACCAGGTTCAACTGGTCCTTGGTTGGTCTAGGTGTGCTGGGTTTGCCTTACCTCTCATCCTCTCGATGGCAGGAGGGGAAGGATTGAAAGAGGCCAGCCGGGCAGCCCAAGAAGATTCTTTCGGTACATTCGCCTGTTCCTTGGCCGGGGTGGTTGCCTTTTTCTTCTTCACCTCGACAGCCTCTTGGCAAACCTTCTCGCTCTTTTGCGCTGGTCCGATGGAGCGCTTCTGTTGGGAGAAAATAATCCCATAACATACTTTTATTACAAGTTGGTCATGTAAAAAGTGGTAAAAAAAAACAACTATCCATGATTTATTCCACTGCAACTAAATATATTGTGATCTGATTGATTTTTGTCTGCCATCTAAACAACTAAAATATAACAAAGTAACTGATTTCACCTTTATTACTTACCAACAAAAAAGTATTATATGTCTAGGAGAAGCATACCGTGAACTCAGATGCATTACCTATATTATTTAATGAATACTTTATTTCATTCTATTTAAATCAGTGATAGAGCCTAATCATGAGGAAAGGGCATATGTGTGAGGGAAGAAAGCAGGACCTTAGGAGCAGGCGGCTCTTCAGTCTCTGATTGGCTGGCGCTGTCGGGCTCCCTGTAGCTCTTGGCGTTGGTGGCGGCGGCTCTCTGGGGCCTCCTGGCTGCTTGACTGGTCCCTGCTGCCACCAGTGCCGCTCCATTGTTCTCTTTCTGCTCTACACTTCTCTCCTTCACCCTCTGTCTCTTCTGAAAGGCGAGCATGACACACTGTGGCCGACAGAGGCAATGCTGACTGATGCAACCATACAAGTACAATTCCACCCATCACTCACCCATTGATTTGGATGGGGAAGCCCATTTTAGGAATCATATTTCTAGGTTGCAACAGAGCAGTAGTAAGGATGAAAAGTTGATTAACTCACTTTGGATTCTAAGGTTTCAAGATACAAGGCTGGTTCCGATTCCCCATCCCTTCTAACCGAAGAGTGCACTAGCTCATTGAGATTCCCCCTCACTGATTTAAAACCATTGGATTGTCAGTCTCACCTTCTTTGGCTTGGCTTTCTCCTTCCCAGGCTTGGGTGAGCTAGGTGGTAAGTCTGGGGACTCATCTAAAACAGAAAAGAGAGAGAGAGATAAGGTAGCGGCAGGTCGCCTAGTGGTTAGAGCGTTGGGCCAGTAACCGAAAGGTTTCTGGATTGAATTCCCGAGCTAACAAGGTAAAAATACGTAGTTCTGACCCTGAACAGGGCAGTTAACTCACTGTTCAACAGTAGGCCGTCATTGTAAATACGAATTTGTTCTTAACTGACTTGCCTAGTTAAAAAAAATTAAATACAGTGGGGCAAAAAAGTATTTAGTCAGCCACCATTTGTGCAAGTTCTCCCACTTAAAAAGATGAGAGAGGCCTGTAATTTTCATCATAGGTACACTTCAACTATGACAGACAAAATGAGAAAAAACAATCCAGAAAATCACATTGTAGGATTTTTTATGAATTTATTTGCAAATTATGGTGGAAAATAAGTATTTGGTCACCTACAAACAAGCAAGATTTCTGGCTCTCACAGACCTGTAACTTCTTCTTTAAGAGGCTCCTCTGTCCTCCACTCGTTACCTGTATTAATGGCACCTGTTTGAACTTGTTATCAGTATAAAAGACACCTGTCCACAACCTCAAACAGTCACACTCCAAACTCCACTATGGCCAAGACCAAAGAGCTGTCAAAGGACACCAGAAACAAAATTGTAGACCTGCACCAGGCTGGGAAGACTGCATCTGCAATAGGTAAGCAGCTTGGTTTGAAGAAATCAACTGTGGGAGCAATTATTAGGAAATGGAAGACATACAAGACAACTGATAATCTCCCTCGATCTGGGGCTCCACGCAAGATCTCACCCCGTGGGGTCAAAATGATCACAAGAACGGTGAGCAAAAATCCCAGAACCACACGGGGGGACCTAGTGAATGACCTGCAGAGAGCTGGGACCAAAGTAACAAAGCCTACCATCAGTAAAACACTACGCCGCCAGGGACTCAAATCCTGCAGTGCGAGACGTGTCCCCCTGCTTAAGCCAGTACATGTCCAGGCCCGTCTGAAGTTTGCTAGAGAGCATTTGGATGATCCAGAAGAAGATTGGGAGAATGTCATATGGTCAGATGAAACAAAAATATAAATATTTGGTAAAAACTCAACTCGTCGTGTTTGGAGGACAAAGAATGCTGAGTTGCATCCAAAGAACACCATACCTACTGTGAAGCATGGGGGTGGAAACATCATGCTTTGGGGCTGTTTTTCTGCAAAGGGACCAGGACGACTGATCCGTGTAAAGGAAAGAATGAATGGGGCCATGTATCGTGAGATTTTGAGTGAAAACCTCCTTCCATCAGCAAGGGCATTGAAGATGAAACGTGGCTGGGTCTTTCAGCATGACAATGATCCCAAACACACCGCCCGGGCAACGAAGGAGTGGCTTCGTAAGAAGCATTTCAAGGTCCTGGAGTGGCCTAGCCAGTCTCCAGATCTCAACCCCATAGAAAATCTTTGGAGGGAGTTGAAAGTCCGTGTTGCCCAGCAACAGCCCCAAAACATCACTGCTCTAGAGGAGATCTGCATGGAGGAATGGGCCAAAATACCAGCAACAGTGTGTGAAAACCTTGTGAAGACTTACAGAAAACGTTTGACCTCTGTCATTGCCAACAAAGGGTATATAACAAAGTATTGAGATAAACTTTTGTTATTGACCAAATACTTATTTTCCATCATAATTTGCAAATAAATACATTAAAAATCCTACAATGTGATTTTCTGGATTTTTTCCCCTCATTTTGTCTGTCATAGTTGAAGTGTACCTATGATGAAAATTACAGGCCTCTCTCATCTTTTTAAGTGGGAGAACTTGCACAATTGGTGGCTGACTAAATACTTTTTTGCCCCACTGTATTAAAAAGGTGTAGGCTATGTTTGACTAGTGAGTTCACTCAACACAACAGATACAGACTGATTAAAACTATAAGACCAAACCATACAGTGCTGGCTTGGATTTATTCTTTTCACATTGTCCTTAAATTTCCAGCATGGTTCCAGCAACTACGCTGGATGCTTAACCAGGCCAGCCCAATACAGTTTGGCTCGGTTAGGTTTGGCTCAGTAGTGTGGAAAGGTTAAGTGACGTATAGCGTGAGCGTACATGTGGTGTTGGGGGTAGGGAGGTGGAGCCGGGGCTGACGGCTATAGTCGATCACTTTGGGCTTGGGCTTCCTGCTGGACTCTTTGAGCCAGCTGATCTCCATCATGGTGTCTGTGTCTGTGTCGCTGAACAGGTGCTTCTTCACGTGGCGCCGCGGAGCTGCTACCTGGGACTGCAGTGACAATTCAGTGAGGTGCACACACACACATGGGTACACATACGCAGGTTTACAAATGTATACATACGCACACACAGTCTCACACACACACAGACAGGTATGTACACACACACGACAAGAGTACAGACACCTTCACACCCCGAGATAAGAGAACCACACACAAACACACACACACACACACACAAAAGGAGGCAATCTCCAACTCTCCATTCAAAAGTTCTCCCATCATATTGTGTCAATTACAGTGTTTGCCTCCATACCTTGACTGCTTGGCCCTTCTTGGCAGTGCTGGGGAATGCCCAGGAGTTGTGAATAGCACTGGAAAGAAAAACAGCACTGAATCACATTGACTTGAGGGATTATTTACCGCAACACTAGAAGACACTATTACAACACCGATGAGACCCAGGGTCTTTCTCAATTAATCTGTCCTTGATTCCTAACATCCTATCTCCTTGCCTCCATCTCAACCATATTGTAAGAGAATCTCCCGGAGGTCCCTCCCCATGTCTTCTCCAATGAGTTTTGAGAAGAAGGCGAGAAGAAAGGATACAAGGAATCAAGGAAAGACTAATTGAGAGAGCCCCAGTCAGATGTAACCAAATGAGTACTGCCTTCAAACAGCTCCTACCTGCTATCAATGGTAGAGGTGTCCGAGGACATTTTCCCCTCCCCCTAAAGAGAGCAGAGAATTAGAAACCATCATCCACCGGTGCATGAGAATACTATATGGAATCATTTCAAATACCTAAACTGTGCTTGATTGAGCTTGCTTGTTGCGATGGAACCAATTGAAAAGGCCTGGGTTCAAATGCTATTTTAAATCTTTCAAATACTTCAAGTATTTGCTGTAGCCGGCCTGGAGTGCTAGGTGGGGTTTGCTCTTTGGGGATGTTTCTATTGGTTCCATTGCAACAGGCAAGCTCAAACCAGCACAGCTTAGGTATTTAAACCCAAGTCTGCTAACAAATAGTAGGCCTAATTCATTAATTGGATTTACGTAGATCAAATGTATATTTATTTACCCCAGTGGTCATAGATGTATCCACTTTGAACGCAAAGACGTCATCTCTACACAAAGAAACAATGAATGAAATCAACAATACCATGCATAAATAGGAAATAAAAATCAACATTTTAGGCATGGGATCAGGACAAAATAATAAAACAATTATTATTTTGTCTAAAGAATAGGTCAGTTTCTATATTTGAACGGAGGATGTCCTGATTAAAATACCTGATTATTCAAATCCCCTGAAATGTAGATTTAGCTAAATTCATTTCAGACAAGTTGTCATGGGTTATTATCAGATATAAGATACACTGGTTGTGTTGCAGCATGGGGAAAATTTGAATGAAACTGGACAAAAAGAAATACCCTTGTTGTTTTGCAGAGGGCTTCTTGGAGTTAGTGTAGGACTTCATATATCCTGGAGCTTTTGCCGTTCCCACCTATGAGGGAGAGAATTCAGGCACTAGCTTGTGAACGCATGAGGGGAAAACACGTCTTATGCAACCCGAACAAATCCTCCAAATCAAATTGTATTTGTCACTTGCGCCGAATACAACAGGTGTAGACCGTACTGTGAAATGCTTACTTACAAGCCCTTAACCAACAATGCAGTTTATTTTTTATTGTTAAGAAAATATTTAATAAATAAACTAAAGTCAATGTGCGGGGGTACAGATTAGTTGAGGTAATGTAGGTAGGGGTAAAGTGACTATGCATAGATAATAAACAGCGAGTAGCAGCAGTGTAAAAATAAAGGGGGGTGGGGTGTCAATGCAAATAGTCCAGGTGGCCATTTGATTAATTGTTCAGTAGTCTTATGGCTTGGGGGTAGAAGCTGTTAAGGAGCCTTTTGGACATAGACTTGGCGCTACGATACCGCTTGTCGTGCAGTAGCAGAAAGAACAGTCTATTACTTGGGTGACAGGAGTCTTTGACCATTTTTTGGGGCCTTCCTCTGACACCGCCTAGTATAGAGGTCCTGGATGGCAGGAAGCTTGGCCCCAGTGATGTACTGGGCCATATGCACTACCCTCTGTAGCGCCTTACGGTCGGATGCCGAGCAGTTACCATACCAGGCAGTGATGCAACCGGTCAGAATGCTCTCGATGGTGCAGCTGTAGAACTTTTTGAGGATCTGGGGACCCATGCCAAATCTTTTCAGTCTCCTGAGGGGGAATAGGCGTTTTCATGCCCTCTTCACAACTGTCTTGGTGTCCTTGGACCATAGTTTGCTGGTGATGTGGACACCGCTCCACTACAGCCCCGTCGATGTGAATAGGGGCGTGTTCGGCCCTCCTTTTCCTTTGTCTTGCTCACGTTGAGGGAGAGGTTGTTGTCCTGGCACCACACTGACAGGTCTCTGACCTCCTCCCTATAGGCTGTGTCATCGTTGTCTGTGATCAAGCCTACCGCCGTTTTATCGTCAGCAAACTTAATGATGGTGTTGGAGTCGTGCTTGGCCACTCAGTCGTGGGTGAACAGGGAGAACAGGAGGGGACCAAGCCTTGTGTTGAGGATCTGCGGGGTAGCAAAAGTCCTCTAGTCACTAGTACTTCCTGCTTTAGTTTTTGCTTGTAATTAGGAGGATACAATTATGGTCACATTTGCCAAATGGATGGAGAGCTTTGTACGTGTCTCTGTGTGTGGAGTAAATGTGCTCTAGAGTTTGTTTTTTCCCCCCCCCCTCCTCTGGTTGCACATGTGGCATGCTGGTAGAAATGAGGTAAAACGGATTTAAGTTTGCCTGCATTAAAGTCCCCGGCCACTAGGAGCGCTGCTTCTGGATGAGCATTTTCTTGTTTCCTTATGGCCTTATGCAGCTCGTTGAGTGTGGTCTTAGTGCCAGCATCGGTTTGTGGTGGTAAATAGACCGCTACAAAGAATATAGATAAACTCTCTTGGTAGATGGTGCGGTCTACAGCTTATCATGAGGTACTCTACCTCAGGCGATCAATACCTCGAGAATTCCTTAATATTAGAAATCGCGCACCAGCTGTTATTGACAAATAGACACACACCACCACCCCACTTCTTACCGGAGGTAGCTGTTCGGTCTGCTACCATGTCCTGCTACCTAAATTTATACAATTAAAATTAATATTACTTATTCTGTTTATCAATCAGAAAACAGCTCAGGCACTCACCATCGATGGCGGCAACCAACTCTTCTCCAAAACAGATCTACCACAAAGGAAAGAAAATTGTAATTATTACACTATTGCCAGGGATTGAACCCCGGTCTCCGGGGGAAGGGAGTGTGTAGTCCTTTTCACAATGCAAATTGTTTAACCATCTGTAATAATAGGCATTTTATTACATTCTCTGATGAAACTGACTCTACATTTTTTGTTAAAGGATTTACACGAATTTGCAAATGGTGGTCCTCAAGAGCTTTTGACAGTGATTTGGTGGTACCCGAAAAGGAAATGTTTGGGAACCGCTGCGCTAGACCAAACTTCTGCACATCATTCTACCATGTTATATGTTCATTTGGTTTTGTTTCCTGCAGTACCTGTTGCTGCAGTACCTGTTGGTGGGTGGAAGGGGCCAGCGAGGAACAGACTCTACAGGGGATTTAATGGTGGTGGATGATGTGCTATTCTCGTAGTGGCTGGAGATTAACCTCATCATGGTGCCCGTCACCTCCTCCTCTCTCTGCAGAGGATGAGGGGAACACGTGAGAAAGGGTGTTTATTGTTATTATAACTCCAATATACTACTACTATTACTACTACTAAACTTGAGACACTGATAGACAGACAGTGCTATGAATGGTTATACTACTGTGCCATTGTCCAAAAGCAAGGTGCAACCCATTGGCTACAGTTCACTGCCTCCATTTAATAAGGAAGCTCCAACTCGGACTGGGACGGGGTATTCAAACAGCTTTGCGCCAAGCTAAATTTCCTATTCAATTGCTCTTAACACTCTATATCCTCACCTTGTCTTTACTGGAGTTTGACCCAGTGGCCTTAACCTTGGAGTTGGGTGTTGCCCTCTCCTGTATATCTTTAGCTGGGGTGGGTTTGACAGGGGCTTTCCCTGAGGTGGCTTCAGTTTCCTGAGACTTCTGGCTCTTAGGTTTCCCCTTGGTCTGACGAGGCCTTCCTGCATCCTGCCGTGACTCTTTGGCACCTCTCCCAGTGGGCTCACCTCGCTCCTCAGGCCCTCTTCCTCCCTGGGCTCCATCTTGCTCATCAGGCCCTCTTCCTCCCTGGGCTCCACTTTGCTCCTCAGGCCCGCTTCCTCCCTGGGCTGCATCTCGCTCTTCAGGCCCTCTTCTTCCCTGGGCTCTAGCTCGCTCTCGGGACCCTCGGTCCTGTGGCCCACCTCGCTCCTCAGGCACTCTGATCTGGGCTCCAGCTCGTTCCTCGGGCCCAGTACCCCGGTCCCTCTTGCGGAGGACCTCCTCCAGGCGCTGGGTGAGCTGGGCGTGGAGCTGCTTGTGGCTGACTGCTGACCCAGGGACCGACCCAGAACCTCTCTGGGCAGACGACGGACGCTCCTGTTGCTCTACGTTCTCAAGTTCTGGACACCGGAGGGAAACACTTTCAGTAAAACCTCAATGTAGACCTTATTCACAGATGAACGCTCTAACATAGACGGCTAGTGCAGGTAGCTAATGAACGGTCGTCTTTTAAAACCATGGCAGACTGCAATGAAAATGAGCAATGAGCAATGTTCTTCAAATCGAATGATATTGTCTGTGTCCGAATACCCATGCCAGCGTACTACATAGTTAAACTGCATACTATGTACTTATCGTAGCACACAATTTAGCATGTACCATTTAGTAAAAAGTATGCAGTATGCCACGGCCGCAATGTGGTAGCAGCTCCTGACTGGGTGAGTAGGTAGGGCGGGGCCGAGGCGGGTGGATTTTATCAAATTCAACAGACATGTATCACATTAACCAGCCTGATAATGGCTCATTTCCAATTAGATTGATTTCTCTAAACTCTGAATAGAATAGGAATGGAGTTATAGACCTACTCAGGCTGGTTATAGGCAGACTACCACATTCAACCTATACCATAGCCCATCTATCCTATTTAAAAAGTACTGAAGACAGAAACAGAATTTGGATCCATTTCAACATATTTATTACTGAAGACATGGTCAGTCAATCTGGTAAGTTTCTTCAAGTGCAGTCACAAACACCATCAAGTGCTATGATGAAGCTGGCTCTCATGAGGACCGCCATAAGGAAAGGAAGAACCAGAGATACCTCTGCTGCAAAAGGATAAGTTCATTAGAGTTACCAGCCTCATAAATTACAGGCCAAATAAATGCTTCAGAGTTCAAGTAACAGACACATCTCAACACTGTTCAGAGGAGACTGCGTGAATCAGGCCTTCATGGTTGAATTGCTGCACAGAAACCGCTACTAAATGACACCAATAACAAAAAGAGACTTGCTTGGGCCAAGAAACACGAGCAATGGACATCCTAAATTGAGATTGAAGAGTGAAGGAAAAGCAGCCAACAAGTGCTCAGGATACGTGGGAACTCCTTCAAGACTGTTGGAAAAGCATTCATGAAGTTGATTGAGAGAATGCCAAGAGTGTGCAAAGCTGTCATCAAGGCAAAGGGTACCTACTTCGAAGAATCTAACATCTAAAATATATTTCTATTTTGATTTAACACTTTTTTTGGTTACTACATGATTCCATATGTGTTATTTCATAGTTTTGATGTCTTCACTATTATTTTACAATGTAGAAAATAGTACAAATAAAGAAAACCCCTTGAATGAGTAGCTTTGTCCAAACTTTTTACTGGTACTGTATATACATTACAGTGGTTCTGCCTTTAAAAGTTGTGTCGTACTGCAGCACACCTTTCGGGCTGCCGCAGAATCCTATGGCACGTTATTTAAGTGTCAGCCATTGCTGCCATTACTGCTAGTTTGACCACCAGAGGGCATCTTTGAGAAGCATTTGACTTTTTTTTAATATTGGCTGTACTTGAGAATTTAAAACCTTTTTTTGAAAGAACATAGTATATGGGATGATTTTAAGAAATGCATCTTAATTAATTAGATTAATATTATGGTGTTTATATTCCAAGAAAAATGAAACCCTCAGGGTTTCTGTTAGGAAAATATCGCGCTGTACAACGTCACCGGCTTATATCATTAATTCAGAAGGTTAAACCCACATGTTTTAGGCCTGCAGTAGGTTATATAAACTTGCATATAAAAAATATTGTGTACAAGACACCTGTCTGATTCGCGTTGAGGAGACTGATCCATTGTGGAGGCCGTCAGTCTACGACAGGTGCTACTGAAATTATATATGGGTTAGGGTTAGGGTTAAAGTTGTAAGTTTGTGAGTCGCGACTTGCCGACTTGCCTCCCTCTCGTGTCTCTGTCGGGTCTCCCTCCGTCTCTCGCTCTCTCTCGCGCGGTCTGTTACTTTACCCAGCAAGAAAACCAAATAATGTCGCTCAAACAAGGGGAAACTAACGAAGAGTCACTGACTACCACTAAAACGAAACAGGTGGGGTTTTAGGAGGGGTTCTGAAAGGCACTCATGGGGGTGTCCACTGAAAGTCCCGTCGATGTGGATAGGGAGGTGCTCCCTCTGCTGTTTCCTGAAGTCCACAATCATCTCCTTTGTTGACGTTGAGTGAGAGTTTATTTTCCTAGCACCACACTCACAGAGCCCTCAACTCCTCCCTGTAGGCTGTCTCGTCATTGTTGGTAATCAATTGGTGCAACACTAATAAAAATAATATTATAACAAATGCACATTCTCCCTCGTTGGATAGCAGTTGCTCAAATCCCAACTTAATTAGGTCTATAATCAACAGCTTAACTGTTAAATGTGCCTGGCTTTATAAATCATCAATATATCTGTTGCCTATTTGAGTGTTTGTTTATTAGCCTACTGATTCCGTGAGCACCAAGCCTCACGCAATCACATGTCAAGTAAACAATTTCACAAATATGGCTGTTTTTAATCTTTGCTTTGTTGTAATAAAGGCTTTATACTTTTTTCTCGTTCGAACAGCCTCTCTGGTATTGTTGATTACTTATTTTGTGTTTACACTATTCCAAATTGTCAGAAATTATATTTATAATAATAATAACATTCCTTTTTCTTGATCGCCTTATTGTTATTATTATAATAATAAGTAATGTCATTATAATTAGCAGGCTTATTATACCAGCTTAGTATACCAAGTTGTAGGCCTAAGAGCACATCTAGTCATAGTCTGTTCTCTCCGCTACCGCACGGCACCGGAGCGCCAAGTCTAGGTCCAAGAGGCTTCTAAACAGCTTCTACCCCCAAGCCATAAGACTCCTGAACATCTAATCAAATGGATACCCAGACTATTTCCATTGCCACCACCTCTTTTACACCGCTGCTACTCTGTTATTATCTATGCATAGTCACTTTAATAACTCTACCTACATGTACATATTACCTCAACTAACCGGTGCCCCCGCACATTCTTATTCATATTTTTTAAACTGCATTGTTGGTAAGGTCGACACCTATTTGTATTCGGCGCATGTGACTAATACAATTTGATTTGTTTAGTCTTAATACCTTAACTAACTTAGGCCTATATTTCAATACTTCTATAGGCTACTGTATCAATCACTCATTCATTAATTTGTTCATGTCATCACACGGTGTTCAGAGTTTGTTATAACCAATTTATTGATGTGATTATGATACGCTATAGGTCAGACCCTATTGTGCCCTATTCAGACAGGATTCGTTTTACTGGGGGAGGTTGGGTAATGTAATTATGTGCACAAGCACAAAACACCACATCTGTAATTTAAGTCCTGTCCGAGTCTGCCATGTCAGTCATTTTTACATGGCAGGAGAGTAACAATTCCAGCAGAAAAACCTACAGTTTTTTGGGGCTAACTCCAAGGTCCTCTGATAATACTAGTCTAGTGTGAATCGACATCCCTGTGTTTTGAGAGAAATGTCTGAGTACGTCAGGTGTTGCTCGCGGTTTGCGCAAGAAACCAATAACTGATTTGATAAATTGAACTAGGGCTACGATAAAGCAGCAGACCTCATTATTACAGTGTTGTTTCTAGACCAGGAAAGTCCAACAGAACAAACCGTCCAGTCATAATATTTGACATGCTCCAGCTCTGTATCCTTAGGCTGTTTTATTAATAAAACAACAACAGCTATTTGTGTCAGGGGATTTTCAGAGACATTGCTTATAATTTCCAGACAATGAATATGGAGCTTTTTTAAATTATTCTAATGCTTTGTGTGAACTGATATCCATAGAAAATAAACAGTAGCAGCAGCGTATGTGATGAGTCAAAAGGGTCAGTGCAGACAGTCCTCCCATCATCTACCCATCCGCTCCCATCCGCTCAACTGTAGCAGTTGGCCGCTTGTAATGCTGTGTTCAAAATGTTCAGTGAGTTTTCTTCGTGGTCTTGTATAGCGTGGTCTTGTATTTACATTTATGAATATTATATTTTTCCATTAGCACAATTAGATTTATGAGGTAAAATTGTTTTTCTTTATCTTTATTATGGTTAAGGAAACCGAGCAGCACATTCTCCCATAACAAACAAAAGTCATCAAGAATATTAACAATTATAAAACGGTGAATATCTTTCCATAATGTAGACAATGCCAAAAATAAATGAGGCTACATGTAGGCCATTCATATATAGCTTATCAACTTTCACAGTGAATGATTTTGTTTATATGTTTTGTGTGTATGTTGAATATTGCCAAATGCATCAGCAAAAAATATTGAGCCTATTTAATGCAACCCTTGCTGTTAATAGATCGCAAAGAAGCATACAACTGACCTAAACGTTTGGAAATAATAAGTAAACTTTCTCATCCATAGCCTTAAAATGCATCTCAAGTGCAATTGCACTGTTCAGCTCACATCTGAAGTCTGCGTGAGAAATTAGGACGTACTGTGGATCGCTAAAATATCCTAATGATTATGATCACACTTCCTCAATTCAAATATTATGGCGACACTATAGGAAAGATGGTTTTGTATAGTTTAGAAACTTGGGAACCAAGCTCGAGTTATCAATGTGGCCCTATCACCTGGACATGTTGAAATACAGTATCTTCACGCCTAGAATAAAAAGCTTCCGTCATAACTGTCAATTTATTGGGGAAAAAAATTACAGGGGGCAGTTTGGGAAAAAACTAATCCTGTCTGAATCGTTGGACATTCTGGAGTAATAATTACATAAAACGTTCTCTAGTAATACTAGTTCTGTGCGAATAGGTCTTTGGTCACGTGCATGCGATCCATACATGTGTCACGCAAAGGTTGAGGGAATAGGGAATGTTTTTCCTATATATAAATAAGGGATTTCGGTAATAGAACTTTTCAGTCAGAAATTAAAACACACAGGATGTGTCAATATATGGAAAAATACAAGTTTAAAAATGTTGACCAATCGATTGGTTGAAAGAACAGATGACTCTTGGTTGATCAAGATTAATTTTAGTCGGGGACAACCCTACACTATTTGTTTGTGTTTCTTACATCTGCAAACAGCTAGGTTGTTTTTTCTGAGCAAGTTGAGCCTAAATCTTATTAGCCACTAATTCTAATCGTTAGTACTTTTATTAGCTAGCAAGCCAACTAACTGAGTCAGAACAAACATAATTAGCTATACAGCCTGATAATACCAGTGATGGTGTAGGCTCTAAATCGCAAGTCAAATTGCAACATTTGGTTAAAAATAAGGCCTAGATTGTTTGCCCATATTGTGCAACCCTACGTGGCAGTGTGGAAATGATCTCAAATGAGTGCAGGAAATGCAGAAATTGATAAATGCTGCATTTTCAGGGGGCTTGATGTTGAATTGAACAGTATAAAACAATCAGAATGGAGAAAGACCCATTGAAATCACTTAGAATGTATGTGTTACCACCCTAGGGTCACACACTACTCATTTTTATGCATTATTTTTTACATTGTTAGACCAGAAATGTTTTTGTGTTATTACATACAGAAATAACTATTGGATATCAGAGCAGCGGTAACTCACCAGCACTACCAGCATCACGACCAGGAATCCGACTTTCCCAAAGCAGATCCTTTGTTCGCACCCCCCAGGGCAATTGAACTGATTCCAGAAGCCGACCCAAAACATCGCCGGCGAAGGGAAGGTACTCGGAGTGGTCTTCTAGTCTGATTTAGGAGGCACGGACACCACCCACCGCTTCCGAGTATATTACTCGCTAATGTTCAGTCTCTGGATAATAAAGTTGACGAGCTCAGGGCGCGGGTCTCTTTCCAGAGACATCAGGGATTGTAATGTATTCTGCTTCATGGAAACATGGCTCTCTCAGCATATACTGCCCGAATCGGTCCAGCCAGCTGAATTCTTAGTCAATCGCGCAGACAAAAATAGATATCTCTTCGGGAAGAAGAAGGGCGGGAGTGTATGTTTCATGATTAACGACTCATGGTGTAATTGTGATAACATACAGGAACTCAAGTACTTTTGTTCACCCAATCTAGAATACCTCACAATCAAATGCCGACCGTATTATATCCCAAGAGAATTCTCTTCGGTTATAGTTATAGCCGTGTATATCCCCCCTCAAGCTGATACCACGACAGCCCTCAAAGAACTCCACTGGACTTTATGCAAACTGGAAACAACATATCCTGAGGCTGCATTTATTGTAGCTGGGGATTTAAACAAAGCACATTTGAGAAAAGGGATGCCGTAGTTCTATCAACATATCAACTGTAGTACTCTCGCTGCCAAAACACTTGACCACTGTTACTCCAACTTCCAGGATGCCTATAAAGCCCTCCCCAGCCCTCCTTTCGGCAAATCTGACCACGACTCCATTTTGCTCCTCCCTTCCTATAGGCAGAAAATCAAACAGGAAGTACCCGTGCTAAGGACTATTCAACGCTGGTCTAACCAATCGGAATCCACGCTTCAAGATTGTTTTGATCACACGGACTAGGATATGTTCCCGGGTAGCTTCCGAGAATAACATTGACGAATACACTGATTTGGTGACTGAGTTTATCAGGAAGTGTATAGGAGAGGTTGTACCCACTGTGACTATTAAAACCTACCCTTACCAGAAACCGTGGATAGATGGCAGCATTCGTGCAAAACTAAAAGCGTGAACCACCACATTTAACCATGGAAAGGTGACTGGGAATATGGCAGAATACAAACAGTGTAGTTATTCCCTCCGCAAGGCAATCAAACAGGCAAAACATCAGTATAGAGACAAAGTGGAGTCGCAATTCAACAGCTCAGACACGAGACGTATGTGGCAGGGTCTACAGACAATCATGGACTACAAAAGGAAAACTAGCCACGCCGCGGACACCAACGTCTTGCTTCCAGACAAGCTAAACACCTTCTTTGCCCGCTTTGAGGATAACATAGTGCCACCGACGCGGCACACTACCAAGGACTGTGGGCTCGCCTTCTCCGTGGCCGACGTGAGTAAGACATTTAAGTGCGTTAACCCTCACCAGGCTAACGGCCCAGATGGCATCCCTAGCTGCCTCAGATATATTCAATCTCTCCCTATCCCAGTCTGCTGTCCCCACATGCTTCAAGATGTTCCTGTACCCAAGAAAGCAAAGGTCACTGAACTAAATGACTATCGCCGCGTAGCACTCACTTTTGTCATCATGAAGTGCTTTGAGAGACTAGTCAAGGATCATATCACCTCTACCTTACTGTCACCCTAGACCCACTTCAATTTGCTTACTGCCCCAATAGATCCACAGACGATGCAATCGCCATCACACTGCCCTATCCCATCTAGACAAGAGAAATACATATGTAAGAATGCTGTTCATTGACTATAGCTCAGCGTTCAACACCATAGTACCCTCCAAGCTCATCATTAAGGTCAAGGCCCTGGGTCTGAACCTCGCCCTATGCAACTGGGTCTTGGACTTCCTGACGCGAAGTCCAGGTGGTGAAGGTAGGTGGTGAAGGTAGGAAACAACACCTCCACTTCGCTGAGTGCGTGCTCAGTCCCCTCCTGTAGTCCCTGTTCACCCATGACCAAGCACACCTCCAACTCAAATCATCAAGTTTGCAGATGACACAACAGTAGTAGAATTGGACTGCAGTGCAGAAAGTGGAATGCTCCCAAGTTCCTCGGCATACACATCACTGACAAACTGAAACGGTCCACTCACAGACAGTATGGTGAAGAAGGCATAACAGCGCCTCTTCAACCTCAGGAGGCTGAAGAAATTTGGCTTGTCACCTAAAACCCTCAAACTTTTACAGATGCACAATCGAGACTATCCTGTCAGGCTGTATCACCGCTTGGTACGGCAACTGCACCAGCCGCAATCCAGAGGGTGGTGCGGTCTGCCCAACGCATCACTGGGGGCAAACTACCTGCCCCTCAGGTCACCAACAGCACCCAATGTCACAGGAAGGCCAGAAAGATCATCAAGGACAACAACCACCTGAGCCACTGCCTGTTCACCCCGCTATCAACCAGAAGGTGAGGTCAGTACAGATGCATCAAAGCTGGACCGAGAGACTGAAAAACAGCTTCTATCTCAAGGCCATCAGACTGTTAAATAGCCATCACCAGCACATAGAGGCTGCTGCCTATATACATAGACTTGAAATCACTGGCCACTTTAATAAATGGAACACTAGTCACTTTAATAATGTTTACATATCTTGCATTACCCTTACCCATTACCATTATCTCATATGTATATACTGTATACTATTCTACTGTATCTTATTCTATGCCGCTCTGACATTGCTCGTCCATATATTTTTATATTCTTAATTCCACTCCTGTACTAGATTTGTGTGTATTGGGTATATGTTGTGTAATTGTTAGATATTACTTCTTAGATATTACTGCACTTTTGGAGCTAGAAGCACAAGCATTTCGCTACACTCGCAATAACATCTGCTAAACACGTGTATGTGACCAATAAAATGTATTTGATTTGATAAAGCAAAAACATAAAATACTGTAATATTATATTTGGGCTATATCGCCCAGCCCTAGTTCAAATCAAAAGACCTGATTAACATGACATCAATAACGCAGCCACATCCAGAGTCCCCTTTGCTGACACATGCAGAAATATATATATATATTTTTCAATTTAGTTTAAAAGCTCTGACGAAGACCAAGAGAACAATAAACACTTTTCAATGAAAAAACAGAAATCCATTTTGGGTAAAAAAAAAAAATGGTTAAGAAGACTTCTGTTTTCAAAGATGTAGCCTACGTACGATGCAATACTTGTGATCATTTTAAGGAGGTACAAAAACGACTTGGCCTACATTTGAACACCACCGCAAAAGCTGAACATAGTCGGTCAATCAACAATGGCCGCAACGTGAATAAGGTCTATTGGAGACACTGTGCATGCATGGTTCTCATGAGACATTTTGAGTCTTTTGATGAGTGTGGATTTAGTAAGGCGCTTACCTAACTACCTACTCATAAATGCTCATAAATCTAAATTCAGTTACATACTGTATTCCTACCAACATTTTTTTTTAATTCAAAAAGTATTTATTTAAAGTTGAACTCTTTTTTTAACTAAATAGGTCCTGTACATGTTGTGAAAATAACTGTAGGATACTGTAGGGGATTGGGAGGAGGAAGTTCTTGGGGAAGATTACCTGGTTTGGGCAGTGCCTTCTGGAAGCATCTCTGTACCGGCAGCAGCATCTCAGATACAGACACTTTCCTCCAGTGGGAGAATCTGTTCGAACACACACACACACACACACAGACACACACACACACACACACACACACACACACACACACACATGGTCTAAAAGCTCCTCCATGAGTAAACATGTCTGATTCAAAATCAGATTTTAAATCAATTGTAATTTGAATGACAGACCATGTACTTACATAGTTCTCTCTGTTTTCATGGTAGGCTGGGAGTCAGGGACAATGCTGCTGTCTGTTAGATGGAATGAGGGTAAAGGGAAATAAACGGTGTGTTTACAGTCATTACATTTATGTTACATTTATGGGAGATGTATTACAGAGAAAATGTGAATGCCCAAGTGACTGTCACAACCAATCTACATTTGTTTTTAAATTACATGTCATTAAGCAGACACTTATCTATAGTGACTAAATAGTCAGTGCATTCAATTGAGTAAGGACAACCAGATATCACAGTCATTGTATACAGTATATAAAGTGTGAAGGAACTGTACCAAGAAGCTCCTCTTCCTCCCCCTGGTCAGTTTGGACCATCTCCACCACTTTGTCCACTGGGATGTGCTGCAAGACGAGTACCGGTACAATAATTAAACTACTGCTACTACCTCCTGCTACTGCTCCTTGTTAGTCAGCTACAACTAATAATGATAGACTATATAATTACCACTACATATGCTACTACTACAACCATAGCTATTTATCAGGGTTTTCGTTAGGGAAATGTGGCGCCGGACAACTTGAACGGGAAGATTTAAATTTACCGGCCATTTGAGGAATTTACTGAACCCATATGCATTGGGTGCATAACTCATTATGGCGTCCACCCACGGTGCTCAGCATGACAGAAATCTGATTTAGATGATGATAATGCATCTTAACAGAACAAGTAAGGAAGCAGCCAATAAATGCAATTTGCGGGAAAACAGCGCACCTGATAGCGGTTCCATATGTGAGAGAGATGCAAATCTCTGTTAAACTTAGAAAGAGGGGGGTGTGAGTAGAATTTTTCTTGAGTAGAATTTAAAATGTTAAGACAAGAAGGGGTGGCAAGTCTCTCCAGAATGGCTCAGCTGTCTTCCGCCAATTCTTGCGCATTCATTGCTTCATTGTGTGAATCGCTTGCCCTTTGATATCAATTCCCCATTACATGTCACCAGTAGTAAATGTACCCATCATTTGGTTATATACATTTCTGTTAGTGCATATATTAATTACAGTCATGTATCGTTCTCATTCTCTGAGTGGAAACGTTGTTTGCAGAGTTCACAACCTGCACAACCCTACACTTGTGAGAAAGAAGTTTTAGTTTATTTCATAACCATAATTTACGAGATTTGTTTTTTGTTTGTTTGGAGTGCTCCATGTAAGCAATGAGCATGTGTCTTGTTTCTCTGTCCTGATTATTTCGAGGGAGCGCAAGCGCCTGAGCACGCATAGAAGTACCTCGCCTGCTGCACAGAAATGTAGGATTTAGTATTTTATTTTTTACATCCACTGCAAATGAGAATATTAAAAAAATTATATATACATAGTATATTTTGGGGGGGCATTTTACCCCCTTTTCTCCCCAATTTTGTGATATCCAATTGCGATCTGGTCTTATCGCTGCAACTCCCCAACGAGCTCGGGAGAGGCAATGGTCGAGTCATGCGTCCTCCGAAACATGACCCGCCAAACTGCGCTTCTTAACACCCGCCCGCTTAACCCAGAAGCCAGCCGCACCAATGAGGAAACACCGTTCAACTGACTACCGAGGTCAGCCTGAAGGCGCACAGCCCACCACAAGGAGTCACTAGAGCACGATGAACCAGGTAAAGCCCCCCCCCCCTGCTAAACCTTCCCCTAATGACGCTGCGCGCAGCCCTACGGGACTACCGGTCACGGCCAGTTGTGACACAGCCTGGGATCGAACCCAGGTCTGTAGTGACGCCTTAGACCGCTGCGCCACTTGTGAGGCAAATGATAATATATTAAATCTAGTCTCTCACCGTAATCTATTTGGAAAAAAATTCCAACAATCTCCCTTTTGATAATCACCAATCCTCAGTATGAAAGAGCAATTAAAGTTACAGAACTAATGCTCCATTGGCCTATAGGCTATGACTTCCATGCGCTTATTTCTTTAGCATCCAATGGATCACGGTGTATCGATTTCCATTAATGAATAAAAAGCATTATTTTGCAATGGGATTTTCTTCCTCCCAGTCATTTTGGCCGGCAACAGTTCTATTTGTCGGCTTTTCATTTATTTTTTGGGGGCCAAAAGCCGGTAATTGCCGGCTAACTAATAATTACTCCAATATTACTATTGTTGGAATAGCGCAATGTCACTACTATTATAAGCGTACTGTCCAGGCGGTGTACTTGTACATAAAGCTGATGCACGCTACAGAAACAGGAGATTGGCCCAGAGGACAGGAGCCTTTCTGGCACAGAGAAGGCTACCTAGAACTTACTTACTACTACTATTGCTACAGCTACAGCTACTAGTACGATTATCAATGAAAAACTGCTATCCGTTGTACTACCACAACTATCAGTTAGGAGAAAGACCAGACCAACCCTGCGGTATTTCTCTGCCACAGGTCCAGCACTGGTGTCCTGCTTGGTAGCTTTGCTCTGTGATAGAGCAACCACCGCATCCATCTGGGGAAAAAAATAAGTAACTCTAAGGAGCAAATCCTAACTTCCACTCTGTCATATACGAGAGATATTTCAACTGGCGTTGAAGTTAGGACTTCCCCCTCAGTGCTGCTGCCTATGCTACAGGAGGGTTTAGCTTCCATCTAGTCTCAAGTACATTACTCTAAGGGACAAATCCTTGCTTAAATTTAAGTTGAATTTTCACTTAGTCTCCCATTGGTATCGATGTGTTAGGGTTAGTCCCGAAATGAGAATTGCAGTATCTATGTAATGACAAAGTGCATCTGGAATTTTCACTCAAATCTCCCATTGACAGTGAGAGATTGACTGTCAGTTACACAAAATAGTTACACACATCTCCAGTTAGGATTGGGCCACTACTGAGTAGTACAGTAAATACAATTAAATAAAAAGCATACAGTGCATTCGGAAAGTATTCAGACCCCTTTACTTTTTCCACATTTTGTTACGTTACAGCCTTATTCTAAAATTGATTAAATTGTTATTTTTCCACATCAATCTACACAAAATACCCCATAATGACAAAGTAAAAATATGAAATATCACATTTACATAAGTATTCAAACCTTTTACTCAACACTTTGTTGCATTACCTTTGGCAGCGATTACAGCCTTGAGTCTTCTTGGGAATGACCCTACAAGCTTGGCACACCTGTCATTGGGGAGTTTCTCCCATTGCTGTTTGCGGATCCTCTCAAGCTCTGTCAGGTTGGATGGGGAGCATTGCTACAAGGCTATTTTCAGGTCGCTCCAGAGATGCTCGATCAGCTTCAAGTCCAGGCTCTGGCTGGGCCACTCAAGGACATTCAGAGACTTGTCCCAAAGCCCCTCCTGCGATGTCTTGGCTGTATGCTTAGGGTTGTTGTCCTGTTGGAAGGTGAACCTTCACCCCAGTCTGAGGTCCTGAGCAATCTGGAGCAGATTATCAAGGATCTCTTCGTACTTTGCTCTGTTCATCTTTGCCTCGATCCTGACAAGTCTCCCAGTCCATGCTGCTGAAAAACATCCCCACAGCATGATGCTGCCACCACGATTCACCGTAGGGATGGTGCAAGGTTTCAACGTAGGGATGTGACGCTTGGCATTCAGGCCAAAAAGTTCAATCTTGATTTCATCAGACCAGAAAATCTTGTTTCCCATGGTCTGAGTCTTTTGGTGCCTTTGGCAAACTCCAAGTGGAATGTCATGTACCTTTTACTGAGGAGTGGCTTCTGTCTGGCCTCTCTACCATAAAGTGCTGCAGAGATGGTTGTCCTTCTGGAAGGTTCTCCCATCTCCACAGAGGAACTCTAGAGCTCTGTCAGGGTGACCATCGGGTTCTTGGTCACCTCTCTGACCAAGGCCCTTCTCCCCCGATTGCTCAGTTTGACCGGGCGGCCAGCTCTACGAAGAGTCTTGCTGGTTCCAAACTTCTTTCATTTAAGAATGATGGAGACCACTGTGTTCTTGGGAACCTTCAATGCTACAGATATTTTTTAGTACCCTTCCCCAGATCTGTGCCTCGACACAATCCTGTCTCCGAACTCTATGGACAATGGAGTTGACTTGGTCAACTGTGGGACCTTATATAGACAGGTGTGTGCCTTTCCAAATCATGTCCAATCAATTGAATTTACCACAGATGGACTCCAATCAAGCTGTAAACACATCTAAAGAATGATCAATGGAAACAGGACGCACCTGAGCTCAATTTCGAGTCTCATAGCAAAGGGTCTGAATACTTATGTAAATAAGGTATTTCTCCTAAAATGTCTAAAAGCCTGTTTTTGCTTTGCCATTATGGGGTATTGTGTGTAGATTGCTGAGGAAAAACATGTATTAATCCATTTTAAAATAAGGCTGTAACGTAACAAAATGTGGAAAAAGTCAAGGGGTCTGAATACTTTCCTAAGGCACTGTATATCTGTAATGAATGCATGAATGTAAATGTAACTCCATTTCTATGGTAAGTCCTTCTGCACCTGCTCCCTCCTGCTGTTGTAGTAGGGTTTGGCCGTCCTCAGCTCCCCCAAGTCCGACTGGCCTTGCCTCTCACACGACCTGACCAACTCCAATGCCGGCTTCACTTTGGGCCTGCTGCCTCCGGGAGTGGCTAAAGTAGGAGGGAAATCCACCGAAGAGCAACATTTAAAAACACACAGACACACACACCATTCAACAAAGAGAAAGCAAAAAGACAAATCGCTTTCAACAAAACTAAATAACAAAGTAGTGTTCCATTCTACTCTATTTAGGTTGAGGCAGATATACACTACAGGCCAAAAGTATGTGGACACATTATCGTCAAACATCTCATTCCAAAATCATGGGCATTAATATGGAGTTGGTCCTCCTTTGCTGCTATAACATCCTCCACTCTTCTGGGAAGGCTTTCCACTAGATGTTGGAACATTGCTGCTGGGACTTGCTTCCATTCAGCCACAAGAGCATTAGTGAGGTCGGGAAATTAGGCTAGCTCGCAGTTGGCGTTCCAATTCATACCAAAGGTGTTTGATGGGGTTGAGGTCAGAGCTCTGTGCAGGCCAGTCAAGTTCTTCCAAACCGATCTTGACAAACCATTTCTGTATGGACCTTGCTTTGTGCTGGGGGGCATTGTCATGCTGAAACAGGAAAGGGCCTTCCCCAAACTTTTGCCACAAAGTTGGAAGCACAGAATTGTCTGGAATATCATTGTATGCTGTAGCGTTAAGATTTCCCTTCACTGGAACTAAGGGGCCTAGCCCGAACCATGAAAAACAGCCGCAGACCATTATTCCTCCTCCACCAAACCTTACAGTTGGCAGAATGCATTCGGGGAGGTAGCATTCTCCTGGCATCCACCAAACCTTTATTGTCCTTCAGACTGCCAGACGGTGAAGTGTGATTCCAGAGAACGCATTTTCACTGCTCCAGAGTACAATGGCGGCGAGCTTTACACCACTCCAGCCAACGTTTGGCATTGAGCATGGTGATCTTAGGCTTGTGTGCGGCTGCTCGGCCATGGAAACCCATTTCATGAAGCTCCCGACGAACAGTTCTTGTGCTGACGTTTCTTCCAGAGGCAGTTTGGAACTCGATAGTGAGTGTTGCAACTGAGGACAGACAATTTTTATGCACTTTGCGCTTCAGCACTCGGCGATCCCGTTCTGTGAGCTTGTGTGGCTTACCACTTTGAGGCTGAGCCGTTGTTGCTCCTAGACGTGTCCACTTCACAATAACAGCACTTACAGTTAGCAGGGCAGGTGTTCTTGGAAAGATGGCATCCTAAGACGGTCCCACGTTGAAAGTCACTGAGCTCTTCAGTACGGGCCATTCAGCTGCCAATGTTTGTCTATGGAGATAGCATGGCTGTGTGCTCGATTTTATACACCTGTCAGCTACGGGTGTGGCTGAAATAATCGAATCCACTAATTTGAAGGAGTGTCTACATACTTTTGTGGGGGGTACCCACATGCTGCCATAACAATGCTAAAGGGGCTGGCTCCTGTCCCCCTCCCTCCTCCGCTGCTGGTGATGAACGTGCTGGACTCAGACACCCTCCGCTTGGCTGGAGTCACCATCTGGGATAACAAACAGTGTGTGTATGTGTGCATTTCATTATAAGACCATACTCAGTTAGAATATCACACAAGCCACCAATGATATTTACTAAATGGTGTTCTGCAGTCTTTGTCCACTTACAGTAGTACACTGTGCCAAGCTTTACATGGCATTAAATACTCCACACCAGCAATGATTTCTTGCTAACTCAGATAACCACTGGGAAGTAACTAGCTAGTTATCAGTCACCTGTAAGGGTCCAGAGGGGCGAGGGGGTAGCAGACAGGGGACACTGTCCCTCTCTCTCTCCACGTCAGCGTCGGGGGACATCTGACTCTCGGGAACAAGAGCCTGTTTGGATATGACATTATGTCAGTCTCACTTCCTAACATTTCCCAGGCAATGCAATCAAATACCGCAAATACATTGGTATTCATGGTGGTTGGAAGACATTTGCTGTGTGTTGGAACACCAATACTGTTTAATATTCAAGGAATAACTCACTCAAAACCACTAATTCCTCTGATTTACATTGTTAAATAACGCAAATATGCGATTTGTTTCTGCATTTCGCCGTTATAAGTTAGGGAGCAACACAAAAATTGTTGTGGAAATCCGCAAAGCTCAAGTGGAATACAAAACCCACAATGCAATGCTCTCTCTAGAAAGGCTGGCTGGCCAGGTAGTTTTTAAACACCTGTAACTGCTATTTCCTGCAATCTAGAGCTAAAACAAATACCCCATTAGGCTGTGGTGCTTAGCAAAGTAAAAAAATATATACAGCACCAGTCAAAAGTTTGGACACACCTACTTGTTAATTTTTTACTATTTTCTACATTGTAGAATAGTAGTGAAGACATCAAAACTATGAAATAACACATATGGAATCATGTAGTAACCAAAAAAGTGTTAAAGAAATCTAAATATATTTGATGACAGCTTTGCACACTCTTGGCATTTTCTCAACCAGCTTCACCTGGAATGCTTTTCCAATAGTCTTGAAGGACTTCTCACATATGCTGAGCACTTGTTGGTTGCTTTTCATTCACTCTGTGGTCCAACTCATCCCAAACCATCTTAATTGGGTTGAGGTCGGGTGATTGTGGAGGCCAGGTCATCTGATGCAGCACTCCATCACTCTCCTTCTTGGTTAAATAGCCCTTACACAGGCTGTGTTGCGTCATTGTTCTGTTGAAAAACAAATGATAGTCCCACTAAGCGCCAACCAGATGGGATGGCGTATCGCTCCAGAATGCTGTGGTAGCCATGCTGGTTAAGTGTGCCTTAAATTCTAAATAAATCACTGACAGTGTCACCAGCAAAGCACCCCCACACCATCACACCTCCATGCTTCACGGTGGGAACCACACATGCGGACATCATCCGTTCACCTAATTTACGTCTCACAAAGACACGGCGGTTAGAACCAAAAATCTCAAATTTGGACTCATCAGACCAAAGGACAGATTTTCACAGGTCTAATATCCATTGCTCGTGTTTCTTTGCCCAAGCAAGTCTCTTCTTCTTCTTATTGGTGTCCTGTAGTAATGGTTTTCTTGCAGCAATTTGACCATGAAGGCCTGATTCACACAGTCTCCTCTGAACAGTTGATGATGAGATGTGTCTGTTACTTGAACTCTGAAGCATTTATTTGGCCTGCAATTTCTGAGGCCGGTAACTCTAATGAACTTATTCTCTGCAGCAGAGGTAACTCTGGGTCTTCCTTTCCAGTGGCGGTCTTCGTGAGAGCCAGTTTCATCATAGCGCTTGATGGTTTTTGCGACTGCACTTGAAGAAACGTTCTAAGTTCTTGAAATTATCTGTATTGACTGACCTTAATGTCTTAAAGTAATGATGGACTGTCGTTTCTCTTTGCTTACTTGAGCTGTCCTTGCCATAATATGGACTTGGTCTATTATCAAATAGGGCTATCTCTGTACACCACCCCTACCTTGTCACTACACAACTGATTGGCTCAAACGCAAATTAACTTTTAACAAGGCACACCAGCTAATTGAAATGCATTCCAGGTGACTACCTCATGAAGCTGGTTGAGAGAATGCCTAGAGTGGAAAAATCTCAAATCTCAAATATATTTTGATTTGTTTCACACTTTTTTGGTTACTACATGATTCCATATGTGTTATTTCATAGTTTTGATGTCTTCACTATTATTCTACAATGCAAAAAATAGTAAAAATAAATAAAAACCCTTGAATGAGTAGGTGTGTACTAACATTTGACTGGTACTATATTCGTTTTTTGTAACAAATATTTTTTGGGGGGGTTTACATAGTGGCGCAGCCAGTCCACAAGGTAGGACAGCGCCAATCTTACAGTTTTTGGGGAGAACTCCGTATGAACTATCATTACAATCCGAGAGTGCAGACTTTCCACTGTAAAATGTCTGTCTCATTGTAAGATGAACAGGGAGTAGATACAGGATGCAAATGCTTACCTGGGAGCAGTTGTCATCCATAACAATCTTGACTGTGGTCTTCACGACAGAGGTTCTTCTCTTGCCCACAAACGACTGACAGGAAACAAGGAAACACGCCTTTGTATCAGTATATCGCCCCCAAGATATGCAGTCCATTTGGAAAGTATTCAAATCCCTCGACTTTTTCCACTTTGTGTTACGTTACAGCCTTATTCTAAAATGGATTAAATACGTTTTCCCTCTTCGATCTACAGACAACACCCCATAATGATGAAGTGAAAACTGGTTTTTAGACATTTTTTCACATTTATTAAAAATAAAAAACTGATACTTTATTTCCTTAAGTATTCAGACCCTTTGCTATGAGACTCAAAATTGAGCTCAGGTGCATCCTGTTTCCATTCACCATCCTTGAGATGTTTCTACAACTTGATTGGAGTCCACCTGTGGTAAATTCAATTGATTAGACATGATTTGGAAAGGCACACAAGGTCCCACAGTCGACAGTACATGTCAGAGCAAAAACCAAGCCAAGAGGTCGAAGGAATTGTCCGTAGAGCTCCGAGACAGGATTTAATCGAGGCACAGATCTGGGGAAGAGTACCAAAACAATGCTGCAGCATTGAAGGTCCACAAGAACACAGTGGGCTCCATCATTCTTAAATGGAAGAAGTTTGGTGGTCACTCTGACAAAGTTCCTCTGGAGTTCCTCTGTGGAGATGGGAGAGTCTTCCAGAAGGACAACTATCAATTCAGCACTCCACCAGTAAAAGGTACATGACAGCCTGCTTGGAATTTGCCAAAAGGCACCTCTGGTCTGATGAAACCAATATTTAACTCTTTGGCCTGAATGCCAAAAGTCATGTCTGGAGGAAACCTGGCACCATCCCTACGGTGAAACATGGCGGTGGCAGCATCATGCTGTGGGGATGTTTTCAGCGGCAGGGACTGGGAGACTACTCAGGATCGAGGGAAAGATGAACGGAGCAAAGTACAGAGAGAGATCCTTGATGAAAACCTGCTCCAGAGTGCTCAGGACTTCAGACTGGGGCGAAGGTTCACCTTCCAACAGGAGAAAGGCCCTAAGCACACAACCAAGACAACGCAGGAGTCTTTGAATGTCCTTGAGTGGCCCAGCCAGAGCCTGGACTTGAACCGGATCAAACATCTCTGGAGAGACCTGAAAATAGCTGTGCAACGACGCTCCCCATCCAACCTGACAGAGCTTGAGAGGATCTGCAGAAAAGAATATCAGAAACTCCCCAAATACAGGTGTGCCAAGCTTGTAGGGTCATACCCAAGAAGACTCAAGGCTGTAATCGCTGCCAAAGGTGCTTCAACAAAGTACTGAGTAAAGGGTCTGAATACTTACATAAATGTGATATTTCAGTTTTTTATTCGTAATAAATTTGCAAAAATGTAAAAAAATGTTTTGCTTTGTTATTAGGGGGTATTGTGTGTAGAGTGATGGAAAAAAACTTTTACAAATTATCTATTTTAGAATAAAGCTGTAACATAACAAAATGTGGAAAAAGTCAAAGGGTCTGAATACTTTCCGAATGCACTTTAAGCCTCCAACAGTTAGGCCAAAAAACACATTCATTATCATGGATTGATTTGTGAAGTCTGCGGGGGAAAAGCTGTAAAAAACAAAAATATTATGATCAGTTTTGCCTTGTAGTTCACAAAGAATAATATTACATGGACAGGCTGATCCTAGACCTGCACTCCTACTGCGAGACATTACATAGGGCCACAGTTCTCAGTTGGGGGCAATCTTGTCTCCTGTTAGCAGGGTAGTATTCACTAGAAACCAAACAGAACAAAACCTGCCGAATCGGAGAAGGACATACCTGAACTTGTCCAATAAGAAACTTTCATTTGTGTTGGAAAACGTTCTTTGTTGCAAAATGCTTTCCTATGGTGCGCACTAATGAATACACTGCGGTAGATATAAACGCTACCCACTTTGTTCTTGTTTCCGTAGACGCTCCTGGCTGCCTGCATGATGTCCAGGGAGGAGCTGAAGTGGATGGTGAGGTGGGAGCCCTCCACCCCGCTCACACACAGCGGCTCTGTCAGCTTTAGCTTCAGCACCCTCCTCCTACCCTCCTCTGGACAGAGAGCACACACGTGAAAGTACACAGCAGGGTGTTTTCCCGAACACACACAAGGGCGTTTTCAGTGCACACACACCAGGGCGTTTTTAGTAATATGAAATGTGCAGAAACTTTGCAGATATAAATGTATTGAATAGAGTTGACGCCATGGCAGACAATCATATCTGTTCTATGCAACACATTCTTTCCACCCTACTAGATGGGCATTAGACGGCTAGCTTTGACTTGTGGGCTGAGCGAAAAGGTGAGTGTATGTCCATATACGTTTGGTTACCTGTGACCGTGTAACTGTGGACTTCATTCTCAGGGATACAGGCTGTGTCCCACTGACCCTCCTGTGGAAAAATTCCAATACAAATGTTTTGCTGACCTGCAAGGGTAACCAGTCCTACCACTGATCCCCCTAATTCTGAATCTATCCTATCCACCTAACACGAACTCTAGACTCTGAGGGAAAGTCAATTCCAAATATAGCATGTAATGCTGCCAATGGTAGAGTGAAGAATTGATGCATATATTATACAGATTATACAAAATAGAAAAAGTAAGCCATGTGGCTATGGCAAGAGATTTGATCAACATTCAGATTAGGACTCATTTCACTTTGTGCATTACTGTACGTCAAATAAACCTTGGTGATGGTCAGTAAGGGGTGGTTTCCTGGATCCAGATGAAGCATAGCTCTGGACTTTAATGGAGATTCTCCATTGAGAATGATTTAAAATCCAGGACTAGGCTTAATCTAGGTCCGGGAAACCACCCCTTAGTGTTCACAGTCATGTCAAGTGTCAGCGGTACCTGTGCATCCTCATCGGCGAGAGAGAAGTAGAAGGAGACGCTCTGACTTCCCAGGTTGAAGTCGATCCAGAACTCCTCCAGTTTCTCATCAGAGGGCATCAGCAACTGGGGGCACACATCACAGTTGACTCAATCGGCCAAATTGAACATCTCTTAAGCAACTCAAAAACATTTGGTTTGCATGCATTAACTGTGTGTGTGTAGGGACTGACCTCATGTTTGTCCAGAAACACCTCCAGACAAGGGTAGGAGAACACTCTGGGGGCAGAAAAACAACAGGCATATGTTGTGATATAGTCGTAGAGCCGTGTGAGTTTTACAGTGTGATCACTAATCAAATGTGTGTCTGTGTACCTTCTCCCATCTCCTTGCATCCCATTCAAAAGGTTTAGAAACCTGCGGCAGTCCTGCAAAAAGACACGTTGCACATTGTCCCATTAAGCATTATAGAATAAAACGTACATAACAGGCCAAATTCATACAACAACATGGATGGCATTGGCAAACACTGGGGCCTGGATTTAAACCATCTATCAGGCAGCAGCAAATTGCTTTGCGTTGCTGTCAATTACTGCTCAATCATATTTTTGTTCTTGAATTAAAATTTTAAGTTGCTGTTCAATGAGTAGACCAAACATTAGGACCACCTTCCTAATATTGAGTTGCACCCCCCCTTTCGCTCTCAGAACAGCCTCAATTTGTTAGGGCATTTTAATTTATTTTTTATTTAAATAGGCAAGTCAGTTAAGAACAAATTCTTATTTTCAATGATGGCCGAGGAACAGTGGGGTAACAGCCTTGTTCAGGGACAGAACGACAGAGTTTTAGCTTGTCAGCTCAGGGATTCGATCTTGCAACCTTTGGGTTACTAGTCCAACGCCCTAACCACTAGGCTACCCTGCCGCCCCAGGACTCTACAAGGTGTCGAAAGCGTTCCACAGGGATGCTGGTCATGTTGACTCCAATGCTTCCCACAGTTGTGTCAAGTTGGCTGGACCATTCTTGATACACACAGGAAACTGGCAAGTGTTCTTAATGTTTTGTATACTCAGTGTATATGGTCATTTCAATCATATGGCATTGTCTTTCACTAATTTAGACTCCTTCTACCTAGTAACAAGCCTGTGGTTAAACTGCTGAATCACAGCGGCACAATTCAAAGTCAATTCAAGTGCAATCGAACTTGGCACAGATGTCAATTCCAGTAGTTGTGTAAATTACTTAAGTAAAAATACTTTCAAGTACTACTTAAGTCGTTTTTTTGAGTATCTGTACTTTACTATTTATATTTTGGACAACTTTTACATTTACTTCACTACATTCCTTATGAAAAGAATGTAATTTTTACTCCATACATTTTCACTGACACCCAAAAGTACTAGTTACATTTTGAATACTTAGCAGGACATGAAAATGGTCCAATTCACACACTTATCAAGAGAACATCCCTTGTCATCCCTACTGCCTCTGATCTGGCGGACTCACTAAACACAAATGCTTAGTTTGTAAATGATGTCTGTGTTGGAGTGTGCCCCTGGCTATCCGTAAATTAAAAAATAAAATGGTGCCGTCTGATTTGCTTAATATAAGGAATTTGAAATGATTTATACTTTTACTTTTGATACCTAAGTATATTTTAGTAATGAAATGTACTTTTGATACTTAAGTACATTGAAAACCAAATACGTTTAGACTTTTAGTCTAAAAGTAGTATTTTACTGGGTGACTCACTTTTACTTGAGTCATTTTCTATTAAGGTATTTTTACTTTTACTTAAGTATGCCAATTGTGTACTTTTCCCTCCATTGAATTCAACGTCTATTCCACGTTGGTTCAATGTAATTTCATTGAAATGACGTGGAAACAACGTTGATTCAACCAGTGTGGCCAGGTGGGATGTTGTTTGAATCCCGACCTGGGTTTTGCTATAACGGCCAGGCTTTACCGTCTCAAACTCAGAGTCCTGAATTTTACTGAAGGTGCTAGCAACAAACTCCATGGAGAACCAGTCGTCAGCCAGCTCCTTCCTCTGGGCACGGGTGGTCATCCTGCACAGGGCTTCCATCAAGGCTATCTGCAGATCATAATCTACAGAGAAGAGAAAGAGAGTGAGAAAAAGAGAGTGGGCGAGAGAAAGTGTTTGTATATGTATGTGGCCTCTAATGTAAGCATCCCACTGGGCAAAAACTGGTTGAATCAATGTTTCAATGTCATTTCAACAAAATAATTCAATGTGATGACGTTAAATCAGCGTGGGAAACTGATTGGATTTGCAAAAAGTAATCAACGTAAAGGAATTTTGTATTTTTTTCACCCAACTTTTAAACTAAATGTATTTAATGGTTTTATTTCATTTAACCTTTAACTAGGCAAGTCAATTATAAACAAATTCTTATTTACAATGACGGCCTACGCTGGCAAAATCCTCCCCTAACCCGGACGACGCTGGGCCAATTGTGCGCCTCCTTATCACAACCGGTTGTGATACAGCCCGGGATCGAACCAGGATGTGTAGTGACGCCTCTAGCATCGTGCCTTAGAACGCTGCGCCACTCGGGAGCCCGAAATGACATGGCCCAATGACACGGTGAAATGTTTTGCTGATTTCACATTGAATTTACATTGAATTGCTCAACAAAGACTATGGTTGAAATCTAACGCATGCCATAACAGGGCACTGGAGGGGCAATTACCTCCACCATCTACAATTCGACTGGCCAGGTTGTTCCTGTGGAATGAAGCAGACAAACCAGTCAACCAATCAACCAACAAACCAATCAATAGAATTCAATGGTCACGACATGCCTCGCTATATCAATATCATATTGAATTATTGATATAGGTACCCACCACTAGTTATCACCTACTGTGGGGTTCTGTTGACACAGGGCATTACAGATGGCCACAGTGAAATGATAAATAGAATACACCCATCATTTGAAGTAAAGAATTGAATGTATCAGGATACAGCCCTCTGCGTCACATACATTACATCCAAGGCCTCTTGAGACGATAAGATCTTCTTCTCCTTTTTGAGCTCCGCTGGGATCTTATCCAGAATGATGTTCAGTTTCCGAATAGCCTGTGAAAAATGACATGAACTCAAGTCAATGTACCTGAAAAGCACGTTTTAAATGTCATTCAAAAACGATCTTGAAGTGTAAAACCATGTCATTGAGCTACACTATCCTGTTCAGAGACTTGGGCAATGAGACCCAAGTTGGTTCATTTGCCTCAATAATGCAAAAAATTATATAATCCATTATAGTAGTAACTTATGCAGCTGAACCCATGTAGATCACTTTATAGGACATATTCTTTATACACTTCAGAAATGTGGCATTATTTTGGTCTCCATTGAAATAACTCTCCCTCACCTCTTTTTGGATCATTATGTGGACTCTTGGATCTGCAGCCAGCTGGCCAATGAGATGTAGAAAGCATTCAGTGACCTGATATGTTCCTACAAAAAAAAGAATCAGTCATAAATGTAGTTAATTTAATGTATTGGACAAGTTATCAGTTAACCCCGGACATGCTTGTGTCCTAGCATGCTTTATGATAAGACAATAGGAGCAAAAACGTCAGAATAAGTTTTTAAAAAGTGCACACATACCCTCTTGACTTGATTCATGAACAACCTATTGGAGGAAAAACAAAGCTGCAGATAATGGTAGCTAAAGTGCAAATTTAGAAGAAAAAAATAGCTAGAAAATAAACTACTTAAGTTTAACTATTTTATAAACAGCAATTGTCTGGTCAAGCACATTTGACTATTTCCACATTCAATGCTCACCATTACAGAGTCAAATAAGTCTTCAGCTAGGTTCAGCAAGGTCTCATTCCTCTGTGTGCATGCCTCGATCCACAACAGCCTTGCTTTCTCAAACCACTGCACCATGTGCACACAGACAGATACTCACTCAATCCACCACTCAATATAAATATATTCACATAATGTATAGTTCATACAACAAGCATAAGCCTATAAGCCTGATATAATATGGTTATAAATGTAGGGTGGCCATATACGCAGTGGCCAGTTTATTAGGTACACCTACCTAGTACCGGGTCAGACCCCCTCTTTGCATCCAAAACAGTCTGAATTTTTCAGGGCGTGGAAATATTGTTCAATTGGTATCAAGGGACCTAACGTGTGCCAGGAAAACATTCCCCACACCTCTACACCACCACTAGCCTGTACCGTTGACACCAGGCAGGATGGGGCAATGGACTCATGCTACTTACGCCAAATCCTGACTCTGCCATCAGCATGACTCAACAGCAACCGCGATTAGTCGGACCAGGCTATGTTTTTCCACTCCTATATTGTCTAGTGTTGGTGATCACGTGCCCACTGGAGCCGCTTCTTCTTGTTTTTAGCTGATAGGAGGTGAACCCCACTCACGGCGTGGTCGTCTGCTGCAATAGCCCATCTGTGACAAGGACTGACGAGTTGCTGTTCTAGACAACCACTGTTGTACTGTGCCGTTATTTGCCTGTTTGTGGCCCGCCCATTACTTGCACGATTCTTGCCATTCTCCTTCGACCTCTAATCAACAAGCTGTTTTTCGCTCACAGTACTGCCGCTGACTGGATGTTTGTTGCACTATTCTCGGGAAACCCTAGACACTGTCGTGCGTGAAAAGCCAAGGAGGCTGGCTGTTTTTTAGATACTGGAACCAGCACGTCTGGCACTGACGATCATACCACGCTCAAAGTTGCTTAGGTCCCTCGTTTTGCCCATTCTAATGTTAAATCGAACAGTAACTGAATGCCTCGATGCCTATCTGCCTGCGTTATATAGCAAGCAACTGCCACGTGACTCACTGTCTGTAGGAAAAAACTGTTTTCATGAACGGGATGGTATACCTAATATACTGGCAACTGGGTGTATAATAGGGTTGAAATACTTATCTTTTTGACAAGACCTTGGAGTACCATCCCAGATAAGCCTTGACCTCCAGGTAAAGCCAGGTTTTTCCCAAATTTGTGCAGGATTGCGAGTCCCAAACAAGCATGCTTGACATTTCTGTGATCTAATTCCTAAACAAGGTAAGAAAATATGAACCACATAAAACACTAAACCAAAACAGGGAAGAATGTGAATACTGTCCTTAGCTAGCTACTTGCAAATAAAGTAAATTTATTCACAAGTAACAAGTGGGATTACTCCTGAGCAAAAGCATCCAAAGACATATAGAACTTGTGAGTTGAGCAGAAGAATGTAAAGTTACAGTCCATCCTTACCCTACTAACAAGTTTGTCCAATTTGGCGAGGAATTGTTTGGAACATTTCCAAGTTGTTCCCTCATCATCTTGCAAGAAGTCACCCAATGCCTGAAAATTGCTGTTCTTAAGCACCTCATCAACCAGCTTCTCCAACTGCAAGAACAGGGTTAGCAGATACATGTCATAGCTAGCTAGCAGATACCACGTTTAAATTAATAGAACGAACGTTACAATTTTCACATACTAGACATACTTTGAACAGTTTTTTTTACCTGTGGGTCCTGAGGAGGTGCCATCATACATTCACCCACTGTGAAAGATCATTAAATGAAAGTGGATCTTCTTTAGATAAGTGTAATCCTTAGCTAAAGCTGGCTAGCTTACAATAAGTGTCATGCTGTGTTGTCACCAGAGACGTAAAAAGCAGGTTGTCACTCAGATATAAGATAGCTAACCTTAGCTGGCGACGTTAGCTACCTAACGTTAACAGTTAACGTTACAGTAGCTAGCTAAAGTTAACAATTCAGAACATAACGTTAGCGTGTTCATTTTCCTGTACATTGAACATAACAACATTACACACTCCATTCTGTAAATACACAATGGTGATCGTAAATAGTGTGACTGAATACATTTCGTTTTTGACAAAATAGATGTTATTCTAGCTTGCAAACTATCAACATTGCTAGCTACCTGTCAGTTTTCCTCAGTGAAGTTGTGAGTCGAGTGAAGGATGCTGGAGCGCGCGAAAATACTGGTAAACCAGCATGCGCACCGTGTGTCTAGTGCGCAGATACTGCACACAAAGTGTGTCTCCTTTCTCTCGAAGTGTACACTTGTTCACTGCTTCACACAAATCTAAAAGCACTGGATTAGTGGAGGCATTGGCTAGCTAGACGGAGTTTCCAACATCACTATACCAGTCAAATCAGTTAAGTATCAAAAGTAAATGTAATTGCAAAAATATACTTAAGTATCAAAATGTAAAAGTGTAATTCATTTTAAATTGCTTATTTTAAGAAAACCAGACTGCCCTATTTTCCTGTCTTTATTTTATTTACGGATAGCCAGGGGCACACTCCAACACTCAGATATAACAAACAAAACATTTGGGTTTAGTGAGTCTGTCAGATCAGAGGCAGTAGGGATGACAAGGGATGTTCTCTTGATAAGTGCGTGAATTTGACCATTTTCCTGTTCTGCTAAGCATTCAAAATGTAACAGGTACCTTTGGGTGTCAATGAAAATGTATGGAGTAAAAATTACATTATTTTCTTTAGGAATGTAGTAAAGTAAAAGTTGTAATAAATATAAATAGTAAAGTAAAGTACAGATGCCTCCAAAAAACACTTAAGTAGTACTTAAAAGTATTTTTACATAAGTACTTTATACCACTGGTGAGCAGCTTGCTCTGGCCAGTCATAGTCTGGACGTTTTGAAGTTGTTTTGGTGTTGGTAGCATTTACGGTTTTGGCGCTACAGGTGGCAGCGCAGTAGAATAATAATAAGTATCAACAGTTTCTAAAGTTGTGCTTAGCTTCCCGCAAGATCACCTAAATATTGTATGCTGACGACTCCAGGTGAGCAATCAGAGCTTTTGAGGATGACTGGGTGAGAGATAGTTATATGGGTAGTGTTGATAATGGGATATGGAGAAGGGTGAGCCGGTCAAGGATCGATTCAGACAAGGTGGTAAATTGTATGACAAGCGACAGTTTAATTTAAGAGTAAAGATATCTGGTACAAGCGTATACGGACTCGTTCATTCAGCTCATAAGGAACCTCCAGAAAAAGCCCAGATAACAGAGTGCATAGACATTTTATACAGCACAGAAAGTAGGTTGAGTCTGGAAGTTCTGGTCCTCTGGTTGGTTCTGGACAGGTTGTTGTCTTCTCAGATTGGTCCTGATGAGCTGGGCGTCATCCTTCTGAGTCTTGTAGCAAAAGTTCTTTGTTACCAAATGTTCAGCTAAGCAGGAGATTTTGTGTGTGCGTAGATGTTCCCATTTTAATCAGTGTTTATGAAAGGTTTATGTCAGCCCTCTGTCCTTGGGTATGTGTGTGTCTTATTATCTCGTGAAATGCAGACCCAAGCACCCTTTTCTTATCAGTGTTTATGAAAGGTTTACGTCAGCCCTCTGTCCTTGGGTGTGTGTGGGTCTCAGTATCTCCTTATGAGTTTGTGAGAAACCCTGTTTTGAAAGAAGTTAGTTATAACAACGTAATAGCAATATGCTTGTGTTAATTTAAATGGTATTTATTACAAATCCCCCTCTTCACGTCTCATAAGAGACGTGACAAAAGCTAGGACAAAAGTAAGAAAAGCAAAAGTAAACAACCAGGGAAACTTTCTCAGAGAGAAAGTTTTAAACTTTTTCCAGAAGAAAAAGTTTTGATTCCCTCTCTTCACGTCTCCTAAGAGACGTGACATAAACATGGGATCAAGCAGGAGTAGTATATGCAGAAACTTTCTTGAAGAGAAAGTTTCATATGCCCTCTCTTCACGTCTCCTAAGAGACGTGACATAAACTAGAAAAAGGTAAAAGCAGCAGGCATGTTGTTGTCCTCAAAAGATGGAGGGCCTTCATCCCCTAAAAGAGGAAACATCTGGGAAGGGCTTGTTGGGTCAATGGCTTTAGATATGACCCTAGTGGTGAGTGAACGAATGCATGGTATGCAACAGCAACCACACAAAACCAAAATGGCTGCAAACACTGAGATAGAAACCAAAATTGAGGACACCAGGGTTTTATATTTCCCAAAAGCATCCATCCAGGAATCCCACATGGAGGTATCTACACCAGAATGGGATTTCATTTTACCATTAAGAGTCCTCAAGCCTTCTAAGGCAATGGTCAGGCTACCATCAGTGGCGGTGTTGTTAGGTATAAAGGTGCAACACTGTTCACCAAACATAGAGCATACACCTCCCTTCTCAGAGAGTAGCATGTCTACTGCAATGCGGTTTTGGAAGGCCATCAAGCTGGTAGCTGCCAATTGGCCATGTACCGCCTCAAAGCCTTGCTGGGTCCAATTGCCTAGTTTTTGGACATTAAAATGGATATAGTTGATCCTGTCAACATTTTTATTAATGGTGCACCACCAGCACACTGATGATTCAAAACCGGCTGCAACCTGGTCTACTAGTTTATACTTATCTGGCACCCCCCCTAGGGACTCCTATGGCGTCAATATAGGTGGGGTCTCCAGGATCCACTCCTGTTGATCTTTTGGACCGGGATAAATCCCCGTCCCTCTCTACACGGGCCATCAGGTCCTTTACTTCCATAGGATACACTGAAACAGGAAGAAGCAGAGAGACAAGAGCACAAAGACCAGTGGCATTCCCTGGCAGGCGGTCATATAGATGATTTCCTCCACACCACCACCAGACATCAGCTCTAGACACAGGTTGGAAAGGTGCATTAGGATTATGGGTGTTATTGCACCATTCATAAGGTAGTGCTCCCAGCATTGGAGGGCCAAGGGACATATTTATACAAGTAAAATTAGCCCTGGCAACCCGAGAAGAAAACATCGGGGCCCGTCTGGTACTTTTAACAACAGGATAGACCTTATCCCAGCTAGTGCAGTTGGCAGTTGGGTTGTCATGCTTCATAACAGGAAGCAGACATACATCAGGTAGGGTAGCCGGTACAATGCGTAGGAGTGGACGGGCTCCCATACATACCACACAGCTCTGGTGGGTGGCCTTGCCCGCCTCCTCAGCCAATAATAGCCAATTATTCGTAAGTCCCGAGACCCCTGTAGCTGTAAGGATAGCACCGTCGAGAGTGGGCGGTGCTGCAAGTAAAATAATAGAATTATTTTTATTATTATTTTCAGTAATAGCCTGTGCTTTTGTGTTATTAATATGGCAAATTCGAACATCCCAATGGACTGGTGCAGTGGTACTGCTTACATAAGGAGCAAGTGTAAAGTCCTGGCAGCCTAATGCAATACCAGGATGGATAGTAATTTTAAGTCCTTCAGAGTTTTTTGTCAAAGTCAAGAGTTTCCTCCATTGTTTTCCTAATGTAGTAGAGGTGTAACTGGACCAGTCATAATTAGTCTCACATACCAAGTTTGCCCACGATAAGGATGAGCAAGGACCAAAAGGAGACCACTCCAAGAACTACCCCTGGACACATTAGTAACCAAAAAACGAGAATATGTTAAACCCTCAGGTCCATCCCTCTATACAACCTGTATCAGGTGGGCTCGTCGCCACCCGGGAACTTCAAACCTTCACAACAGGGAGGACAAACATCACTTTTTATTCATTCGACAACATCAACTACAGCGAACCAAGGGTCCTCCTCTGTCAGGCCCACTCTCCTGCGAAAGCTTGATTTCGTATCAGCCTCTCCAACTGGAGCATCAAGCAGCGGCATCATACCATAGGCCCTTTCCACATCTGTAACAGACTTCTTCAAACAAGGTATGATACAGGCATTACGGAACATGAGCATACGAAAAACAACAACTTAGGGTCAGAAATCCAGTAATCATCACTTGCAGTGTACTTACCAAACCAACCACCCAGCCATGGGAACAGTCCACTCTCCTCCACACCTGCAAGACCCCTCACCTCCACCGATAACCCTTGCCAACCCACTCAGAGCTTTTGAAATGCTCCCATCCGGACTAGTATTGTTACATACACCTCCCTGGTCGGCCAGAATCATGTCCAGTGCTAGTCTATTTTGTCTACTGGTTTGAAAGGTAGCATCCAATTATTCAGCCATCCCCGTAAGTGCTGTGTGGGTGTATTTAACAAATCATCATTAATTATAGTAGATATAATTGATCCAGGCATTATGCTTAGCATCAACAATAGCTGGGCCAATGATGGGCATCAGATGCCACAGGCCATCATTCCTGTTTAATGTCTGGAATTCGTAGGGGGACCCCTATTGGGACCCCCAACAGGTTGGTGTGGATGTTATCTGTACTCTTGGACCAAGGAGCGTCACGTTTCTGCCGTCTCCTGGGTTGGTCCCAAGCCTCTGTCATGTGCAGCTCCCAAAAGTTGGTTAGCTGTAACCTCAATAATAGGCAATGGTGTTTATCAGACTGGCCAAAGCACATGTGCCCTGATAATCTCCTTTCAAAATGGGGTCAACCGCCTGGCAGGTCCACACATCCACCATACATCAGCAACACCTCTAGTTAATAGTGACATTAGTGATGCAGGCAGTAGTAGGGAACCTCCCATAGTCTATACCTCTACCTATACCAGTGTTACAGCTGTAATATCCCCCATCTTGCCTTAACTCCCCACTGGTGTCCTTCTGGGGACGGACTTCTGGGAACACAAGACTCAGAGTTTTACACAGGGTTGAATTTGGCTTAAACTTTCCAATATGCACATCCAACCTTCCCCCTTACTTAGGGCAAATGGGTGAGCAGCCAGAATAGGTCTGGCATGTCCACATACGACACAGTCCTCTCTATTAAGTGTTTTGTAGGCCAACCACATATTCTCCCTTCCCTCATAACCAGTTTCAGTCCCCAATTGGTCACTATCTGAGATGTCTTTTACATTTATTACCTATACCAGATTGTAGAGTTCAGGTGATGGCGTGGGACTTGGTCTTGAAGTGGTGGAGGAGGCCGGCTGAACCTGGTCTGTTGGAACTGGTGGTGGTTCTGGCAGCACTGTGATGGTAACATCCCCATCGTATCCTAAACAGACAACTCAGGACCACAAGCAGTCCTGCAAAGCCCCACCCTCTCCCAGAGAACACATCATCAGCCAGAGACCAAGCAACACTTTCACTTCTATGAACGTACACAGTGAGGAAAGGTCGGGGGCAGGGAATTCTTCATTAAGGAGTTGATCCCCGAACTCTATTAGTAACGGTTCTTCTCCTTAACTCTGTGAACATTCGGCAGTGTCAGTGTGTCTCACCCTCCAAGTGCGATATGCCCCCAGGTCGAGTGAATCACCTTCTCCTTTAATTCACCTGCAACGCATAAAATCTTGGACATACAGGTTTGGTTAACAAACAGTTTCTCATTTGTTCTATCTGATTATATATTTAAATTCTATGCCTATTTTTTTTTAGCTAGAATTTTTTAATTTTAAATTAGTTTATTATCCAATAGGCCCCATCCTATCCTAGACCACAATGTACCCCTCCCCCGTTTGATACCTGGCTCTGGCCAGGTATCAACCTTACCTACTCTAAATAATGACTTAGTACATTATAATATAGAAACGTCCCTTTCATTCGCCGCATATCCAATTCTCCCTTGGGCGTACATTCATATCTATTCTTTTCCAATTCTCTGTCAAGTGACTTATCTACTTTAAAATGTATCTGTGCTGCTTATATGTGTTAACCCTTTCTCTCCTATCTTATTTCACAGCCTACCTTGCTCATTTCCTGGTCCACCCTCCCCACTCTACTCTCAAACCTTCAAGGTCTCAACAGTGCGGGGTAGACCCATCTGTCTGCCTTTTTCTAATAATAGTCAATAACAACTATGTGTTCCTTTGCAATATTAACTAAGTGTCTCACTGTTTTGACTTTATCTGAAATCATGGATTTAAAAATAACAACATGTCTTATAGTGTCAATCTCTAAAGTCCTTACATAACCTTAATAAACCTATCTCTATCTTCTTATGGCCAAAACAAATGCTAACCATATAAATTCCTTTCTTTACTAATAAGCTCTCTATCACTTTTATTTCCATGCCCTATAGGCTTAAAATATCTCCTGTTCAAACCAATTCAATAACAGCCCATTCAAAACCGTCATAGCCAATGTTTAAAAACAGAATCCTGACTCCTCTGTGGTTAAAACTACAATTATGGTCAAGAGTTATAAACTCTATTATATCAATTTACCTCAAAACTAGTATTCCCAAATGACCACAATTTCATTATTCTCACTACATCCCCCCGTGATTGATCAAGTCACAGGAAAATGCAACGAAAAGAGGTCAAAAAGGTTACACCTACATTCGTGTTCCATACCATATCTAGACATACCAAAAGAACCCTTTATCTTAACAAAGTCCCTTGTCTAAATAAAACTCAGAAAGTAAAACACCTAATATTATCTTGTCTCTCGGAACACGGAAAACCCCTTAACCCAAAACGTTTACCACAAAAACAAAACCTAATAATTATGATAATACCCTTAAATCATTCGTTTTAAATTTCCCCGATGTTTCATGTACTAACCATACAACTGTGATAAACGTACACTGTCCCTTTAAAAACTCTCATGCCGCCATTCTACTCTGCGGGCCGGTCATTGTTCCCCATAATGAAAACAGATCACGTTTAGAACACGTTTACTTATTGTTCGAATTCTCTGGTGTTACCTAAACAAAAACCAATAACTTTCAGCAACTTTTGAAAAGTAACTTAAAGCTATAATGTACACATTTTCCCTCTAAATGACACAACCAATTTTCTCTAGCATAATTCAATACGGCCACACCCGGTGGGGAAAGTACAAATTGTATCCCGTTCCTCCTATAATACTCAATGCTAAATTCAAAGTTGTGGTTAAATATATGGATTTGCCAATCATTATCAAATGTTAAATATACAGGTTTAGTACTTTTATCAAATAGATTAGTATATAAAGATATGCGTTTACTAGCGCTCAACCTGTGTTCAGAACGCAGCAACTAGCCAATATAATACCAAAAATGACTGTCTTATTCATGCCTCTAGGCAAAACATCTAGTTACTCCAACTAAGTTTGGCAGCAAAACTATCGTATAAGTAAAATCAACTTCTCAACTTTCTCCATTCCAAAGTGTAAACTTACCATATACTTCGCTAAATTTATATCGCATGTCAGCCAATCCATAATAATAATATCATTAGTCTGTAAATTTAACCTAAATAAGTTATTAAATGTATTCTCTCTACTCCGAATTGGTTTTAAGTTTTTTTCTGTCACCAGCATTCAAACAGGCTCCCCGTTTGCTGGGAGACCGTTGAGTGCTGCAATACTGCCATCTTCTGTCCATTCTCTGCACAGCTCTCCACCCCCATACTATTCTAAGAGTTATGAGTGTGTGAAGGAATATCACAAATAAGGGGCCAGATATCCCTAGCCTTGCCCAGGGAGGGAGAAATGTCCCTCTAACTGTGCGAGGTTCCTTTTTCAGGGGAGGCGGAGTTTGATGCCGCATCACCTGAGTCAGGAGTGTCTTCATTTGGAATCGAATTTAGGCCGCTCAAATCAGCTCTGACTTCTGTCAGTGTTCTGGAAGGAATTGGAGCTGGAGTGCAATGTGTGAGGTGGTGCCAAGGTGCGCCTGATTTACCTTTGACCTGAACTGAGTGTGAAGTAACCTCCTTCACTTCGTACAGTTCAGTCCACCTGGGTTCCAGCCACTTTCTCTTGTGGACTTTAACCCCCACCCAGTCACCATTTTACATTCAGTGGTGGCGTGCCTCCTGGCAGCTCCCCCTCTCGGACCTTGTGAATCTGTTTGGAGAGAGCTGCAGAAAGTTCCGTCAGTTTTTTCAAATTTTTTACATCAAGAGCGGGCATATGACCTCCCTCTCTGTTGGTGGACCAGGTATGACTCTTCCAGTCATTATCTCATGAGGAGAGAGATGGGTGCCTGCCCCTGGAGAGGCTCTCATGGCCATCAACGCCAGGGGCAGGGCTTCAACCCATGTCTGGCATGCTACCCTGCTGGGCCTCCAGTGACGCCTCTCCTTCCTTTTTGGTGACTACCCCCATCATTTCTGGTTTCTTGTTCAGTTGTGCTCTCCGAGCCTCCTCCACCGCCCATGTCCCTATTTTAAGTTCTACTTCTGCTCTCTCTCGTTGTTTAGTCCCTTCCTTTCTAAACACATGCCTTTTGTTCAGTTCTACCTCCCTGTCCCTAGCCTCCTGCACTGCCTCTCTCAGTCCACCCTCCATCGTACTCAATTGGGCCCGGCTTGGCGGCCCCCCTCCTAGATAACCTGCCTGTGTCCATTTCAACTTCAACCCTTCCCAAACCTTCTTTATAGACTTCCACTGTTCTTTTCCCCCTGACCTGTCTTGTATCTTCTGATCTAGAAAATCGTTAAATTTTAGCTTTGGAGTATTTGGGGTCGTCATATTGTCATATATTTTATATTTTAACTTTTATCTCTATATTTTAAAACATCTGATTAAATTTCATCACTATATTTAGACTATCTGAATATACTTAGCCCGTCACTGGTAAATACCCGTGATGAATTCTTGGAGACACGTACTCTGTCTTATCTCAGAGCTCCTCCCTCGTACACTCAGAATTTCATATGTATTATTTAATTTATACGGCGTTGTGGAATGCGCAACCAACAGATTATATCAGCACATTTAAACACATCATTTAAACATTCATTCAATATAGTCAATATTTATCACTTAAAATACTTCACATTAATCAGTATACATTCAACACTTACACATTACATTAGAGATCTCTCGAACACTCTGAACCTATTCCTTACCGATCTCTGTCGGACCGGTCTCAGCCGGACTTATTGAATAGGTCAGTTACCACAACACAAATTAAGTCTATCCCTTACCGACCTCAGTCGGACCGGTCTCAGCCGGACTTAGAATAAATACAATTACCTCTATTCCTTACCGACCTCAGTCGGACCGGTCTCAGCCGGACTTAGAATAGTTATCACTTTTCACAATTATCTCTATTCCTTACCGACCTCAGTCGGACCGGTCTCAGCCGGACTTAGAATAGTTATCACTTATCATTTGACACTGTTCACCTTAAGTACATCCTTCACCGAACGAATATTCGGACTTTTGGATGAGGCTTTTACACTTTAAGACTTCCTTACCGGTCTCTGCCGGACCGGTCGCTGCCGGACTATCGGATAAGTCTTTTATCAATCAAACTATTCCTTACCGGGCTCTGCCGGACCGGTCTCTGCCGGACTATCGGAATCAAATTATGACCACATATGTTTACCTCACTGTCATTCACATGTCATCTATGCACATAAATTTAAACAGGAATTCTTACCCATACTCGGTAATACTGATCGAAATTTGGATAGACTATACGACAATATGCAAAGTTTGATTTAACAGGTCTTGCTTACCTTGTTTATGGTCGACCAGGAGATCAGTTTCCCGAGCTGAGCAGAACTGTTGTCCTCCCCCCCAAAAGATTTCACCTGTCCTCCGTGAACCGTCCTTTCACCAACTCGCCCCCTCACATCCACATCAACCACTCTGGACCGGGTATCTAGACAACCATCCTCTGCTTACCAAGTTTCTGTTGATAATGGGATATGGAGAAGGGTGAGCCGGTCAAGGATCGATTCAGACAAGGTGGTAAATTGTATGACAAGCGACAGTTTAATTTAAGAGTAAAGATATCTGGTACAAGCGTATACGGACTCGTTCATTTAGCTCATAAGGAACCTCCAGAAAAAGCCCAGATAACAGAGTGCATAGACATTTTATACAGCACAGAAAGTAGGTTGAGTCTGGAAGTTCTGGTCCTCTGGTTGGTTCTGGACAGGTTGTTGTCTTCTCAGATTGGTCCTGATGAGCTGGGCGTCATCCTTCTGAGTCTTGCAGCAAAAGTTCTTTGTTACCAAATGTTCAGCTAAAACAGGAGATTTGGTGTGTGCGTAGATGTTCCCATTTTAATCAGTGTTTATGAAAGGTTTATGTCAGCCCTCTGTCCTTGGGTATGTGTGTCTTATTATCTCGTGAAATGCAGACCCAAGCACCCTTTTCTTATCAGTGTTTATGAAAGGTCTGTGCCAGCCCTCTGTCCTTGGGTGTGTGTGGTTCTCAGTATCTGCTTATGAATTTGTGAGAAACCCTGTTTTGAAAGAAGTTAGTTATAACAACGTAATAGCAATATGCTTGTGTTAATTTAAATGGTATTTATTACAGTAGTTGAGTGAGAGGGGTCGTTCCACCATTTCGGTGCATTTTGAGAAGTGTAACTTGGTCAAAGAATACTTTTTATTTCACCAAATGTTAACAGTCTGTCATAAAGAGCACATGTTCACCTTGATTTTTTTTTTAAACTGGTGACAGGGGGATGGAAGCTTGTTGTGTGCATCAGGAAGTGGCAATTGAATGCAAGCTTCACCCCCCAAAAATGTATTCTTAAAACATGTATTGCCTGTCTACCTATGGGTAACAGGGTTGACCTGTTATGCTCAACCGTTCAGTTTTCCACCACAAAACACCGGAAAATGGCCAAAAAGAGTATAACCAGTCTTTGAAATGTTCTGAGAACATTTTGCCTGTTCTAAGAACATTCCTTTTTAGGTTGCAGGGAGGTTCTGAGAAGGTTTTTCTGTGGTTCCCTGAATGTTTTCTGGGAGTTTTTATTAATGTTCAGAGAACATTTCAATAAGACTGCTAGCTTAGCTGTTTTGAACTCTAAGCAAAGGTAGGACACATGGAATTTCATTTGCTTAGGCGTTAATTATCCAAACACATTGGTACAGCATCAGTGAGATTTGAACCTATAATCTTCTGTTCTCTTTCCATGGAATTAGTCCACTCCGCCACCAGGACGGAACTAGCATACCATGTTTTTTAATTCTAGTCTATTATAACCAGACCACATTTCAAAGGAAACAAGCACTCGGTGTGCACGGCCAACACACCTGAACACACTTAACAGGGGCACGCGCAATGCCATCGGGGGTACGACAAATAAAATGTGATTCACATTAGAAAAAATATATATTTTGTTTTTCCAACGGGGCTATACATTTGGGTTAGTTTTTTTTCTCGCCTGAGTTGCCTCGTTTCACTGCCAAAAATAAAATTAAACCCTCTAGTGTTCAGCGAAATAACAACACAATGTCAAATACAAGTAGCCTAGTCAAATAATTAACATCAAATCACATTAACTGTTCCACGAATGGTCCGTATGTAGCCAAACGTAGCTGCTGATCATGTTGGAATCTTTACTGATGGCGCAAAAGCCATGACAGGGAGACGTAGTGGAGTGGTAATGCGCGTGCAAGCAGTTGCTCCCGACGCCACTTGGGTACACTGCAGCATCCATCGAGAGGCTCTTGCTGCCAAGGGAATGCCAGACAGCTTGAAAGACGTTTTAGACACTACAGTGAAAATGGTTAACTTTGTTAAAGGAAGGCCCCTGAACTCTTGTGTATTTTCTGCACTATACAATGATATGGGCAGCGACCATGTACCACTTTTACAACATACATATGTGCGCTGGTTTTCAAGGGCCAAAGTATTGACCTGTTTTTTTTAATTGAGAGACTAGCTTAAAGTTTTCTTTACTGACCATTTTCACTTGTCTGACTGCTTGCATGATGACGAGTTTCTCACACAACTGGCCTATCTGGGTGATGTTTTTTTCGCCTTAATGATCTGAATCTAGGATTACAGGGACTCTCCGCAACTATATTCAATGTGCGGAACAAAATTGAGGCTATGATTAAGAAGTTGGAGCTCTTCTCTGTCTGCATTAACAATGACAACACACAGGTCTTTCCATCATTGTATGATTTTTTGTGTGCAAATGAACTCAAGCTTCCGGACAATGTCAAATGTGATATAGCGAAGCGCCTGAGTGAGTAGGGTGCACAATTACGCAGGTACTTTCCCGAAACAGATGACACAAACAACTGGATTCGTTATCACTTTCATGCCCTGCCTCCAGTCCACTTACAGATATCTGAACAAGAGAGACTCATCGAAATTGCAACAAGCGGTTCTGTGAAGATTTAATTTAATCAGAAGCCACTGCCAGATTTCTGGATTGGGCTGTGCTCATAGTATCCTGCCTTGGTAAATCACACTGTTAAGACACTGATGGTCTTTGCAACCACATACCTACAGTATGTGAGAGTGGATTCTCAGCCCTCACTAGCATGAAACCTAAATGCAGGCACAGACTGTGTGGAAAATTATTTAAGACTGATCTCTCTCCAATACAACCCAACATTGCAGAGTTATGTGCATCCTTTCAAGCACATCCTTCTCATTAAACAGTGGTGAGTTATTCACAATTTTTGATTAACAAATAAGGTTTAATATGTAAGATGGTTAAATAAAGAGCAAAATTATTGATTATTATTATATGTTCCCTGGTCCTATAACGAGCCGGGTTGTGACAAAAATTCACTCGTTCTTATGTTTAATAAATGTATCGTATAGTGTGTGTGTGGCAGGCTTACAATGATGGCAAAAAACTATATTTGAGAGTGCGCTGACCCTGGTGCTAGAGGGGGTACGCAGCTGGAGTTTGAATGTTTGAAGGGGTACGAGACTATAAAAAGTTTGGGAACCACCGAGATAGAGGATAGAGAAAGTTTTGTTGATGCTGAGAACAGAATGTATATGTTTTAAAATAACATTCGTAGAACATTCTCTGAACGTTACTAAAGTTTTCTTGTGGTTTTTAAGGAACGTTTTCTTAATGTTCCGTCCGTGAACAATTTAAGAAGATGGCTTTAAATAGAACCATGAAAAAACCTGTAGGAAACATTATGCCAAAGTACTGAAATTTCCACAGAAGAATTGTCAGAGTCGTGTGTATAGGTGGCAGGGAAGTCAGGCGCAGGAGAATCAAACGCACGGTTATGGAGTTGTTTAATAACAATAAATAAAACATAACTCCAAAACTATAATAACAATAAAACAAAGTGGGTACGACGACCCATCGCGCACCAATACAAACAACACGAATCTGAACATCAAACAATCTATGACAAAGACATGAGGGGAAACAGAGGGTTAAATACACAACTGGTAATGAGTCGGATTGAAACCAGGCGTGTAGGAAGACAAGACAAAAAATGGATCAATGATGGCTAGAACACCGGTGACGTCGGCCGCCGAGCACCGCCCGAACATGGAGAGGCTTCGACTTCAGTAGAAGTCGTGACAAGAATTCTGTTTCACAACATTCTCTGAACTATTTGAGAACATCCCCAAAGTCAAACTAGTTGGAGAATGTTCCTAGAACATTAACACAATTGAAATGAAATGTAACTATGTTTGAACTTTTAGGAAACATTATGTTAAAGTAATGAAATACCTAGAAGATTACTTTAGCAAGTCTTTATATTCAGATTGATTCAATTCTCCATCTGGTCTTTTTTAAAGGGCACTTCATTTAATATAACAGGCTTTTAAAATGCAGTATTGGTGCACAATTTCTACTTAAAATATCAAAGGGACGCAAAAGGCACTCTTTTCGTGGAACGACCCAGAGATAGTTCTATGGATAGTTGGAGAAAGCCTAATCTACAGCTATAAGTTGTCCTTTCCATTATATAAGGAAAAATATCAGACAGTTCCCATTCCGAAGGTCTCGTGGGTAGCTCTGCATTCACCAAACATAATAAGAACCAAACCTCTTTACTTTCACCAAAATAATTTGATTCGTAGGCCTACACCTCCTTCAGTTAATTTCATAATTACAGGAACATTTCGTTCAGTTTAATTTAGCTCATATAGACAAAAATAGTTGTTGACTACAATTTGACAGAAACATTTGTGACCTAGGCTACGGTTGTGAACAATGTCCACAACACTGTGTAATAAAACATACACAAAGACCACAAACATCTAAGTCTAGGGAAATAACACCCCTTAACAAAAGTCACATTAACGGATAACAGTTTTTATTCCACTTTTATGCAAAACACAATAAAGGTTAAGGCACAAATTAAAACTGAACACATAGAAAAACGTTAATGTATTTAAAGAGGCAATTTGGATAGAACCATAAACAGATGTAAAAAAAAAAAATATATATACTATTTCTGATTTTCAAATTAATATATTTTTTGCAATCAGTGTGTGATGATTCACTCTTGATTAATTAAGTCTAGTTTACAATGTTTGTGAACCAGTTTAGGAATATTCCATCAATATTTACATAATCATGTACATGACTAGAGTGTATCAATGTCACAGTGTTCATTGTGTGTGTCTTGTGGCACACACCCAGAAGCTAGCTCCACAGTACAAGCCACCCTCACAGCAGCTGTGAAAACATACAGCAGAATGAAGGCCTGTCTGTTAACATCCCAAAAACAGAGATCCTATGTCAGTAGTCATCTGATCCTACACCTGAATCACCCGCTTTCTCCATTGCAGGCTCCTCACTGGCCATTGCACCTTCAAATACCTTGGAAGCATTCTCTTGGAAGACTGCAACATCGACCAGAATATCCAAGAACCGTTTCTAACAGGCCTCATCCTCCTTTGGATGGCTAAGGAAGAGTTTTCAACAACAGAAACCTGCACCTGTACACCAAAGTGAAGTCTTAGTCTATAATCCACACTCCTCTATGGATGTGAAACATGGACAGTCTACAGCTGCCACTTAAAACAACTGGAGTCCTTTCAAGGCCTCCAACGCATTTTCAAAGTGACCTGGCAGAACCGTGTACCACACTCAAAGATCCTGAAGAGATCCAACTGCAGGAGCATTGAGACAACCATCATTCACCACAAACTCAGATGGCTCGGCCTTGCCATCCGGATCGATGCCAGAGGACCGCCTGCTGCAAAATATCTTGTACGGACAGCTACAACTGGGCCGTCGCTAGGCAGGTGGACAGAAAAGGTGTGTAAAGAACCACTTGAAGATCCCACATAAGGCAGTGTGGGATAAACCCTGCCTCCCTTGAGACTTGCTGTGGACCGTTCCGCCTGGCACGGGCTCTGCGACCAAGGAGTGCAGTTGGCTGAGTTGAAAAGGACTGAATGTCACCTGACGAAACAACAAAGACGAAACATGACCATGGCTGCGCCAGGCCTCAACAGGACAGGATTTTGTGTGCTCTGTCTGTGGCAGACAGCGCGCATCCCATATCGGATTATACAGCCATCAGCGGACCCACAAGCGGTGGTGGAAGTCATCATCATAGTTTAAAACATCCAATCATGTCACACAGTTGTCTTCATAGGAGAGTGATTTATTTGAAGCCTCAAGGTTTTCCTCCAGGACAGTAGGAGGCTAGCTGTTACAGGGACAATGAGGTGACATCACCAGTATTTCGTTTCAACGTTTAACCTTGCATAAAGATACAGAGGTGCAATAATCCCAAACCCCAAACCCTGGGTAGAGAGGCTCAGTGAATGTGGTGTTAAATGTGTGCCATTGGGTCAGACTGCCAGAGGAGATGCTGTAGAAGGATAGATGGCCATGCAGACAGTCCAGATACACTCTTACTCTGTTGGAGCGGGAGGAGCAGACAGGTACGATAGCGCTCTTATTGTTGTGCCAGGCAGTGTAATTGTCATTGGAGCACTCCAGACTCCATGACTTGTCATTGAATCCCATTACACAAGAATTAGCCTCTCCATGTTTGTTTATTCCTCTATATGCCACTCCTATATAAGCTTTTCCACTCCACTCGGTCTCCCAGTAACATTGCCCAGTCAGACCCTCTCTACATAGCACCTGGGGGCAGTCCCTGAGCTCACATGCATCTGTTGGAGGAGAACACAATACAATGTATTACAAACCAATCATCATCCTGTAATGTATAATTTTTCACCTCAGCAAGTTTGGGTGTGTAGATTAAATGCTCCTTACAATCTATTAATGAAGACAATATTTTTTGACAAAATTGATGAAAGGCAGTAATCGAAGAGCTCATATTATGTTGTTTTGACAATAAATAACATGCATAAACCTGAATAAATATATATTAGTCCTATGTTTCATGAGCTGAAATAAAAGATCCAAGAAATGTTCCATAAGCACAAAAAATGTATTTCTCTCCAATTTTGTGCACAAATTTGTTTACATTCCTGTTAGTGAGCATTTGTCCTTTGTCAAGATAATCCATCTACCTGACAGGTGTGACATTTCAAGAAGCTGATTAAACAGCATGATCATTACACAGGTGCACCTTGTGCTGGGGACAATAAAAGACCACTCTAAAAAAAAAAATGTCACACAACACAATGCCATAGATGTCTCAAGTTTTGAGGGAGCGTACAATTGGCATGCTGACTGCAGGAATGTCCACCAGAGCTGTTGCCAGAGAATTGAATGTTCATTTCTCTACCATAAGCCACCTCCAACGTTATTTTAGAGAATTTGGCAGAACGTCCAACCAGCCTCACAACTGCAGACCACGTGTAACCACGCCAGCCCAGGACCTCCACATCTGGCTTCTTCACCTGCGGGGTTGTCTGAGATCAGCCACCCGGACAGTTGATGAAACTGAGGAGTATTTCTGTCTGTAATAAAGCCTTTTTGTGACAAAAAACTCATTCTGATTCGCTGGGCCTGGCTCCCCAGTGGGTGGGCCTATGCCCTCCCAGGCCCACCCATGGCTGCACCACTGCACAGTCATGTGAAATTCATAGTTTAGGGCCTAATGAATTTATTTCAATTAACTGATTTCATTATATGACCTGTAATTCAGTAAAATCATTGAAATTGTTGCATGTTACATTTATATTTTTGTTCAGTATATACTATATGCCTTTTTAATGTCTGGATCAAGGTATTTAAAGCTGCTAGACATCAGGACTGTAGATGGTAATAGTGAAGGATTAGCTAGTTTAGTCTTGTTACGGTAACTAGCTAGTAGTCCACTGTAGTTACACCTCGGCTGCTAATGCTAGCTCCGATTATGATTCCAACTGCTTTGCCTAGTTCCAATTATAAATATGGTGGATATAACAATACAAGAAAACTAATGAATGAATCATTCTTCTAGGCATTTTTGTAGGATGTGGGTTGCCCGCTTTCTGCTTTAATTTGATAGTGATAGTGTCGGAATAGTGTTAGAATTGTATTGTGTGATGTCTTTTAAATTACAGACTTATTCTTCACAGCAGCCAACACTCACATCTCTTTTTCCAAGTATGATAATGTACACAACTATGTGGATTCTGCTATTTCAGCCACACCTGTTGCTGACAAATCAAGCACACAGCCATGCAATCTCCGTAGACAAACATTGGCAGTAGAATGGCCTTACTGAAGAGTTCAGTGATATTCAACGTGGCACTGTCATAGGAATATGTTCGTCAAATGTCTTCCCCGCTAGAGCTGCCCCTGTCGACTGTAAGTGCTGTTATTGTGAAGTGGAAATGTCTAGAAGCAACAACTGCTCAGCCGCAAAGTGGTAGGCAACACAAGCTCACAGAATGGGACCGCCGAGTGCTGTCTGTCCTCGGTTTTAACACTCACTACCGAGTTCCAAACTGCCTAAGGAAGCAGCGTCAGCACAATAACTGTTCATCGCGAGCTTCATGAAATGGGTTTCCATGGCCGAGCAGCTGCACACAAGCCTAAGATCACTAGACCCCTTAGTTCCAGTGAAGGGAAATATTAAAGCTACAGCATACAATGACATTCTAGCCAATTCTGTGCTTCCAACTTTGTGGCAACAGTTTGGGGAAGGCCCTTTCCTGTTTCAGCATGACAATGCCACCGTGCACAAAGCGAGATCCATACAGAAATGGTTAGTCGAGATCAGTGTGGAAGAACTTGACTGGCCTACACCAAGCCCTGACCTCAACTCCATCGAACACCTTTGGGATGAAATGGAACGCTGCCTAATCGCCCAACATCAGTGCCTGACCTCACTAATGCTCTTGTGGCTGAATGGAAGCAAGTCCCAGCAGCAATGTTACAGCATATAGTGGAAAGCCTTCCCAGAAGAGTGGAGGCTGTTATACTGTAGCAGCAAAGGGGTGACCAACTCCTTATTAATGCCCATGATTTTGGAGTGAGATGTTCGACGAGCATGTGTCCACATACTTTTGTTGTGTCATGTTGTGTACGTAGTCTTTATTCTCATCACCAGACACCGTAAATGTATGGCTGAAAAAGCTGAAAAACATACACTGTTTGATTAATACACAGGCACACGCACAAGCAACAAAACAAATACAATAAAGCACAAATGTATCAAGTGCATATTTAGTTTCCCCGAGAGCTGAAAAATATAAGTCCAGTCCAGAAGGGATGGGTGTGAGAAGGGGGTTGGATACATGTTTTGCTCATGAATACTGTGTGTTTAATATGAATATTGTGTCTGTACTTCAGTTTCTCCAGTCTCCAGAGAGGATTGGCCAGTTGATCAGAGAGCAGCTTCACTGCTGAATAATGCAGGTCATTCCGACTCAGGTCCAGCTCTCTCAGGTGTGAGGGGTTTAAGATTAGAGCAGAGGCCAGAGAAGCACAGCCTTTATCTCCGATTTTACATGATGAAAGCCTGCAGAGTTTATCATGATTTCATTAATACTGCTACCCTTGTGAAAATGAACAATGGCAGCGGTATAATTCTGCCTTTGTCAGGAACAATGTGAACTACACTATGAATTATATTTTGAAACTTGGTAAGTATCATTGAATTTTATAAATATAAATTCTATGGGTGGTGTTAATTTATTATGTTAATAATGAAAGTTCTACAGGTTTACAGCATATTAAACATAATGTAGATCTGATTAACAACTTATTCAACAATGATAAGAATACTGACCTCAGTGTCTCCAGTTTACAGTGTGGACTCCCCAGTCCATCAGAGAGCAGCTTCAGTCCTGAGTCTTCTAGGTCATTGACACTCAGGTCCAGCTCTCTCAGGGCTGAGGGGGTTAACATCAGAGCTGAGGCCAGAGAAGCACAGCCTTCATCTCTGACTCCACACCATCGCAGCCTGCACAGAATTGAATATGATTTTGGTAAACACACTATTACCCTCCAGGGGTGAAATAGTTCTCCACTTCTCAGAAAGTATGGGATGTACTCAGTGCTTGACTTGGGCAGGAGCTACTGCTACTGCTTGAGTTACTCCACCACTTATAGAATATTAGCTTAGAAGTATTGCAGAGTTCCAAATAAACAGTACCGGCACCTATTTCTGACCAAGTACTACACTGGATGTACTACACTGTACCAATTATATATTTTTTGACTTATACCAGTAACATAATCCCCATTAGCTGCTGCCAATGCAACAGCTACTCTTCCTGGGGTCCTGCAACATTAAGGCAATTACATAGAATTCAAAATATTACATGACATTACATTTCATAACACTTTACCCAATACATTTAGTGTGTTCCCTCAGGCCACTACTCCACTATCACATATTTACAATACAACCTCCATGTGTACGTGTGTGTAGAGTGCGTGTCTTATCAGGTGTATGTGTACAGTACATTATGTGTGTCTGTGCCTGTGTGTCTTTCCACAGTCCCCGTTGTTCCATAAGGTGTATTTCTATCTGTTTTTTTATTCTGATTCTACTGCTTGCATCAGTTATTTGATGTGGAATAGACTTCCATGTAGCCATGGCTCTATGTAGTACTGTGCGCATCCCATAGTCTGTTCTTGACTTGGGGATTGTGAAGAGACCTTTGGTGGCATGTCTTGTGGGGTATGCATGTGTGTCCGAGCTGTGTGCTAGTAGTTTTAACAGACACCTTGGTGCATCCAGCATGTCAACACTTCTTACAAATACAAGTTGTGATGAAGTCAATCTCTCTTCCACTATGAGCCATGCATATTATCAATGTTATCTCTCTGTTTACATTTAACGGCCAGCCGTACTGCCCTGTTCTGAGCCTATTTTAATTTTCGGCGGTCTTTCTTTGTGGCACCTGACAACACGATTGAACAGTAGTCCAGGTGCGACAAAACTAGAGCCTGTAGGACCTGCCTTGTTGATAGTGTTGTTAAAAAGTCAGAGCAACGTTATATTATGGACAGACATCTCCCCATCTTAGCTACTGTGGTATCAACATGTTTTGACATTGACAGTTTACAATCCAGGGTTACTCCAAGCAGTTTAGTCACCTCAATTTGCTCAATTTCCACATTACTTATTACAATATTTAGTTTAAGTTTATGGTTTCGTGAATAATTTGTCCCAAATTCAATGCTTTTAGTTTTTGAAATATTTAGGACTAACTTATTCCTTGCCACCCATTCTGAAACTAACTGCAGCTCTTTGTGAAGTGTTGCAGTGATTTCACTCGCTGTAGTAGCTGGCGTGTATAGTGTTGTGTCATCCGTATACATAGACACACTGGCTTTACTCAATACCAGTGGCATATCATTAGTAAAAAATATAATGAATAAATAAATAAGGGGCCTAGACAGCTGCCCTGGGGAATTCCTGATTCTACCTGGATTATGTTGGAGAGGCTTCCATTAAAGAACACCCTCTGTGTTTTGTTAGACAGGTAACTCTTTATCCACAATATAGCAGGGGGTGTAATGCAATAACACATGTTTTGTTCCATCAGCAGACTATGATCGATAATGTCAAAAGTCACACTGAAGTCTAACAAAACAGTTCCCACAATCTTATCATCAATTTCTCTCAGCCAATCATCAGTCATTTGTGTAAGTGCCGTGCTTGTTGAATATCCTTCCCTATAAGCGTGATGAAAGTCTGTTGTCAATTTGTTTACAGTAAAATAGCATTGTATCTGGTCAAACACCATTTTTCCCCAAAAGTTTACTAAAGGCTGGTAACAGGCTGATTGTTTACCGGATATTTGAGCCAGTAAAAGGGGGCTTTATTATTCTTGGGTAGCAGAATTACTTTTGCTTCCCTCCAGGCCTGAGGGCACACCCTTTCTAGTAGGCTTAGATTGAAGATATGGCAAATCGGAGTAGCAATATCGTCCGCTTATTATCCTCAGTCATTTTCCATCCAAGTTGTCAGACCCCGGTGGCTTGTCATTGTTGATAGACAACAACAAAAAATTCACTTCTTCCACACTCACTTTACAGAATTCAAAATGACAATGCTTGTCTTTCATAATTTGATCAGTTATACTTGGATGTGTAGTGTCAACGTTTGTTGCTGGCATGTCATGCCTAAGTTTGCTAATCTTGCCAATAAAAAAAAATATTAAAGAAATTGGCAAAATCTGTGGGTTGTGTGATGAGTGAGCAATCTGATTCAATGAATGATGGAGCTCAGTTTGCCTTGCCCAAAATTTCATTTAAGGTGCTCCAAAGCTTTTTACTATCATTCTTTATCTAATTTATCTATGTTTCATAGTATAGTTTCTTATTCTTTTTATTCAGTTCAGTCATATGACTTCTCAATTTGTGGTACATTTGCCAATCGGTTGTGCAGCCAGACTTTTGTCTCATCCCTGTCAACCATATAATTGTTCAATTCCTCATCAATCCACAGGGATTTAACTGTTTTTAGAGTCATTTTCTTAATGGGTGCATGCTTATTAGTAACTGGAATAAGTGTCTGGTTACTCCTCATTACATACCACAGACCAACAAATATTATTTACATCAACAACATAGGAATCACTACACTACTTCTTGTATGACCTCTTACACACTACATTAGGCCCAGCCTTTGGAACTTTGGTTTTCCTAGTTATGGCTACTATATTGTGATCACTACATCCGATGGATTTTGATACTGCTCTAAAGCAAATTTCTGCAGCATTAGTAAATATGTGATCAATACATGTTGATGATTTAATTCCTGTGCTGTTTGTAACTACTCTGGTAGATTAACTGATGGTAGGCAATGGTTATAGTTTGAAGCTTTTTTTTTTCTTGAGTGGGCAGCTTGATGAAAGCCAGTCAATATTTAAATCATCCAGAAAATATACCTCTGTTGAGATCACATACAGTATCAGTCAAAGGTTTGGACACGCCTACTCATTCAAGGGTTTTTCTTTAGTTTTACTATTTTCTACATTGTAGAAAATAGTAAAAACATCAAAACTATGAAATAACACATGGAATCATGTAGCAACTAAAAAAGTGTTAAACAAATCAAAATATATTTTCGATTTGAGATTCTTCAAAGTAGCCAGCCTTTTCCTTGATGACAGCTTTGCACACCTCTTGGCATTCTCTCAACCAGCTTCACAAGGAATGCTTGTCCAACAGTCTTGAATGACTTCCCACATATGGTGAGCACTTGTTGGCTGCTTTTCCTTCACGCTGAGGTCCAAATCATCCCAAACAATCTCAATTGGGTTGAGGTCGGGCGATTGTGGAGGCCAGGTCATCTGATGTAGCACTCCATCACTCTCCTTTATCAAATAGCCCTTACAAAGCCTGGAGGTGTGTTTTGGGTCATTGTCTTGTTGAAAAACAAATGATAGTCCCACTAAGCGCAAACCAGATGGGATGGCGTATCGCTGCAGAATGCTGTGGTAGCCATGCTGGTTAAGTGTGCATTGAATTCTAAATAAGCACCCCCACACCATCACACCTCCTCTTCCATGCTTTACGGTTGGAACCACACATGCGGAGATCATCCGTTCACATACTGTGCATCTCACAAAGACACTGCGGTTGGAACCAAAAATCTAACATTTTGACAAATCAGACAAAAGGACAGATTTCCACCAGTCTAATGCCCACTGCTCATGTTTCTCGGCCCAAGCAAGTATCTTCTTCTTATTGGTGTCCTTTAGTAGTGGTTGCTTTGCAGCAATTCGACCATGAAGGCTTGATTCACGCAGTCTCCTCTGAACAATTGATGTTGAGATGCGTCAGTTACTTCAACTCTGTGAAGCATTTATTTGGGCTGCAATTTCTGAGGCTGGTAACTCTAATGAACGTATCCTCTGCGGTAGAGGTAACTCTGGGTCTTCCGTTCCTGTGGCGGTCCTCATGAGAGCCAGTTTCATCAAAGCACTTGATGGTTTTTGCGACTGCACTTGAAGAAACTTTCAAAGTTCTTGAAATGTTCTGGATTGAGAGACCTTAATGTCTTAAAGTAATGATGGACTGTCATTTCTCTTTGCTTATTTGAGCTGTTCTTGCCATAATATGGACTTGGTCTTTTACCAAATAGGGCTATCTTCTGTGTACCACCCCTACCTTGTCACAACACAACTTATTGGCTCAAACGCATTAAGAAGGAAATAAATTCCACAAATTAACAAGGCACTCCTGGTAATTGAAATACATTCTAGGTGACTACCTCATGAATCTGGTTGAGAGAATGCCAAAAGTGTGCAAAGCTGTCATCATGGCAAAGGGTGGCTACTTTGAAGAATCTCAAATATAAAATAGATTTTGATTTGTTTAACACTTTTTGAGTTACTACAAGATTCCATATGTGTTATTTCATAGTTGTGATGTCTTCACTATTATTCTACAATGTAGAAAATAGTAAAAAATTAAGAAAAACCCTTGAATGAGTAGGTGAGTCCAAACTTTGACTGGTACTGTACATTATAACGCATTTCACAAGTTATCCAGATACTGACTGTTAGCACTTGGTCGTCTATAGCAGCTTCCCACCAGAAAGGGCTTTAGGTGAGGCAGATGAACCTGTAGCCATATTACTACAACAGTATTTAACATTAGATTCTCTCTAAGCTTTACAGGAATGTGGTTCTGAATATAAACGGCAACACCTACACCTTTGTCATTTCTGTAGATGTTATAACCGTGGATTGCTACTGTATCAAGAAAAAGGTATTATCAAAGTGAGTTTCAGAGATTGTCAGAATATGAATGTCATCTGTTACTAGCAAATTATTGATTTCATTAACCTTGTTTCTTAAGCTACATACAGTGCATTCGGAAAGTATTCAGATCCCTTGACTTGTTCCACATTGTAAGTAACCTAATGAATGTCCCTCTAACTGCCATGAATGCCTCTGCTGATCCTATAGCGATTGTATGCAGTAATCAAAATGCATACATAGTCCCGTGAAAAAATGTGCCAGCCTATGGAAATCAAATGCCCGTTCAACTGATTCGTTCTGCCTCCAGAGATGTGACTATATGGACTACAGATAACATAGGCCTGTATGATTTGAGGTTCAAAAATGTCTAAAAACCTGTTTTTGCTTTGTCATTATGGGGCATTTTGTGTACAGTGATGAGGAACATGTTTTATTTAATCAATTTTAGAATAATGCTGTAATGTAACAAAATTTGGAAAAGGTCAAGGGGTCTGGATACTTCCCGAATGCACTGTACGTTATCGTGGACTATTTTGAAACACTTTTCTGGGATGTTTGATTGTTTTCATTGCTTTACTGGGAAGCTTAGCAGAAGTAGACATGCTCATGTTATTTATGTTAGTGCAGGGTGAGCTTCACACAGTGGACTTCCTACTAGGGCACACCGCCTCAGTGCTAACAGTATCACTTTGGTTCATAGGCAAATGATTACTGCATACAACAGCTATAGGATCAGCAGAGGCATTCAGGGCAGTTTGAGGGACTTACATTAAGTTACTTACATTGTGTCTTCCAACGCCCCTGGGATAATGTACATTTGCTGAAGCATTATGGAAACTCAGTGACACAATGGTAGGGATTAACTGAGCTGGGTTTGGGTCAATGATAAGTCATTGTCTCAACACAGCCTTATAATGCTGTGAAAGGATCCAGGAACCCAAATGATTTGGGTGGATCCCATCCACCTTATAAATCGAGGTTTGTTTCCAGAAGTTATCAAACATTTATACTGACAGAGCTACAATAGTCTCGTAGCCAGTTATGGAGGGCTAAAAGTCAGCTGAAACGTTCAATGCCACGATTTAGGAAGGGTATAGGGCCAGATATTTATTATGGGGCGTTTGTTGGTGTCAAGCAGAGACCCAATCAGTTCTTTAAAATCCATCTTCAGCTGTTCTGAGCTGCCGTTCATAATGTCATTGAATCCCACATGAACTATGATGGACAACATTTCCTGATGCAGGTTTTTGCTCCTGGGACTGAGACTTTCTCACCATTGAACTGCCCAATACAATGGCCGGAGAAAGGGATGGAGAAATCCGCCCATCCCTACCCTTCACACAATTTGTTGAACCTTTCATGGGCCCACGAGAACATGACATTTTCATTATATGGATAGTGTTTATTAATACTGACCTCAGTGTCTGCAGTTTACAGTGTGGACTCCCCAGTGCATCAGAGAGCAGCTTCACTCCTGAGCCTTGTAGGTGATTGCCACTCAGGTCCAGCTGTCTCAGATGTGAGGGGTGTAACATCAGAGCAGAGACCAGAGAAGAACAGCCTTCCTCTCTGACCTTACAGTGTGACAGCCTGCAGAGTTGATCATCATTTTAGTCAACACACTACTACCCTCTGGTGCTGTAAGGGATAAATGCTAGCTATGTTCTCCCCATCATTATGAGCTCATACCAGTACCATATGCAGTTCACCTCTGTGATCTTACCTGTTCAACTGATATTAATGTCATCACATTTACAAAATGTTCATGTCATAAATTATTTTGTATTATATGGAAAATTAACAAACATCCCAGATTTTGGGTGATAATTGTCCCTGTTTATACTTTTTCCCCAGTAAAAGGCCATGTTACACAGCCCTAGTTACAGTAAATATTTTTGCTCTACAATATGCAGACAACTGACACACAACTGTTACACAATGCATCAAATACTTATATTGGCCTCTATAAACACAGGGACAATTATTACTTGTTGAACAATTACAGGAATACTGACCTCAGTGTCTCCAGTTTACAGTGTGGACTCCCCAGTCCATCAGAGAGCAGCTTCAGTCCTGAGTCTTCTATGTCATTGTGGCTCAGATCCAGCTCTCTCAGGTGTGAGTGGTTTAACATCAGAGCAGAGGCCAGAGAAGCACAGCCTTCCCTTCGGACTCCACAGCATGACAGCCTGAAGAGTTCATTGTGATTTTAGTTAACACACTGCTACTCTCTGGTGGTGAAAACAGAGAATGCCAGCTGTATAATTCTACCTTTCACTGACATGATGGGGTGTACTGTATGTGCATTCACATCACCCCAATGTTTTTGGGTGATAGTCCCTAATGTTTAGCTTTTTAGTCAGAACCTCAAATCATACAGGCATATGTTATATGTAATCCATATAGTCACATATCTGGCTCTATATGCAGCAGGGCTGGAGGCAGAAGGAATCAGTTGGACCGGCATTTGATTTCCATAGGCGGGCACGTTTTTTCACGGGACTATGTGTGCATTTTTTTATAGGTGTTACAGTAAAGACCATAGGCATGATTTTCAAGTTTTAGGAAGCTTACAATTTATCCTACCAATCTGCGTGCCATTTATGATTTTCATATGCGCATTTTCGTGAACAGTTTAATTTCAATAATAACATTTTTGTTTCTCACAATAATTGCCACGTGGTTAATCATAAAAAATCTGAATTGGCATGATAAAAATATAAAAGTATAAATTCAACTAATGCCAGTGCACCAGCCTCTGCCATATTGATACACCGGGATCCATTGGCAGCTAAATAAATGAGCGCATGGAACTCAGAGAATGCAGCAGAAGGCTTATAATTTCCATTGTCAACTAAGTAAAATATATAAACCTAAGCCAAAAGCCAACAAATAAAAACAGTAGAAAATATCCTGATGAAAATTCAGGTTCTTTCAATCACATTCATCTCTCTACTCTGCCTCACTTTCTATATGTCTTAACTTGAGCTACCGCTAGTGAAGTGCAACAATGTATCAAATCAGTCAACTGGATCTGGCCAGAAGCTGTTGCTAGCAAACTTGCAACATTGTATCAACAAGCCTATTACGGGCTCTCAGAGTTTCATGCGTACAGACAGCTGTTTTTGGGTAAGGGAACAGTTATTTTATGAGGTTTCCTGTGGATATAAGGGATCATCATGAAATGTTGCTCTTTCACACCAAGGCCTGGTGATTATCGAGGGGGAGAGTATTGGAAACATTTTCAAATAGCCTACTGTGAGGCTAATAATTCGCAATGGACGTTAAAAACTATACTTCGTTGACTTAGGATACTGTGTGAGGTGAAGAAAAAAATGACTGAGAAACTCATCTTATTAGTGGTGAGTTAATAAGACAATCAAATCAGACATCCCCAAATGGACATGTTCCTACATTTGCATGCAGCATACTTTTTAAATGTCTTTAAAAAAAAATGTAACCTTTATTTAACTTCTATGTGAGCATGCATACTTCTGTGCGTGCTCTCAGCAGCCTGGTCTGATAGACGAGACATAACATAGTAAATGTAAATCCGGGAAGCTCAAATAAGTATATGTTATGTTTGGTATGGTTACATTAGACAGAAGGTTACTGAAGGCAAAAACGAAAGGAGGGTGGTTGGTCGGGGTGAATAGGTGGGCTTATAACACGAAGGTGCTCAAATCTCATCACGGACAACTTTAGCATTTTAGCTAATTAGTAACTTTTAAACTACTTACTACTTTTGAGCTACTTTGCAACTACTTAGCATGTTAGCTAACTCTTCCCCTAACCTATCTCCTAACCCCTAGTCTAGATAACTTTAGCCAGCTAGCTAACGTTAACACATCATATGAAATGGATGATGTAAATTCACAAATTAAATAGATACCATACGAAATGTAACATATCATAATAAATAGAGTGTCTTTGGATTTATGTACAGAATAATACAAAATGCCCTGAGACCAGGTTGTGCCCAGGCATGCACACTCCCCCAACATTATCAGGACAGAGAAACCAGACATTCTCATTGCTCACATAGAGCCCTCCAAACAAAAGACAATGACAACATTTAGAAAACTCGAAATTATGGTTAGGAAATAAATCAAAACTTGTGTGGCAGGTTGTGAACTCTGCAAAAAATGTTACCACTCTGAGAATGAGAACAGTAAACGACTGTAATAAAAACATGTATTAACAGAAATTAATGTAACCAACTGATGGGGATTAACGGTACATTTACTAGGCCTACTGCTGACATCCAGGACATCCGGAAAGTATTGGGAAATTTGACTTGGACTTTTTTCACATTTTGATATGTTACAGCCTAATTCTAAAATGGATTGAACTGTTTGTTTTTCTAATCAATCTACACACAATACCCCATAATAACAAAGCAAAAACAGGTTTTAGACTTTTTTGCAAATTTATAAAAAAAAAAAAAAAAAAACTGAAATATCACATTGAAATAAGTATTCAGACCCTTTATTCAGTACTTTGTTGAAGCACCTTTGGCAGCGATTACAGCCTCAAGTCTTCTTTGGGTATGACGCTACAAGGTTGGCACACCTGTATTTGGGGAGTTTCTGATATTCTTCTCTGCCGATCCTCTCAAGCTCTGTCAGGTACGATGGGGAGCGTCGCTGCACAGCTATTTTCATGTCTCTCAAGAGATGTTCGATCGGGTTCAAGTCCGGGCTCTGGCTAGGCCACTCAAGGACATTGAGAGACTTGTCCCAAAGCCACTCCTGCGTTGTCTTGGCTGTGTGCTTAGGGTCATTGTCCTGTTGGAAGGCGAACCTTCGTCCCAGTCTGAGGTCCTGAGCAGGTTTTCATCAAGGATCTCTCTGTACTTTTCTCTGTTCATCTTTTCCTCGATCCTGACTAGTCTCCCAGTCCATGCCGCTGAAAACATTGCCACGGCATGATTCTGCCACCACCATGCTTCACCGTAGGGGTGGTGCCAGGTTTCCTCCAAACATGACGCTTGCCATTCAGGCCAAAGAGTTTCATTTTGTTTTCATCAGACCAGAGAATCTTATTTCTCATGGTCTGAGAGTCCTTTAGGTGCCTTTTGGCAAACTCCAAGTGGGCTGCAATGTGCCTTTTACTGAGGAGTGGCTTCCGTCTGGCCACTCTACCATAAAGACCTGATTGGTGGAGTGCTGCAGAGATGGTTGTCCTTCTGGAAGGTTCTCCCATCTCCACAGAGGAACTCCAGAGCTCTGTCAGAGTGACCATTGGGTTCTTGGTCAGCTCCATGACCAAGGCCCTTCTCCCCTGATTGCTCAGTTTGGCCGGGTGGCCAGCTCTAGGAAGAGTCTTGGTGGTTCCAAATTTCTTCCATTTAAGAATGATGGAGCCCACTGTGTTCTTGGGGACCTTCAATGCTGGAGAAATGTTTTAGTACCCTTCCCCAGATCTGTGCCTCGACACTATCCTGTCTCGGAGCTCTAAGTACAATTCCTTCAACCTCATGGCTTGGTTTTTGCTCTGACATGCACTGTCAACTGTGTGCCTTCCCAAATCATTTCCAATCAATTGAATGTACCACAGGTTTATCTCCAATCAAGTTGTAGAAACATCTCAAGGATGATCAATGGAAACAGGATGCACCTGAGCTCAATTTCAAGTCTCAATGAAAGGGTCTGAATACTTATGTAAATAAGGTATTTCTGTTTTTTTATTTTCCATACATTTTAATAATAAAAGGAAAACAATGTATTTAATCCATTTTAGAATAAGGCTGTAACGTAACATAATGTGGAAAAAGTCAAAGGGTCTGAAAACTTTCCGAATGCACTGTATCCGATGGGGAATTGATAAAAAAAGAAAGGCGGGCCTCCCGGGTGGCGCAGTGGTCGCAGTACTAGCACTGCATCGTAGTGCTAGCTGTGCCACCAGAGACTCTGGGTTCGAGCCCAGGCTCTGTCGCAGCCGGCCGCGACCGGGAGGACCATGGGGCGGCGCACAATTGGCCCAGCGTCGTCCGGGTTAGGGAAGGTTTAGTCGGCAGGGATATCCTTGTCTCATCGCGCACTAGCGACTCCTGTGGTGGACCGGGCGCTAACCAGGTCGCCAGGTGCACGGTGTTTCCTCCGACACATTGCTGCGGCTGGCTTCCGGGTTGGATGCGCGCTGTGTTAAGAAGCAGTGCGGCTTGGTTGGATTGTGTTTCGGAGGACACATGGCTCTCGACCTTCGCCTCTCCCGAATCCGTACGGGAGTTGCAGCAATGAGACAAGACAGTAACTACTAACAATTGGATACCACGAAATTGGGGAGAAAAAGGGGGTAAAAAAAAGAAAAAAGAAAGTCAAAGGCCAAACAATTCCTAGAATTAAATAATGAGACCGCATTCTGGAGAGAGACCCGCCATACCCCACATCCCTCCCCTTTTTCTTGTCTCAACATTTAAAATGATTCTCAAGACACGTTGTCTTCACACATACTTTAGATGCTTTTCACTGACAGCCGCAACTCAATAATCAGCTAGGCATATTTCCACACACGCTGCCCAAATTGCTGGCTTCCTAAATAGTCCTATGCCAGAGGTTCCCAAACTTTTTGTCCCGCGACCCCATTTTGATATCAAAAAACGTTTGTGACTCCACCGTGTGAAGAAAGGCCAATATTGAGTTTTTTTTATTTGGGCTGTGACGGTCTATTACAAAACTGTCTGACAGTACTTTTGACAGTTTTTAAATCTGAAGGAAGTCTGGTTTGAAGTGACTGAAATGCATCAGAAAGGTATTGGAAAGTTCAGAAGATGATCAGGCAATAATTTTGAATAATCTTCTGTGTAGAAAAGAACATCATCATTGATGATGTCCTTTTCCCCCAGTATGATTTAATGCCTGCTGTTGTCCACTCTGTTCTAGTAAGTCCTGCGCGGCCTGTGGGCATTGTAGAGGGAAACAGAAAATACGTTCCGGAAACTCTTCTCTTTCAGTGATGGGGTCATATAATAATTTCTAACTTAAACGGTTCAAAAGATAGAGCCACATTTGTAGGAAGAAAACAGAAACCACTCTGTATATTACAACCACATCTAACGGCTACCACCAAGCACGATTTAATTTATTTTATTTCAGTTTCTCTCGCAACCCCATTTTCAAATCACCACATGGGGTCATGACCCCTAGTTTGGGAACCGCTGGCCTACGCGCTTGGGATTTGAAACAATTCAGTTATTTTTTTAAAGAAGCTAATGATCCTCTGCTGCTAAGTCATGCTCTCTGGTGAAGTATTTTGAATTATTTTATTTAGACAGCATTAATTATATAATTTTGGCAAAACGTCAATTTACTTTAGGGGACGCCAGCATCCGAACAGTGCACTGTGCACCCGCCAACTGTCCTTTCCAAATCGCAAGTGGCTACCTGAAACCAGAGATCTGTATATAATGACGAGATGCTCATGTTTCACCCTAACAATGGGAGTCATTGTCCCATAGGTGGGAATCCAGGCAACAAGCTTAGGTCTGCATATTAAGCCCATAGAAATGTATTGGGCTCATTCCGGACAGACTTTGGCGAGAATGAGCCCTCTCGCTTAGCCTCTTCCTCTCTGCTGAAACTATCTCACCGGAGAAAGCATCCGAGTGAGCGAAAGAGTGCCCATCTGTCTTACTATATGTAGCTCATGTATCTGATGCTGTCTGGTCCAGACAACATCAGATACATGGTGTACACATACTGAGACAGAGTGGCGCTGTTTTGCTCGCAGGGATGCTTCATCTGAGATTGATGCGTCTTTCTGTCGGCGCGCGTCTCGGTCAAATAAATTATCTATATTTTATTTGGACGGGCAAGGAGGTATGGTAGGGCGGGCCATAACGCTGGCCCTGATATGCAGTCAGTCTAAATGACAGGGGTGAGTGTTAATTCCCAATCAGGACTTTTCTTTCAAAATATTTTTGTTGCTGTTTTCAAATGAACAAAGGACTGATATAACCTTCTATAAACACATTGGATCTGTAGAAAAGTATCACCTGTTGAACAATTACAGGAATACTGACCTCAGTGTCTCCAGTTTACAGTGTGGACTCCCCAGTGCATCAGAGAGCAGCTTCACTCCTGAGTCTTCTAGGTGATTGAAGTTCAGCTCCAGCTCTCTCAGGGCTGAGGGGTTTAACATCAGAGCAGAGGCCAGAGCAGCACAGCCTTTCTCTCTGACTTTACAGCCTGACAGCCTGCAGAGTTGATCATGATTTTAGTGAACACACTACTACCCTCTGGTGCTGTAAGGGATAAATGCTAGCTATGTTCTCCCCATCATTATGAGCTCATACCAGTACCATATGCAGTTCACCTCTGTGATCTTACCTGTTCAACTGATATTCATTTCATCACATTTACAAAATGTTCAAGTCATAAATTATGTTTATTCAAATTAGAAGTTTATTATCCATTTGTTTAGGGTGGTTGAACAGATATCACAGGCTTTTGGGTGATGTTTACTATATACTCAGTTACTATAAGTTCAACTGTACATTGCAGGAACATTTAGCTTACTGACCTCAGTGTCTCCAGTTTACAGTGTGAACTCCCCAATCCATCAGAGAGCAGCTTCACTCCTGAGTCTTCTAGGTCATTGCCATGCAGGTCCAGCTCTCTCAGGTGTGACGGGTTTAACCTCAGAGCAGAGGCCAGAGCAGCACAGCCTTCCTCTCTGACTTCACAGCCTGACAGCCTGCAGAGAGTTGATCATAATTTTACTGAACACACTATTATCCTCTGTTGTATGTTAGCCGGCCCTGGTTATTAAAGTACATGTTTTTGCTCTTCAATATGCAGATAACTGATACTCAATTGTTACACAATGCATCAAATACTGATATCGGCACTTTATAAACACAGTTATACATTTTTTGACAATTACAGTAATACTGACCTAAGTGTCTCCAGTTTACAGTGTGGACTCCCCAGTGCATCAGAGAGCAGCTTAACTCCTGAGTCTTCTAGGGGGTTGTTACTCAGGTCCAGCTCTCTCAGATGTGAGGGCTTTAACATCAGAGCAGAGACCAGAGAAGCACAGCCTTCCTTTCTGACTTGACAGTCTGACAGCCTGCAGAGTTTATCATAATTTCATTAAACACACTATTACCCTTTGGTGGGAGAATGTTAGTTGTATAGTTCTCCCTCTTACCAACATGATGGACTGCATATGCAGTTGTATCACCCCTGTTACGTGTATGATATTAAGACATGTAACCATTTGTAGTGCATCTCTGTGAGATAGACTGTCAATTACACTTTTAACCTCACTGAGTATCCTCACATTGTATTCACATGAATGATGTTCTGTCTATAGAAAACAAAATATCTGCCTGGAACGTTAGAACAATGATAGACAAAGATTTTGTTACACATCCTGAAAGGCTAATGAAAATCAGGATTCCTCTCAACAAGACTAGGCATGCCACAATAATCAGGGCCTACGCAGCTACATTACCAAGCCCTGACAAAGTGAAAGAGCAGTTCTACTCAGAGCTAGACAACATAACCCAATCAACTCCCCAGAATGACAAACTAATCATTGCTGGAGACTTCAATGCTGGGGTGGGCAAAGACATCGCCAACACCAACTGGCAAGGAGTCATTGCCAAAAATGTGGGGAGTGGGGAACATGAATGGAAATTAGATCCTACTCCTGAGTAAATTATCAGATAATAGCCTCGTCATCACGAACACCATTTCAGGCAAGCAGACTACAAAAGTAGTACAAAACTACATGGATGCACCCAAGATCCAAGCACCGGCACCTGATGGATAATATCATTGTGTGTCAACGAGACAATAAGGACGTCAAAATTACAAGAGCCAGCTCCGATCGATGCAAGATCAATGGTGGGAGGGACTAACAGAGCTCACACAAATGTATGCAGACACACTACACCAAACAGTTATTTGAATGCCTCAAAATCATACACCGACCAGTGAAGTCTGGCACGTCACCTCTGAGATCAGCAAATGAGAAAACCTTCCTCAGAGATAAGTATTGCAGAGAGGTGGGTGGAACACTTCAGTAAACTCCAGAACAGACCATCCATTGCCGACTACTTAGCCATAAACCTGATGCCCCAAAAGGCCATCCAACATCACCTGGATGAACCACCTACACTCGAGAAAACTGAAAAAGATATCAGCATGATGAACTTGGGGAAAGCACAAGGAAAGCACAACGTTATCCCTACCGAACTCTATAAAACAGCTGTGCCAATTTTTATTTTTCATTTGACCTTTATTTAACTAGGCAAGTCAGTTAAGAACAAATTCTTATTTTCAATGACAGCCTAGGAACAGTGGGTTAACTGCCTTGTTCAGGGGCAGAACAACAGATTTTTACCTTGTCAGCTCTGGGATTCGATCTTGCAACCTTTTGGTTACAAGTCCAATGCTCTAACCACTAGGCTACCTACTCCATGACATCTTTACCAGCATCTGGGAAACAGAGGAAATTACCCAGGGGTACAAGGATGCTACCATTGTTGCGCTGTATAAAAACAAAGGCTGCAAAGCAGACAGCAACAACTATAGAGCAAATACAAGAAAAAATACAAGAAAAAATGTATTGAGCAAAACATGGACCTCTACTGCATGTTTATAGACCTCACCAAGGCTTTCGACACTGAACAGGAAGGGGTTATGGAAGATCCTCCAAAAATGTGTCTGCCCGCAAAAACTAATCAACATCATCCGTCTACTCCATGACGGAATGCAAGGCCAGGTCCGCTGTGGTGGTGACATTTCTGAAGCCTTTCCCATCTCCAACGTACTCAACCACACTACTAAGGACCTTAACAAAGGCATCTACATCAGATACAGGGAGGGTAGTTCAATCTACGATCTGCGCAGGCTCCGAGCAAAGACAGGCTTCTCGCGCACACAGAGACGGACCTCTAGTCATTGGCAGATTGCTTTGATGTACCTTGCAAGAGTTACGGTCTGACCATCAGCTTGAAAGAAATCTGTAGTCCTCAGTAAACCATCACCCCTTTCCAACCCAGTGGCCCTCAGCATCCACCTCAGTGGATCTGAGCTCCAGAATGTCGACCAGGATGGCTCACTCGACAAGAAATAACAAACAGAATTCAGAAAGCAAGCCAGTCATTGGGAAGGCTGAGGAAGAGGACGCTCAACCATCACACCATCACTTTCCACAAAGATGAAAATCTATAATGCGGTAGTCATCACAACCCAGCTGTATGGCTTTGTAACTTGGACCCTGTACAGTCACCACGTCAAACAGCTGGAGATATTCCATACATGATCTCTAAGATTTATTATGGGTATCCGGTGGCAAGACAAAGTCTCCAACCTGGAGGTAATGCAGAAGTGTGAGTGGAGTTGAGTGGTCGGAAATCCCGCTCATCACTTACAGAGTGGTGCATGAGCACAGCTCCAGTGCTCCACATCCTTTCCAACCACTCTACTAAAAAAATAGAATTAAGGCACAGCTCCAATGGACCGGCCATACCATCAGGATGCCCCAACACTGTCTCCCAAGAAGGATCTTCTTTTGCGAACTATACTGAACAAAAACATAAATGCAAAGTGAAACAATTTCAACGATTTTACTGAGTTACAGTTCATATAAGGAAATCAGTCAATTGAAATAAATAAATTAGGCCCTAATCTTTGGATTTCACATGACGGGGCTGGGGCGCAGCCATGGGTGGGTCTGGGAGAGCATAGGCCCACCCACTTGGGAGCCAGGCTCAGCAACATCTCTGTGTGTGCACAAAATTTGTGAGAAATATGTAACGGGTTTCGTCCTCTTCGTCTAAGGAGGAGTAGCAAGGATCGGACCAATACGCAGCGTGGTAAGTGTCCATAATGATATATTTAATAAATCAAAATGAACACTGAACGAAATAACTAAAGTACAAAACAAACAACCCGAAACAGTCCCGTATGGTGAAAACACTAACACAGGATACAACCACCCACCAAACACAAAGAAAAACAGGCTACCTAAACGTGGCTCCCAATCAGAGATAACGACTGACACCTGCCTCTGATTGGGAACCATACTAGGCCAAACACAGAAATAGACAACCTAGACATACAACATAGAATGCCCACCCACATCACACCCTGACCAAACAAAACATAGAAACATACAAAGCAATCTATGGTCAGGGCGTGACAAAATAATCATTTTGTGCGCCTGGAACATTTTTGGGATCTTTTATTTCAGCTCATAAAACATGGGACTAACACTTTACATGTTGCATTTATATTTCTGTTCAGTGTATATCACACGCACTGGATGACAGGCCGACCCATAAGCGTTTTAAACACAACCTCATGTTCTGCAATATGCAGCCCAGTCAACTCACAAATGTCACCTCCTCCTGATCCACCTGGAACTCCAAAACCCTCACAGCAGTAGACAACTGTTCAGTCTGCGCTTCAAAACTCAAACTCCTGAGCCAATCAAGAACCCACAATAAACCCCTAGTTACTGCAGCAGTCGTCATCATTAAAACCAACCGACTACCAAAGAGAGCGAAAGAGAGATTTAGCTAATCACTACGGGCCTCATTTCCAAGCATTTAAATCTAACATTAAAGGACAGACCTCAAATCTTGTGAGTTACTGTACACTCATATAGTAACATCTGGCTCCATATGCTCTCTGGACACAGTGTTAACAAACCTCCAGGCGAGCTTCAATGCCATACAACACTCCTTCCGTGGCCTTCAACTGCTTTTAAATGCTAGTAAAACTAAATGCATGCTCTTCAACCGATTGCTGCCCGCACCCGCACGCCCGACTAGCATCACTACTCTGGACGGTTCTGACTTAGAATATGTGGACAACTACAAATACCTAGGTGTCTGGTGAGACTGTAAACTCTCCTTCCAGACTCACATTAAGCATCTCCAATCCAAAATTAAATCTAGAACCGGCTTCGTATTTCGCAACAAAGCCTCCTCCACTCATGCTGCTAAACATACCCAGGTAAAACTGACTATCCTACTGATCCTTGACTTCGGCGATGTCATTGACAAAATAGCCTCCAACACTCTACTTAGCCAATTGGATGTAGTCTATCACAGTGCCATCCGTTTTGTCACCAAAGCCCCATATACTACCCACTACTGCGACCTGTAAGCTCTCGTTGGCTGGCCCTCGCTTCATATTCGTCGCCAAACCCACTGGCTCCAGGTCATCTATAAGTCTTTGCTTGGTAAAGCCCCGCCTTATCTCAGCTCACTGGTCACCATAGCAACACCCACCCGTAGCACGCGCTCCAGCAGGTATATTTCACTGGTCATCCCCAAGCCAAAACTGCCTTTGGCCGCCTTTCCTTCCAGTTCTCTGCTGCCAATGACTGGAACTAATTGCAAAAATCACTGAAGCTGGAGACTTATATCTCCCTTATTAACTTTAAGCATCAGCTGTCAGAGCAGCTTACCACTGCACCTGTACACAGCCCACCCAACTACCTCATCCCCATATTGTTATTTAATTTATTTTGTTCCCCAGTATCTCTACTTGCACATCATCATCTGCACATCTATCACTCCAGTGTTAATGCTAAATTGTAATTATTTTGCCACTATGGCCTATTTACTGCCTTACCTCCCTAATCTTACTACATTTGCACACACTGTTCATATATTTTTTCTGTTGTGTTATTGACTGTATGTTTGTTTATCCCATGTGTAACTCTGTGTTGTTGTTTTTGTCGCACTGCTTTGCTTTATCTTGGCCAGGTCGCAGTTGTAAATGAGAACTTGTTCTCAACTGGCTTACCTGGTTAAATAAAGGTGAAATACATTTTTTTATTAAAAAAAATATATGCATTAAGTCTGAAGGACAGGGGTGAGTATGCTTTTACGTTTTGATTCACAGTCAGGACTTTTCTTTCAATGTATTGTTTAGCTGTTATCAAATGCAAATAAACATGTGGATCTATTGAACAATTGCTAACCCTTATTTAAAAATGACAGAAATATTGACCTCAGTTTCTCCAGTTTACAGTGTGGACTCCCTAGTCCATCAGAGAGCAGCTTTACTCCTGAGTCTTTTAGAGGATTGTAGCTCAGATCCAGCTCTCTCAGGTGTGAGGAGTTTAAAGCGGATGCCAAAGCTTTACAGCATTTCTCTGTGAGGTCACAACTTTCCAACCTATTTGAAAAGTCAAATGTCATGTCACTTTAGAGAAAAGATTAATGACACTTTGTTTCATGTTATATATACAGTGTGGTCTGAAATTATTGACACCCTTGATAAAGATGAGCAAATATAAATAAAATAAATAATTTAATTTCTGAGCTATAATGTATGCTAAAAAAAAAAGGAAATTATATTATTTTATTATACAATTGCTCAGAGAAAAATATTTTGTTTAACATCTAATAAGCACTTGCATTGGAACTGGTGTTTTGGTCAGATGACATGAAAATAGAGCTCTTTGGCCACGTACACCAGTGGTGGGTTTGGCATTGAAATGAGAATGCATGAGCAGAAAATAACCCCATACCTATTGTAAAATATCATGGTAGACCTTTGATGTTATGGGTCTATTTTGTTTCCATTGGTCATGGGACCCATGTTAAGTTCAACGGCATCCTGAACTTTAATCAGTACTCGGATATTTTAGCCAAAAACATTGTTGCCTCTGCTACGCTGCAAGTGGATCTTCCAGCAAGACAATAGCCCCAAGCGTACATTAAAATCCACAAAGAAATGGTTAATTTGCCACAAAATCAACATTTTGCAATGGCTATCTCAGTCTCCGGACTTGAAAACCTTTGGTTTGAATTGAAGAAGGTAGTCCATAAGCACAGACAAAGGATATCAAGGATCTGGAAGGATTCTGTATGGATGAATAGTCTAAGATCCCTTCCAATGTGTTCTCCAACTCATAAAACACTTTAGAAAAAGGCTCAGTGCCGTTATCCTTGCAAGGAGAGGTATTGAAAACAGGGCTGTCAATAATTTTGACCCTTACCTTTTTGAGAAAAAAAATATGCCTTGTTAAACAAAATCTCTTTCTCTGAGCAATTTTATTAGTATACAATATATATAATTTCCCCCTTTTTTGGCATACAATATAGCTACGTATTTGAATGTTGTATTTTATACAGTCATTTTTACTCATCTTTATCAAGGGTGTCAATAATTTCAGACCCCACTGTACATACATATGTTTTTTTGTTATGACTATAAATTTGAATACCCATGTACTGTACTTACTGAGCTGTTCTGGAGGCTTTGACCACTGGCAACAGCCTCAAAAGACCTTCATCTGACCTGGAGTATTTTCTCAAGTCAAACACATCCAGCTCCTCTTCTGATGTAAGCAACACAAAGACCAGAGCGGACCACTGTTCAGGAGACAGTTCTTCTCTGGAGACACTGCCTGAGCTCAGGTAGCTTTGGATCTCCTCCACTAGAGAATGGTCATTGAGTTCATTCAGACAGTGGAACAGATTGATGCACCTTCCTGGAGAGAGATTCTCCTTAATCTTCCACTTGATGTACTTGACTGTTTCAGCATTGGTTTGTGAGCTGATTTTCGTCTGTGTCAGTAGGCCTCGTAGGAGAGTATGATTGGACTCCAGTGTGAGGCCGAGAAGAAAACGGAGGAACAGGTCCAGGTGTCCATTCTCACTCTGTAAGGCCATCTCCACTGCGCTTACATTGAGGCAAAATGTAGGATTGTTTTTGAATGGCGTAAGTACTTCAGAGGTTGATTCAGGTTGAACCATTAGATTCACACCACTGTTGTTGAATGTGAGAAACACGTATACAGCAGCCAGAAACTCCTGAATGCTCAGATGCACAAAGCAGTACACCTTCTGCTGGTACAGCCCACTCTCTTCTTTAAAGATCTGTGTGCACACTCCAGAGTACACAGACTCCTCGCTGACGTCGACGCCACACTCTCGCAGGTGTTCCTCATAGAAAATCATATTTCCTTTTTCCAGCTGTTGAAATGCCAGCTTTCCCAGTGACAGAATGCTCTCTTCATTCCAGTGTGGATGTGTCTCATCGTTCCTATGATATTTCTCAATCATCTGTTTCATCAGGACTACCAGCAAGTGTGTGTACATCTCAGTCAAAGTCTTTGGCATTTCTCCTCTCTTTCCTTTTTTCAACATGTGCTCAAGAACTGTACCAGAAATCCAACAGAAGACTGGTATGTGGCACATGATGAAGAGGCTCCTTGATGATTTTATGTGTGAAATGATTCTGCTGGCCATATTCTCATCACTGATTCTTTTCCTGAAGAACTCTTCCTTCTGTGGGTCATTGAACCCTCGTACCTCTGTCACCTGGTCAACACACTCAGGAGGGATCTGATTGGCTGCTGCAGGTCGAGAGGTTATCCAGAGGAGAGCAGAGGGAAGCAGATTCCCCTTGATGAGGTTTGTTAGCAGCACATCCACTGAGGTTGACTCTGTGATGTCACACCAGCTTTCATTGTTCTGGAAGTCCAGGGGAATTTGGAACTCATCCAGTCCATCAAAGACAAACAGAATTTTGTAACTTTCATAGTTTGAGATTCCTGATTCCTTGGTTTCTACAAAAAAGTGATGAAGAAGTTCTAGCAAACTGTGTTTCTTGTATTTCATTAAATAAAGCTCCCGAGAAGAAAATGGAAATATGAATTGGACATCCTGATTTGCTTTTCCTTCAGCCCAGTCCATAATGAACTTCTGCACAGAGACTGTTTTTCCAATGCCAGCGATTCCCTTTGTCAGCACTGTTCTGATAGGTTGGTCTTGTCCAGGTAAGGATTTGAAGATGTCATTGCATTTGATTGAGATCTCTTGTGTTGCTGGTCTCCTGAATGCTGCCTCTATCTGTCTCACTTCATGTTCATTATTGACCTCTCCACTTCCACCTTTTGTGATGTAGAGCTCAGTGTAGATCTTATTGAGAAGTGTTGGGTTTCCTTGTTTAGCTATTCCCTCAAACACACACTGAAACTTATTCTTCAGATTAGATTTTAGTTTACGTTGGCACTTCACAGCAAGCTCATCTGAAAGACAGAAAATACAGATTGTAAAACATATTTGAATTCGTGTTGCACACGTTTGGAGATAGATAGCCTGCATGTCAACTAAGGATAATATCTGTGCAGGTCCTTCATTTACGTAGAGGCATCTATTGACACTGTAATATACAATATGTCAATAGATGCCTCTAGGTCAGTAGTTCCCAAACTTGTTATAGTCCTGTACCCCTTCAAACATTCAACCTCCAGCTGCGTACCCTCTCTAGCACCAGGGTCAGCACGCTCTCAAATGTTGTTTTTTGCCATCATTGTAAGCCTGTCACACACACACTATACGATACATTTATTAAACATAAGAATGAGTGAGTCTTTGTCACAACCCGGCTCGTGGGAAGTGACAAAGAGCTCTTATAGGACCAGGGCACAAATAATAATATAATAATAATCAATAATTTTGCTCTTTATAGTGAATAACTCACCACAGGTTAATGAGAAGGGTGTGCTTGAAAGGATGCACATAACTCTGCAATGTGGGTTGTATTGGAGAGAGTCTCAGTCTTAAATCATTTTCCACACACAGTCTGTGCCTGTATTTAGTTTTCATGCTAGTGAGGGCCGAGAATTCCCTCTCACATAGGTACGTGGTTGCAAAGGGCATCAGTGTCTTAACAGCGCGATTTGCCAAGGCAGGATACTCTGAGCGCAGCCCAATCCAGAAATCTGTCAGTGGCTTCTCATTCAATTCCATTTTCACAGAACCACTTGTTGCAATTTCGATGAGGTTCTCTTGTTCAGATTTCGGTAAGTGGACTGGAGGCAGGGCATGAAAGGGATAATGAATCCAGTTGTTTGTGTCATCCATTTTGGGAAAATACCTGCGTAATTACGCACCCAACTCACTCAGGTGCTTCGCTATATCACATTTGACATTGTCCGTAAGCTTGAGTTCATTTGCACACAAAAAATCATACAATGATGGAAAGACCTGTGTGTTGTCCTGCACATTGAATATAGTTGCGGAGAGTCCCTGTAATCCTAGATTCAGATCATTCAGGTGAGAAAAAACATCACCCAGATAGGCCAGTTGTGTGAGAAACTCGTCATCATGCAAGCAGTCAGACAAGTGAAAATTATGGTCAGTAAACAGAACTTTAAGCTCGTCTCTCAATTCAAAAAAACGTGTCAATACTTTGCCCCTTGATAACCAGCGCACATATGTATGTTGTAAAATCGTTACATGGTCGCTGCCCATATCATTGTATAGTGCAGAAAATACACAAGAGTTCAGGGGCCTTGCTTAAACAAAGTTAACCATTTTCACTGTGGTGTCCAAAACCTCTTTCAAGCTGTCTGGCATTCCCTTGGCAGCAAGAGCCTCTCGGTGGATGCTGCAGTGTACCGAAGTGGCGTCGGGAGCAACTGCTTGAACGCACGTTACCACTACACTATGTCTCCCTGGCATGGTTTTTGCTCCATCAGTACAGATACCAACACATCTTGACCACCAAAGACCATTTGATGTCACAAAGCTGTCCAGTACTTAAAAAATATCCTCTCCTGTTGTCCTGGTTTCCAGTGGTTTGCAGAAGAGGATGTCTTCCTACGAACATATACCAGGAGCTGTGCCAGGCCCGCCACGTCTGTTGACTCATCCAGCTGTAACGAATAGAATTCACTGGCTTGTATGCGAAGCAGTAATTGTTGAAACAAAACATGCCAATTTGAAAAATAAGCCACAGGAATTTTTTGAGGGAGAATTAAGACGACTTCGAGTAGTAAGACATATATAAAAGCAACTGATACCATTAATAAGAAGGGGCTAGAAGCGTCTTACATGGTGAGCTACCGAGTGGCTAGGACAGGCAAGCCCCATACTATTGTGGAGGACTTAAGTCCAACGTCCCTGTCTGAAGTTCGGTGCTCTCCCGGGTAAGGGGGCAGTAGCTCTTCGGCTGCATCAGATTCACAACTGTCAGTGTCCATGCTAGCTGGGCTAACAACAAATGTAGAATTACTGATGCTAGCATTGGATGTGCTCGTGGAAGCAGAACAACTTGTGTCGTCGACCGGTGCAGGTGTAGTACTGCTGGTAGTAGCAGTACTACCAGTAGAGCTGGTATGCGTCTCTATGGACGCGGGCCTTACTTTTTTAAACCATTTATTCATTTTAGAGCAAACAGAATGAGCAGTAGCTACGTTTGGCTACATACGGACCGTTAATGGAATTCCCGCGAGAGAGTAACGGTTAATGTGATTGGATGTTAATTATTAGACTAGGCTACATTTAAAAAAAAAGTGAATCACATTTATATTTGGCGTGCCCCCGACGGCATTGTGCGTACCCCAGTTTGGGAATACCTGCTCTAGGGAAATGAAATACAGTATGTCAATAGATGCATCTAGGGAAATGAAATACAGTATGTCAATAGATGCATCTAGGTAAATGAAATACAATATGTCAATAGATGCATCTAGGTAAATGAAATACAATATGTCAATAGATGCATCTTGGTAAATGAAATATCCCTTTCAGTGTAGCTTAACCTGTTAAACTCTGAAGCCCTCTGGTGGCATTTTCTATGAGAAACATATATTGTAGGCTAATCTACCTTCATTAGATACATCAAGGATTATCTATTATATTGATAAGATAGTCGAGTGACCGCTCTAAAAATGGAAATACATTTTCTCAACTATGGAAGGCAGGCTATGATTGAATGGAGCGTGCACAGCGCAATCAGCACAGCTGCATCTCTCGTGTTAGTGGGCATGATCGTAATCCATACCCAACCCTCCAGTAAGTTGTGATGAAATCACTCACAATACTCAGTTTTGGGTGAGACTGACTTTATAACCAAAACTATCCTATTTACACTTTGTAGACAATTTTTACTCTAGAAATATGTTTCTGACTCATATCGATGCCACATAGACCATTTAAAACCAAGCAGAGGGAGTTGACCTTGAAATCTGGATGATAAATGCACTGCATTACGATGACCACTAGGGTGTACCCCTTTCCATGCATACAACATTTTCGCAACTTTGGTGAGTTTACCTAAATTGCATACCTATGAATACGACCATAGCGCACTGGGTGTGGGCGGGAGCATTCTTATGACTTTGCCAGCAGTAAGATTTGACCTCGATTTCCAAAAAGACAAGTGATGTAGTTTTCAAAAGATATGTCACTTACTACTTTCGGAGTCCACTTAAGCTTGCGCTCCCGGTACTGAGTACAAAACAATGCTCAGAGTTTAACAGGTTAAAGACTTAAAGCTGGAATCCTTAATGGTGAAACTGCCACGTCCATTTGCGATATTACAACAAGAAAGAAGTTACTGCAAACAACAAATACAGTTTTTTCCCTCAGACATCATTGCACGCGCGATAGAAAAGCATATGTACTGCAATTTATTTGACTAATGCTGCACAATGCGCCTCAGCTCGGCAACAAAAACAATAACAACAGTGGTGGGGCGGCCAGTGGTGCTGTTCCCCCTACTGTAGATTCACTCTTTAAGACTTACTTTTCTCCAGTATGTCAGCGAGCTCTGTTTGGTTCATGTTCCTCAGCATATGCAGTGTGATCTTCAGAGCTCCCTCCCTGGCATTGCTCTCCTGCTTTGCAATTTCAATATCCACTACTTCCTTGTCCTCCCCCTGGCTCTCAAAGCACTCTGAGCTCAGAATCCTCTTAAACCTCTTCAACTGACTCTTCAGAAAAGTCATGATATCGTCTTCGAGCGACTAACATAGAATGTAAAAAGTTATACAATCAGTTAATAATTTTATAAAAAGATTACAATCAAAAGCTTTTCATGAACAGTATATGATAAGTTTAGCTAATCTTAACAATTGATTTATTTCAACTGTGAAGACTGTAAAACATAGCTAAGCCAGCCCACCCTGAATATGGAGGACAGGTCCGTTTGATGACTCTGGGTAAACTGACTCTCTGTCTCGGTCTCTGACTGTGATCTCTCCAGACTGTTTCTGTGGACAAACATGAGGTCACATAACTTTGCATAACCATTTACACACCTGGAGAGTTCATACAAACAGGCAAACACAGGTTACCACACATATACAACTCAGGGAGGGAGAGGGTATTTGGCAGATAATGGATTCTTGACAAATGTGTCATGTACACGCACACAGCAAAGAAATGTATATTACCAACCGTCCACAAGGAAACGTCCTACATACACACAGCACTGTGCACAGCAGAGTTCTTACCTCTGTTTAGTAGCAGAGATTCCCTCTCTGAATGAAACTGACTGTATCTGGACACTCTTCATGGACACACAACTGGGTACAGGTGAGACTGGCCTCTCCTGTTCGATCCTGTCAACAACATGAAGAGAACAGAGTTCCTAGTCTTCACAACCTGCTGTATGTATTGAAAAAAGGATTTACAGCTCATTGATTCTATCTACTGTATGTATGTGCCGACTGGTTTTGTTGGTTGAGAAAATCAAAGACAGACATAACGACCAGGGAGAAGACAAACACACTGAGGAAGTGTCCACTACTCAATAGGCAGGCCAGTCCCGCAAGTTTGTACCTTTGTTTAGTAGCAGAATTTCTCTCCCCGAATGTGATTGGAGCCATCATAGACTGGTCACTCTTCATGGACACACAGCTGGGTACAGGTGAGACTGGTCTCTCCTGTTGGATTGAGCTTCAACACAACTGACCTTCAGTCTCTTATATATTTGACCAGGTGCTGATGTCCTCTTTTACTGAACATAGCACTGCCTCTATACACACACAAAGTCATTTCCATTACCAACAGTCTACAAGGAAACAGCCTACATACCATACACACAGCAAGTGTACCGACAGTTCTCTAATGACATAAAGCAGAGTTCTTACCTCTGTTTAGAAGCAGAATTTTTCTCTCCGAATGTGATTGGAGCCATCATAGACTGGTCACTCTTCATGGACACACAGCTGGGTACAGGTGAGACTGGTCTCTCCTGTTGGATTGGGCTTCAACACAACAGAACAGGCCTTCAGTCTCATTTAGGGCCCGATTCAATCCATATTGCAGAAATTCTGCGGTATAGAACGATTGAAATGCAAAGGTAATATTTGATTGAGCCGACATATGCAGCGTTTACTGTGAACACAGTCTCTGTGAATGCTGGAACATTGCTGAATTGAATCAAGCCCTTATTCTCCCTAATGATGAAATAATATCACTGCTGAGCTCAGACACACACACACAGACTCTACTCCCACCTTTCAACTTTGTGGTCTATGTCATCCTTAACATAGGGTGACATTTTAAAGGCAGTAGCAACCTCCTCTCTCCCCCCAGAGAGACTCATTTTAAAGACCGTGCTCCCTCAGGGGAGTCCCAGATCAGCTGACCTGTGAACACAAATAATGGCATCAGGCTCTCTCTAAAACGCAATATATAATAAAAGGGCTATGATAGCGTGACACTCTTTCAGGTAGAACCACAGCCGACAACTGTAGCCTACATCCCACCTACTGCCACACAACCAGGATCAAACACATTAGTGGTGCATACATCGCTGGATTAAACACAACAGGATAACCATCACTGGATTCAACACTAGTCATGTATTAGCACACATCCTCCATTTTAACATCCATTTCACAGATCACCATGATTCACTTCCTCTTTGATTACGTGTTGTCCTTCAGTACTAAGAAGTGATGCAGCTTTCAAACACTAGTAATCCGTTACACCATTCTTTAAAACACTGTTAATTCCTTAGACTACATCAGGTAGTCACTCTCACTCTCAACTTTGGTACTTACTTTACTTCTTTCCCCTCTCCAGTTTAGGGTGAATTCTGTACGTCTGTCATCTCAAAATGGATTCTGTAGAGACTTTCACTTTCAGCTTCCATGCCCAAATATGGAACAGGGAGTGGTGCTAACAACCAATATCTTATGTCCAAGCATTATTTTAAGGTATTATATGCCAATGAGGGTTGAGCAATTTTGCATAATTCCAATGTGGAAGCAATTGTCAACTACAACCATCCAGAGAACAACACAGACTAATTCACACTAGTGACTATAGGATGTATAATTCACCGTGTCATTCTGAGGGGGATCACATCGTTATGGACCTGGAGGCTTTGCTGCAATAATCTGTGCACATGGACAATTAATTGGGACTGCACCTTTAACGCTGGACATGGTGCTAATCAGGTAGTCTGAACTCTATCGCTTCCCATCCTGTCATTGCAAAGCCCCCCCACCCTTCCTCTGATCTTACTGTAACCTTGATTGTGCATCAGGCTTACAATAATCAATTCATTAAAGCTCACGCAGGAATTATAGCTACAGTGAACATGAAGCTCCCAGAGCTTAAAAAGGTCCAATGCAGCCGTTTTTATCTCAATATCAAATCATTTCACGAGTAACAATTAAGTAGCTTACAGTGATTGTTTTAAATTCAAATGGTCAAAAATAGTTTCTTAACAAAGAACAATTTATCAAGTAAGAATTTTGCTGGGACTGTCTGGGAGTGGTTTGAGTGGGGAGGGGAAAACAGAAAACTAGCTCTTGGTAGAGAGGTTTTGAACTCTTTCTTATTGGTCTATTAACACATTTACTGCCTGGCAGGCCAAAACTCCATCGAACCAAAACAGGCTGAAATTTTAGGCAGTCTTTTGAGACAGCTCTTACACTAAAAGGGCATTATCATATTTAAAAAAAAATCACAGTATTATTCGAAACCTCAATGTGGAAATAAATATAAAACACAGGACATTTAGTTATTGAGTGTACTGGGCCTTTAAGGTAGTGCAGCCAGGAGGTGGATACCTGCTGGAACCTATCATATGTAGGAGGGATTCCTTATAATCAAGGTCCCCATCTCTGCAGCCATGTTATCTGTGGAGGCTTCCCTGCCTGCGCTTTAATCTCTGACTAGGATACCATAGGGCAGGAGTCAGCAACAGGTGGCCAAAACTGATCCGCAAGTGTTGTTTTTTTGGCCCCCCAAAGTTTTTAGGATTGTATAAAAAATATATATAATAAAATACTAAAATCACCAGGAACTCAGCTAAAAGAAAATATTTTGAAAATATGTTTCCAAGTACAGTAGTCCCACAAATAAAAAGACATACTGTATATTAGGGTTCCCCAATAGGCGCCCATTGATTTATATGGATTATTTGGATCAATTTGCAGTGTACAAATTATTTATAGCTACGGTATCTTCCGAAAGTATTCATACCCCTTGACTTATTCCAGTTTGTTGTTACTTAAATTGAATTTTTTTCTCTCACCCATCTACACACAATACCCCATAAAGACAAAGTGAAAACATGTTTTTAGACATTTTAGCAAATTGAATAAAAAATTTTAACAAAAATCTCTCATTTACATACAGTGGGGAGAACAAGTATTTGATACACTGCTGATTTTGCAGGTTTTCCTACTTACAAAGCATGTAGAGGTCTGTAATTTTTTATCATAGATACACTTCAACTGTGAGAGACGGAATCTAAAACAAAAATCCAGAAAATCACATTGTATGATTTTTAAGTAATTAATTTGCATTTTATTGCATGACATAAGTATTTGATCACCTACCAACCAGTAAGAAATCCGGCTCTCACAGACCTGTTAGTTTTTCTTTAAGAAGCCCTCCCGTTCTCCACTCAGTACCTGTATTAAATGCACCTGTTTGAACTCGTTACCTGTATAAAAGACACCTGTCCACACACTCAATCAAACAGACTCCAACCTCTCCACAATGGCCAAGACCAGAGAGCTGTGTAAGGACATCAGGGATAAAATTGTAGACCTGCACAAGGCTGGGATGGGCTACAGGACAATAGGCAAGCAGCTTGGTGAGAAGGCAACAACTGTTGGCGCAATTATTAGAAAATGGAAGAAGTTCAAGATGACGCTCAATCACCCTCGGTCTGGGGCTCCATGCAAGATCTCACCTCGTGGGGCATCAATGATCATGAGGAAGGTGAGGGATCAGCCCAAAACTACACGGCAGGACCTGGTCAATGACCTGAAGAGAGCTGGGACCACAGTCTCAAAGAAAACCATTAGTAACACACTACGCCGTCATGGATTAAAATCCTGCAGCGCACGCAAGGTCCCCCTGCTCAAGCCAGCGCATGTCCAGGCCCGTCTGAAGTTTGCCAATGACCATCTGGATGATCCAGAGGAGGAACGGGAGAAGGTCATGTGGTCTGATGAGACAAAAATAGAGCTTTTTGGTCTAAACTCCACTCGCCGTGTTTGGAGGAAGAAGAAGGATGAGTACAACCCCAAGAACACCATCCCAACCGTGAAGCATGGAGGTGGAAACATCATTCTTTGGGGATGCTTTTCTGCAAAGGGGACAGGACGATTGCACCGTATTGAGGGGAGGATGGATGGGGCCATGTATCGCGAGATCTTGGCCAACAACCTCCTTCCCTCAGTAAGAGCATTGAAGATGCGTCGTGGCTGGGTCTTCCAGCATGACAACGACCCGAAACACGCAGCCAGGGCAACTAAGGAGTGGCTCCGTAAGAAGCATCTCAAGGTCCTGGAGTTGCCTAGCCAGTCTCCAGACCTGAACCCAATAGAAAATCTTTGGAGGGAGCTGAAAGTCCGTATTGCCCAGCGACAGCCCCGAAATCTGGAGAAGGTCTGTATGGAGGAGTGGGCCAAAATCCCTGCTGCAGTGTGTGCAAACCTGGTCAAGAACTACAGGAAACATATGATCTCTGTAATTGCAAACAAAGGTTTCTGTACCAAATATTAAGTTCTGCTTTTCTGATGTATCAAATACTTATGTCATGCAATAAAATGCAAATTAATTACTTAAAAATCATACAATGTGATTTTCTGGATTTTTGTTTTACAGACCTTACAGACCTCTACATGCTTTGTAAGTAGGAAAAGCTGCAAAATCGGCAGTGTATCAAATACTTCTTCTCCCCACTGTAAGTATTCACACCCCTGAGTCAATACATGTTAGAATCACCTTTGGTAGCGATTACAGCCATGAGTCTTTCTGGGTAAGTCTCTAAGAGCTTTGCACACCTGGTTTGGCCATTATTATTTTCAAAATTCTTCAAGCTCTTTCAAATTGGTTGTTAATCATTGCTAGACAGCCATTTTCAAGTCTTGCCATAGATTTTCAAGCAGATTTAAGTCAAAGCTGTAACTCGGCACCTCGGGATCATTCACCGTCTTCATGGTAAGCATCTGCAGTGTATATTTGGCTTTGCGTTTTAGGTTATTGTCCTACTGAAAGTTGAATTCATCTCCCGGTGTGTGATGGAAAGCAGACTGAACAAGGTTTTCCTCTAGGATATTCCCTGTGCTTAGCTCCATTCCGTTTATTTTTTATCCTGAAAAACTCCCCAGTCCTTAACGATTATGCGTACCCATAACATGATGCAGCCAACACTATGCTTGAAAATATGAAGAGCGGTATTCAGTAATGTGTTATTGGATTTGCCCCAAACATAACACTTTGTATTCGGGGAAAAAAAGGAAATTGCTTTGCCACATTTGTTTGCTGTATTACTTTAGTGCCTTGTTGCAAACAGGATGCATGTTTTTTTTTTTTTATATATTTTTATTCTGTACAGGCTTCCTTATTTTCTCTGTCATTTAGGTTAGTATTGTGGAGTAACTACAATGTTGTTGATCCATCCTCAGTTTTCTCCTATCACAGCCATTAAACTCTGCAACTGTTTTAAAGTCAACATTGGCCTCATGGTGAAATCCCTGAGCAGTTTCCTTCCTCTCCGGCAACTCAGTTAGGAAGGACTCTGGTATCTTTGTAGTGACTGGGTGTATTGATACACCATCCAACGTGTAATTAAGAACTTCACCATCCTCAAAAGCGATATTCAATGTCTGCTTTTATAAAAAATTTACCCATCTACCAATAGGTGCCCGTCTTTGCGAGGCATTGGAAAACCTCCCTGATCTTTGTGGTTGAATCTGTGTTTTAAATTCTCTGCTAGACAGAGGGACCTTACAGATAATTGAATGTGTGGGGTACAGAGATGAGGTAGACATTCAAAAATGATGCAACTTAAGTGACTTAAGCACATTTTTACTGCTGAACTCATTTAGTCTTGCCATAACAAAATGGGAGTGAAGGCACTGTGTGTTCCGGCACCCCAACCATCTACTCAAGGAAAAATCAGCCCATGACTGAATGGAATTGGGGACCCCTGCTGTATGTGAACATGGCTCAATGTAATCAAGACATGAAATTATCATTTTCAAATACAAATCTCTTTTTGGGCTTACTTGTGGTCAATTTTAAGTGTACAAATGAATATAATTATGTTTTCCGATCCCCTGACCATCTGCTCTGACAAAAAGAGATCCGCTCTGACACTTTCTAGCAGAATAAAATGTTAAGACGTCCAAGGTGGGTGAATACTTACAGGCACTGTGCAGAGATGTGGGCCAATTCAGCTATTCATAAAATAAAGGGCTAAAATTTCACTATTGATTTAGTGGTGGGTACCACGGTTTGAGGTGAGGTGCTATGGACCAGGACAGATTGTAATCAATAGGATGTGTAAATAGCCACTACTAAACCCCAGCAAACTTTCATAACAGCTAACCAAAAACCATCCTTATCATGTACAAAATTGCATGGCAAAATCAAGTCAACTGGATATACAGCACTTGGTTTGAAGGTACTTAGGGGTGATCTGGCTACAAATTCAGGTTTTTTGGATGTCGCAGGATAAAGAGGTTGTCAGCTCTTGCAACAGGACAATGATGCACCTGTCAATTGAAACAGATCTGAAATTAAATTGCAGGATAATTATAACGGAGCAGGAGAGCTTATAAATCATCGAAAATCGTTCAAGTACCAAACAGAGGTGCTCTTCCAGTACTTTCTTAGTGCCAAATTCAAGTCCAAGCACCTTGTCCGTATCCTGTAGTATCAAGAACATCAGCACGGAATCAACACTTCATTAACTTAACATTCCCCATTTATTTTGAACACTTAACTAAAAAAACTACATTTCAGAAATGTATGCAACAGTGCAAATCATACACAAAAAACCATTCAGGTTGATACATCATGATTTAAATTAATAAATATACATGACTTATTTTACACTTTGAGATGCTACAAGCACTTTTCACAGTTATAACATTTTCCACATATCCGACACTCTCTCAAGTCAGTCTGCTATGAAATGGGAAAAACTACACCAATCCCAGGTTACAACAATCTTTCTAGGATTAAAACAAACAATGAATACTGTTTTACAAACATTTATCCCAATTATAAAACAAAACATACCCTGTTTTGGTTACCCTTGTTTCTCTGATTCATTTTGTGAGCCAACAATGAAACTTCAATATGTATACTATACACAGTATGCATGTTATCTATTTAAGTTTAGAAGCTATTTTGCTTATTCTTCCAAGTATATTAATCAAGCTGTTGCCACATGTATAATATCAAGACACAGGTTCATTCTATGAATTACACAAGTTGCCAGTAGGTAATATCTTAACAAATAGACAGTGACCTGTTAATGTTTTGTATTAACCTAAAAACACAGAAAACTGCTTATACACCCCAATATGTCAGGTGAATGGATTGAATGAAATAAAACCCCATTTCTCCAGTAATTAAAACATCCCCAAAACCCTCTTCATTCAAGAGCAAGATAGATTACGTTTGTAAACATTAACAGAAGATACTGTAAACTATATCGGTAAGAAGGAATTCAATAATAGTACACTGCCCATTCGATGACTAATGCCTCTAGAAAACTAAAGTTTGATATTGCTCCTATAGCCTACAGGTGTTTTTTTGTCTATGAATTTGAGAGGGGTTACAATTCACCAGCCCCATTCCTCAGCTGTATACCAAGACAAGTGGCGGGCTGCAGTTTTGCTGTAAAACAAATCCCAGAATGTAGCTTTAATATGGGCCATTTCAATATTTTCCATTAACTTACGCACCTCGCACATTTTATGACCCCAACAGCAGCAAGTTATCGATGGGGCAGTGTATATGCAAAGGTTCCCATTATAACATACTTTTACTCGTCTCTGAAACTATGTGAAAGCAAGCAAAACATATGAACCGGTGAAAAGCACTTATTTGCCTTTGTTGTTTTAATATTGAAAAGTTGTGCTTTTTAATTTGGGATGAAATTGTGTAATAAAATAAAAACATTTTTTTCCCTTTCCAAATCTCAAGTGCTTAAATCTTCACTTGCACCCAATTACCAACTGAAAAGTGAAATGTCATCAATAACAAAAAAATAAGTCTTAAATTCTCATGGCATAGCCAGAACATTTCAGTCATTAGAATAGGGGATAATAGGAGACATTTTATAATTACTGTCGAGAAATTGAAATTAATGTAAGCCCCATTTACTGTAGGTTCCTAGTGCAGGTTTCTTGTCTCCCATAATCCATTAAATTAAACTCATTACATAACATTTTTCCTAAAACATCTCTAAATAATTGATTCCCTTTAAAGATGGAAGTGTCACTGTCCGCCCCACAGCCGTTGTTATTGCTTATGTCGACGAAGCAGAGGTGGGGAGTGTATCAAGGGGGAAAAATACAGTGTTGTTGTTTGCAGTAACTTCTTTGTTGTTGTAATATCGTACATGAACGTGGCAGCTTCACCCTTAAGGATTCTAGCTTTAACTAATAAACAGGATGACCACAAAATATGCAAACATATTCCACTAGTCGTTAACAATTGTTACTGGGATGTAATGCTTGATATTTGAAGAATACAATTGATCAATTACCAATTGTCTTAACATAATATGAAACCATCTCCACATGCATAAATATTGTTCCATTGTTTACCTTTTCACCTTCCAAGAACAAGAAGTCCAATAAATTAAACTGGTTAAGCCACTGCTTGGAAAAACACTAAAAGTGCCAGATGTTCATCAGTTAAAATTAACTTTTTTTTCATGGAATTAAAGTAGTCTGGGATCTGTTCTATTGTAATTTCAATTATTGATATATATACACAGTCAAAAGTTAGGACACACCTACTCATTCCAGGGTTTTTCTATTTTTTTTTTTAAAAAACCATTTTCTACATTGTAGAATAATAGTAAAGACATCAACACTATGAAACACCACATATGGAATCACTTAGTAACCCAAAATGTGATTCTTCAAAGTAGCCACCTTTTGCCTTGATGACAGCTTTGCACACTCTTGGCATTCTCTCAACCAGCTTCATGAGGTAGTCACCTGGAATGCATTTCAATTAACAGGTGTGCCTTGTTAAGTTAATTAGTGGAATCTCTTTCCTTCTTAATGTGTTTGAGCCAATCAGTTGTGTTGTGACAAGGTAGGGGTGGAATACAGAAGATAGCCCTATTTGGTAAAAGACCAAGTCCAAATTAGAAATATATTTAGATTAGTTTTTTGGTTACTACATGATTCCATATGTGTTATTTCATATAGTTTTGATGTCATCACTATTATTCTACAATGTAGAAAACAGTAAAAATAAAGTAGGTGTGTCCAAACTTTTGACTGGTACACCATATTATATATATATATATATATATATTTAATTATTGAAGAATAGAACTTACAGTAGAAATGCTTTACAAGCTTAGCACAGCTGTCTACCACAGCTCAAAATATGCCTTTATTACTCCATTGTTTACAAACAAAAACATGATTTGCTTCAAAATATTAAAGGATTTGGCTTTGTGCAGCGTAATATATCTTCCATAATCCACAATTAGGTTTCTGCAGGTTTGCATGGGCTTGAAAAATGTGCCTAAATTGACCTAATTGTATATAAAAATGTGCAAAAACTCCTTGATTTAGGTTAACTGGTCATAAAAACATCTCCATTGTTCACATAGTCTGCTGGCTGAACAGGAAGTGCCTAAACAAGTGGCAGGGCTGCCATTTGGTTTTTGAAATCTACTGTCAAAAAACAAAACAGCTGCCCTGCCTCCTAATTTAGTATACAGCGGAGGGATGGTGCTAGGGAAATGTAGCCCTCTCAAATTCATACACACTGATCTAAATGCAAGGACTGACAGTCCATGACAACCACATTAGTTAATTTGTTTGTGATGCTTTTTTGTTTACAATTACAAGCTTATATTTTGGGCTATGATTGGGTAAGGCAGTTGTACGCTAATGCAGGTATGTAGAAGTTAAATTCTTCAAAAATCATGGGCTGTATATAATTCATTTATGGATATATCAATCCCGGACTCTAGCTTTAAGGGCCTTCAAGATGTTTAATTCTTACAGAATTCACCTTTAAAGCTGAGATCCGCATTGGGCAAAACAGCACCACAGGGGTATTGCAATGTTAATTGTTTTCTTAGCTCACGATGAGTTATAACCATCTTTCAATTTGCATACAAGCTATATGGAAATCCCTGTGAACTAAACATTGCATGTAATGTGAGTATGAAGTCTTGCCTAAAATAGTTCAATTCAAGTTATATTGTGACAATATCAATAGCGAAGATCCGTGTTTGACATTGAATGAAAGATTTCAGAACATTACTTTTTAGTCTAGGTTTTTAATAGGGCTGGGCGATATGTCCAAAAAAAATCTCAATTTTTTCAAACATAGGTTCGCATCACGATATACGTCAATTAAAAAAAAAACGTTCTCTTTAAATAAGCTTTGTTGTACAATTAAAGGTAAAATACCCTGCATTTAAAACAGGCAGCAATAATCTAAAGAATGCATGGCTTGTGAAATTATACCTAGGGTAAATATAATCCTTCCACAACCATAAGACCCAATTAATAATGTCATTGTTTAAATTGCTTTTCTGCAATAATCACTGATCTGGTTTTCAAGTCTTTTGTTAAAAATTTAACCAGAACCATGCATAATGCACATTCACTAATAATGACTAACTTCTTGTTGGAGGCATTATAGAAAATTATTAACACAGGTCTCATAAACAATCTCTCAATGACAAGTCCACAACGAACAGTAGACGGGGGTCCCCGTCTGTTTGAGATAATTATAACTATATCTCAAACAGACCATAAAAAATAAAATAAATGCTTGCCATTTCTTCAAAGAGGAGGATGAGCTGGCCAATCAGCGGCCTACTTCCATGAATAATTTTAATGACTGGTATACACCCAGCTGCTTTTTAACATAATAAAAAAATATTGGAAGAAAAAATATTTAACTCGTATTGTAATTAAATATAGATCATATTTCATAGACGTCTGGAAACACTGGAATGCTACTTTAAAAAAGGTAGACTTTGGGCAAAAACTCTAAAATAACAGCTTTAAACTGTATAACTGATCAATGCACCATAATTCCAAGGTAATGTAATGTGTAAATAAAAATATATACTGATGAATAAGATATTTGGCTATAGAAGTTCCATTTCTTGCCAATCTCTACAGCTTCCGTCCAAAAACAAATCGTGTGAGATGACGTCAACACATACTGGAGGAGTTACTGGCTAGCTAGAAGTGGCTATCTTAGCTAACAAACTAGCTACGTCAGTCACGCCGCGCATGACCAGGATGACACCCAAGGCACACCCCATTTCTGTTTGACAATTGAGAAGTTGGACCGTTTATCGCACCCAAAGTCAACCATTAAAGCAAATTTCCTGCAATTCTACACATTTTGCCATTATTTATGAGTGTTCATATGCTATCTGGGGCCCCCTAACCCCCAGGGGGTCTCCATTAGAAACATTACTTTACTGTAATAGAGGAGATTAACCTTTTTATGGGTTTTGGTTTCCATGACAGATTCTGTCGGACCAAACCTAAAATGCAAATGAGAGTTGAAACCACTGTCAGAGAAGAAGTGATCTCTCATCTTTGTTGTTGTGAGTGGCAGGGGGCTGGGCTTGGTGTGTGTAAATGTGTAGTTACAACGTGAGAAAAATCAGACAAACGCTCATTAAAAAAAATATTTAAAAAAAAAAATGGATTCCTGAGATAGAGGCATTTGGAATATCGCGCTAAACATACATTCCAATTAATCAAATAATCGCCCAGCTCTAGGTTTTTATACTCACATTCCATGCATTGTTTACTTCTCAGGGCTTTCCTTGGAGCTTGTATAAAAATTCAAAGACAGCCACATAACTCCTCTTGAGGTATGACAATTATTACGATTACGTTAAACATTTGGAAAACTATCCTTTTAAGAGATCCAGAGTTTCACAAGTTGATGATCATTCAAACCTAAAAAGTGTGGTTTAAAATTGGACAGACTCAGTGAGAAAGGGGCAATCTAATACTACAATAAACTGGTAGCATGCATTTAGGTTCAAAATAAAAAGGCCACATAACAGTACACATATAGATAACTGAACAAAATGTAATAACTGCATGCCCCTATGATTGCCACTTGCAAACCTCACTAGTTATTCATAGGGATGGGCTTTTTAAATTAAGTAATTTTTTCAGATAATCATCAGATTACTTATTCTGTGATGCACGTGCCCATCACAGGTAAAGTTTCTCAAAGTGCACAGCAGTCTTTTCCAAACATTCTATGAAAAGGACAAGAAATGCACAACAAAAATGTTCTCTGAAAGCCTCCATACATTGTCCGATTGCACCTACCCACTGCTGCATTCTCCATCTCTTCTTGCATTTGTTTTTATTTCATTAAGCCTCCACAAATGTATCATGATCCTCAATTGTCCACTGTCTGAAGCAGTCCATTGGATGAATCTCAAATTGAAGGATCCTGAGAATATAAAAATGAAATGTGAGAAAAGGTGCAACTTTAATTAATCCCCCTGAATTACAAGTGTACACTCGTCAGTCAAATAGGGGGTGCGTTTATTTGTCCTGTTTCACACATGTACAAGGGTGTAACCTGTACAAGTGTGAGGTGTGAAATGCAAATGTACTTTTTGCATATCCCACTCCCCAAGACACTGGTCACTGCCAGGGATCAGCCATTATCTGTGTTTTCCATAAGCGCTAGCCATCGGCTAAATAGCCGATAACAGACTCATTGCAAGCCGGCTACTTTTTGCACTTCATTAATTAACTAGGCTTCTTTTCATATAAAAGTTTCAAGTTGCTAGTCAGACAAATCAGAATAGCCTTCTCCCGGAATGATCGATATGCATTTTCTAGTGATCTATTGATAGGACAGGGACAGTCTCCTGTCTCCTGTCTGTCCCTCCTCTCGGTACCGCGGTGTTATTTTTGTGCGCTGTGGTTGACTTTAGTCAACATTTATTTTCACAGAGGGAGAGCATGATGCTTCTTCATCGTCTCCTGTGAACAAATTTTTAGGTCTTGTGTAATGTAAGTGGTAACTATGTGTGGAAATCCACCTAATTATTGTTTTGTGCCACATTCATTTATTTTCTTTCCCGTGTTTCATAGGCCTACACAGCCACGGAGTCAGGGCGCGTAGGCTATAAGCTACTGTGCGCTTTGATTGACGACCGAACAGCAAGTGTTGACTAGTTCAGTGCCAGGTTCCCAACTCCGGTCCTCTACTGCCCCCAAAAGTACACAATTTTGTTGTAGCCCAGGACAAACATACCACTGGACTAGTTTATAAAAGGTGTCGAACTGATTTAATAAACAGTTATTTGTCAACGGTATTGCATCGGGACAAGTAAACCAAATATCTTGTTTGTATTTTCATAGGATTCGAAGCCCATGTCAATACTTGCCAGTGACCGCTAAGGACTCTCTCAGTGTGATGAGTTGTTTGCGAACGGCTCTTTTTGAACAAAACTGCAGATAAATTATGAAAACATTTGATGAAGATGTTGAATCCGCACTGCAGGAACAATAAATAGGTAGTGGCAAGAGAGACTCATTCTAGTCCAAAATATGAAAAAGAAAACATGACATTATTAAACATATTCATATAGGCTTACTGATTTGATTAAAATCAACATGTTAAACACGTGCTTCATTCTTAAATCTAGTCATGTTACCTAGCTAGCAACCTGAAATTGACAACTGACTAAACTACGCACAAATGTGGATGGCACGGGAATAACTGAAAAGGATTAGGCTACTGAGAGGGAGTGTGTGTAGGCCTGTGTGTAAAGTTATCTGAACAGTACAGATTGGTTAAAGTGTTTTCATAACATTGTTGGACAAGTTAAAAAGCTATTTGTATCCAGAGCCAGTTCTTTTTTCCTATAGTCACACTCATTTAGAATGCCTGAAGCTTTAACAGTACTAAAGCTGTGTGTGTGTCCGTGTACTGTGCGCAAGTATCACAAGAACATTGATAAGAGGGAGTAGGCCTACTTAAACATTGGGAGCATTAATGTTAGTGACTTTAGTATTGTTTACGGTGAAAATGCTATTAAAACATTCTGATGTAGATATTGTGTTTCCGTCCCTTATAATCAAAGCATAGTATGCCTAACTCAATGCACTGCTTTGAGTTGCCTTGCTAAAGAACGATGTAATGAAATCCACATGGGCTGCTTCACTTGACCCCTTCTTAATACAGCTCTCTGCCCCACTCATTGATGTACCTTTAACTTGTATTTTTTTTACTTGACAGTTTCCCTAAGATTTAGAAAGTGTCACATGTCCTCCCCCTACATAAAAGCGGAGATCCTTCTGACTTAGATAATTACCACCCAATCACCAACTTATCTTGCCAAGCCAAGGTATTAGAATCCCTGACCAACTCCCAGCTAAGAACTTTGGTAACTTCACTCTATTCTAAATATGCACCAATCTGGTATTAGATCTGGACAATACTCTGTTTCAGCCACTATGCTTGTTTTAGATGTGTTAAATTGCCTAGATCATTAAAAAAAAAAAACTTTGTGCTGCTTTATTTACAGACCTTTGAGGAATTCGACACCATTTCTTGTCAAAAACGGTCTGAAATGGGCCTGGATAAGAGGTCTTGACAGACAGGACACAATGTTTGCTTTCTGATGGTGTCAAGTCTAGTTTCATCGATATTACGAAAGGTGTACTGCAGGGGGCGATTTTGGGAGCTGTTCTCTTTACTATTTAAATATTATTGGTCTATGTATTAAATCCAGTAATATTCATCTGTATGCAAACGATACGGTTATGTATGCCATTGCACCGACTGTTGACAAAGCTATGTTCGAGCTGCAATCTGATTTTGTTATATTACAGAAAGCCCTTGTTGATTTAAAAGGTTTACTTAACGCGGGCAAAACTAAATATATGTTCTGTGATTCACAGAATAATTTCTCAGATGGGCTACATATTCATTTATTGGATGCTTCGCTCATGGAGCCGGTCGCTGCCTATAAATATCTGGCCGTTTGGATTGATAAAGATCTAACATTTAAAAAACAAACTGATGAGCTAGTTAAAAAGCTAACATTTAAAGTGGGCTTATTCTTTAGAAACAGATCTTGCCAATCCATGAACAGCAGGAAGCAGATTGTGCAGTCAACTTTCCTGCCAGTTCTTGACTATGGTGATACTATTTACCAGAATGCAGCAGCAACTACTCTTAAACCTTTGAATGCATTCTTCGCTTTATTACAGGTGACAGTTTTAATACTCATCACAGCATCCTGTATCAGAAGGTCGTCTGGGCCTCACTAAACTCCCGTAAATCACTTCATTACTCCATTCTTGTTTACAAAGCTCTGCTCCACAAGTGTCCAACATACCTTACTTCCCTGCTGAAATGTAAAAATATGAGACAACCAACCCTGCGACAGGTTTGGTAACTCGAGGTCCCGCTTGTCTGGACTTTAGTTTTAATGCACCAGTTAGGGAATACCTTACAAAACAAATGACACCTGGATTCCCTGATGCCAATAGGGCAGTTTAAAACTCTGCTGTTAAATTAGTTCACTGAAGTGTGCAATTGTTTCAATTGATTATAATAACCGGATGTAATGTATTTATTGCCATCTTGTAGTTTATCTTTTTGTTGTTGCTGTATTGATGTCATTTTTTTTGTCCTCAGGGCCCCATCGTAAATGAGACACTGGTGTCATTTGGGTTCTCCTGAGTAAATAAAAGTTAATAAAATAATAAATACATTGAAAAACCTTTCTTTTGGGCCAAATCTGAGCAATTAAAAAAAACAAGTGCCATTAACTTGATTAATGATTTTAAATCAAGTGATGCCCTGAATAAAATTGTTCTGCCCCCCAAAATTAAATGCCCGCCGGACCTTGCCTAGCTACCAAGACTCCTTGCTCCGGCCAAACTTTACGCCCACAGATGTTAGTTTCTCCGCAATTAATCTGGATCTGAGTACATCCCGGACCTGTCACCGAATGCAAACACATTCGGGGCCGTCTGATTGGTCCAGAAACCAATGGGTTGGGCCAAAAACCACATAGGTAAAGCGGAAGTTAGAAAATTCGTCATTGGCTTTCATACTCGGACTAGTTTTGTACAACATCCCTCGTGCCCACAAACAACATCAATGTTAGTCTCAAACTAAACAAAGAATTTAGTATGATCGTCAGGCTTTACCATTTTTTAAATATTTATTTAACCTTTATTTAACTAGGCTACAACGGACCCCCCCAGCCCGGAACTCCCTGGCTGGCAACTTTTTCTATTTGGCTGGCTACTCCATGTACTTGTGGAAAACACTGTATTAAGGGTTACGTGTGCCTTGCTCAAGGGCAGATCGACAGATTTCACCTCGTCGGCTCAGGGATTCGAACTAGCAACCTTCCGGTTCCTGCCCCAATGCTCTAACTGCTAAGCTACCTGCCGCACTTGTTCACTCATTCCTCATGTATTCAAAAGTATTGGATTGATGCAAGCATGGCTGGAGATGAGTCTCGACCATATTCCTCACATCAGTCCGTTCTTTTTAAATCCATGAGGGGGAATGTATGAGTGCACACTTCGGGAGAAGGGTAGAGAATTGTCATGTTAGGCATGCATTCATGCATAGAATACCTGCAGATCCCTTGGTGGCTCCTGACTGGTCAGCTGTTCTTCCTTTGCTGAAGCTGTGACGACAATCTGCTGTAGACTGCGGGTCACTGGTCCCCTCACCCTTCCACTCTGACTGCAGGGGTGCTCATCCACCTGTGGTTGTTGTTGGTGGGATTTCACCAGTGTAATGTTTGAACAAATTTCCTTTACACCATGCTGCATCCTATTGCCTTGACGTTGTGGGGAGTTGAAAGGGCGAACAAGAGACAGTGCAGTCAGTTTGGGTGCCTCCTGCGGTGTTTGGACACTTGCCATTGCAATGATGGCTTTACTTTTTTTGTTTGACAGGACTTTATGAGCTGGTAATATGGCTGTCCTCTTTGTTGGACTAGAACTATGGGCTCTGCTTTTCTGTTCATGGTCAGATTTCTCTTCCAAATGAAGGACTTCTCTGCGAAGGTGGCCGTTATTTTCCTTAGTGTAAGAGATACTGCCATCTTTTCTTTTCTTGGCCTCTTTGGCAGCAGGTTTCCTGGGGCAGACGGCCATGTGCTTGGTTCGGCTGCGGCGGTATGTGAATTCTCTAATGCAATGTGGACAGACATAGATCTCTTGCTCCTCATTCACTAGAGAAGAGGTTTTCTTTGTCAAAGAGGTAGACTTACTCCTCTGTGAAATGGCCCTCTGTACCAGATGTTTTTTCCTTTTGTTGAGTGCATTAAGCTTCAACTTGGCAGGTGGCTCCTGATTGAGTTTGGGACGATTTGTTTGACTTGCCGTGTGTAGAGCATTTTGGCCATTTGTGGAATTAGTAGAGGACAGTACTCCATTTTGGGCTTTTGCAAAGTGACGAAGAGGAATGGGGTTCTTATTGGGTGTGTAGCGTCTTTTGTCACTGGCATTTGCACAGGCAAGAATGTGTTTGTGCAGCTCTGGCATGTTATCAAAGCTATTGCCACATTTAGTGCATCGGATAGCAGTGCTGAAGGTTTGTGGGATGTTGTGGGTGGTGAAGTTGGTAGCTGAGGCTACAGAGCCAACAGGTGTCCGGTTGTGATAGGGAAACGGAGGCGGCTTAAAACTGGGATAGTGTTGGTTGATGCCAAGACAAACATCCAGGCCTTTGGGTTTTCCTCCCTCAGAAGCCATTATCTTTATTGTGGTAAAGAGTTCCTCAGTAGCGTCATCTAATTCTCCCTCATCTTTTATGACAGGTTTATTGGACTCCGCCATGGCACAGTAGGACAAAGCCTCTGTGCTAACTTTTGTTGAATTGTTGTAGTTCTGGGGTCGTAGCTTGCCATTTTCTTCCTCTGTGTATTTGCATTCCTGGCCAGGGTGCAACTCCTTTTGATGATGTTTCAGGTTGCAAAGATAAGCAAATTCCTTTGTACATGTGCAGCAAACATAGCTCTTGCCGACGCCATGGAGGGTTGACCTGTGATCAAGCAATGCCGTGGGCTTCCCAAAGAGCAGCACACAGAACTCACATTTGTATGGCCATTCATCAGAATGCTCACTTACATGATGACCCAGTTCCTTCATTGAATGAAAAAGCTTATCACATACATTGCATATGAATTCCTTAGTGAAAGTCTCTTGTAGCTTGGAGAGGGTCTCATTTGATGATTCTTCCACTTGACTTGTGCCCTCAGAGGGAGGTGCTGTTTTAGAGGGGCAGATAGATATGTCCTCTGATACTACCTTTTGGTTAGATTCCCTTTTAATAATGGCAGGAACAGGGGAGGAAATGGATTCTTGACATTCAGATATGACTGCAGACAGTGTTGAAAGGGTAACCGATTGCTCTAAAGAAGATACTAAAATAGTAGGGTCAACGGTTTCATGAGGCAAGGACAGAAGCTGCTGCTGATTTATGACAATTTGCGCAGGTGCTGTGGATTCAAAATTATTTTCTTGGAAAGCAATTGTGGTAGGGACAAGGTTCTCTGGGGTTTCAAGAGCAACTGTGCATTCAATTAAAACAGTATTACTAGTAATGTCAAAGGAGTTGATAAGGGAATCGTTTAGAGTTAAAGCTGGAGAGCATGTTGGCACTTCAAATCCAATGTTGGAATCAACTGTGGTAGTGTTCAGAGCTATTTGATTTATAGTGTGATCTGTGAGAAACACATGCCCTTGTATATTGAGAGTTGGGTCAAGGGGTTTAGAGATGGCAAGTTGGCTTGCAGAATTAGAGGTAGCCCAATCTGGCAAAGCAGCTCTCCACTCACACTCAGCTGAATTCAATGAATTTTCAGTGCAGATTATTAAAGGTTTAGGAGATATCTTAGGGGCCAATACTTGAAGGATAGGTTGATTTGTGAAATTGCTAGAGGAAGATGTTGGTGGTGCTAAAACAGTAATTAGCGACGGAGCAGTGGGTAAGACTGGATGTGGAGATGGGGAAGCAAGTGCTATGGTGCATGGTGAGATCGATTGCCTGGTGACTGAAGCTAGAGAGGAAGGGGATGGACTAAGTGCTGAAGAGGGCAAAGTTAATCCGAACACCTCGCCTTCAGTAGCAGGTGACATATACGAAGCAGTAACTATGGCAAAGTCTGTACCTAATGGTGCATCATGATTTTCTAATATACTTAATTCGTGCTCTGCAGCAACCTCTAAGTTTGCGTACTCATTCATCAGCACCTTCTCCAACATGCTGGTGTTTGGCTTCCTCTTTTTATTTAAGGGTTGTGGAACTAAAATTCTCTTTGCTTCTGAATCATCTGCACTCTTTCTGTGCACACTCAAGTCCAACACAGCTTCCCGCAGGGCTTCGTCTTCACTTTTCTTGACAGCGTTTGAGAGGTCCAAAGGTTGCTGGTTGCAGGAACTACCCCCACTCATTGGGGACCATCCCTCTGGCAAGAGACGAGTTGTCATTGCATCGTTTACTGGTGGACTGTTGGAGATCTCACTCTCATCATTACTGGATAAACTGCATGCGGGTGAACTGCATTGGCTCTCTGAAGTTGGGGCATTGACAGCAATAGAAACACCCACATCTGTTGTGCTTTCAACATTCAACATAGGGCTTTGTTGTGGTGAGTTTGGGGGAGACCCTGTCCTTCTTTTAAACCTCCCCAATCCTGCTGGGAGGACAGTCAGGGAAAGTGGTGAACACAGCTTCTGGCCTTCTGTGATCAGGGCAAAGCTGGGTTTGAGGCCATCTTGCATCTGTAAGAGCTGTTTCAGCTTAGGTGACAGATAAACTGTTCTCTCTCTCTGAAGGATAGTAGACTCTGTGTTCTGAGGAATGAGACTTTCTATCAAAGATGACACAATTGATGATGAAGAAGAGGAGGACACAACAACTTCCGATTCTAGTTCAGTTTTGATTTGGGGTAGAAGAGGTGGTGTGGCAGTTCTTCTTTTTGTCAAGGGTTGACCAGATATCCCTTTTCCTGTGTGAGTAGCAGTCTCTACTTTAAGAGCCTGACTGATCTGGGCAGGATTAATAATCACAGCATTTAGTCCAACTAAAGTAGCAGATCCAGAGTTCACTTCAACTACCTCACAGCCGCTGACAGTGCTTGTTGATACAATCTTCCCATCTATATAAAAGCTGAGGTTCTCAGAGATGTTACCAGAGATATCCAGCATATATTGCTCCTCTTGGTCACTTTCGATCTCAAGAACTGCTACTGGGCTTGTGTTGTTGGTATTCTGTTGAGATTTAATAGGGGGTAGCTTTGGATGTTTTGCTTCCTGCAACAGTGTGGCTTCCTTACCTTTGAGCCGGAGATGGCGCTCGTGGATCCTGCGCTGATGTCGTCGCATGTTTGTATGTGTGCTAAAAACCTTTTTGCAATACTTGCAAGTGTGACCACCCTGTAATTCTCCATGTTCATCTGACGTAGACACCTGTTCTCTGTCTGCCAAAACAGAGGCACCGGAGCTCCTGGGAGAAGAACCACATTCTGGACCGTTGTGCTGTAGGGCAGAACTTAGAGGCTCCACAGGCTTTATTAAAGATCCAGGCCTTGCCTTTGCATTTTCATGTCTCCTCTCATGCCGTCGCCGGCCAATTTTTGAGCCAAAGGACTTGCTGCAGTACTTACACTTAAATATGTGTGTGTGGTGGTTAGCTAAGGTGTGGATGTGTATGTGACGTTCTAAGCCTTGCTTGCTGCTAAAATTTCTTTCACAGAATTGGCAGGGAAAGGAGTCCTGGAGCTCTACATCAGGGTCATGGTCAGGATTCTCTGGGAGCTCAGGGGTTGTTGAATGGGAGACCGATCCTAAATCCTGCTTCAGGTCACAGCCTTTGGCCTCAGGTTTTTGGCAACTTGTGTTTGAATCTGCCAGCTCATCCGTTTCCATGGACATTAAATAAAGACTGCAGTGAGTTTCCTCAAGCTCCTTATCCTCCTCCTCTAAATTGTCATCATCTCCCAACTCTGAGATGTATAAAGTGTGAGAGTCTTCCATGGCCTTGGGAAGCTGTGTACTCTTCTCTTTGGAGTCCTCTGACACAGCAACCTTTTGCAGGGATCGGCAGGTGGGAGAACCTCTCAGCTCAGACCTATGATTGAACAGATATACAAATTAAGAACCTGTCATTTAATATCCATTTAGCCCCATATTGACAGCTCAAATCACACTAGTCAGGGCTCAACATTCCTATTTGCCTGCTTGCACGACAACGTCTTCCGAACCCCCAGTTAATCAAACTTTCCAATGGCCTGCTCGAGGCAGTACATTTTAAAACTCTAAAACAGGAAAAAAAATATGTTCCATTTGTATTTAACAAAGGGTCAATGTGGAATTGGTACATACATTTTTGGGCTTAGTTCAACTATCGCTTCAAAACAAGGGCTGGATATTGCCAAGGATCTCACGATATGAGCACGACACTTAGGTGCCAATAAGATATGTATTAGGAAAATCCATTTGAATTCAATCACTTTTTGATAACACCCCTTTTTATTTGAACGAAACCTTTCATACAAAATTTGTCCATTGTAGAAGAAGTGTTCAGAAAGTGACTTTTTGTACCTGAATGCCAAAACAGTCAAGAGATAAAGGTGCTCAAAGTTGACCTATTTTACATACCTCAGACATCCATGTCTTATTCATCACGGGAAAAGATAAACGGTTGAGATTGTTATAATTTAAAAGCTTACAAACAGGGTTGTCAAACTATGTCAATTTCTTGATTATTATTTAAATTTTTTAATAAAATGTATGTAATTTGTTTTTACCTTAAAGGGGAATGGAAACACTTCAGGAATTAAAGCTAAGCAAAGAGATGTATTCAATCCACTAATACTAAACACGTGCATCTATTTTTTTGTATTTTGATCTTGAAAAATGTTTATTAGAGGTATGGGGAGCGCCATCTTGAATTGCCATAGTAATGACTACCATGTCTCATTGGTAGGAGTGAACAAATTGTGAGTTTTTGCATGGAGACAAAAACGATTTGATTTATTTCATGAATATTCATTAGTCTCGACATAGAACCCACCAGGTGATTGGTTGAGCCTTCTTAAGTGCGAGACATCACTCTGAGCCCTTACCAAAACATGGCGGACAATTTCTCTCACCTCGGATCTGAACCCAGTAGTAACCACCAACTTCAATAGCTACAGTGGGGCAAAAAAGTATTTAGTCAGCCACCAATTGTGCAAGTTCTCCCACTTAAAAAGATGAGAGAGGCCTGTAATTTTCATCATAGGTACACTTCAACTATGACAGACAAAATGAGAAAAGAAAATCCAGAAAATCACATTGTAGGATTTTTTATGAATTTATTAGCAAATTATGGTGGAAAATAAGTATTTGGTCAATAACAAAAGTTTCTCAATACTTTGTTATATACCCTTTGTTGGCAATGACAGAGGTCAAACGTTTTCTGTAAGTCTCCACAACTTTTTCACGCACTGTTGCTGGTAGTTTGGCCCATTCCTCCATGCAAATCTCCTCTAGAGCAGTGATGTTTTGGGGCTGTTGCTGGGCAACACGGACTTTCAACTCCCTCCACAAAGATTTTCTATGGGGTTGAGATCTGGAGACTGGCTAGGCCACTCCAGGACCTTGAAATGCTTCTTACGAAGCCACTCCTTCGTTGCCCGGGCGGTGTGTTTGGGATCATTGTCATGCTGAAAGACCCAGCCACATTTCATCTTCAATGCCCTTGCTGATGGAAGGAGGTTTTCACTCAAAATCTCACGATACATGGCCCCATTCATTCTTTCCTTTACACGGATCAGTCGTCCTGGTCCCTTTGCAGAAAAACAGCCCCAAAGCATGATGTTTCCACGCCCATGCTTCACAGTAGGTATGGTGTTCTTTGGATGCAAATCAGCATTCTTTGTCCTCCAAACACGACGAGTTGAGTTTTTACCAAAAAGTTCTATTTTGGTTTCATCTGACCATATGACATTCTCCCAATCTTCTTCTGGATCATCCAAATGCTCTCTAGCAAACTTCAGACGGGCCTGGACATGTACTGGCTTAAGCAGGGGGACACGTCTCGCACTGCAGGATTTGAGTCCCTGGCGGCGTAGTGTGTTACTGATGGTAGGCTTTGTTACTTTGGTCCCAGCTCTCTGCAGGTCATTCACTAGGTCCCCCCGTGTGGTTCTGGGATTTTTGCTCACCGTTCTTGTGATCATTTTGACCCCACGGGGTGAGATCTTGTGTGGAGCCTCAGATCGAGGGAGATTATCAGTGGTCTTGTATGTCTTCAATTTCCTAATAATTGCTCCCACAGTTGATTTCTTCAAACCAAGCTGCTTACCTATTGCAGATTCAGTCTTCCCAGCCTGGTGCAGGTCTACAATTTTGTTTCTGGTGTCATTTGACAGCTCTTTGGTCTTGGCCATAGTGGAGTTTGGAGTGTGACTGTTTGAGGTCTTTTATACTGATAACAACTTCAAACAGGTGCCATTAATACAGGTAACGAGTGGAGGACAGAGGAGCCTCTTAAAGAAGAAGTTACAGGTCTGTGAGAGCCAGAAATCTTGCTTGTTTGTAGGTGACCAAATACTTATTTTCCACCATAATTTGCAAATAAATTCATTAAAAATCCTACAATGTGATTTTCTGGATTTTTCCCCCTCATTTTGTCTGTCATAGTTGAAGTGTACCTATAATGAAAAGTACAGGCCTCTCTCATCTTTTTAAGTGGGAGAACTTGCACAATTGGTGGCTGACTAAATTATTTTTTGCCCCACTGTATGTTTCCATTAACTTGTGCAGTGATTCTTTTTGTTGACATTTAGAACGTTTGCATTGAAAATATGACAATTTCCTTCGAGGGTGCGTTTCCATTTACCCATCGTGTGTCGATCAAAACAGCTAGATGTAATGGCGTCACACCTAAAAAATATATATAATAATTACAATCTAGTATCCAATAAAAAAAAAGTGGTTGAAGTGTTTCCATTGCCCATTTAGGCAAATTACACATGAATAAATTGCCGAAAACATTTATGCCCTCCCACCTATCGGTTTCATGTCTCAGCTTGCCCACGAAAGTCATAATGGTTAGAACGCAATAATGGACTAATATTTGCCATATTCTAATAATTCTGCTGTGCCAATGTAACAGTATAACTTTAAACCGCCCCCTTGCCCCGACACGGGCGCGAACCAAGGACCCTCTGCACACATCAACAACTGACACCCACGAAGCGTCGTTACCCATCGCTCCACAAAAGCCGCGGCCCTTGCAGAGCAAGGTGCAACCCTACTTCTAGGTTTCAGAGCAAGTGACGTAACTGATTGAAACGCTACTAGCGCGTACCCGCTAACTAGCTAGCCATTTCACATCCGTTACACCAACCTATCGCCACGGTCCGTGTCATAGTGAAACTTGCACTCCTATAGGTCTGAAATAATTGGATCGTGAAACTTGCCAGCCAACCAGAAAAGCAAGGCGAAGCAATTCAGCCATTCTTGAAAGTCAGGACAATCCTTGTCCTGCAGTAGGCATTTAGAAGTAAATGCTGAGTGGAGCGTTATAGTTACACGGTGACATCACATGCCCGGCATACCTTCACAATGATTTGGAAATCATAATTTTTTCGCAATAAAGAAAGTTTGACAACAGAGAAATCCACCCTGTTGAACAGATAAAAATGTTGTCCATCTTCAGAAAAGTTAGCCTATACCTGCCGTTTCGATTACACGTCGCATTTATATATTTTTTGCAACATTGCTTTTGTGTAATAAACCTGGGTCAATGGAAACCTGCCTATTGACAGTTTACATAAAATTAAAATACGAATCTGACATTCCCGTGGCCCAATAACATTGTCGCCGATGAGGGCTTGCTAGCTAGCTACAGTGTTTTGATTAATGTCAGACGTTTTCTTATAAAACAGCCCAGCTGAAAAGGGATTTTGCTGTGAACCAATGGGGTAACCACGGGTTGTTTTTTTCCACAGGTGGGGCCGTGACGTTCTATCTAATACCGACTGGGAATCTCAGTGTTGCCAACTTAGCGACTTTGTCGCTACATTTAGCGAGTATTCAGACCCCTCTAGCAATACATTTTCATAAAAGTGACTAGCGACAAATCTAGCGACTTTTTCTGGTGTTATTTGAGACTGACGTGAAAGCACGCATCGTTCTTACTCTTCTCAACGAGCAACGGGTGCTGCCGTGGGCCCCACCCCCGTCCCAAAGCACTCACAGGTGGCCCAGTCCCTCCCAGCTGCAGTCAGAGCAGGAGATGTTCACCCCTCCGCGTCCAAACTGCAAATGAATCGCACATGCGGGAAGCCGCCGCTGGCTGATCCCGTCTGGCTTACATTCAGGGCGGGATGTAAATGTTAAAAAATTAACAAAAGAAACAAAAAAAATCAATAAAATAAAAAACTAAGTAACTCCGCCAGAGTCTCTCTTTTGGGTCACTTTTGCCGGTCCCAAGCCCGGATAAAGGAGGAGGGTTGGAATTGTGACATAAAAAAAACAAGAATCGGCAGAAGAAAGTTCATTTGTAGTTCTAAACATATTCAGGGTGTTTTTTACTCACTTTGTCTCTCCCACGATGTTATTCCTCTCTCCTACAGCGTCCATCACAATTACACATACATGGCCAATTATGCAAATTAATCAATGACGTCATTTAGCGACTTTTAGGACAGCCAATATCTACTTTCCTTACTGAGTGAGGAGTTGGCAACACTGACTGGGATTAGATAGAAGACTACAATAAACTCGCCTGAACCCAATGATCGTGTGTGTGCGTATCTGTCCTGCAAAGTAGCGACAGTCAAGAATCTAGGGGTTACACCGGCCATGAAGTAGCCAACTAGCTAGCTAATCGTGGATGCCAAAAAACACAGCTATCTAGTCTTTGTAGCTCAAGGGCACACAGGCTACACTAGCCAACTGGTTAGACATGATTACACCATGGGCAACAATAACTGGTGACTAGTTCATTTTCAGGCAAATATTTTCAACTTGACCACCGCATTTAGGAGGATAGGTAATTACTGAAATGCAGCTAGCTAGATCACTGGCCAGGCAATAGTCACTAACTAAATCGTGGACGCATGACCCATTCTTTGAAACATTTGGGTTAACTTGCTCATATCAAGCAACACGTAAAGATGGTTTGTGGAAAGGTAAAAATATTGTTTTTTGAATGATTGCAAGGTGAAACTAAAATAAATATGTAGCTACCTGGTGAGGCTTTCATTTATTTCACTAATTCATTTGGTGATCAAACTAAGTTTCCCAAGTCGTTCGATCGGTGCAAGACAACTGGGAACTCAAGGTCAAATCATGACGTCAGTGATCCTCAAGTCAGATGTCTGTCTGAGCTCTAAAAAGATGTCAGAGTTACTGACTTGGAATTCCGAATTGGATGGCCATTCAAAAATATTTTTCCCAGTCGGAGCTTGCTGGTGACACTGCTGGTGACACTGTCAGTGATTTATTTAGAATTCAAGGCACACTTAACCAGCATGGCTCCCACAGCGATACACCATCCCATCTGGTTTGCACTTAGTGGGGCTATCATTTGTTTTTCAACAGGACAATGACCCAACCCACCTCCAGGATGTGTAAGGGCTATTTGACCAAGAAGGAGAGTGATGGAGTGCTGCATCAGATGACCTGGCCTCCAAAATCACCTGACCTCAACCCAATTGAGGTGGTTTGGGATGAATTGGACCGCATAGTGAAGGAAAAGCAGCCAACAAGTGCTCAGCATGTGTGGGAACTCGTTCAAGACTTTTGGAAAAGCATTCCAGGTGAACCTGGTTGAGAGAATGCCAAGAGTGTGCAAAGCTGTCATCAAGGCAAAGGATGGCTACTTTGAAGAATCTCAAATATATTTTCATTTGTTTAACACTTTTTTGGTTACTACATGATTCCATGTGTGTTATTTCATAGTTTTGATGTCTTCACTATTATTCCACAATGTAGAAAATAGTAAAAAATTAAGAAAAACCCTTGAATGAGTAGGTGTGTCCAAACTTTTGACTGGTAAAGTAATGTACTATCCAGATGAGAGTAGCTATTTGGCTAACTGTTTACTTAACTATTTAGTAAAGTAAAATAGCTACCCTGACTGTCTGCATTAACCCTTTTTGCACTAAATGTTTTGACTCATCACATATGCTGCTGATTCCTAGTTATATGTACATATCAGTGGAGGCTGCTGAGGGGAGGACGGCTCATAATAATGGCTGGAATGGAGTTTAATGGAATGGTATTAAACACGTGCCTTTCCATTGACTCCATTCCAGCCATTATTATGAGCTGTCCTTCCCCCAAGCAGCCTCCACTGATACATATATACCTCAATTACCTTGTACTGGTAACCGTTGATTATAGCCAAATTATCATTTCTCATTGTGTATCTATTACGTGTTTTACTTTTCTATTACTTCTCTATTTTCTGCATTGTTGGGAAGGGCCCATAAGTAAGCATTCACTGTTGGTCCACACCTGTTGTTTACAAAGCATGTGACAAATAACATTTTATTTTATTGGTGAGCCTATATATTATTTGCAGTTACGCCTCATGGATGTGAAATACAGGTTAAATGCTTGGTATGTCACATGGTCTTGAAAAACACCTACTTACATTTGTATTTTCAGATAAGGGAGTGACCTAAACTACATTTTTGGTGTTACAAACCTGAGGATAGATATGATAAAACAACACATTTCAATTGGATTTAGGCTGAAGTAGTCCACCGCATGCTTACCATCTTCAGAATCGATGCAGGGTTCACTGCATCATTTTTGACTTTGCTTGTTTTGACCAGGCTTCTGTCTGTAAGAAGTGACAAACATATATTAATAAAGAAAATAGTAAGAGACTAGCAGCAAAACATCATTGTACATGACCTGACAATCTTACTGTAGTAGAAACATACGTGTTTCTTTGCAAGCTCGCCTTTATCTTTTGAGCCCCTATACAAGAAAATGGCAACGCAATTACGGCAGAGAAAAACAACCAGAACTACAGTTGGAAACGTTCTGTCAGTGTCTAACATCGGGGTCAGCAACGCATGCAAAGCAGGACCAGGGGAGAAGCGTTTGTCAAGGTCATTTGGACTGATTAGTAGGCTATTGTAACAATTTCACAAAATGTACAGTAAATTTGGCAATAGTTTGGATGATGAATCCCTAACGTTAACTGTTTGGCAGTACCAGTCACATTTGATTAGGAATGTATGAAAGTTACCAAGACTCAAATGTTTAGTAGCAGAAAGGCCTTTGTTAGCTAATTCAATTGAAATCTAACTATTAGCTAATGCACTAGTCAAGACAAAAGACAAGGGTAACGTTAGATATCGAGGCTAATGCACAGACTAGTCACTAGACAGACAGAAAAAGCTAACTAGATAGAGCTAGCCATTATTGTTAACAATGGGGCTCATGCTTCACGATAGGGCCTAGTCATCAGACCTTACAAAATGTTATCTGAAGGTTAAAATTGACTTATTTTCATGAGATTGGTGATCACTTGAGTTAATGCAGCTAAATTAAGATTGAGGCCCAGTCGACACATACCGTGTCATAGCAGAGCCTGTTATGTTACCTCATCCAAACACCAGCCTTAATTGTATGAATAGATAACTATAGTTAGATACCAAATCAAGTTTCATATCACAATGTTCTATCCACATATTCTTGTTGGATCGCCTGCTGCATCACTTTAACGTTAACTATCTATCTTCAAAACAAACCAGGTTTCCGATATTGATATACTAACTAGCTAGTTATTTCAACACGGTTACCCTACGTAAGATATCATCAGCTGCACATTAGTCGCATCAACGTCACGGTTAGCTAGCACTTGCAAGCTGGCTAACGAGAACACCTCGAGCTGTAGCTATCAACTCATAAGGTCACTTGGCTGCAAGCTCATTGCGGACCCATTCCACTCGCCAGTTAGCTAGCAATACAGCTAAAACACACCGATAATCATTCTACAGCCAATCTACCAGCTGTCATTGACCGTTAACACAACAAACGTGTGGCTAGCTAACGAATGCTTTAGCTAAAGTTAGCTAATTGAGCAATGATAAGAGGGTTCACATCGATGACATTACATGCATTTGAATGCACTAGCTGCTATGCAGTTGATATTCTTAGGGCATTTACAATTTTTCAAAATACTTTCCTGTAGATGAATCTTGAATAAAGCTTTGGGTATTCTTCAGTTGTAGGCTTGCATCTGTTATTGTCTTCCTTATTGTGCCATAACAGAATTGTTTCCTAAATGTTCATTGGCTGCAATGTGGAGGTCAGAAATGTAGGACCAATCAACAACAGGTTTGTTAGGCTACGAGAGAAAAAAAGTCAGGGCTATATTCAAGATGTGCTGACGGTTTGCAGCATTGCCAGGGCCTGGTCAACACACAGTACACATTACAACAGTGCAATAAATAAACTCTATATATTAAAATGCAGACGATTGAATGTCATAAATCCTGTATGAAATTCAACTTATCCACATGTGGATTGCAATTTCATTCCAATTTGCAATACATGTCCACTATAACATAAAAATGAGCTGGAGTGAACAAAAATAATTAGGCCAGTGTTTCCCCTGTTATTGCATAGGTGGGACTGCCCTTACTAATACAGTTTATAATAGAGTTTAGCTTCTGTTGGATGGTTTGACAAAATTGACAAGTTTGGTGCCTAATTGTTAAGTTCTCATCAGCTCATCAACAACATAGTCAAATTGACTGCACATTCAAATAGACCCAAGATAAAATGATGCATCTGGTTTGTCACCTCTAAACAAAAATTCCAACAACCCCTTCCTGAAAGCTGCAACTGACCTAGCAGGACTAGTATTTTTTAGACTCACCAAATCTCTCTTATTTCAGGGGTAATCAAATCCGTGCCTTTGAAGTCAGCAGTGCTGCAGATTTTATTTTCTCCCTGGTCATTTTAATCAAGTCATTGTAAGGTCATTGACTAATCAAATCCCACTCACCTGGGGCCTCATTTATAAATGTTGCGTAGGCACAAAAGAAGGGTATGCCACTCTCTAAAGCTTCTTTGGGATTGGTGTCCCGTCCACTGGACAGTTGAGCTAACGTAGGTTAATGCAATTAGCATGAGGTTGTAAGTAACAATAACATTTTCCAGGACATAGACATATCTGACATAGACATATCTGATATTGGCAGAAAGCTTAAATTCTTGTTAATCTAACTACACTGTCCAATTTACAGTAGCTATTACAGTGAAAGAATACCATGCTATTGTTTGAAGAGAGTGCACAATTTTGAACATGAAAAGTTATTAATAAACAAATTAGGCACATTTGGGCAGTCTTGATACTACACTTTGAACAGAAATGCAATGATTCATTGGATCAAACTAAAACTTGATGGGAGAATGTGCGGTCCTCCACGGACACTTTGACCCATACCTACGCACATAAACTGGAGAAATGAGAAACTGCGACTCTGATGGCATAAGGATGAAACTCGAGAAACGCTTTGAAATTGATACCATTGTGTAAAATAAATAAAAAATATTACCTCTCACGTATTATATATGAAGAGTTCCCTGGAGTGCACACAAAAAAAACACAAAAAAACATGACTTAGGATAATAAATACAAAAACGGAGATATCTGTTTTTGCTACAGAACCCCTCAGATATGTTGTCCAGTTTAATCGGGAATCGTATTTCATTGGATCTGTAATTATTAAACAATACTTGCATGTTATGAAATGTATTCTCATAAATAATAAGGTGAACAGTAGGACAAATTACATTTAAACTGATGCCGTTTACGATGCCTCAGTCGGGCAGATACGAGTGCACAGTTTCATATATTGTTATCACATGTTCGTTGCGCAGAACTGTCAATGTGATAATGGCCCTGTCATTGTCAGTTACAATCAGGGTAATCACCACACCTGAAGGTGTTACGCAATTGGGTAGCTGTGACAATCAAATGGGTGGGTATAAAAAGGCATGCAATTACAATGCGTAATGACGCACAATGGCTGCTTTGGCACTGTTGGAAGATTTGGCGAATGGAAGAATTCAGAGGGAGCAAATTTTCAGAGACCAGCAAAATTTACTGGCCAATGATGATGAGTGGTTCCGGTTCCGATTACCAAGAGCTGTTCTCTTGGATCTCTGTGCTGTAGTGGGCCCATCTTTACAGAGAAGGACCCGCACTTCAACTCCCACTTCAACTCCTTGGCAACCTCGTTATTAGCATCGATGGTGTCTCTTTGCGTTTGCAGGACTGCATCTGAGGACACTGCTGCTGGAGGGTTGTGACGCACGAGGTGCAGTGGAGACAGGGGGCTGGGCGACTCAGCTCCTGCTCAGCTGCAGCACCACGGACCCCGCTGGAACACAGTGACTAAAAACAATAGAGAATGTCACCATTGTTTGTGTAAATAAATGTGTAAACAACTTGAATGCATTTGGTTTACTCTTTTCAAACGAGGGAATACTAATTACATACCTGGATCATCCGGTGCGTCTTGCATGTCCGTGTCCCCCTCCACCTCCGTCACTATTCAGGAGGGATTCCCCTATAATACTGGCAAGGCGCTCATCAAGTGGGTTGTGGCACAAACAAGTAGCACAAACATCAAGTGGCACAAACACTTTGTCTGTAAGGCTATGCGCCTTATGGCCTCCGCTTTTATGTCGGACCACTTTTTTATTTCTGAGAGAGTCCGACCTTCTGATCCAGCAGCAGTAACAGCGTCCGCCACATGCTGCCACTAACGCCTTGTTGTCATTTGTAATGCCCACACTGTGTCCACCAAACAATATATTTTTTCTTGCTTCAACTTCCCCTACAAGAACTTTCATTTCACACTGGGTGAAATTTCTTTTTTTAGCCTTTCTTTCGGGATTTGCCATCATTGTCGTCATGCAGTCAGTATGGATGAATATTAATTAAGGGCGTTTCACTATTTATAGGCAACTATGGGCGTTGGGACTATGGGACAAGACGCTCGCTCACGCGCGCCAAATTTAGAGTTGATTGTGATTTATAAAGGGAAACCGGTGTGGGACGTGCGTGCGCACTGTGTTATAAATCAGAATATTTTTGTGAGTAAGCACTTTCTGTGTTTCATCCTTACGCCACCTTTTGACGTCAATCCTCCACACAGTTTTATAAATGAGGCCCCTGGTGTCCCAGGTCTAAATCGGTCCAGGTCCCAGATTTGAGGGAAGGATGAAAACCAGCAGTTCTGCAGACACAGACATGCACTAGCTTCATTCTCCACCTGAGTGCACTATGTCCCAATGTATAGAAGAAGATTGACATCACTTTCTCCATCTGACAGCATCTGATGCTGCAGACTACATCTATCAAAGAATACCTTGCTTTGTTTGATAATATATAATTATGTGGCTCATTATACAATTGCAAATAGTAGTAAATGTTATAATAAGTAAAAGTGGTTAACATTTGGAGGCTTGTTGAATCCGTTGTATCCTAGATAGGTCTACACTTACATTGATCTTGCTTTCTTCACAAATGTATATTGTGTCAAGTAGTCTACAATCAAACACTGGATAACTTATGAGTGTTTATTTACATGTTTTATTTTGTAAACATGCAATATTTTTAGCAGTACTGTATGTTTCTTTGGTGGATTAATTTTTGTAGTTTACAGAGAAAAAAGAAAGGAACAAACACAGCAGACCAATTTAACCCACAATGGCTGTTTGGGGAATGTCTTTAATGCGTCCAAAACTTACCAGACCTGTTTTCTCAACAATTGTCAATTGAGCCACAAGCTGCCTTGCATTAATCCAGCACCTACAGTACACTGATAGAGCAGCTGTTCTCATGGCATATCTCCCGCTTTCATATTCATGTCAACATAAAGAACATTCTTTGAGAGGGCTATATGAATACCTGCACATGTTAGACCGTCATATCGTTGGAGATGTTTTTTATCATGTGATCAATGAGGAGGCGGGGTTCTTTTCATGTTGTCGGTCGGTTGGTTATCCACAGGGGGTTGCTCCGATATCAAAACTCTGTAGGCCAAACTAGACATTGTGATGGTAGTAAGAGGCCACGACTGGAGCTGCTGCTGCTCTCACACACTTGACTGTAAACTGGGCTCAAGAGTCTGACCTCAAGAGCCTGACCTCCCCACCTTTGAAATATAAGCAAAAGTAGCATGAGGTGCATGTGCCAGTTGACTAAAGGGGATTCCATGGAGAAGAAAGATAGCCTATAAACTATGGCACAATTGTAAACTCTGTAAGTATGGATGTACTTGATGTGTCAGTTTGGAGCATTTTTTGTGTGATGTGTGGTAGAATTTGACTCAATAGTTCTGCGTTTGCTTAAGGTTCACGTCTCGCGAGTATATTTGTTGTAAATCAATCAGTTATTGTAACTTAATTAAGAAAGCATCAGAATAATACGTAATCATCCATTTTTTTAAAAGCAAGAGAAAACAAGCTATACTTTCATATAAAAGTCTCACATTGTGCAATTGGGCTCAACCTCCCTTGACTTGTCAAGTTGAGTTACAGGGATCATGTGTTTCAAATGTTGCCACCACATGTCGAGACGAGTGCAATGCATGCCATCTTTTGTGACTTCTGAGAAACGGGTTAACCATATGATAAATGTCAGTGTTGCTCTGCCAAGATGAGGACTACTTTTACACACTACTACTTTAAGGTTAACACACTATTTAATCCTTCTTCTACACCAGTAAGAGGGCAGGACCCAATATATTCTGACCTGAAAGCAAAGTTCACCCAATTTTAAAGGTGCAATATGTAACTTTTTGGGCGACCCGACCAAACTCACATTCTTATTGAAAGCAAGTCTAAGAAGCTGTAGATTTGTTTTATGTGCGCTATTGCTATGCTTAATTTCTTCCATTTCGTTTTTGCGTCTTTAACTTTCGATTTTGTACACCAGCTCTAAACAGCTGAAAATATTTTTGGTTTTTGAAAACATATTTCACTGCGGTTTAGATGGTACAATGATTCGCTACACAATGACTGCTTGTTTTGTCACAAACTGAAATTAGGTGAACTATTAGAATTTTAGCAACCAGGAAATTGCACCTTTCAAATAGGCTACTCTCACAGATCTTGAGGCTGAATATGACTTACTAGGACTTTATGGGGCAAAGGATGATCTAAGAAACGGAACTGTTGTTGGAGAAATCAGTAAAACTGGGACGAAACATGCCACTGATTTAAATGCATGGGAGAGTATCCTGTCGAGGCAGATACAGGCTCGTGGCAATGACACATGCACCATACTGTAGCCACAGAAGTGTGGGGGGCCGAGGGCCTACAATGCCACTGTGTATCAGGGCCCCATCAATGTACAGTGTTTTGGCCAAACAATAGGCGTCTCTTACAGACACTGTGTCACACGACGGCAATCCATGTTCCCAGCTGCCAGGCACAAAACCGTGCCTCTCATGACAGTACAGTCATGTCATTGGAACAGAAAAACACTTCTATATATCCCAGCCCACCAGATGTGCAGCCAAAGGACGCGCCCACACGAACGTGCACAAAGACATGTACGTGCACAAAAACACACACACACTTATACAAACACACATACCACCTGTCCTGGAATCCTATTTTGATGGTAGAAAAGCTAGGTGTTGTCCGGAGTGGAGGTTGGTTCACCTTTAAAAAAAATTAAACGTCGCAGACACCCCGGCATATTGTGTCATAAATTGGGCTTAAGTCTTCTAACTCCCATGGTCCTAGTTCCCTAAAAAACATAACAAATTTACATGTACTGTACATACACACCACAAGCAGTGCTCTGCCTTTCACGTCTCTCATACACACAGACACATAGACACACGTGCATGCGCGCCCATGCACAAACACACACACCCTCTTCCCCAGCTGTCTGCTGCACTCAAGGCCTATGGGCTGACATTCTCTCCATTACATCAGGATCTCATGTACTTTCACATTCAGGCATGTGTCACTCCCTCTCAAGTGCACACGCTGGCCCATCAAGCCCACGGCAGAGCAGGCCAGGCATTCATGCCAACTCCCTGTGGAGGATATGGGCATACTAGCCACATCTATGGAAAAATGCACACATTCTTAACATGGATGACCTGCTGACACAGGGAAATATGTGCCCACTTAAGATTGTAATGTACATTGGTCGAAATGATGGTCGGGAAATATTCTGTTGTTTTTTGTCATGTAAAATTGATAGTATTGTCTACTGAGACTTTTAACGTGAAATTATCTTTATAATGAATATAACCTCTATGCAATTTTTTTGTTATTTTGCCACCTAAGTAAACATCAATTAATTGTTGTATATTTTAAAGACACATACACAATGTCATACACAAGTAGACCGGTATAAAATGACTTTATTAATGTATGTGCCATGCTTTCCTTTATAGTTTCCCTCAAACTCAATTTCCCCCAAATCAACTAACATCCTTCGTTTTGAAGAATCAATGGATATAACTTTCGATATGCTCCTTTTGTTATCTGCCTCAGTGAACATCGATTCATACAAATTATTAATTTATTTTGTATATTTGAAGTACACAAATACAATGATATACACTGAACAAAAATATAAATGCCACATGTAAAGTGTTGGTCCCATGTTTCATGAGCTGTAAAAAAAGATCCCAGAAAGGTTTTATGTGCACAAAAAGCTTATTTATCTCAAATGTTGTGCACAAATTTCTTTACATCCCTGTTAGTGAGCATTTCTTCTTTGCCACGATAATCCATCCACCTGACAGGTGTGGCATATCAATAATCTGATCATTGGGAACAATAAAAGCCCACTCTAAAATGTGCAGATTTGTTACACAACACAATGCCACAAGTTTTGAGGGAATGTGCAGTTGGGATGTTGACTGCAGGAATGTCCACCAGAGCTGTTGTCAGAGAGTTTTATGTTAATTTCTCTACCATATGTCACCTCCAACATAATTTTAGAGAATTTGCAAACAACATGTATGAAGTCGTGTGGGCAAGTGGTTTGCTGATGTCAACGTTGTGAACAGAGTGCCCCATGGTGGCGGTGGGGTTATGGTATGGGCAGGCTTAAACTACAGACAACGAACACAATTGCATTTTATTGATGGCAATTTGAATGCACAAAAATACCGTAATGAGATACTGAGGGCATTGTAAGACCCATTTTTTAAAGTTATCTTTGACCAACAGATGCATATCTGTATTCCCAGTCATGTGAAATCCATAGATTAGGGCCTAATTTATTTATTTAAATTGACTGATTTCCTCATATGAACATGTTCAGTATACATAACTAGTACTGTAACAAGTAGTACTGTTATAAAATGTATTTTTTTATTTTTAGGATGAACATTTGAATAAATGTTTTACAATATACAATACACATAATATACCAGACGATCACACCACAGATATCAGCAATCATGACAATACAAACAAAGGCTACAACTTTTACCGAAACAATAGAAGTATTTACATACTGTCAAGAGTTTAGATCATAATTAACAGGGTACACAAAGTTATATCCGTACAGGGAGGAGTTAACAATACAATATTATCATGTTATACTCATATAAAAGACAATGTCCTCCCCTCTTCCTTACCAAGTAGGTCAATTATTTAGCAGGAAGAATTGTTCAGATCTGTTAGAGCTTGGCATTTTCCATCCCCCTTTTCAACCGTGGAGGCCCAATCTTTGTTTATCACAGCCACTGATTGCTCTAGACTGGCGATATCTTGAAAATATGATAACTACGTTTGTGGTGAGAGGATTGTGAGAAAAATGACTTTATTTATGTATGTGCCCTGTTTACCTTCCTAGTTTACATCAAACTCCAGCCTGGCCTCAGAGCCATACGAAATATACTTTACATATTTCTGAGCACCTCCAAGACGTATGACACCTACTAATGGTCTAGTTACTTGAGACAGAAACGAAAGTATTCTAAACCTAACCCAATTCACCTAACCTGCTACGTAAATTCACCTAACATTTGTCATTTTAGTTCTCCTAACCTTTGTTTTTAGTTCCCCTAACCACCAACATAAACGATCCTTGTAATTCTTGTTTATTATTATTACCTGTTATTACCTGTCTCCTCCCCATCATCTACACTGATTGAAGTGGATTTAACATGTGACACAAAAAAGGGATTATAGCTTTCACTTGGATTCACCTAATCAGTCTATGTCATGGAAAGAGCAGGTGTCCTTAATGTTTTGTATACTCAGCGTATATGCCATTTAGCAGAAACTTTTATTCAAAGCGACTTAGACATGCATAAAACATTTTACCTATGGGTAGTCCCGGGAATTGAACCGATTATCCTGTTGTTGCAAGCATCATGCCCTACCAACTAAGCTACAGAGGACCAACTAAACTCTGTGCAGTAGATGCTGGACAAGCTAGGTTGTTTTGTAGCACAAACACAAATTTATTTAAAAAAATGTCCTCTCACTGTCAACTACGTTTATTTTCAGCAAACTTAACATGTGTAAATATTTGTATGAACATAAGATTCAACTACTGAGACATAAACTGAACAAGTTCCACAGGCATGTGACTAACAGAAATTGAATAATGTGTCCCTGAACAAAGGGGGGGGGGGGGGGGGGGTCAAAATCTAAAGTAACAGTCAGTAATCGGGTGTGGCCACCAGCTGCATTAAGTACTGCAGTGCATCTCCTCCTCATGGACTGTACCAGATTTGCCAGTTCTTGTTGTGAGATGTTACCCCACTCTTCCACCAAGGCACTTGCAAGTTCCCGGACATTTCTGGGGGGAATGGCCCTAGCCCTCACCCTCCAATCCAACAGGTCCCAGACGTGCTCAATGGGATTGAGATCCGGGCTCTTCGGTGGCCATGGTAGAACACTGACATTCCTGTCTTGCAGGAAATCATGCACAGAATGAGAAGTATGGCTGGTGGCATTGTCATGCTGGAGGATGCATGTCAGGATGAGCCTGCAGGAAGGGTACCACATGAGGGTGGAGGATGTCTTCCCTGTAACGCACAGCGTTGAGATTGCCTGCAATGACATCAAGCTCAGTGTGATGCTGTGACACACCGCCCCAGACCATGACGGACCCTCAACCTCCAAATTGATTCCGCTCCAGAGTACAGGCCTCGGTGTAACGCTCATTCCTTCGACGATAAACGCAAATACAACCATCACCCCTGGTGAGACAAAACCGCAACTCATCAGTGAAGAGCACTTTTTGCCAGTCCTGTCTGGTCCAGCCCATAGGCGACGTTGTTGCTGGTGATGTCTGGTGAGGACCTGCCTTACAACAGGCCTACAAGCCCTCAGTCCAGCCTCTCTCAGCCTATTGCAGACAGTCTGAGCACTGATGGAGGGATTGTGCGTTCCTGGTGTAACTCGGGCAGTTGTTGTTGCCATCCTGTACCTGTCCCGCAGGTGTGATGTTCGGATGTACCGATCCTGTGCAGGTGTTATTACACGTGGTCTGCCACTGCGAGGACGATCAGCTGTCCATCCTGTCTCCCTGTAGCGCTTTTTTAGGCGTCTCACGGTACGGACATTGCAATTTATTGACCCTGGCCACATCTGCAGTCCTCATGCCTCCTTGCAGCATGCCTAAGGCACGTTCACACAGATGAGCAGGGACCCTGGGCATCATTCTTTTGGTGTTTTTCAGAGTCAGTAGAAAGGCCTCTTTTAGTGTTCTAAGTTTTCATAACTGTGACCTTAATTGCCTACCGTCTGTAAGCTGTTAGTGTCTTAATGATCGTTCCACAGGTGCATGTTCATTAATTGTTTATGGTTCATTGAACAAGCATTGGAAATAGTGTTTAAACCCTTTACAATCAAGATCTGGGAAGTTATTTAGATTTTTACGAATTATCTTTGAAAGACAGGGTCCTGAAAAAGGGACGTTTATTTTATTGCTGAGTTTATCATACATTTGCATACATACATGTACAAACTTTCTTACATTAATGCCAGGATGTAATCCGATCGCGTGTTGTAGCGTGCTTGACATGTAAAGGTCATTTCCGATTGAGCTGACATATGCAGCGTTTACCGTGAATTTCAAACTCTGCGAATGTGGGAACGCGCGTTGTCAACAACGCCTGGTTGGAATTGAACCCTGGCCTATAACACTATCACCTTTCCAGTCACAAATTAACTCACTTCTGCATAGTGGGTGCTGGATAATCTAGGGTACAGGTATTGTTTTTCTCCACAAGATCTATTGGGACTTTCTATTGGAATATTTCTGCTTGCCTGGGTTACTGTAGTGCTGCATATTTTCCATCTGTTCTGCCGTTCTGAGTTTACAGGCCTGTGCAACAGTCCGTCACCTAGTGAGCAGGACAGGGGCCTGTGGTTGGGGGCTGTGCATGTGAGTGAATAGTGAGGTTGGGGGGGAGGGGGCAACCATAAAAACCCAGGGAGGAGGGCACAAGCACAAAGCTTTAGTTCACACATACACACACACAAAGCTCATGTTTACACCTGCACACGTAAGTGGGAGCTTATGAAGGAGATATTGTACATGTGAGGCAGCGAGTTGCATGTGTGTGTACATTTCAGTGTGGGTGGGTAGCTGTATCTGAGTGAATGTGTGTGTACATTTCAGTGTGGGTGGGTAGCTGTATCTGAGTGAATGTGTGTGCAGACGGACATGACAGATTTTTTTGTGTGGCTGTCTGTGCCTCTCTGGGCATCTGCATGAGTGTTGCTTTTGTCTTTGTGTTTGTGTGTGTACTGCACACGTGCGTGCGTGTATTTGTACAGTATGTACCCGCATGTATACAGTGCATTCGGAAAGTATTCATACCACTTGACTTTCTCCACATTTTGTTACGTTACAGCCACAATACCCATAATAACAAAGCGAAAACAAGTTTAGACATTTTTACAAATGTATAAAAAAATAGAAAACAGAAATACCTTACTTACATAAGTATTCAGACCCTTTGATATGAGACGAGAAATTGAGCTTTGGTGTGTTTTAATTCCATTGATCATCCTTGAGATGTTTCTACAACATAAATGGAGTCCATTTGTGGTAAATTCAATTGATTGGACATGATTTGGAAGGCACACACCTGTCTATATAAGGTCTCACTGTTGAGAGTGCATGTCAGAGCAAAAAACAATCCATGAGTTCGAAGGAATTGTCCGTAGAGCTCTGGATTGTGTTGAGGCACAGATCTGGGGAAGGGTACCAAAAAATGTCTGCCGTATTGAAGGTCCCCAAGAACTCAGTGGCCTCCATCATTCTTAAATGAGTTTGGAACCACCAAGACTCTTCGTAGAGCTGGGCGCCCGGCTAAACTGAGCAATCGGGGGAGAAGGGCCTTGGTCAGGGAGGTGACCAAGAACCCGATAGTCACTCTGACAAAGCTCCAGAGTTCCTCTGTGGAGATGGGAGAAACTTCCAGAAGGACAACCATCTCTGCAGCACTCCACCAATCAGGCCTTTATGGTAGAGTGACCAGACGACCACATGACAGCCTGCTTAGAGTTTGCTAATGTCTAATATAATATCTAATTGAACTCTTTGACCTGAATGCCAAGCGTCACATCTGGAGGAAACCTCGAACCATCCCTACGATGAAGCATGGTGGTGGCAGCATCATGCTGTGGGGATGTTTTTCAGCAGCAGGGACGGGAAGACTAGTCAGGATCGAGGGAAAGATGATCGAAGCTAAGTAAAGAGAGATCCTTGATGAAAACCTGCTCCAGAGCGCTCAGGACCTCAGACGGGGGCGAAGGTTCACCTACAAAAGGACAACGATCCTAAGCACACAGCCAAGACAACGAGGGAGTGGCTTCAGGCCAAGTCTCTGAATGTCCTTGAGCGACTGAGGCAAATCCTGGACTAGAACCCAATCTAACATCTCAGGAGAGACCTGAAAATAGCTGTGCAGCAACGCTCCCCATCCAACCTGACAGAGCTTGAGAGGATCTATAGAGAAGAATGGGAGAAACTCCCCAAATACAAGTGTGCCAAGCTTGTAGCGTCAAGACTTGAGGCTGTAATCACTGCCAAAGGTGCTTCAACAAAGTACTGAGTTAAAGGTCTGAATACTTATGAATTATATTTATATTTCAGTTTATTCTTATTTTTATGCATAAAATGTATACAAATCTGTTTTTGCTTTGTCATTATGGGGTAATGCGTGTAGATTGATGAGGAAATTTTTGAGTTAATTTTCAATTTTAGAATTAGGCTGTAACGTAACAAAATGTGGAAAAAGTCAATAGGTCTGAATACTTTCCGAATGCATTGTATGAGAGTCAAGTGTTTGTCTCTGTACATTATAATGTATACAGTTGTGTTACATGTGTGTACATCTGCATTGGATATGTCTGTATGTGTATATGAGTGCGTGCATCAACATGAGGCCAGCCCAGGAAGTGACTCCACCCTGGAGCAATGTACAGAATTTGCCGTAGCACCTCCTGTGGGTCGTGGGGGGAAGCCCATTTAGGCTACATGTGTACTGGCAGAAGGAGAGCAGAGCTGGTGAGCTTCACAACGGCCCATAGCTTCTCCATCTTCTCCCTCTCAAAAGACTCCATTGTTCCCAGTGTGGAGAGAGAGAGAGCAGAGGTAAAGGGGGCTGAAGCTGGCGGACTGCGGCAGTGGGCGTTGGGACGCTGCCTAAAACCACATGGAGGAGAGAGCAAGACACAGGCCAGCTCTGTGTGCTTCACAGCTCACTGTTGGAGCGCTGCCCCAAGTTAGCAGTGCTGTACGAAAAACTCCGCAACACATCATAAAAATACACACCTAACTGTCAGAGAACCACCCCGGGTGTCGACAGCCAACCAACGGACTCAACGGTCTCAAGCAACCCATACAACCCCCCCGGGGACTGCATTTGACTGTTGTTTGTCTTGATTCACTGGAGCAGTGTTGTAATTTTGTGCATTACCTGACTGGACCAATCAGCTTTCGCTGCCGACTTCTGCAAGCTGGGTAGTGGTGTGTGCTACTTTTACACTAAAGTATGTGGGATACAGTTTGAGGTAAAAATCGCAGTGTCATGAGCTAATTAATTCCTTGCTGTTTCACCACTACTTATTTGGTGTTCGACATTCTAGGGAGTTACTTGTGAATTTTTTTACTTTAGAAAGTGTCATGGAAACAAATTTGATAAGCAACAGCTAAGAAACAAAGGAGCAACAAAGACAATACAACATTTCAATTCTACCAATGCACACTTTAAAAAAAAAACAGTCGTAAGTCAGTGTATATTTGTGGAGTGTTTTCACTTTTTTATTGAAACAGTATGAACAAACACACTGCAATTAAATAAAAAGACTTGAAGAAATCAGACAGTAAAATTAAAGACCTAGAGTTGATAATATGGAGCAAAAGCAGAAAACAAATGTCGTCGCAAACGATTGCAGTGTCTAAAGCGGATTCATTAAACAATTATCATCACTCATTCAGTGCACTTATTAACTGAGTTCTTAAAGCAAGCGGAGCTAAGTTGAGACAATGATTTTTACACCCATTAATGACTACTAACGATTATGAAGAAAATGTGTGTATTTTTGCTTGGTATACTCTATCCCAACTAAAGTAAGCAGAAGTACGGTGGATACATTATAAAAGACAACGCTAGCAGAATGGGGGCTGATAACCACTACCTGTACATGGAACACATTTTTTGGTGAAACCCGAAGTCGTCAAAACTGTCCTATTGGAATGGGTGGCAGTTAAAGTACAGTCAATTCATATTAATGTACTTCAACAGTAACATCTCCAAACTATCCAGGGAATACCAGAGACAGTGGCACAAACCCTTCTGCTAAATTTCACAGATATGTACTAGGTTTTTATGTCAGTGTTAAAGCTGGCAGAATGTCACGTTACACTTGCAAATGAGCCGTCTTTTAATTAGCCCCTCGCTAACCCTCAGAACATGAGCACAATGTCAAAACAACTTCTGCATACAGTGCTTCATATAGTTGTTGGAACATTTCTGTAGTGAGGAACTCATTGGCTAGGTGTTAAGGTGACAAAATGCTAATGTGGTTGGTTTTTCAAAGGGATTTTCAGTTAGGTCCATTGGCCACAATAGCTTTTGGCTGCTTTGCAATGTTCCATATACTGAATGCTATAGTGAGCAACTGCAACATATGATAAAGTAATAACTATAGTCCCTTTGCATGGTATATACACCCTATGGAATTCACAACATTCTCTCCCATCTCCTTTTTTCCATATTCCCATTTTTTCTTGTATAGGTCCTCTTCACCAACTCAAATGCACATCTGTGTTAATGTACACACCCTTGCATATGAGAGAGCGTTTTCTACCACAAGTGAGATAATCCCTTACTTATTTTTACAAATCCAAATGAAAGACCCTGAAATTCAATGTGACATCCTGTGGGCAACCTTTTTTCAGTTTGGTTGTTGGTATGGGGGGGTTGCTGTGTGGTTGTACAGGACCGTCGATGTCAATGGCTATGTCTTGGGGTTGGGGGAGAAGAGGAGAGGCGGGCAAACATCCTCCCCCACACATCATCCCCTCCTTTTGTCAACAGTCCAAGATCCTGGTTAAGTTAGAGTGCTGGTAGAATGCTTGTTTAATGACAGGAAATTACATAGATCAGAATTGCCAGAACGTTTTGGGGACTTCCTGTCTTGCAGCCTTTCTCCTCAGGGGCTGAGGGATGAAGCGAGAAGAAGAACGAGAGAGTAAGACAAACAGGCCAACACACATAAACATCTGGTTATGCCTCATAAAAATGTCAGTCGATGATTGAAGAAGATGGATTGGAAAATAAAATATAAAAACATACTTGATTTATGATTTTAAAGATAACAGCACATACAGAACATTACTTTTAGTAGATACTGTAGTTTTATTCATTCATTCATAAATATAATATTCATTCATAAATATAAGGAGTCTCCATTGACCCCAAAATGAGGAAATAAAAGCATGGATTCATGTAATTTAATTAATTCACACACCTCAATATACTGGGTGTTATCTTGGTTATGGACACTGTACAGACATTTTGGGCCTGGGATAAGGATATAATGTGTTTTGAATGGTTTTAAATAAGGAGAAACAGACTTGAAATCATGGAATTTGTGAAAGTAAAATGTATTAAATTCCATATCTAGTCAATTCATACAAAGCGTTTAAAAATGGACCAACGACAACAACAAATATCTTTGAATTATTTATCGAGATAGAACATTCAAGAGGACAGCCTTGAATTGCTACTCCGTTTCAGACCAATATGTGATTGACATTGGCAACATAATCAATCGGAAACTGACGATGTAAAGCCAAACGGCTGTGTTGTGGAAAATTCTGCCACCACAGCTGGGAAACCATTTGTCAAATGGACCTACTAACTTAATACATGAGGTGTTGCGCTGACATTTCATCTCAAATAGAGCCACCTGTTTCAGTGAATGAACAATACCTGATGGCTCATGGGCCCATGAGTGGATGTCTTAGAGAGGAGAAGTAACTAACAGCCTGTCGGACAGTTTGTCTGACGGACAGTTTGTCTGCATCCCAAATTATATCCTATTTCCTTTATAGTGCACTACTTTTGAAAGTAGTGCAGGGAATAGGGTGCCATTTGGGATGCAGGCTTTGTTATGTGTCTGTGACGTTGGACCATGGAGAGTCAGGGGGTTAAGATGGTTAACTGGGAAACAATCAAAGAGAAAATTATAGAAACCAAGATGCTCCTTTTTTTGGCAGCCCTTTTCTTAGCAGCAGCAGCAGCAGCAGCAGCAGCAGCCCTATGGCATAGAAAACGCTCCCCGTTAGCAGGCAAGCACATCCCCAGACATGACAGCATTCTCAGAGGAAGAGGTGATGTAGAGAGTACAGCAGCGCTCTGTTGGAACATGCTTCTTGTTCCCATTTAAAAAGTTCATAAATACAACTTCCTTTTCAAAGGAATTCAGACACTTCTAATTGAATCTTTGATTCAAATATATTATGTTCAGAGGACCAGTTATGTTTGAAAAGTGATGCAGGTTGTGTCTTACCTATTAAAACACATTCTTCGTAACAACCCGTACACCAATTTCACCATTGTGGCTTAAAGGGATAGTTTGGCCCTTTATCTACTTCCCCAGAGGCAGATGAACTCGGGATACCATTTTTATGTATCTGCATGCGGTAGTTGTGGAAATATAAGAGTATTATGCATGGTTTTATGGTAGCTTCATGCTTCTACAGCATTATTAGTCCTCTACTAAGATCATGACAAGGCAAACAGGACATGCACACTGTGTATGCGTGCACACTGTGTATGCGTGCACGTGCATGCCTGCACTCAATCTAGTTCCATATGTGCATCCCTTGGAGGTACTTACGAGTATTTGCCCATTCTCCTCACCACGGCGATCACCACGGCGATGACAACGATCACTGCCACCAATGCACCAATCCCAATACCAACCACTTGTCCAGAGCCCATACCCTCTGTGGAAGGAACACAAAGGCTGAGTTACTCCACCAGACTGACCTCAATAGGGACACAACAACACGTTAGGTGAAAGAACAGGAAGGAAACCGAGAGAAGGAAAAGATAGATGTAAAGAGGGAAATACAGAACAAAGACAAAATTAACTGAAAGGAAATAATTAAAATTAAGGGAGAATGGGGCAAAGCAATCTCATGGTGTCTTGTGCTCTACATATCATTGGCCTCTATTTGATTCCCCTATATGGGAGCAGACAGACTGTAGCATTGGGAGGGTTTCCTCAGTTTCATGGTCTCTCTATATCTATCTAATTACAGATATCTCCTGTCCTGAGATCCTCAGTCCTTACCCTCTGGTTCCTCCACCTCCACCTCCTCCTTAGCCTCTGCAGCTGTCGTGGCCTCGGCTTCGGGCTCCGCCGGGGCCTCGGTGATGATGGCAGGGGCGTTAGTTGTGGCCGCCTCCTGCTTGGCAGCTTCAGTGGCAGGGGCTTCGGTCTCCACAGGAGCGACCTCCGTGGCAGCAGCCTCAGTAGCGGCGGTTTCTTCTCCGGCAGGGGTGTCCGTTACGACATCCTCGGCCGCTGGGGTGTTCGTTACGACATCCTCGGCGGCAGGGGTGTCCGTTACGACATCCTCGGCCGCAGCCTCGGGTTCAGCTGAAGGGGCATGGGTGACTATGGGATCTTCCTCTTTGAGGGGCTTGGTGGCCTCGGGAACAGCAGGGGAATCTGTCACCAGCTCTACTGGTGTCACCAGTGTGCCTGACGAGAGGCAAAGAGAGGTCAGAGATTGGTAGAGGCAAATTAACAATATTCACACACGCTGAAGGGAGAGACTACATTTGTTGATGACATACTGTACATGATCATTTATTTTTGAATGTGATGTTAATATCCTAAACAACAGCTCGTGGAGTCCTATTCACCATTTGGTTTCTCTGTCATTTCACAATAGTTTTGAAATGTAGTAGCTGGAAAGAGAGAATGACGGTTGGAAAGTCCCTCATTGCAAAGGCATGGTGAAATAATTTGAGAGAAAAACTACGTGAATATTAACATTCTTCCTTGACATTATGTTCCCAGTAATTTTCTCTCCCAGCCTAAGGCTTGACTCATCAGTAGCAGTGAGAACATGACTGCCACATCCCATGACTGAACAAACATTGGTCCTCCCTCCCTCCTCCCCAGTCCCACCCACCCCTCTCCATCCTGTCTTGGGCCGTGTTTGCGCACTTGCATGCCACACCCTCTGCCTCATTTGCTGTTCATGGAGTCTCCACCTTAACAGGCTCTGGATGGGGACAGCAGGAAGTCAGCAGATGAGGGCATACCATTAAAACACCAATAGGGGTAAGAAACAATGGACAATTCAGTATAAAACAACACAACTACAGTAGGTGCTTAGCAGTTGTTGCGCATTGCTTGAGAAAACGGGATCCAAATTACTCGGATGTGTTGGAATTAGTTGTTTGTGATGTTACCAGAGAGACCAAAGATCTGCACGATCTCAACCTAAATAAAAATCCTCTCATCTGGCCATTTTTGGATGGCAATAACAGTTGGAAAGGAAGCTCTTTGAGCTGAGCTCAGTGGAATGTCAATGCTTGTAGTGAAATGTACTATAATCTATCCTATAATTGTATGAACCCACTTGTAATAAGAATAGCCTCTTTGTTCGAAGGGTTGGACCGCAAAGTAGAAGCTGAGTGAGACCTTACTGTAGCACTCTACAAATCAAGTCCTATCTGTGTCTGTTCCCTTCCAGACCACAACTTGCTTGGACAGCGCAGCTTCGAAATTATTAAGTAGAAGTCCATTTTAGTGGAGGACTGAAATTATGGTAAACCTGCAAACTTGCAACATGTTCTGCTGCAGTCTCTCCTTTTTCCTGAGAGTACTCTTTGCCCTTTCAAATCTGCAATATGAAAGTTCTCTGAACTCCGATCTGTCTAAACTTAGAAACTGACATAATTTCTTTGCCGTTTTCCAGTGATTCTTCAAAACCCTTTACAATAGAGAATGCTTTACGAGGTTAAAAATAACTGACTCTCTCTCATTGTCCCGCAACTGCCCCATTATTCTTAGTCACCTATTTGCTCACATTCTCATTAGCAACAAGCAAGTTCAAATATAACAAAATGTTTGTTCTCCAACGACTTTGCTGTTTGTTTGGAAAATCTGATGATAAAGTGCCATTATGTCCGCTGCTCATAATAAGCTCTAAGTACTATTTCCTTCCAACTGTGCTGGCTAATACAGCTGTGCTAGTGAGTAAGAGAACAGGATTGTTGCCCTGTCTCCCTCTCTCTCCCTCCCTCCTGACCACTATGCTTCTCTCTCTCTCTCTTCTCCCCATCTTCTCCCTGCCCTGCCTCCACCCCATGAATGAAGTTGCCCCTGATAAATATTTTGGGAATGCTGTAACGTTAGCTCTGCAAGAGGAGAGCGGGGCGAGGTGGAGAGGGAGCAAGAGCGGTGTAAAAGGGTTGATTGAAGCCGGAACAATATAGAGCCCAGCGGCAGCCACTTTCATTTATTCACTCTCTCACTCATCCTGTTCCATGAACAGGGGCCTAGTTCCACAGTCTGTCTCAGGTTTAATGTCCCATTATAGCCTGACCTCAGAGCAGATGTGTGTGTGACAGAGGAGGCTGGTGGGAGGAGCTATAGGAGGACAGGCTCATTGTAATGGCTGGAATGGAATTAATGGAACGGTATCAAACATATGAAAACCAAATGTTTGACGCTGTTCCACCTATTCTATTCCAGCCATTACAATGAGCCTGTCCTCCTATAGCTCCTCCCACCAGCCTCAACTGGTGTGTGAATGCTTGAGTTTCTGTGTGTGTGTGTGTGTGTGTGTGTGTGTGTGTGTGTGTGTGTGTGTGTGTGTGTGTGTGTGTGTGTGTGTGTGTGTGTGTGTGTGTGTGTGTGTGTGTGTGTGTGTGTGTATGTATAGGTATCATCAGCTCCCTAAATCACCGCTGAGCAGTAAAAGTCTGTCTCGATGACCCTGCTTTAAAATTTCTCTCAAACACGATCCTTGGGGAGGAGGGGGGACCATAAAAGGCAGGCAAACAGGCAAATGGGCGAGAGTGAAAAGTGAGAGAGTGACAGAATACAGCAAAGCGCCGGGAGAAGCGGTGGGGCCAGTATTGGGTCGGGATCCTGCCTGTCGGACAGTTATGGCATCGTGAGGGAGAACAACAGAGAGGGGGAGAGAGAAAAATATACATTGTGAGAGAGGGAGAGATAGCAGGACAGATCCATCACCATCAGCTGCCACTGAGGGTGCCCCGTGTGTCTGTGTGTGTCTCTGTGTGTGTGTGTGTGTGTTGCATGCGTGTGTGTAAGTTTAGGGGGGAGATAGGCCTGTGCTAAGCTGCCTGTAGACAGGTAGGGCCCATCTGCAGATGTATGAGGGAGTGTGTCTGCTATGGTCCCAGAGCCAAAGAATGTTGTTCCTTAGCTGGGGAGGTATCCTCCCATCCCATCTCATCACGGTATGGCATACCCAGAACCGCTGGCCTCCCATGCTAACCGTAGGAGTTGCACTTTGAGTTGAGTGGGAGAGGTCTGATAGCCAGAGTGGAATATTCCCACTGGCTCTTATCTTAGACGCAAAAGTGTCCACATACAGGCCATGTTTTTTTCCTCGAGTAGAAATATCCCACTAGGCAAAAACTGGTTGAATCAACGTTGTTTCCACATCATTTAAAACTGATTTAAGCTGATGACGCAGAATCGTGGAAAACTTATTGGATTTGCAAAAAGTCATCAACATAAGGAGATTTAGTATTTTTGTTCAGCCAACTTTTAATCTCAATCCAATGACATGGTGACATTTTTGTTGATTTCATGTTGAATTCGCGTTAGTTGACAACTCAACCGAATGTAAATAAAAAATAGACGTTGAACAGTCCTCTTCTGGACAACATAACTGAGGCCACCAAGGGCACAAGACTTCTATCAAGACGTATATCCTGTGAACTTAAAAAATATATAGGCTAAATATCACCAATATATCTCTCAAGCTGACTGCTGCAAAATATTGAGTCCCCAAAACAAATATAGCGATAAATCGAGTGAAACTCATGAATCTATTATTAAGTCAACTTTAACAGTACATTAAGTTAACCCCCCCTTTTCTCCCTCCTCTTGGCAGCAGCTAATAGGAATTCTTTATTTTTTATTTTGATTTAACCAGGTAGGCCAGTTGAGAACAAGATCTCATTTACAACTGCGACCTGGCCAAGATAAAGCAAAGCAGTACGACACAAACAACACAGAGTTACACATGGAATAAACAAACGTACAGTCAATAACACAATAAAAAAGTATATATACAGTGTGTGCAAATGAAGTACGATTAGGGAGGTAAGGCAATAAATAGGCCATAGTGGCGAAATAATTACAATTAAGCAATTAAACACTGGAGTGATAGATGTGGAGAAGTTGAATGTGCAAGTAGAGATACCGGGGTGCAAAGGAGCAAAAAAAATAACAATATGGGGATGAGGTAGTTGGGTGGGCTAATTACAGTTGGGCTATGTACAGGTGCAATGATCTGTAAGCTGCTCTGACAGCTGATGTTTAAAGTTAGTGAGGGAGATAAGTCTCCAGCTTCAGTTATTTTTGCAATTCGTTCCAGTCATTGGCAGCAGAGAACTGGAAGGAAAGCGGCCAAAGGAGGAGTTGGCTTTGGGGATGACCAGTGAAATATTCCTGCTGGAGCGCGTGCTACGGGTGGGTGCTGCTATGGTGACCAGTGAGCTGAGATAAGGCGGGGCTTTACCTAGCAAAGACTTATAGATGACCTGGAGCCAGTGGGTTTGGCGACGAATATGAAGCGAGGGCCAGCCAACGAGAGCATACAGGTCGCAGTGGTGGGTAGTATATGGGCTTTGGTGACAAAACGGATGGCACTGTGATAGACTGCCTCCAATTTGCTGAGTAGAGTGTTGGAGGCTATTTTATAAATGACATCGCCGAAGTCAAGAATCGGTAGGATAGTCAGTTTTACGAGGGTATATTTGGCAGCATGAGTGAAGGAGGCATTGTTGCGAAATAGGAAGCCGATTCTAGATTTCATTTTGGATTGGAGATGCTTAATGTGAGTCTGGAAGGAGAGTTTACAGTCTAACCAGACACCTAGGTATTTGTAGTTGTCCACATATTCTAAGTCAGAACCGTCCAGAGTAGTGATGCTAGACGGGCGGGCGGGTAGCGATCGGTTGAAGAGCATGCATTTAGTTTTACTTGCATTTAAGAGCAGTTGGAAGCCACGGAAGGAGTGTTGTATGGCATTGAAGCTCGTCTGGAGGTTTGTTAACAGTGTCCAAAGAAAGACCAGAAGTATACAGAATGGTGTTGTCTGCGTAGAGGTGGATCAGAGAATCACCAGCAGCAAGAGCGACATAATTGATGTATTCAGAGAAAAGAGTCGGCCCGAGAATTGAACCCTGTGGCACCCCCATAGAGACTGCCAGAGGTCCGGACAACAGGCCCTCCGATTTGACACACTGAACTCTGTCTGAGAAGTAGTTGGTGAACCAGGTGAGGCAGTCATTTGAGAACCCAAGGCTGTTGAGTCTGCCGATAAGATTGCGGTGATGGACAGAGTCGAAAGCCTTGGCCAGGTCGATGAATACGGCTGCACAGTATTGTCTTTTATCGATGGCGGTTATGATATTGTTTAGGACCTTGAGCGTGGCTGAGGTGCACCCATGACCAGACCAGACCAGCTTATGACCAGCTCGGAAACCATATTGCACAGCGGAGAAGGTACGGTGGGATACGAAATGGCCGGTGATCTGTTTGTTAACTTGGATTTCGAAGACCTTGGAAAGGCAGGGTAGGATAGATATAGGTCTGTAACAGTTTGGGTCTAGAGTGTCTCCCCCTTTGAAGAGGGGGATGACCGCGGCAGGCTTTCCAATCTATGGGAATCTCAGACGATACGAAAGAGAGGTTGAACAGGCTAGTAATAGGGGTTGCAACAATTGTGGCGGATAATTTTAGAAAGAGAGGGTCCATATTGTCTAGCCCAGCTGATATGTAGGGGTCCAGATTTTGCAGCTCTTTAAGAACATCAGCTATCTGGATTTGGGTGAAGGAGAAATGGGGGAGGCTTGGGCAAGTTGCTGTGGGGGGGGTGCAGAGCTGTTGACCGGGGTTGGGGTAGCCAGGTGGAAAGCATGGCCAGCCGTTGAAAAATAAAAAAAATGCTTATTGAAATTCTCGATTATCATAGATTCATCAATGGTGACAGTGTATCCTATCCTCAGTGCAGTGGGCAGCTGGGAGGAGGTGCTCTTATTCTCCATGGACTTTACAGTGTCCCAGAACTTTTGGGAGTTTGTGCTTCAGGATGCACATTTCTGTTTGAAAAAGCTAGTCATGGCTTTCCTAACTGCCTGTGTGTATTGGTTCCTAACTTCCCTGAAAAGTTGCATATAATAAATACAGCAATGGGAATTGAGATGGCTTAAAAGGAGCCAGAAATATAAATATATCAAGTTAAAGTCCAGAAACCCATTATTAATGATACCATCAGTTCACTGTTTTATAAGTTTCTATGCAGTCATGTATTTTTTTCTTTCTTCTCTTCACTGTGTCTGGGCCTGTGGTGTAGGTGTAAGAGGAGTGAGACATTCATGTTCATGCTGACAGTGTAGACACACAAGCCCTTGGTTTGGCTATGTTGTGGAGGTGCCCCCTTGGCCTAATGGCTGGACTGAATTACCCTCTCTGTCAGTGCCTGCCACACCAAACTACACCTCTGTCTGGGGCTACTGCGTTCACAAGCTAAAATAGCCTCCACCTTGGCTGACTCAAACTCAGACAGATCTGTATTTTCTCTCCACACAGATTTGGCATAAAACAGGCAAGCCTACAACTTCAAACTTGAAACTTTTGATAGCTTAAAAAAGGCACGCTGGTGACGTAAGAGATGCTTTCCTGAGTTGATTTTACAGCCCACGTCTCATACAGTGCATTCGGAAAGTATTCAGACCACTTTACTTTTTCCACATTTTGTTATGTTACAGCCTTATTCTAAAATTGATTAAATTGTTGTTTTTTCCCTCATCAATCTACAAACAATGCCCCATAATGACAAAGTAAAAACAAGTTAAGACATTTTTTGCACATTTATTACAAATAAAAACTGAAATATCACATTTACATAAGTATTCAGACCCTTTACTCAGTACTTTGTTGAAGTACCTCTGGCCGCGGTTACAGCCTCGGGTCTTCTTGGGAATGACGCATGATGGCACCGACAGAGATAGTCGCCTCGCTTCAGGTCCTTAGGAAACTATGCAGTAATTCGTTTTTTTATGTATTATTTCTTACATTGTTAGCCCAGAAAATCTCAAGTGTTATTACATACAGCCGGGAAGAACTATTGGATATAAAAGCGACGTCAACTTACTAACTTTACGACCAGGAATACGTCTTTCCTGAAGCGGATCCTTTGCTCGGACCTCCACCCTGGACATTGGATCTAATCCCAGAGGCCGACCCAAAACAACGCGGTCGCTGCAGGAGAGGCAGACGGAGCGGCCTACTGGTCAGACTTAGAAGGCGAGCACACCATCCTCCGCTTCCGAGCATATTACTCGCCAATGTCTAATCTCTAGACAACAAGGTGAACGAAATTAGTGCACGAGTTGCCTTCCAGAGAGACATCAGCGATTATAACATTCTCTGTTTCATGGAAACATGGCTCACTCGGGATATGTTGTCAGAGTCGGTACAGCCACCCAGATTCTTCGCACATCGCGGTGACAGAAACAAACATCTCTCTGGTAAGAAGATGTGTGGGGGTGTATGCCTTATGATTAACGACTCATGGTGTAATCATAACAACATACAGGAACTCAAGTCCTTTTGTTCACCTGACCTAGAATTCCTTACAATCAAATGCCGATCGCATTATCTACCAAGAGAATTCTGTTAGATTATAGTCACAGCCGTGTATATCCCCCCCAAGCAGAAACCACGACGGCCCTGAAAGAACTTCTATGTTAACTGGAAACCATATATCCTGAGGCTGCATTTATTGTAGCTGGGGATTTTAACAAAGTTAATCTGAGAACAAGGCTTCCTAAATTCTATCAGCATATTGAATGCGTGACTCAAGCTGGTAGCATTCTGGACCATTGCTACTCTAACTTGCACGATGCATACAAAGCCCTCGCCTACCCTCCCTTCGGCAAATCTGACCATGACTCCATTTTGTTGCTCCCAGCCTATAGACAGAAACTAAAACAGGAAACGCCCGTGCTCAGATCTATCCAATGCTGGTCTGACCAATCGGATTCCACGTTTCAAGATTGCTTCCATCACGTGGACTGGGATATGTTCCAGGTAGCCTCAGACAATAACATTGATGCATACGCTGACTCGGTGAGCCAATTTATTAGCAAGTGCATCGGTGATGGTGTACCCACTGTGACTATTAAAACCTTCCCTAACCAGAAACAGTGGATTGATGGCAGCATTCGCGAAAAACTGAAAGCGCGAACCACCGCTTATAATCATGGCAAGGCGACTGGAAACATGACCGAATACAAACAGTGTAGCTATTCCCTCCGCAAGGCAATCAAACAAGCAAAGCGTCAGTATAGAGACAAAGTAGGGTCACAATTCCACGGCTCAAACACTAGACGTATGCAGCAGGGTCTACAGTCAATCACGGATTACAAAAAGAAAACTAGCCCGGTCGCGGACATTGACGTCTTGCTCCCAGACAAATTGAACAACTTCTTTGCTCGCTTTGAGGACAATACCGTGCCACTGACACGGCCCGCTACCAAAGCCTGTGGGCTCTCCTTCTCCGTGGCCAACATGAGTAAAACATTTAAACGTGTTAACCCTCGCAAGGCTGCCGGGCCAGAGAGCATCCCTAGCCGCGTCCACAGAGCATGCGCAGACCAGCTGGCTGGTGTGTTTACGGACATATTCAATCAATCCCTATGCCAGTCTGCTGTTCCCACATGCTTCAAGATGTCCACCATTGTTCCTGTCTCCAAGAAAGCTAAGGTAACTGAACTAAATGACTATCGCCCCGTAGCACTCACTTCTGTCATCATGAAGTGCTTTGAGAGACTAGTCAAGGATCATATCACCTCCACCCTACCTGATACCCTAGATCCACTCCAATTTGTTCACCGCCCAAATAGGTCCACAAACCACGCAATTGCCATCACACTGCACACTGCCCTATCCCATCTGGACAAGAGGAATACCTATGTAAGAATGCTGTTCATTAAATACAGCTCAGCATTTAACACCATAGTACCCTCCAAACTCATCATTAAGCTTGAGACCCTGAGTCTTGATCCTGCCCTGTGCAACTGGGTCCAGGCCGCCCCCTGGTGGTGAAGGTAGGAAACAACATCTCCACCCCGCTGATCCTCAACACTGGGGCCCCATAAGGGTGTGTTCTCAGCCCTCTCCTGTACTCCCTGTTCACCCACGACTGCGTTGCCATGCACGCCTCCAAGTCAAATCATCAAATTTGCAGATGACGCTACAGTGGTAGGCTTGATTACCAACAACAACGAGACGGCCTACAGGGAGGTGGTGAGGGCCCTCGGAGGTGTCAGGAAAATAACCTCTCACTCAACATCAACAAAACAAAGAAGATGATCATGGACTTCAGGAAACAGCGGAGGGAGCATCACCCCATCCACATCGACGGGACAGTAGTGGAGAAGGTGGAAAGTTAAGTTCCTCGGCGTACACATCACGGGCAAACTGAAACGGTCCACCCACACAGACAGCGTGGTGAAGAAGGCACAACAGCGCCTCTTCAAACTCAGGAGGCTGAAGAATTTTGGCTTTTCACCTAAAACACAAGAGCATCTTGTCGGGCTGTATCACCGCCTGGTACGGCAACTGCTCCGCCCACAACCACAAGGCTCTCCAGAGGGTAGTGCGGTCTGTACAACGCATCACCGGGGACAAACTACCTGCCCTCCAGGACACCTACAGCACCCGATGTCACAGGAAGGCCAAAAAGATCATCAAGGACAACAACCACCCGAGCCACTGCCTGTTCACCCTGCTATCATCCAAAAGGCGAGGTCAGTACAGGTTCATCGAAACTGGGACCGAGAGACTAAAAAACAGCTTCTATCTCAAGGCCATCAGACTGTTAAACAGCCATCACTAACAGAGTGGCTGCAGTCAACATACAGACTCAAATCTCTGGCCACTTTAATACATTTAATAAATAGATTTAATAAAGGTATCACTAGTCACTTTAAATAACGCCACTTTAATAATGTCTACATATCCTACATTACTCATCTCATAGGTATATACTGTATTCTATACCATCTACTGCATCTTGCCTATGCCGCACGGTCATCACTCGTCCATATATTTATATGTACATATTCCTATTCATCCCTTTACATTTGTGTGTATAAGCTAGTCATTGTGAATTTGTTAGATTCCTTGTTAGATATTACTGCACTGTCGGAACTAGAAGCACAAGCATTTTGCTACACTTGCATTAACATCTACTAACCATGTGTATGTGACCAATAACATTTGATTTGATTTTACAAGCTTAACACACCTGTTTCTCCCATTCTTCTCTGCAGATCCTCTCAAGCGCTGTCAGGTTGGATAGCGAGCGTCACTGCACAGCTACTTTCAGGTCTCTCCAGAGATGTTCGATTGGGTTCAAGTCCGGGCTCTGGCTGGGCCACTCAAGGACATTCAGAGACTTGGCCCGAAGCCACTCCTGCGCTGTCTTGGCTGTGTGCTTAGGGTTGTTGTCCTATTGGAAGGTGACCTTGGCCCCAGTCTGAGGTCCTGAGTGTTCTGGAGCAGGATTTCATCAAGGATCTCTCCGTACTTTGCTCTTTCCCTCGATCCTGACTAGTCTTCCCAGTCCCTGTCGCTGAAAAACATCCACGCAGCATGAAGCTGCCACCACCATGCTTCTCCGTAGGTATGGTTCCAGGTTTCCTCCAGATGTGACGCTTGGCATTCAGTCGAAGGAGTTCAATCTTGGTTTCATCAGACCAGAGAATCTTCTTTCTCATAGTCAGTTCATTAGGTGCCTCTTGGCTAACTCCAAGTGGGCCGTCATGTGCATTTCACCGAGGAGTGGGTTCCGTCTGGCCATTCTACCATAAAGGCAGTGGTGGAAAAAGTACGCAATTGCCATACTTGAGTAAAAGTATAGATACCTTAATAGAAAGTTACTCAAGTAAAAGTAAAAGTCACCCAGTAAAATACTATTTGAGTAAAAGTCTAAAAGTATTCGGTTCTAAATATACTTAAGTATCAAAAGTAAAAGTATAAATACTTTCAAATTCCTTATATTAAGCAAAGCAGACGGAACCATTTTCTTGTTTTTAAAATGTATTGATAGCCAGGGGCACATTCCAAAACTCAGACATAATTTACAAACGATGCATTTGTTTTTAGTGAGTCCGCCAGAACAGAGGCAATAGAGATGACCAAGTATTCTCTTGGGTGTCAAGGAAAAAGTAGTGAGTAAAAAGCACATTATTTTCTTTAAGAATGTAGTGAAGTAATACTAAAAGTTGTCAAAAAAATAAACAGTAAAATAAAGTACAGATACCCCATACTTTAAAGTTTTTCTACTTAAGTACTTTACACCACTGCATAAAGGACTGATTGGTGGAGTGCACCAGAGATGATTGTCCTTCTAGAAGGTTCTCCCATCTCCACAGAGGAACTCTGGAGCTCTGTCAGAGTGACCATCGGCTTCTTGGTCACCTCCCTGACCAAGGCCCTTCTCCCCTGATTGCTCAATTTGGCAAGGTGGCCAGCTCTAGGAAGAGTCTTGGTGGTTCCAAACTTCTTCCATTTAAGATGAAGGCCACTGTATTCTTGGGGACCTTCAATGCTGCAGAAATGTTTTGGTACGCTTCCCCAGATCTGTGCCTCGACACAATCCTGTCTCGGAGCTCTACACACAATTCCTTCGACCTCATGGCTTAGTTTTTACTCTGACATGCACTGTCGACTGTGGGACCTTATATAGACAGGTGTGTGCCTTTCCAAATCATGTCCAATCAATTGAATTTACCACAGGTTGACTCCAATCAAGTTGTAAAAACATCTCAAGGATGATCAATGGAAACAGGATGCACCTGAGCTCAATTTTGAGTCTCAAAGCAAAGGGTCTGAATACTTATGTAAATAAGGTATCTGTTTTTATTTTTTAATATATGTGCAAAAATGTCTAAAAACCTGTTTTCGCTTTGTCATGATGGGGCATTGAGTGTAGATTGATGAAGATAAAAATGTATTTAATCGATTTTAGATTAAGGCTGTAACGTAACAACATTTGGAAACAGTCAAGGGGTCTGAATACTTTCCGAATGCACTGTATGTGGTGTGTGAGGGCACACTTGAATCACTTTACAAGCAGGCATGGACAGAGGGCACTGACCCGGATCTGTAGCCAGATGTGCTGGAGTGAGTCTTTTAAAGGCGAGCGACTCTGACAAAGCTCATTTTGAGCCAGGAGGGGCTTGGGAGAGGAATGCATAGGGAGTCAACTGGGTAAAAAGAATCAACAGGCTCTTTTCGGAGCATGTGCAGGTTTTTCTACTTAATTGATTCATGTTATTTTTATTTTAATTGTCAGGGCGTGGAGCAGAGAGGAGCAGCTTTAAGAGTTAACGCTCTTCCAAATGGGCCTTCGTGAAAAGGGCTGCGTCTGGTCGGTAAAGGTTGCCGTTTAAAAATAAACCCCCCTCAACTGCGCGGCCCTAGACTCATCAACCGGGAGTAGGGGGAATGTAGGAGAGGAGGGGGCGGCCGGAGTGGGGGTTGAGGGGGGCTGGTAAAGCTTGATACCCTGCCAAAGATGGGTAAATGTGGAGGGGGCGGTGGGCCATGGCAGTCTAACAACATGCGGTAGAGGTGGGGCAGCAGGCAGCAGCCCTCCCTGTTAAGCCCTCACGTAGCCGGGTGTTCTCTCTCCCGGTCCCATCCATATGACAGTCTTAAATATAGAGCTACTTTCTATTAATACCCACACACAAACTAGCCCTTCTGTACTCTGTCTCTGCTCACTTTCCTCCCTCCCTCCCCATGGGGAAAGGCTTTCCTACCTAGGACTTGCAAGGGAGAGTGGGAGAGGGAAAGAGAAAGATAGGGAGGGTAAAGCTTTCGGATAAACGTGTACAGTGTGTATACTTGGTCAGACCCGAGCACTGTTTGGTAGCCTTCCAAAGGATATTCCTTTTTCTCCCTGTCGGCGGCCAAGAAATCATGAGCACGAGGCACAAGACCTCGCACCATTACATCACATTCCCCCTTGTGTCTCCGAATCCAACTTTCCTCCTCACCGAGGCTTGGGGAAGGAGTGCGGGGGGAGGGAGAGAGAGGGGACTGTTAGAATCGACACAGACTATCCACCCAGTCGCCCCTCTTTATTACATTAACACCCTTGGCCAAAGCTCTTCTTTTTCCATTCAGGATGATCCAAAGCAGTTCACTGCTAAATGAAACGCACAACTTATATTTAGAGGAGAATACAAGTGGCCAATACCACAGCTGTACACATTTCAAATGAAAAAATAACTACTGTGAAAAACAAAATAAACTACACATCAATCAAACCAAAAAGGTGTTTTCACTTTTCCTTGAGAAAGAAACTTTAGAACTAAGGACAAAGAACTAAGAGCAGCCCCAAGATTCAAATTCACGACGCGGCAGGATACAAGCCAAACAGACAAAGGGTGTGTGAGTATGATAAGAGATGTGTGGTGTGGGAGTGTGAAAGTCAGGCAGAGTGGCCAGACAGAAAAGACAGTGTGCCATGAGGGCTCGAGCCCTGGGTGTTGACTTACTTGCGTGTGCGACGCCACAGAGGGGGCCGACCAGGGCCAGTAGAAGCAGCAGCTGAACTTTGATCATGATGTCAAGTAGTCTTCTCCTCTGGTTAATGGTGTACAGAGACCCCCAGGGCAAAGAGCAACACTAGACCCTTTCACACACAGCACCACATGCACTGGCGTCTCCAGGGAGATAGCAAAAAAATAAATGTCTTGAGGAAAAAGTTTCCAAAAATGTCCCAGGGAACTTGTTGCAGTTGTAGATAGAGACACGGACGGTCAGCAGCAGTAACGGCAGACAGCACGGCTTTGGAGGCTGAGGGAGAAAGGCGTGGAACGCTCGATGGATGTCGACAGGGCAGGAGAGAGAGCGAGAGAGCGAGAGAGAGAGAAAAGGTCTGGCCGGCTACTTGGTAGAATGGAGAGAGACAGGCACAGGGCAAGGGAAAGAGAGAGTGTGAGTGTGTCGGGAGTGGAGGACGGGTGTTGGTACTTTCGGGGGGTGTGATGGTGAGCGGGGGGCTGGGCAGTGTAAGGTGGTCTCTGCCCTGGTGCTGCCTCCCTACTTGAACAGTCCAGTCAGCTGCTGACTGCGGACTGCCCTGCAATACCAGCAGCACACACAGAAATATATAAATAAATACACCAATATATTTATACACACAAGGTAGACACCACAAAAACGTACGCAATTAGTTGCATGCAAATATACCCTCAAAACAGACACCTTCTTTCCACACAAAATAAATTAACATGCAGCACAACAGAAAAACAATTCCATTCCTCAGCTACTAGGTCTAAGCATAACGCCGTTTGAGAAATGTTTTGACTAAACCTTTACAAATGAATAAAAGAAATATGAAATATCCTGAGTCAATAAGTGTTCAACCCATTTATTATGGCAAGTCTAAATAAGTTCAAGAGTAAAAATGTGCTTAACAAGTCACATAATAAGTTGCATTGCCTCTGTGTGCAATAATAGTGTGATTTTTGAATGACTACCTCTTCTCTGTACCCCACACATACAGATAATTGTAAGGTCCCTCAGTCGAGCAGTGAATTTCAAACACAGATTCAACCACAAAGACCAGGGAGGTTTTCCAATGGCTGGCAAAGAAGGGCACCTATTGGTAGATGGGTCAAAATTGAATATCCCATTTTGAAGTCATTAATTACTTTGCATGGTGTATCAATACACCCAGTCACTACAGAGATACAGGAATCCTTCCTAACTCAGTTACCGGAGAGGAAGGAAACCGATTTAACCAATGGTGACTTTAAAACAGTTACAGAGTTTAATGTCTGTGATAGGAGAAAACTGAGGATGGATCAACAACATTGTAGTTACTCCACAATACTAACCTAATTGACAGTGAACGGAAAGAAGCCTGTACAGAATATAAAATATTCCAAAGCATGCTTCTTATTTGCAGAAAGGCACGAAAGTAAAACTGCAACAAACAAAAAGAATGTTTGGGGCAAATCCAAAATAACACATCACTGAGTTTTTTCAAGCATGGTGGTGGCTGCATCATGTTATGGGTATGCTTGTCATTGGCAAGATAGAGGAAAACCTGGTTCAGTCTGCTTTCCAGACAAATTCACCTTTCATCAGGACAATAACCCTAAACACAAGGCCAAATATACACTAGTTGCTTACCAAGACGTCATTGAATATTCCTGAGTGGCCTAGTTACAGTTTTGACTTAAATCCACGTGAAAATCTATGGCAAGACTTGAAAATGGCTGTCTAGCAATGATCAACAACCAACTTGACAGAGCTCGAAGAATTTAAAGAATATTGTGCAAATATTGTACAATCCAGGTGTGCAAAGCTGTTAGAGACTTACCTAGAAAGACTCACTACTGTAATCACTGCCAAAGGTGATTCTAATATGTATTAATATAGGGGGTTGAACACTTATTTAAGATAGTGTTTTATTTTTCATTATTATTTTTCTTCTTACAAATGTTAGATTTTTTCTTCCACTTTGACATTAAAGTATTTTGTACAGATTGTTGACAAAGAAATTACAATTTAATCCATTTTAATCTGACTTTGTAACGCAACAAAATGTGGAAAAAGTAAAGGGGTGTCAATACTTTCTGAAGGCACTGTATTAGTGTATTGAATATGTAATAATGAAAGAGAAGGACTGCTGTTTTTAATGTGGTCAAGTTTTTGTGGATGAGGTGGAACAATTATTGTTAATCAATAATGATAAGCCACTAGGTATAGACAACGTAGATGGGAAACTATTGAGAATGGTAGGAAACTGTATTGCCACCCTTATTTGCCATGTCTTTAACCAAAGCCTAAAGGAGTGTGTGTCCACAGGCTTGGAAAGAAGCTAAAGTAATTCCACCACCTAAAAATAGTAAAGCACCCGTTGGTGGCTCTAACAGCCGCCCAATCCGTTTGCTGTCTGTTCATAGTAAACTGATGTAGGAAACTGTGTTTGAACAAATACAATGCTATTTTTCAAAGAACAAGTTAACTACTGACTTTCAGCATGCATATAGGAAAGGGCACTCAACATACAGTGGGGAGAACAAGTATTTGATACACTGCCGATTTTGCAGGTTTTCCTACTTACAAAGCATGTAGAGGTCTGTCATTTTTATCACCGGTTAGTTAACCACGGTAATTGAGGTAATATGTACATGTAGGTAGAATTAAAATGACTTTGAATAGATGATAAACTTCACAATCAAAGAAGATAAGCTACACTGATGCTACCCTCATATACAGTGGGGAGAACAAGTATTTGATACACTGCCGATTTTGCAGGTTTTCTTACTTACAAAGCATGTAGAGGTCTGTAATTTTTATCATAGGTACACTTCAACTGTGAGAGACGGAATCTAAAACAAAAATCCATAAAATCACATTGTATGATTTTTAAGTAATTAATTTGCATTTTATTGCATGACATAAGTATTTGATACATCAGAAAAGCAGAACTTAATATTTGGTACAGAAACCTTTGTTTGCAATCATACGTTTCCTGTAGTTCTTGACCAGGTTTGCACACACTGCAGCAGGGATTTTGGCCCACTCCTCCATACAGACCTTCTCCAGATCCTTCAGGTTTCGGGGCTGTCGCTGGGCAATACGGACTTTCAGCTCCCTCCAAAGATTTTCTATTGGGTTCAGGTCTGGAGACTGGCTAGGCCACCCCAGGACCTTGAGATGCTTCTTACGGAGCCACTCCTTAGTTGCCCTGGCTGCGTGTTTAGGGTCGTTGTCATGCAGGAAGACCCAGCCACGACCCATCTTCAATGCTCTTACTGAGGGAAGGAGGTTGTTGGCCAAGATCTCGCGATACATGGCCCCATCCATCCTCCCCTCAATACGGTGCAGTCGTCCTGTCCCCTTTGCAGAAAAGCATCCCCAAAGAATGATGTTTCCACCTCCATGCTTCACGGTTGGGATGGTGTTCTTGGGGTTGTACTCATCCTTCTTCTTCCTCCAAACACGGCGAGTGGAGTTTAGACCAAAAAGCTCTATTTTTGTCTCATCAGACCACATGACCTTCTCCCATTCCTCCTCTGGATCATCCAGATGGTCATTGGCAAACTTCAGACGGGCCTGGACATGCGCTGGCTTGAGCAGGGGGACCTTGCGTGCGCTGCAGGATTTTAATCCATGATGGCGTAGTGTGTTACTAATGGTTTTCTTTGAGACTGTGGTCCCAGCTCTCTTCAGGTCATTGACCAGGTCCTGCCGTGTAGTTCTGGGCTGATCCCTCACCTTCCTCATGATCATTGATGCCCCACGAGGTGAGATCTTGCATGGAGCCCCAGACCGAGGGTGATTGACCGTCATCTTGAACTTCTTCCATTTTCTAATAATTGTGCCAACAGTTGTTGCCTTCTCACCAAGCTGCTTGCTTATTGTCCTGTAGCCCATCCCAGCCTTGTGCAGGTCTACAATTTTATCCCTGATGTCCTTACACAGCTCTCTGGTCTTGGCCATTGTGGAGAGGTTGGAGTCTGTTTGATTGAGTGTGTGGACAGGTGTCTTTTATACAGGTAACGAGTTCAAACAGGTGCAGTTAATACAGGTAATGAGTGGAGAACAGGAGGGCTTCTTAACCTGTTTGGGCTGCAGGGGCAGTATTGAGTAGCCAGATAAAAGGTGCCCATTTCAAACGGCCTCGTACTCAATTCTTGCTCGTACAATATGCATATTATTATTACTATTGGATAGAAAACACTCTCTAGTTTCTAAAACCGTTTGAATTATATCTGTGAGTCAAACAGAACTCATTTGGCACAAACTTCCTGTCACGATCGTCATAATAAGCGGACCAAGGCGCAGCGTGAGAGACATACATCTTCCTTTTATTAGACGAAGATGTAACACGAAACACTCTTACAAAACTAACAAAACAATAAACGACCGTGAAGCTATAAACGAAAGTGCACACACAAGCTACTAACGTTAAACATAGACAATTACCCACAAACACCTAAAGCCTATGGCTGCCTTAAATATGGCTCCCAATCAGAGACAACAATAAACAGCTGTCTCTGATTGAGAACCAAACCAGGCAACCATAGACTTTCCTAAACACCTACACTGAACACAACCCCATACATACTACAAAACCCCCTAAACAATACACACACCCTAAACTAGACAAAACACACAAACATCCCCCATGTCACACCCTGACCTAACTAAACTAATAAAGAAAATCAATATAACAAAGGCCAGGGTGTGACACTTCCTGACCAGGAAGTGGAAAGTCTGAAATCGAGGCTCTGTTCTACTTCCTGCCTATAAATGGGCATGATACGTATTAGTATACATGCACTTCATAGACCTTCCCCTGGATGTCAAGAGGCGGTGAGAGAAGAAATTTAGTGTTTATCTTGGTCTGAAGTGGAATACAAGCTCTTTGTATGACGTGTCCCCCATTTCCGGTTTTCTGGAGAGCGCGAGGAGGTACCTGGATCTGCCTTCTGTTTAGCTGCCGTTATAGGCGACTACTATCTCCGGCTTTGATTTTATTTGATACATGTGACCATATCATCGTAAAGTATGTTTTTTCAATATAGTTTAATCAGATTATTGAAATTTTTTCGGGAGTTTTGCCGTGTTCCGTTCTCTGACTTTGTTGACGATGGAGAGATTCGCGCCACTTGGCTAGTGCGCTTGCTAATTCAAGAGGGAAAATGGACGTTCTAAATCCAAACAACGATTGTTCTTGACAAAGGACCCCATGTCCAACATTCTGATGAAAGATCAGCAAAAGTAAGAAACATTTTATGATGCTATTTCATATATCTGTCGTGCATGTGAACTAGTCGTCGGCGCCCAACTTTTGGGTACTCTAGCTATACCGAAGCTGGATGTCGTAATGAAGTTATTTTTTAGAATTCTAACACTGCGATTTCATTAAGAACTAATGGATCTATCATTTCCTATACAACATGTATTTTTTAGTTATGTTTATGAATAGCTATTTGGTCAGAATATGTGTGTCAGAAAAAGTGTCAGAAAAATATCCGAACGTTGTGGGAAATAGTAGCTACGTTAGCAGAATGTATAACCACTGATTTCAGCTCTAAATATGCACATTTTCGAACAAAACATAAGTGTATGTATAACCTGATGTTATAGGACTGTCATCTGATGAAGAATATCAAGGTTAGTCAAAAATTATATATCTTTTACTGGTTTGTTACGATCGCTAACCTTTTGCTACTGGGAAATGGCATGTGTTTCTGGCTATTGTGGTAAGCTAATATAACGCTATATTGTGTTTTCGCTGTAAAACACTTAATAAATCGGAAATATTGGCTGGAATCACAAGATGCCTGTCTTTCATTTGCTGTACACTATGTATTTTTCAGAAATGTTTTATGATGAGTAATTAGGTATTTGACGTTGGTGTCTGTAATTATTATGGCTGCTTTCGGTGCAATTTCTGATTGTAGCTGCAATGTAAACTATGATTTATACCTGAAATATGCAAATTTTTCGAACAAAACATAGATTTATTGTATAACATGTTATAAGACTGTCATCTGATGAAGTTGTTTCTTGGTTAGTTTGGTTGGTTCTTGGTTAGTTAGGTTGGCTTTGTGCATGCTACCTGTGCTGTGGAAAATGTCTGTCCTTTTTGTATTTGGTGGTGAGCTAACATAAATATACGTGCTGTTTTCGCTGTAAAACATTTTAAAAATCGGACATGTTGGCTGGATTCACAAGATGTGTACCTTTCATTTGCTGTATTGGACTTGTTAATGTGTGAAAGTTAAATATTTAAAAAAAATATATTTTGAATTTCGCGCCCTGCACTTGAAGCGGCTGTTGTCATATTGTGGGCGGCCTCGGGCTGCAGCCATAAGAAGTTAAAGAAAAACTAATAGGTCTGTGAGAGCCGGAATTATTACTGGTTGGTAGGTGATCAAATACTTATGTCATGCAATAAAATGCAAATGAATTACTTAAAAATCATACAATGTGATTTTCTGGGTTTTTGTTTAGATTACGTCTCTCACAGTTGAAGTGTACCTATGATAAAAATTACAGACCTCTACATGCTTTGTAAGTAGGAAAACCTGCTAAATCAGCAGTGTATCAAATACTTGTTCTCCCCACTGTATAATGCACTGACTCAGATGACTGATTATTGGTTAAAAGACATGGATAAGATGATAGTTGGAGCTGCATTTTTAGATTTCAGTGCAGCCTTTGATGTTGATGATCATAATTTGTTGTTGAAAAAAAAACTCACTTTTTATGGCTTTAGATCACCTGCAATCTCATGGTGGGAGAGTTACTTGTCCAATAGAACTCAGAGAGTATTCTTCAATGGAAGCTTCTCTAACATTGGTATCCCTCAAGGCAGTTGCCTTGGGCCAATACTCTTCCTCTAATTTTACTAATGATTTGCCACTTGTCTTACAAGAAGCTAAAATGACTATGTATGATAAGGATTGTACACTCTACACATCAGCACCTACAGCTAAGCTCACTGAAACTCTTAGCAAGGAGTTAGTTACTTTTAGAATGGGTAATTAAGAATAAACTGGTCTTAAATACATTTAAAACCAAAAGCTGTCACACCCTGATCTGTTTCACCTGTGCTTGTCTCCACCCCCCTCCAGGTGTCGCCCATCTTCCCCATTATCCCCTGTGTATTTTTACCTGTATTCTCTGTTTGCCAGTTTGTTTTGTTTTGTGAAACCTATCAGCGTTTGTTCCCCTGCTCCTGTCTGTCCTTGATCCTATTTTCTAGTCCTTCCCGGTTTTGACCGTTCTGCCTGCCCTGACCCTGACTGTCGTTCTATACCTTGCCCCACCTCACTGGATAATTGACCCCTGCCTGCCCTAACCCTGAGACTGCCTGCCGTTCTGGACCTTTTGCACCCTCTCTGGATTACTGACCTCTACTTGCCTTTGACCTGTCGTTTGCCTGCCCCTGTACTAGAAAATTTTGTTTATTCGACACTGTCTGCATCTGGGTCATACCTGAAACCTGATAGTACGAACTGGCCTTAAACTGACCCAGCAGACATGGACCAGTGCCGCAACGCCCTCATTGGAAGGCCTGAGGAGTTGCTTAGTGGGCTCATGGAAGGGTTCCAGAACTTGGCCGAACGCCATCACTGAGCATTTAACACATTGCTGGAGCAATTCTGTGAGTTATCCGTTAGGCAGCCTACCACCATGGTGATCTCCCAGCCTACTCCAGTGTCCCGATAACCCCGCTTACCTCCTCCTCCTCCGGAGCACTATACTGGAGATTCCGAAACCTGCCGGGCTTTTCTCTCCCAGTGATCCCTCATTTTCGAGCTGCAGCCTTCTTCGTTCCCCTCAGGCCGCTCGAGGATAGTGTACATCAAATCAAATCATAACGCTGATGTCCGGCAGTGCACTCGCCTGGGCCACGGCGGTGTGGGAGCAACAATCCGCCATCTGCCTCAGTCTGGAGGAGTTCGTGGGGGAGGTTCAGAAGGTGTTTGATTCTCCGTTGTCCGGGAGAGAGGCTGCTCGCAAGCTGCTCCAGCTACGTCAAGACTCCGGTAATGTGGTAGACTACGCGGTGGATTTCCCCACGTTGGCAACTGAGAGTGCTTGGAACCTGGAAGTGCTGTTCGACATGTTCCTACACGGAGTATCGGAGGAAGCAAAGGACGAGCTTGCAGCCCGGGAACTACCAACGGATCTCGACTCGCTCATCGCTTTGACCATTCGGATCGATGGAAGGAGAGGAGATTCGATTCCATCTCGCCTCCGAGGTATCCCGGAAGTCCCCAACGGCTCCGTTGCCGAGAGAACCCGAGGTTACCTGAGTTTCCCCGAGAGCCTCCGAAGACTGCCGATTCACCTCTTCCCAAGCAACGAGGCAGAGCTAGGCTGTCTCCAGCTGAACGGCTATACAGGCATTCTTACTAAGAGCTGCTTGTAGTGCGGGACAACTGGCCATTTCGTTTCCACCTGTCCACTAAAAGACCAGGCTCATCGGTAGGAGCGAGTACTCTGGTGGGCCATACGGATAACTTTTCCTCTCCCATTACTCGCATCCCATTTCATGCCATGTTGCTGTGGGAGAACCAGTCGAAATCTCTCCGGGTACTCATCGATTCTGGGGCCGATGAGAGCTTCATGGATGTTACCCTGGCTTCTGAGCTGGATATCCCCACTCAGTCCCTCTCCATTCCCATGGACGTTAGAGCACTGGACGGTCGCTTTATAGGAAGGGTCACCCACAATACCAGCCCTATCAACCTACGTGTGTCAGGGAACCACAGCGAGACGATCCAGTTCCTGCTCATTAAGTCTCCTCAGGTTCCCATGGTTTTGCTATTAGCCAGGAAAATCCCCTCATTGACTGCTCTGCCGGTGCCATCATGGGCTGGAGCTTGTTCCACCCAATGCCTGAAGTCAGCGCAGCCTGCTCCGGGGCGTCTTCCTGGGGGCTCGGAAGTTGCACCGGACCTCTCCGCCATTCCCGCGGATTACCAGAACCTCCAGGAGGTGTTCAGTATGGCCAGGGCCACTTTGCTGCCGCCGCACCGACCATATGACTGCGGGATTGACCTTCTCCCAAACACCACTCCGCCACGGGGACGACTGTACTCTCTGTCGGGTCTGGAGACCAAGGCTATGGAGACCTACATTGAGGACTTTCTAGATGCTGGGTTCATCCGTCCTTCTGTCTCCCCTGCCGGCGCAGGATTCTTCTTTGTTGAGAAGGACAAAACCCTGCGCCCGTGCATCGACTACCGGGGTCTGAATGATAACACGGTGAAGAACCGCTACCTCTCATCTCCTCGGCCTTCGCTCCAGGGGGCCACCATGTTCTCCAAGCTGGACCTACGATATGCCTACCACCTGGTGCGGATACGGGAAGGGGGACGAGTGGAAGACAGCCTTCAACACGGCCAACGATCACTATGAGTATCTGGTCATGCCATTTGGCCTTACCAACGCCCCTGCTGTGTTCCAGGCTCTGGTTAATGATGTTCTCCATGACACGTTGAACCGGTTCGTCTTCGTCTACCTCAATGACATCATCTTCTCCCGCGCAACCCAAGCCTAGCTCCAGAGAACAGCTGCAACGTTTCCTGGGATTCGGCAACTTTTATCACCGCTTTATCCGGGGCTACAGCACCCTGGCTTCCCCCGTTTGCACTCACCTCTCCCAAGGTTCCGTTCACGTGGTCCCCAGCTGCTGACTGGGCATTTCTGGATCTCAAATACCGCTTCACCACTGCTCTCGTCTTGGTTCAGCCTGACCCATCCAGCCAGTTCGTGGTGGAGACCGATGCTTCGGATGTCGGAGTGGGAGCTGTTCTGTCCCAGCAGTCTGCCCTGGACCTCAAGTTACATCCCTGCACCTTCTTCTCCCACCGCCTCAATGCCATGGAGAGGACCTACGATGTGGGGAATCGTGAGCTTCTTGCGGTGAAGATGGCATTGGAGGAGTGGAGGCACTGGCTGGAGGGGGCGGAACATCCTTTAATTGTGTGGACTGACCACGAGAACCTGGAATATCTCCGCACCACCAAGTGCCTCAATTCCAGGCAAGCTAGGTGGGCCCTACAGTTCACCCGGTTCAACTTCTCCCTCTTATACCGGCCGGGATCCAAGAATATCAAGCAGGATGCGCTGTCACGCCGCTATAGCCCCACGGCTACTACCCCGGAACCTGAGACCATCCTTCCCACCTTGTGCCTGGCGATGGCTCTCAGCTGGGGAATAGGGAAGCAGGTTCGTGAGGCACAATCGTGAGGCACAATGTAGAAAATAGTAAAAAATAAAGAAAAACCCTGGAATGAGTAGGTGTGTCCAAAGGTTTGACTGGTACTGTACGTACTTACCCCACCAGACACACCACTATGGGTTTCTTCACGATACCCAAACCAAAAACAGATTCAATGCATCGCTCAGTTATGTATAGGGCCATGTCATAATGGAATTCTCTGCCACCAGAGGTAACTCAGGCAAAAAGCAAGTTTAGCTTAAAAAAAACAAATCTTGTATCACAATGGTACTGTACATAAGAATATGAATGTATGAATAGTGTGTAAAAAGTATTTTTGTTGTCTCGGTGTCTTTCCAATATATAACTCCAATTTAAATATAATATGTTGTTCTTGTCTATAACTGTTTTGTACTTGATCATGTGTTTGTACGTTTTATGTGGACCCCAGGAAGAGTAGCTGCTGCATGTGTAGTACTTAATGTGGATACTAATAAATTAAACACAAAACATTTACACTGAGCGGAGAAATACATTCTAAACAACGTTTTTCTGTTGTTTGAATTCTCATTCACTCAATGATTTGCAAGCATTTCAATTGGATCAAAATGACACGAAGAAAGATGTCATCATGCTCCATCATCCGATTGTGATCTTAGATTCAGCTAAATGGTAAGTTTTCCCCATTCATTTGATTAAAAGGAGTGCCCATTACTTCTATGAAGTCTATATGCATTACAATGTTCTTTTAATAGATTTCTCTTGTGGATTGACTAAATGGTTTAGGATAACATACATGCTTTGCTGACAGAGAGTGGCCTCCACTTGGTTTCAACACGTTTTCACAATGAAAAAAGAACAGTAAATTCAGGTAGAACAGTGTGACTTTAACACGTTCGAGCAAGGTGGTCCAAAGAGTTTACATTGAATACAGTAGAGCGCAACAAACTCTAGCTTTGCACACTAGCGACATCTGTTGGACAAAATAAGCATGGAGTGTAAAGATTAGAAGGTGAGGAAAGATCATATTTGGGTCATTCCACAAAAAGAGAGTGCCTTTTGTGTACCTTTGATGTTTTAAGTAGACATTGTGCACCAATGTTGCATTTTAAAAGCCTGTTATATGAAATGAACTGTATTGTAATATAAACCACATGGATAATTCAATAAATCAGATTTTTTTTATATGAATAAAGGCTTGCTAAATTGCCAAAATTCACCATTTTGACATGTCCCTCTGTCAACCGTGTCACTTCTAGGAAGATTTCAACCCACATCATCCAAAAACGCATCCAAGTTTCACCATCATTGTAAAGCCCTAGTTGTTTTGTTACTTTGACAAAAGTAATTTCTGAAGAATATTATTTATTTCACGTGATTAGTGATTCATTTACCTCATTTTAAGGTCAAACCTGTTACATGAACTAAACTCTCGTTTTAATATGGCTAAAGTATTTGTTTTAAAATATTCAAATCACAGTGTAAAAGCAGGTGAGCTGGATTTATTATTTTGGGCAATTATCTGGTGTTTTGTGGTTCTTGTGAAACTTGCATTCAATTGCCACGCTCTGTTCCACACAACAAGCTCTATTCCCCCGTCACAAGGGGATTTATATCTGATTTAAGATGAAATCATCAACCCTGTTACTTTATTTGATACTTAATAGGCACTTACTATAGTATTTTTATTTAACCTCCTGAGCTAGGAAAACATGTTTTTTATGAAGTTGAACGTGCTATTCATGACAATGTTAAAATGTACCAAGTTACACTTCTCAAAAGGCACCGAATTGATGGAACGACCCATTTGTCAACATTTTGTCAGCTCAAGAGAGAAAGGGCAGGAGGAGCAGGAAGAAAATACAAGGGAAAACATAAATGTATGTAACTGTAGCACCCAAGTATCTTGTGTAGCACATTTTTATCACTTTCTACAAAGAACAAAATGGAGGTAAATGAAGAAATAAAGGTTCACTTGACATTTTAATAAACATTGAAACAATTATATCGGACTGCAGTACACGGAAGTGTCACACAAAAAGCCAATGCATTTGATCACGTATGATATATACAGTATATAGGAATATACATACTGTGTTTCTCTTGGAGGAATACTGAAATACTTTCCCTCTCCATTTTCTCTCATTCATGAGTCCCATTGCTGAAGGGTAAAGGGATGATTGAAATGACATACAGTATTTACAGTAAGCACAATAACACAGACATACAATATACTGTATATGCTAATCCTTCTTCAATGAAATGCTGTCTGGAACATTGCAACTCAACTGAGTAAGTGTATTCAAAGACACAAGAGCACTTTAGGGTCCCGTTTCATAATCACCATCATTACAGTATATATTTGTTAAATACTGATTTACATTGTTGAATGGATACGATTTCAATTCTGTAATTGTAGGTATACTAACGGGATAGCGAGAGGACAAAACACACTTGTACACAATGACAAACGTAAGTAACGCAGTTCAAATGCAGTTCATTTGATCATTTTGTCTGTTCATTCCTTATTTATCCTGCATTATCTACCATCCTCTCTTTCCCTCACTGAGCTCTTTTTATGATTCAATTAAGGGGGAGGTTAGACCTAGCAGTCCAACCATTTTCTTTACCTGATGCTACCGTACCACATTGTCCAGCAATGTGCAAAAACTGCTTACCCTCTCCCATCCTATGACGAGGCACCTTGGAATCATTGTGTGTCCCCATCCAATGCCCATGACTGGATTTGTGTTTTGAGGGGTCAAGAGTGTTTTAAGAGTCAATGGCTGCATTATGATTCTCTACCCCACTGAACACAGATGTCAATTCAACGTCTTCCACGTTGGTTCAAACCAAATTTCATCGAAATGATGCGGAAACAACATTGATTCAACCAGTGTGTTCCCAGTGGGTACCCTTCTCCAGCAATGTTGACTCAATCACTCCTCGATTAAAAGCTCTGGATTGGTGCAAGCATGGCTGGAAGAGTTTTCACCATATTCCTCACACCAGTTGGTTCCTTTTAAAGCTATTAGGGGCGAGTGTACGATTGCACACGTCGGTAGAAGGGTAGAGAATCGGAATGTAGCCAATCTGTAACCGACTCTAGCCCAGTGGTCATTTAGTGAACAGGATAACAGGCCACTTTCTTTGTGTAAGAGACAGGCCAAATTAATCTAACCCTCAACTGAAGTCAAGTTCTAGTATTCTTGTTCACCAGCCAAATTCACCTGGTACACGAGACTTCTTAAGTCCTAAATCCACAGCATTTCACTTAAATGTACAGTACCTTCAGAAAGTATTCACACCCCTTGACAATTCCCACATTCTGTTGTGATACAGCCTGAATTTAAAATTGATTTAATTGAGATTTTGTGTTACTGGCCTACACACGATACCAAAGTTGAATTATGTTTTCAAAATCTGAAATGTCTTGAGTCAATATGTATTCAACCCCTTTGTTATGGCAAGGCTAAATAAGTTCAGGAGTAAAAATGTGCTTAAGTCATAATAAGTTGCATGGACTCACTCGGTGTGCAATAATAGTGTTTGACATGATTATTGAATGACTACCACATCTCTATACCCCACATATACAGTTATCTGTGTAAGGTCCCTCAGTCAAGCAGTGAATCTCAAACAAAGCCCAGGGAGGTTTTCTCAATTCATCGAAAAGGACACCTATTGGTAGATGGGACATCTTTTTGAAAGCAGACAATGAATATCCCTTTGAGCATGGTGAAGTTATTAATTATACTTTGGATGGTGCATCAATACACCCAGTCACTACAAAAATACAGGCGTCCTTCCTAACTCAGTTGCTGGAGAGGAAGGAAACCGCTCAGGGATTTCACCATGAGGCCAATGGTGACTTTAAAACCATTATAGTGTTTAATGGCTGTGATAATAGAAAGCGGAGGATGGATCAATTACATTGTGCTTACTACACAATAATAATCTAAGTGAAGAAAAGGAAGTCTGTACAGAAGAAAATTATTCCAAAACATGCATCCCATTTGCAACAAGGCACTAAAGTAATACTGCAAAAAAATGTGGCAAAGCAATTAAGTTTTTGTCCTGAATACAAAGTGCTATATTTGGGGCAAATCCAATACAACACATTACTGAGTACCACTCTCCATATTCTCAAGCATAGTGGTGGCTGCATCATGTTATGGGTATGCTTGTAATTGTTAAGGACTGGGGAGTTTTGCCAGTATAAAAAAAATAAACAGAATGGAGCTAAGCACAGGAAAACCTGGTTCAGTCTGCTTTCCACCAGACACTGGGAGATTAATTCACCTTTCAGAAGGACAATAACCTAAAACACAAGGTGAAATCTACACTGGAGTTTATTACCAAGAAGACAGTGAATTTGGCTGAGTTATAGTTTTGACTTATATCTGCTTGAAAATCTATGGCAAGACCTGGAAATTGTTGTCTAACAATGATAGTGGGCAAATGTTGCACAATCCAGGTGTGGAAAGCTCTTAGAGACCTACCCAGAAAGACTCACAATCGCTGCCAAAGGTGAGTCTGCAAAGTATTGACTCAGGGGTGTGAATACTAATGTAAATTAGATATTTCTGTATTTCATTTTCAATAAATTTGCAAACAATTCTAAAAACATGTGTTCACGCTGTCATTGTGGGGTATTGTGTGTAGAATGAGTGAGAAAAAAAATCTATAGACTTCATTTTGAATTCAGGCTGTAACACAAAATGTGGAATAAGTCAAGGGGTGTGTACTTTCTGAAGGCCCTGTAGATTATAATGTGGTACATTAGGCGCATATTTCCACCACAGTGGTCGAAACACCTGCCAACATGTACAGTAAACGACACACAAACCCATTTGACCTTTCAGTAACGTTCAAAAGGAAATAGGGTTTATTCGGAAATAAAAAAAAGAGGAAACAGGGACCCTGAGGACTTGGTACCATGGAGTTTCCAACAGGACAGTCCTGATGAACGCTAACACATGTGCTGTCACACATAGGCGCATGCACTCACACACGCACAGACACGCACACACACGCACACGCACACGCACACACACACACACACACACACACACAGAAAAACACACAGAGATAGCGAGAACAAAACAACTGTAGACACCACAACAATACCAGTAAGGGATTAACAGGAGATACATACATAACATTGGCCCAGCGTCACCATTTTTTCATGATCACAGAGTTAAGAAAGTGGCGAAGTACTAAACACAAAAGTTGTTACACTGGAAGATTTTTGTTCTCATCAAACCATTGAATGTTAAAGCAAGTTACATAGATTTCAAATACAAATTTAAGGGTGCAATGCAAATACTATGAGAAATAATTTCAAAGGTCCCCCGAGTGGCTACACTAAAGACCCGGGTTCGATCCCAGGCTGTGTAGCAGCCGGCCGCGACCGGGAGACCCATGAGGCGGCGCACAACTGGCCCAGCGCTGTCCAGGTTAGGGGAGGGTTTGGCTGGCCCGGGATACGCTGACTTTGGTTGCCAGTTGTATGAGGTTAATTCCGACACATTGGTGTGGCTGGCTTCCGGGTCAAGTGAGCAGTGTGTCAAGAAGCAGTGCGGCTTGGCAGGGTCGTGTTTCGGAGGACGCATGGCTCTCAACCTTCGCCTCTCCCGAGTCCATACGAGAGTTGCAGCGATGGGACAAGACTAACTACCAATTGGATATCACGAAATTGGGGAGAAAAATGGCTAAAAAGTACAAAATATTTTATTTGAATTCCAAAAAAATCAGCTGTGCTTGATTAAGACTTTTTGGACCAATAGAAACATCTCAAAAGTGCAAACCCCATTAATCTCACACTCAAGGCGGGAAAGATTTCAAATAGCATTTGAACCCAGGTGTGGTATAATGTGATTTCTCCTCTGATAACATACGGTCACTTCTCTCTGCAATATAAGCCTACACCAACAAGATGGCGCCTGAGTCAGTCAAACACTTGTTGTTGTCGACAGCCACCGTACCCCAATGTCATTCCCTTATTAGCGTGACGATTCTTATCTGGTCTACCCCTATTGTCACATTTCTAACTACCTGTATTTCTTGGAAGTGGCGCAAATATAATTCTGTGGATTTCTTATCCCTTCTGCCAGATAGGGGAGTAGAGGAGGAAAAGTCACAATACTGTGTGGACTAATTGGCATGATGCCGGTTGTTTGTTCCGACGTATAATGGCACTATCTTTTTCATCCACGCCCAGTCCTTTCAGTTCAGTGGCAGGTGGACGTGTCTTGAAAAAAACCTGACGGAAAACACAAACGCTACTTTCCACTTTGAGCGGAAGGAAACGAGAATCGAAGCATATATTAAACAAAATACTTCACCATCGCTTGTCACAATTTGTGGCGACTTCTAAACCTGTTGGCACTTGGAACATTGAGGCGAAACCGTTCCAAATGTAATTTTTTCTCGACAAAATGACCATAACTTGTCCAGTGGTAAACGTTGACTAGTCTCTCTTTACGTTTGATTGTCTTCAAAGTCACTCTACACTCTTGTATAAAAAGACCAAAATCAGGTGATTGACACTCCTCTCCTGTAATGTCTCTCTTTCTCCAAAGGGCATATGTGGCCGGTCCCAATCCTCTTCCACTCTTCTGATCCTCTTTCCCTATCCCTCGTTCTTCCTCTCCTTGGGGCAGTTCTAAACGATGGAGTCCCAGTCAAAGTCGTCCTGGATGTCTTCGGTAGGCAGCCTCCTCATCTGGTAGTGTCCAGGTGGCATCATGTGCTGCTGGTTCATCTGGCCATGGAGCCCTGAAGATGGAGGTAAAGGTGTAAGGCAGCTGTGCACGCACACATACATACGCAAACACATAAACTGTACGAGTATTTTAGCAGGATCCCCATTAGCTATTGCCAAGACTCTTCCTGGGGTCCAAACAGACATCAAACAAACCATTGTGCATTATACAAATGTACATTGCACCATTATTACGTTATAAAACTACATGACATTACTTACACACACACAAACACACACACAGTCCAATATGTGCGGGGGCTGAGTAGTTAGCAGTAGTACCTGTCATCGTGGAGCCTGCGGTGCTCATGGGGGTCATGTGGGGGTAACCCGGGGGTCCCAACATTGAAGACATGTTCTGTCTAGAGTCCATATACGGATTACCTACAGGAGATGAAGACAACCAACAGGAAGCAACAGTCATTCAGTTACCTACACAAACTCTTTTGACTCATCACACACTGATGCTCCTGTTTATTATCTGTCCTGTTACATACAGTATAGTGCCTTAGGAAAGTATTCAGATCCCTTGACTTTTTCCACATTTTGTTACGTTACAGCCTTATTCTAAAATTGATTCAATAAATAAAAAATCCTCAGCAATCTACACACAATACCCCCTAATGACAAAGTGAAAACAGGTTTTTAGAAATATTTACATAAGTATTCAGACCCTTTGCTTTGAGACTCGAAATAGAGCTCAGGTGCACCCTGTTTCCATTGATCATCCTTGAGATGTTTCTACAACTTGATTGGAGTCCACCTGTGGTAAATTCAATTTATTGGACATGATTTGGAAAGGCACACACCTGTCTAAATAAGGTCCCACAGTTGACAGTGCATTTCAGAGTAAAAACATTTAAGTCATTTAAGTCATTTAGCAGACGCTCTTATCCAGAGCGACTTACAAATTGGAAAGTTCATACATATTCATCCTGGCCCCCCCGTGGGAATTGAACCCTGGTCCCCCCCGTGGGAATTGAACCCACAACCCTGGCGTTGCAAGCGCCATGCTCTACCAACTGAGCCACACGGGACCACGCCACAAACCAAGCAATGAGGTCGAAAGAATTGTGCTTAGAGCTCCGAGACAGGACTGTGTCGAGACACAGATCCGGGGAAGTGTACTGAAAAAAAATCTGCAGCATTGAAGGTTCCTTAAGAACACAGTCACCTCCATCATTCTTAAATGGAAGATGTTTGGAACCACCAAGACTCTTCATAGAGCTGGCCGCCCGGCCAAACTGAGCAATCGGGGGAGAAGGGCCTTAGTTAGGGAGGTGACCAAGAACCTGATGGTCACTCTGACAGAGCTCTGGAGTTCCTCTGTGGAGATGGGAGAACATTCCAGAAGGACAACCATCTCTGCAGCACTCCACCAATCAGGCTTTTATGGTAGAGTGGCCAGACGGAAGCCACTCCTCAATAAAAGGCACATGACGGCCCACTTGGGAGTTTGCCAAAAGGCACCTAAAGACTCTCAGACCATGAGAAACAAGATTCTCTTGTCTGATGAAACCAAGATGGAACTATTTGGCCTGAATGCCAAGCGTCACGTCTGGAGGAAACCTGGCACCATCCCTATGGTGAAGCATAATGGTGCCAGCATCATGCTGTGGGGATGTTTTTCAGTGGCAGGGGACTGGGAGACTAGTCAGGATTGAGGCAAAGATGAACGGAGCAAAGGCAGCCTAGTGGTTAGAGTGTTGGACTAGTAACCGAAAGGTTGGAAGATTGAATCTCCAAGCTGACAAGGTAAAAGTCTGTCGTTCTGCCCCTGAACAAGGCAGTTACCCCACTGTTCCTAGGCCGTCATTGAAAATAAGAATTTGTTCTTAACTGACTTGGCTAGTTAAATAAAGGTAAAATAAATCAAATTTTAAAAAAGGCTGAGAGATCCTTGATGAAAACCTGCTTCAGAGGGCTCAGGACCTCAGACTGGGGCCAAGATTCACCTTCCTACAGGACAACGACCCTAAGCACACAGCCAAGACAACGCAGGAGTGGCTTCGGGACAAGTCTCTGAATGTCCTTGAGTGGCCCAGCCAGAGCCTGGAATTGAACCCGATCAAACATCTCTGGAGACCTGAAAATAGCTGTGCAGCAACGCTCCCCATCCAACCTGACAGAGCTTGAGGATCTGCAGAGAAGAATGGGAGAAACTCCTCAAATACAGGTGTGCCAAGCTTGTAACGACCTACCCAGAAAGAATCTATGCTGTAATTAATGCCAAAGGTGCTTTAAAAAAGTACTGAGTAAAGGGTCGGAATACTTATGTAAATGTGATATCGGTTTTACATTTTTTATAAATTTGCAAAAATGTCCCAAAACTTGTTTTTGCTTTGTCATTATGGTGTATTGTGTGTAGATTGGTGAGGGGGAAAAACTATTTAAGCTGTAATGTAACAAAATGTATTCCTTGTGTTATTATATTTTTCTTTTATTTCTCTTTTTTTCTCTCTGCATTTTTGGAAGGGTCAGTAAGTTAACATTTCACTGTTAGTTGACACCTGTTGTTTACAAAGCATGTGACAATTAACATTTGAACTCCAGCCTACCTGATTAGATCAGTAAAGGAAGTTTCGCTTTAATCAATCAAACCCTTTCAGATCTATATGGGAGGCACGGTAGAGACTGACCTAGGATCAGGTTTCCATCGTCCTCGAAGCCTAAGCAGAACCATTGTTAACAACTGACTTTAGACCAGTCTCTAGAGGGGCAACTCCATCCTACTGGCCACTGACCTGTGTTGATGTGCTGACTGGGCTTGCTGGTGTGCATGGGGCCGTGACAGGCAGGCGGGGGTGGCTGTGGTTGCAATGGGCCTTGTGGTGGGATGACCCCAGTGCGGGTGAAGAACTGGTTGATGGAGGAGCACAGGTCGGCTATCTGGGCTGAGTCCAGGGACCAGTTGTTGAGCTCCGCCTGCCTCATGCTTTCCTTTAGTCCTGTCAGACACACACAGATTGGGTCATTTTAGTTTCTTGTTCTAGTCTTCTTTTCCCTCACCTGCACTGGTCTGAAAACTGGTGTTGCAAAATTATGGTAACTTTCCCAGAAAATGTCAAGAAACAGGAGGGAATAAGCAGGAAATTCAAGCATACTCCAGCTGGAATTTCTGGAAAACCTGGGAATTTTGGGACAGTTAACAGAATTTTGCAACCCTTCTGAAAACACAAGATGGATGAAAGCAGTATGTTAATTAGGGTAGAAGGAGGATTGGGTTCCACCATTGCTGCTCGACTGTGAAGGAGGTCAAGCGCTGTGGGGGCGAGTTGCATCTAAACATTCAGCACGGTCATCAATCATAAGTAGATGTGCAGCTTTGTGCAATGACCCTGATAAGAGTGCTCCACAGCCAGGGATAATTAGATTATTCACACTGAGGCAGTGGCCAAGCAGACCAGAGACCAGGGCTGCAGTTACCGCTGCAACCCTGTTCCCTACGTTGTCCACTACTTTTGACTAGGGGCCTCTGGTCAAAAAGTAGTGCACTACATTGGGAATAGAGTGCCATTTCAGATGCATATAGTGCACTTCATTGGTAATAGGGTGCCATTTCATAAGCATCCTAGGATGGGCCTTTTCTACCTGGGAAACGATCATTGACATTGGGCTACATCCATTAAACAGATGCTCTGTATCCAAAGTGACTTACAACCAACACATAGGGTCTAACTTTTGCATACACTGAGTATACAAAACATTAAGAACACCTTCCTAATATTGAATTGCACCCCCCACAGGAATGCTGGCCCATGTTGACGCCAATGCTTCCCACAGTTGTTGTCAATTTGGCTGGATGTCCTTTGGGTGTTGGCCCATTCTTGATAGACACAGGAAACTGTTGAGAGTTGAAAAACCAAGCAACGTTGCAGCTCTTGACACAAACCGGTGAGCCTGGCACCTACTACCATACCCTGTTCAAAAGCACGTACATCTTTTGTCCTGCCCATTCACCCTCTGAATGGCACACATACACAATCCATGTCTCAGTTATCTCAAGGCTTAAAAATCCTTCTTTAACCTGTCTCCTCCCCTTCATCTACACTGATTGAAGTGGACTTAACAGGTGACATTAAGGGGTCATAGCTGTCACCTGGTGTAACGGCGTTCCTCTTCCTCTTCATCCGAAGAGGAGGAGCAGGGATTGAACCAAAATGCAGCTTCGTGATATGACATGATATTTATTGAACAAGACAAAAACGAACTATACTTGACTAACTAACAAAAATAACAAACGACGTAGACGAACCTGAACATAAGAACTTACATGACACGAAGAACGCATGAAACAGGAACAGACTACATAAACCGAACGAACGAACAAACAAACCGAAACAGTCCCGTGTGGCGCAACGTACATAGACACAGACACAGGAGACAACCACCCACAACAATCAATGTGACACCACCTACCTTAATATGGCTCTCAATCAGAGGAAATGAAAACCACCTGCCTCTAATTGAGAGCCATATCAGGTCACCCTTTAACCAACATAGAAACACATAACATAGACTACCCACCCAAACTCACGCCCTGACCATCAAACACATACAAAATAACAGAAAACCGGTCAGGAACGTGACATAACCCCCCCCTCAAGGTGCGTACTCCGAACGCACCACCAAAAGTCTAGGGGAGGGTCTGGGTGGGCGTCTGACCACGGTGGTGGCTCAGGCTCTGGGCGAGGTCCCCACCCCACCATAGTCAATCCCAGCTTACGTCTCCCCCTTAGAATGACCACCCTCATCTTACACCCACTTAATTTAACTGGTAACCTTAAGATAAGGGGCAGCACCGGGACAAGGGGCAGCACCGGGATAAGGTAGCTCAGGACAGAGATGTAGCTCAGGACAGAGAGGTAGGTCAGGACAGAGAGGTAGGTCAGGATAGAGAGGTAGCTCAGGATAGAGAGGCAGCTCAGGATAGAGGGGCAACTCAGGATAGAGGGGCAACTCAGGATAGAGGGGCAACTCAGGATAGAGGGGCAACTCAGGATAGAGGGGCAACTCAGGATAGAGGGGCAACTCAGGATAGAGGGGCAACTCAGGATAGAGGGGCAACTCAGGATAGAGGGGCAACTCAGGATAGAGGGGCAACTCAGGATAGAGGGGCAACTCAGGATAGAGGGGCAACTCAGGATAGAGGGGCAACTCCGGACTGAAGGGCAGCTCCGGACAGAGAGACAGCTCTGGACTGAGGGGCAGTTCTGGATAAATGACAGCTCTGGGCTGAGGGGCAGCTCATGACTGGCTGACGGCTCTGGACGCTCATGGCTGGCTGACGGCTCTGGACGCTCATGGCTGGCTGACGGCTCTGGACGCTCATGGCTGGCTGACGGCTCTGGACGCTCATGGCTGGCTGACGGCTCTGGACGCTCATGGCTGGCTGACGGCTCTGGACGCTCATGGCTGGCTGACGGCTCTGGACGCTCATGGCTGGCTGACGGCTCTGGACGCTCATGGCTGGCTGACGGCTCTGGACGCTCATGGCTGGCTGACGGCTCTGGACGCTCAGATGGCGCTGGGGAGACGGATGGCTCAGATGGCGCTGGGGAGACGGATGGCTCAGATGGCGCTGGGGAGACGGATGGCTCAGATGGCGCTGGGGAGACGGATGGCTCAGATGGCGCTGGGGAGACGGATGGCTCAGATGGCGCTGGGGAGACGGATGGCTCAGATGGCGCTGGGGAGACGGATGGCTCAGATGGCGCTGGGGAGACGGATGGCTCAGATGGCGCTGGGGAGACGGATGGCTCAGATGGCGCTGGGGAGACGGATGGCTCTGGCCGGATAAGGCGCACTGTAGACCTGGTGCGTGGTGCCGGAACTGGAGGCACCGGGCTAAGGACACGCACCTTCAGGCTAGTGCGGGGAGCAGGGACAGGGCACACTGAATTCTCAAAGCGTACCTTGGGCCTGGTGCGTGGTACCGGAACTGGTGGTACCGGGCTGAGGGCACGCACATCAGGACGAGTACGGGGAGAAGGAACAGTGTGTACAGGGCTCTGGAGACGCACAGGTGGCTTAGTGCGTGGTGCCGGAACTGGAGGCACTGGGCTGGAGACACACACCATAGGGAGAGTGCGTGGAGGAGGAACAGGGCTCTGGAAACGCACTGGAAGCCTGGTGCGTGGTGTAGGCACTGGTGGTACTGGGCTGGGGCGGGGAGGTGGCGCCGGAAATACCGGACCGTGCAGGCGTACTGGCTCCCTTGAGCATTGAGCCTGCCCAACCTTACCTGGCTGAATGCTCCCCGTCGCCCGACCAGTGCGGGGAGGTGGAATAACCCGCACCGGGCTATGTAGGCGAACCGGGGACACCATGCGTAAGGCTGGTGCCATGTAAGCCGGCCCGAGGAGACGCACTGGTGGCCAGATATGTAGAGCCGGCTTCATGGCACTTGGCTCAATGCTCAATCTAGCCCTACCAGTGCGGGGAGGTGGAATAACCCGCACCGGGCTATGCACACGTACAGGAGACACCGTGCGCTCTACTGCGTAACACGGTGTCTGCCCGTACTCCCGCTCTCCACGGTTAGCCTGAGAAGTGGGCGCAGGTCTCCTACCTGCCCTTGGCCCACTACCTCTTAGCCCCCCCCCCCAAGAATTTTTTTTTTTTTTTTTTCACGGGCTTCCGTGCTAGCCGCGTACCTTCATAACTCCGGTCTTGAGCTTGATTCTCCGGCTTCCAGCCACGTCTCCTTGCTGCCTCCTCATATCGCCGCCTCTCTGCTTTCGCTGCCTCCAGCTCAGCTTTGGGACGGCGATATTCTCCCGGCTGTGCCCATGGACCTTCTCCGTCCAATATTTCCTCCCAACTCCAATAATCCTGTGTAGCAGGCCACTGCTCGAATTCACGCTGCTTGGTTCTGGATAGGTGGGTGGTTCTGTAACGGCGTTCCTCTTCCTCTTCATCCGAAGAGGAGGAGCAGGGATTGAACCAAAATGCAGCTTCGTGATATGACATGATATTTATTGAACAAGACAAAAACGAACTATACTTGACTAACTAACAAAAATAACAAACGACGTAGACGAACCTGAACATAAGAACTTACATGACACGAAGAACGCATGAAACAGGAACAGACTACATAAAACGAACGAACGAACAAACAAACCGAAACAGTCCCGTGTGGCGCAACGTACATAGACACAGACACAGGAGACAACCACCCACAACAATCAATGTGACACCACCTACCTTAATATGGCTCTCAATCAGAGGAAATGAAAACCACCTGCCTCTAATTGAGAGCCATATCAGGTCACCCTTTAACCAACATAGAAACACATAACATAGACTACCCACCCAAACTCACGCCCTGACCATCAAACACATACAAAATAACAGAAAACCGGTCAGGAACGTGACACCTGGATTCACCTGGTCATTCTATGTCATGAAAGAGTTTTGTGTCAAAGAAAAATTATTTGACGGTAAGTGACATTTTCGTACATTTCAGTATAATTTCCAAATGAATAATCTGTGCATATTGATGAACGCATAAAATGTATTTAATTATACATTTAAATTCAGAAATAAGGCTACAATAAGGAGCTATGAGATGATTGTGACAGGTTTTACAATAGCATTATACATGTGATGTTACCACCATTTCTTACATTTAGGATATGCTAGTCGGTGGTTTTGGCGGCCTAGAGGTTAGAGGGGTGGGCTTGCTACCAGAAGGTTTCCAGTTCAAATCATGGAAAAAAATCTGATGGGATTTGAGCCGACTACAAGAGGGTTGTTAGTGACAAATCCAAGAAAGATAACCTCACCTGCTGTTGTGCAAGGAACAACACTGTTGTGGCTCCCACTGCTCCAGCCTCTCCAACCTAATGTGTATGTGTAATCAGTGGTTTGGTCCGTCTTAATAAATTATTCCTTCTTCTTACCTTGGAATGGAGCGAGGTCCACGTCAGCCCAGTTGTAGCTGCCGGCGATGCGACAGCTCTCCTTCAGCCAGTCCAAGTTGGGGTACCAGTCGGCTGACAGACCTGCACAGACACACACGTTTTCCCCCTAGATTTCTTCCTGGTGTAGCACCAGGGCCCCAAAACCAGTTAGGCATCTAATAATTCTATTAAAACAAACCTAAAATCAATTATTTTAGGTAGGGGGAGTGGGCAATAGAGCGAGGCAGGGTCAGTGTTAGGCAGGAAGGCACAACTAAGTAACGGTAGGCGAAATGTTAGTCTCGTTAGCCCGGGAACACGATCAGGGAAACGTTGACACAAGAGCATGGTGCTGCAATCAACAGTGACAGCCAAGGACCAACAGAAGTCATGTAGTTTGAGTAAGATGCAGTGACGCTTTTGACCACAAGATGTCATCTTTTTCACTGAGTAAATTCAAGTCACAGACGTTAGTGAAGAGGAATGATTTTCTGCCTTAAACCACAAACGGCAACACATTTGAAGCTGTGGATCAAAGACAGGGGATTGCTTTCATTCATCCCAGGCGCTGTGGAAAGGGAAATAACCCAGATAATGCAGCGTCTATTTGTACAGGGCTTTTCTCTGAGCCTAGAGCCCAGTGCAGAGACACAGGAAAAACAAAGACTAGCCCAAATGAGAGACCTCGACGAGGTTCAGAAATGCCTGTCTCTATGAGTTTAAGTCTGCTTCACACGGTGTGACACGCTTTGAGGAGTAGTGGGAAAAAAACTACATAGCTAATACAATGCAATCCATGAGTCCTTGCTGAGCATGTAGGGAGTAGTATTCATGGATAGCAGCTGAACCCGAGTCCTGCCTTAAGCTTCAGACACACCACCACAACGAATGGCTAAAAGCAGTGGGTGGCCGCCCTATCGTTTGTTGTCGCCGCAGTGTGTTAAAGCGACTGCCTGCTGGGTGTCGCCGAGCGGTTGCTGTTTGTGCCGATTCAGCATGTGGAATCGTCGGGAAATTAACAGAAAATGACAGGCGATATTCTAGTCAGAGGCACTCGGCCGTCCATTTTTTAGGTGCGTTTTGTCTCAGACAGTACACTAGTGCGTCTTACCAGTGCTGGTGCAGGGCATCTGTGCTGGCTGGCCAGTATGGCTCTGGAGGTGCTGTGACTGCTGCTGCCCACTGTTGGGGTGCTGGCGGTGTTGAGGGTGCTGTGTGTGCTGAGATGAGTGCTGCCTGTGCTGAGTGTGTTGATGAGGTTGGTGTTGGTTGTGTGTGGCGTGGGGAGAGAGGTGCTGCGAGTGGGGCGGGTGGTGGTTATGGCGGTGACCGTGGTTGTGTGCGTGTTGGTGGTTGTGGGCGTTGATGCCCCTGCTGCTGCCCCGGCCAGGGGAGTGCTGGTAGGAGCACAACGTCCGTGGCTGCTGGCTCGATTCGCTGGGCATACCCATGAGACCTGCAGGGCCAACCACAATCACAGACAAACAGACAGACAGGACAGGAAAGGTTAGAAGCACTACACCTACGCCAATTGTGACTGCAATTGATGCAGAGATGTTTTCTCATTAAAAAAATACTCACGCAAACCGGAGGGATTTCATTCTGATGGGTTTGATGAATTTGACTCTAGATGCATGTGTGTTATTTAGACTGATATCTGCCTTACCACATCAGGAATCCTCACTGAAGCTCTGAGGGTGCATTTCAATAGTCTAAAGTGGCTTCCTCTACTCTCCTTGTGTCATTCACCTTTATTTGCACTGGCAGGCTTTCATCAGTCTTTCACAACACAGATGAAGGAAAGGAGACGGGAGAGGAGAAGCCACTTTAGTCTATTGAGATGCACCCTGACTGAGTCAGTCCATGTGGTTTAGACACGCTGTGGTTTTCTAGGGAGGGTGAGGAGCTTGGCTGCTTGGGTGACTCACAGCATTTCAGCCCCTCAAAGGCAATGACTACTGACACCATTCCTTTGGTAGAAGCATTTTTTTAATTGTATCTTTATTTTACTAGGCAAGTCAGTTAAGAACAAATTCTTATTTACAATGATGGCCAAACCCAGACGACGCTGGGCCAATTGTTCGCCACCCTATGGGACACCCAATCACGGCCGGATGTGATACAGCCTAGATTCGAACCAGGGACTGTAGTGACGCCTCTTCCACTGAGATGCAGTGCCTTAGACCGCTGTGCCACTCGGGAGCACCAAGCATGCAAGGCAGTGAGCTTCACTTTGCCTAGGCTGTGGGGGCCATAGAAATAGAACGGACCACATATTGTAGGATGGCATTTTCACAACAATGCAGGAGAGCACAGATTGATGCAAATAATACCCGTAAACATCATTATTATATGGCAGCGTGATTTAATTTCTAACTTTTAAATATACATATAACAATGTACGTTATATGGAGGTGATTATTTAACTAGGCTAGAGTTCCCTAAACTGAGCAAGGCATAAATAGTCGCCTTCTTAAATGAACGCACATTGAAGAATTTTTTACAAATTGTACAGTATTTTATGCACAGATGTGTTTTTTTTTGCATGACGTAAACTTTGCCCATACTGTATGGTGGGAGTACAGCAAACTGCCAATTCATTAAAGAGGTGTTGGGACCTCATACACTTTGGGATTAAGTGCAATGGTTACAGTGCCACTCCAGCCATGGTACACCTGCTAAAAAGCAGCCAACATAGCCATTGACTTTCAATGCCCTAGGCTTTGTCATTGTTATTTATTCTCGTAGTGATGTATATTTGTTACGTTTTTATATTTCATTGTACACAATTCAGCTCGTTGCTCCTCCTTGTACAATATCTTTGGAACAATAAAAAGAAACTGTCATGAAGGCATTGATTTCAGGCAACAGACCGACAGAGCGCGTCCATGTTTGGGGTTAGAGAAGGTGGATGGTATAACAAGCAGGAAGAGGCCCTGTTGACCCAATAGGAAGCTACAGGAAGCAATTAGCGAGAAGCTTCACAATCTAATTAGCAAGTATCAAAGCTAGTCACACAGCCGCTGCACTTTGCTCCAATCAAGTGTGAATACAATGTTTTGTTTTTCTGAGAATTCCCCTTGATTGCCTGGCTCGTTTGATTAAGTGACGCAAAGATTTTAGATCTTTAGCACAATTTATTATTTGTTTATGTGAGTTCAATAGAGGAATACAAAGAAATATTTTTATTACTGGTTAACGTAATTAACCGTCCAAACTTTGGTGTAGGAGATCGCCATGTTGTTGTGGTGTGTGCTTTTAGCTAACCAGTAAAATAATCAGTAGAAAAAGCATGTTTCATTCCCACTTATGTTCCCCATGCAGCTCTTCCTCTGTTTTCTCATCAACCGGGTATGACGGTAGCATGTTTTCTTTCAAATACTTCAGCTGTGTTCGATTTAGCTAGCCTGCTGCAAACCGCACCGTGACTACAGGCAGGCTCAATCAAATGCCCCAAAGTATTTTGATAGAAAACAAAACAGTATTTGAACCCAGGTCTGCATCAGAGTGCTTCTGCCCATGACTCACCATGCTGGCTGAAGGACTGCTCAAAGACAGACTTGTAGAGGCTGCGGAAGGAGGCACTGAGGTCCTCGAAGTCGGAGAAGAGGAGCTGCTTGTCCCCCTCGGCTACGTTGTACTGGGGCTGGGGAGGAGGAGGAAGTGGAGGGGGAGGATGCAGCTTTAAACTCAGAGACTGGGAGGAGGGTTCTGAGTGATTACTGACCTACAGAGAGGGGGAAAGGGTATTTTCATGACTTTGGTTAAAAAGGCTGGATGCTAACTTGAGGTATCCACACTGTGCCTGTTTAAGGTAGTAAACATGTTTTCTATATCCCTGTCTTCTGCTAGTCATTCCCCCTTCTAACCCGAGAGCCCAGGCCGATTGTATCTATACTAAGCCAGCACCTCTTTCGGAGACCACGACAACCAACAAAAGTTTTTGTGTTATGAAAATTCTCATGTTAGGATTCTGCCCTAATTACCTTCTCAACGCAATTTACTGAGGGAATAACAACACTACAGTAGTTTATACTATACAGTCATTCTACTTCTATAAAGTCCATCATATACAGTGCCTTCAGAAAGTATTCATACCCCTTGACTTTTTCCACATTTTGTTGAATTATAGTCTGGATTAAATTGTTGTTTTTTGTGTTTAAAAAAAAAAATCACCCACATACAAACAATAACCCATAATGACAAAGTGAAAACATGTTTTTTGTAAATGTATTGAAAATGAAATACAGAAATATCTCATTTACATTATTCACACCCTTGAGTCAATACTTTGTAGAAACACCTTTAGCAGTGATTACAGCTGTGGGTCTTGAGGTAAGTCTAAGAGTTTTCCACACCTGGATTGTGCAACATTTGCTTATTATTCTTGTCAAAATTATTCAAGCTCTGTCAAATTGGTTGTAGATCATTGCTAGACAACCATTTTCAGGTCTTGCCATACATTTTTGATTTAAGTCAAAACTGTAACTAGGCCATTCAGGAACATTCACTGTCTTCTTGGTAAGCAACTCCAGTGTAGATTTGGCTTTGTTTCTCAGGTTATTGTCCTGCAGAAAGGTGAATTTATCTCCCAGTGTCTGGTGGAAACAGACTGAACCAGGTTTTCCGGTCAGATTTTACTTGTGCTTAGCTCAATTCCATACATTTTTTATCCCGAAGAACTCCCCAGTCCTTAACGATTACAAGTATACTCATAACATGATGCTGCCTCCACTATGCTTGAGAATATGGAGAGTGGTACTCAGTAATGTGTTGCATTGGATTTGCCCCAAACATAACTTTATGTCCTAAATACAACGTTTTAATTGCTTTGCCACGTTCTTTGCATACTTACTTTAGTGCCTTGTTGCAAACAGGATGCATGTTTAAGAATATTTTATTCTGTACAGGCTTCCTTCTTTTCACTCTGTCAATTAAGTCAGTACTGTGGAGTATCTACAATGTTGTTGATCCATCCTCAATGTTCTATCACAGCCAGTAAACTCTGTAGCTGTTTTAAAGTCACCATTGGCCTCATGGTGAAATCCCTGAGTGGTTTCCTTCCTATCTGGAGAAGGAAGGACGCTTGTATCTTGGTATTGATTGGGTGTAGTGATACACCATACAAAGTGTATAACTTCACCATGATCAAAGGGATATTCAAAGTCAGCTTTAAAAAAAAGTTTTATCTACCAATAAGTGCCCTTCTTTGCGAGGCATTGGAAAACCTCCCTGGTCTTTGTGGTTGAATCTGTGTTTGAAATTCACTGCTCGACAGAGGAACCTTGTAGATACTTGTATGTGTGGTGTACAGATATGAGGTAGTAATTTAAAAAATCATGTCAAACACTATTATTGCACACAGAATGAGCACATGCAACATATTATGTGACTTGTTAAGCAAATTGTTACTCCTGAACGTATTTAGGCTTGCCATAACAAAGGGGTTGATTACTTATTGACTCAAGACATTTCAGCTTTTCATTTTTTATTAACATAATTCCACATTGACATTCTGGGGTATTGTGCGTAGGCCAGTGAGAAATCTAGATGTAATCCATTTTAAATTCAGGCTGTAACACAACAAAATATGGACAAAGTCAAGAGGTGTGAATACTTTCTGAAGGCACTGTATGTATAATATTTTCACCCTTTCTCCATCCTAATTGTGGCTCTGCCATGTGCAGTGGCCTCAAATATACAATTAGAAGTCCAATCGGCGTGGCACCTCCCTGAAGTTGATCAAACTGAAAGCGACACATCCATCCCTGCCGACGTGGCCTTTCTATCCAGCGATCTTGGCAGTGCTGGGACTTGAGACTTCAGCAGGAGACGCCAGGAGTAATCACCTTCAACGAGGAGGCGTCACCTGGGTGGACTAACGAAGCAGAACTAACCCTGATCCCACATGACTGGCCGTAAATTAGGTCTGGGGATTACCCCCGGAACGAGAGATGAGGGGATGGGAGGAAAACAGAGGATGGCCTCGAGAATAGATAGATTAATTTGATGAAATTGTGTTGACCTTTTGTATAATGCAGGTGCAGGGGAGGTGGGAGTGGGGTGGGGGAGTGATTGATAAACAAATGGCAAACAGTTGCCACATCTACCCCAAAAATATGTCCAACTACAGGTAACTGACATAAGAAATTATAATACTTGAGTAAATGAGGGATAAGAAGTATATAAACTCAGGAAAAAAAGAAATGTCCCTTTTTCAGGACCCTGTCTTTCAAAGATAATTGGTAAAAATGCAAATAACTTCACAGATCTTCATTGTAAAGGGCTTAAACACGGTTTCCCATGCTTGTTCAATGAATGAACATGTACCTGTGGAATGGTCGTTAAGACACTAACAGCTTACAGACGGTAGGCAATTAAGGTCACAGTTATGAAAACTTAGAACACTAAAAGAGGCCTTTCTACTGACTCTGAAAAAACCCAAAATGGTGTCTGCTCCTCTGCGTGAACGTGCTTTAGGCATGCTGCAAGGAGGCATGAGGACTGCAGATGTGGCCAGGGCAATAAATTGCAATGTCTATACTGTGAGACGCCTAAGACAGAGCTACAGGGAGACAGGACGGACAGCTGATCGTCCTCGTAGTGGCAGACCACGTGTAACAACACCTGCACAGGATCGGTACATTGGAACATCACACCTGCGGGACAGGTACAGGATGGCAACAACAACTGCCCAAGTTACACCAGGAACGCACAATCCCTCCATCAGTGCTCAGACTGTCTGCAATAGGCTGAGAGAGGCTGTACTGAGGGCTTGTAGGCCTGTTGTAAGGCAGGTCCTCACCAGACATCACCAGCAACAACGTCGCCTATGGGCACAAACCCACCGTCGCTGGACCAGACAGGACTGGCAAAAAGTGCTCTTCACTGACGAGTCCCGGTTTTGTCTCACCAGGGGTGATGGTCGGATTCGCGTTTATCGTCGAACGAATGAGGGTTACACCGAGGCCTGTACTCTGGAGCGGGATCGATTTGGAGGTGGAGGTTCCGTCATGGTCTGGGGCGGTGTGTCACAGCATCATCGGACTGAGCTTGTTGTCATTGCAGGAAATCTCAACGCTGTGCGTTACAGGGAAGACATCCTCCTCCCTCATGTGGTACCCTTCCTGCAGGCTCATCCTGACATGACCCTCCAGCATGCAAATGCCACCAGCCATACTGCTCATTCTGTGCGTGATTTCCTGCAAGACAGGAATGTCAGTGTTCTTCCATGGCCAGCGAAGAGCCCGGATCTCAATCCCATTGAGCACGTCTGGGACCTGTTGGATCGGAGGGTGAGGGCTAGGGCCATTCCCCCCAGAAATGTCCGGGAACTTGCAGGTGCATTGGTGGAAGTGAAGTGTGGGGTAACATCTCACAGCAAGAACTGGCAAATCTGGTGCAGTCCATGAGGAGATGCACTGCAGTACTTAATGCAGCTGGTGGCCACACCAGATACTGACTGTTACTTTTGACTTTGACCCCCCCCTTTGTTCAGGGACACATTATTCAATTTCTGTTTGTCACATGTCTGTGGAACTTGTTCAATTTATGTCTCAGCTGTTGAATCTTGTTATGTTCATACAAATATTTACATATGTTAAGTTTGCTGAAAAGAAACGCAGTTGACAGTGAGAGGACGTTTCTTTTTTTGCTGAGTTTAGGTCCTTCCACGCAGGTTTGGTTCCGGAGTTAATTAAGCAATTAACATCCCATCATGCTTAGGGTCATGTATACAAATGCTGGGCAGGCCATTATTTTGGCTACCATGGCTATGCCCCCATAGGATGACAAAGGACACGAGTGGTCACTGAATGGTTTGATGAGCATGAAAACAATGTAAACCATATGCCATGGCTGTCTCAGTCACCAGATCTCAACCAAATGGTAGCGTCCCACTTGGCCAAAAGCCAGAAAAAAATGTAGCGCGCCAAATTCAAATATATTACTATAGAAATCAATCTTTCATGAAATCACACATGAAAGACACCAAATTAAAGCTACCCATGTTGTGAATCCAGCCAACATGTCTGATTTCAAAAAAGATTTATGGCGAAAGCACACCAAACGATTATGTTAGCTCAGTACATAGCCACAGAAAAACATAGCCATTTTCCCAGCAAAAGATAGTAGTCACAAAAAGCAGAAATAGAGATAAAAATTAATCACTAACCTTTGATGATCTTCATCAGATGACACTCATAGGACATCATGTTACACAATACATTTATGTTTTGTTCGATAATGTGCATATTTATATCCACAAATCTCGGTTTACATTGGCGCCATGTTCAGAAACGCCTCCAAAATATCCGGAGAAATTGCAGAGAGCCACGTCAAATAACAGAAATACTCATCATAAACTTGAATGAAAGATACATGTTTTACATATAATTAAAGATACACTTGTTCTTAATGCAACCGCTGTGTCAGATTTCAATTTTTTTTTACATAAAAAGCACACCATGCAATAATCTGAGACGGCGCTCAAAAATAACAAAATTTCTCCGCCATGTTGGAGTCAACAGAAATACGAAATGACATCATAAATATTCCCTTAGCTTTGATCATCTTCATCAGAATGCACTCCCAGGAATCCTAGTTCCACAATAAATTGTTGTTTTGTTTGATAATGTCCATTACTTGTCTAAGTAGCTACTTTTGCTAGCATGTTTAGTGCACATGTCCAAACGCTCGCGCAGATGCAGGTGAACTCGGACGAAAACTTCAAAAAGTTATATAACAGGTCGCATAAACTGGTCAAACTAAGTAGAGAATCAATCTTCAGGATGTTGTTATCATATATATCCAATAACGTTCCAACCGGAGCATTCCTTCATGTCTGTAGAAGTTATGGAACGCAAGGCGATATCATGAGGAAAGCCAGAAACTGGCAATCTGCCAGACCACTGACTCATTCCCCTCTCATCCGGCCCCACAACACAGCATAAGCTTCATTCCACGTTCTACAGACTGTTGACATCTAGTGGAAGGCGTAGGAAGTGCAAACAAATCCATTTCTTACAGGGAATTGAATAGGCGATGAGTTGAACGTTGACCAGTCTCAGAATTCTCACTTCCTGTTTGGATTTATTCTCAGCTTTTTGCCTGCCATATGAGTTCTGTTATACTCACAGACATCATTCAAACAGTTTTAGAAACTTCAGAGTGTTTTATATCCAATAGTAATAATAATATGCATATATTAGCATCTGGGACAGAGTAGGAGGCAGTTCACTATGGGCACGCAATTCATCCAAAAGTGAAAATGCTGCCCCCTATATTAAAGAAGTTAATTCCCTAAAGAAACAACCCTTTAGGTATGAATTTAACCCTCGCCTCAGTAGTGTGTTCATGCACACCACCCCACTCCAGGTATTTCCACACAGTGTTTGTGTGTGTGACCTGGAATAGGTAAGGGGCTGTGTGTGAGTAGTGACTGCGTCACACTGCCGTGGCCTCAGACACAAACAATAACACAGCCTCACATGAGCAGCATTGCCGCAATAACCACTGAAGTAGTGAGCCAGCAAACACTGTCTGGGAAAAGTCCACTCTGATCCAAGACTGAAGTCGTGTACAGCAGTAAAGGTCGACCAATAGCAACAATGGCAGATTCCCACTAAGACTTCTAATGACAAATAAAATAAATATGATTTTTCAAGCAAAGGTCACTCAAATCAATATAGGCAGTCTGGTTTAGATGTTCCCTACCTCTACCGTTTGACACAACACATATTCTCTTCCCCAAATGGCACCCTATTACATATAGTGCATTACTCTTGACCAGAGTCATATGGGTCCTGGTTAAAAGTAGCAATATAAAAGGGAATAAAGAGCCACATGGGTATAGTATAGCTTTCGTTCTCCTCAAGCCGTTGGACATGAAACATCCTGTTGCGGCAGTGTTAGCGGTGTTATTAAGTGAGGTGCGTGACGTACCGGCGTGTAGCTGTGCACGATGCCTACTCTGTTGAGGTTGACTGAGGCCAGGCTCTGGTCAGAGATGCTGTTATTGAGGCTGCTCCTGGGGCTGTCGCTGTCCTCCTGCTCCGTCTTGTACAACACTACCTGGAACAAAGATGGTGGTTGTTAATATCCCCAACTGGAACAAAGATGGCCAATGTTTATATCACTTGCTGGAACAAAGATGGCCAATGTTTATATCACTTGCTGGAATAACAGACCTGCCAAGTTTGAAGAATTCTTACGAGTAACACTTCAGCGCGGTGGGGGCACCCATGGCCCCCACAACGACACGTGACACCCGCACTGCTCAAATCATAGGCAAATGCACTTTTTAGCCTAATATTGATGTTGGCAGAAGACTGTTATAGGTACTTGGTAATTTGCTGCTCTTCAGTAGCTAACTAGAAATACATTTAAATGTACAAATCAGGGCTCTCCCTGGGATTTTCTGACAAAGTGGTGCTGGTCTAAGGTTGGGTAGGGGGAGGTACGGAGGGGGTCAGTCAACTCCCCCCTCAGGAGGTTGGAGCATTTTGCATTTGAAAAACCTGTAAATGCCATTTCTAGAAACCTAGAGTCTAATAGGGATACTTTGGGATTTATATACTTCCCAGAGTCAGATGAACTCATGGATACCATTTGTATGTCTCTGTGTACAGTATGAAGGAAGATAGAGGTAGTTTTGCGAGACAATGCTAACTAGCGTTAGCACAATGACTGGAAGTCTATGGGTATCTGCTAGCATGCTATTTCCAGTCATTGCACTAAAGCTAGTTAGCAATTTCTCTAGCGCTAGTTAGCAACTTCTTTCACACTGCAGAGACATGAAATGGTATCAATGAGTTCATCTGACTCTGGGGAAGTCCCTAAGTATCCATTGAAATTATAGCAAACAATGTAGCCAACACAGAAGTATTCTGTTTGATTCTACATTAAATCGAGGTGGTCTCTATGAAACTTTCAAATGTTTCTAAGTTAAACTTAGGGGTAATGATTATTCTAATTAATAGGTGTCTTAATGTGGATAGTCTAGTGAAAAAGTAAACTGTCTTCATTTTGTTTGGGGAGAAAATTCGGACTAATTCAATTACTGGATGCAATGTAGAAGTCTAGCTTACAGTAGGCTATTTGGAATATGAAACAACTGAACTAGGCCTATATGAGCTTGTTTCAGATCTCCATCCCTGACATAATGCATCAAGTTAAGTCTGACTACTAGGCTACCATTCATTCAACATCCCTTGTTGTCATTGGTAAACCATGACACCATGGATCATTTAGCTATTTGATTTAGAATTTTAGGACCCCTGTAGGTATAATTCATTGATCAAATATTGAATTTGGCCTTTACTGCTATAGCCCATAGAAATGCATTGAATAACACAATCATAAATGGCAAAACAGACATTCAAAAATTAAACAATAAGGAATAAGGGTTTGAAGTGTCGTTCCTATATCTAGAAGATAAGGCTACGAAATTATCCCCCCCCAAAATTGACATATTTAATCCAATTTTTTTGGTAGCACAAAACTACTTCCATTCACTTTTTAAACCGGTACCGGATTACCTTGGGACGAGTTCCGTGACGCTTGTTTCTGGCTCTCGTAGAACACCATCGTGTTCGTGAGTCTCCCCTTTCCATAGTGGGGTCATATTAGTTTGTTGCCCAAACGGTTTGATGCTCCAGACAGAGGTTGGCACATCAGTGGAACCGACTTCAAACGAGTCCCGTGGGGCTTGTGGGGGTCGTGGAACAAACAGAAAAAACCAACGTGTAGGCCAAACAGTTCGCCCGCTACAAATGTTTTCGTGTGAAGAGCAATTTTAGGGATGTCTCTTGGACTGACAAACAACGCTGTAGCTCTGCCACTTTACACCGCAGGCGCGGAAGACCGACACTAGCGACATGGATTGCGACGCAGCCCATATATATAACAAAACGTATATCTCTAGCTCAAACAGACAGCTTTTAATGGGGATTTTTTTTAAATGTTAATTAAATCGTCAATCGACCCCAGGGGGTTAATTAACATAGGCCTACTACTGTAATCGTTTATAATAACTTTCTGTGAAGGACGGTATTAGCGTAACATCCCTGTCTGCCATGTCTGTTTCCATTCACGCAACACCGCACGTCAATGCACTCGCGCCTACTACCGCTGTGGAGATCAAAGCATGTGCGGTTAACAAAGTGTTCTTGCTTAGTTGACTAAACGCTGTAACTAACTACCTTCGTCGTAATAACGACTTAGCTAAGGAGCTAACTACAAAATAACACGTGGTTATGTGCTTGACTAACACATACAATTTGGGAAGATGTATTTGGCAAACAGCTCGTTCTCCATTTTCCCTACCCCTTTTCCTCACCGTTGGTATCAAAGGAAAAAGTGGAGCGCTGCCAGGAGGAAAATAGTAGGCTATTACGACTACGGGGCGGACCGGAGCGGAGAGCTAGAGATTCTCTCCTCGCCCACAATGTGCCAACTTGAAACCTATTTTTGACTATTTTAGGGTAGTTTTTCGTACCAGCATACGCTGACCTCAAATTGTGTGCGGGTTGGCAGGTCGGGAAAAAAAGATGGGCGCCATTAATATCACTACCTTGAACAAAGATCGCCAGTGTTACAATATTGCCCCAGAGGGCTACGGGTTTGCATGTCATTACGACAGACAACTACCTTGTTAGTCACAGTGTTGATTGCCAGAGTGGGAGAGGCATCTCCGTACATGATACAGTCCATTCGCAGGGACTCCGATTCCAGGCTGTAGGGGGTGGAGGCCTGGAGAATAGGACAGAGTAATATAAAGGAGAGATGGGAGAGGGCTGTGTTTTGGTCTCTACAGCAGTGGCAGAAAAAGTACCCAATTGTCATACTTGAGTAAAAGTAAAGGTACCTTAATAGAAAATTACTCAAGTGAAAGTCAACCAGTAAAATACTATTTGAGTAAAAGTATAAAAGTATTTGGTTTTAAATATCAAATGCAATTGCTAAAATATACTTAAATATCAAAAGTAAAAGTATAAATCATTTAAAATTTCTTACATAAAGTAAACAAGACAGCACTATTTTCTAGTTTTTTTTAGCCAGGGGAACACTCCCAACACTAATTTACAGATAGTCAGGGGAACACTCCAACACTAATTTACAGATAGCCAGGGGAACACTCAGACATAATTTACAAACAAAGCATGTGTGTTTAGTGAGTCTGCCAGATCAGAGGCAGTAAGGATGACCAGGGATGTTCTCTTGATAAGTGTGAATTTGACAATTTTCCTGTCCTGCTAAGCATTCAAAATATAACAAGTACTTTTGGTTGTCAGGGAAAATGTATGGAGTAAAAAGTACATTATTTTATTTAGGAATGTAGTGAAGTAAAACTCCAAAAACAAAGTAGTACTTAAGTACTTTACAACACTGCTCCACAGAACACTGATGGGATAGATAGCATCTAATATTGAGCTGGTATAGTCTACAGTAAACCATAACATAATGTTAATAATTATTACAGACACAAAATGTATCTTTCACCACTTTCAGTCTACCCTCACTTGCCTGGCTCCCAAAACTGCTCACTGAAAGAGGATTGGTTTGCAACAAATGCAAACTTTAATTTATGATAAACTCTAAAAGAGGGGAGAGAGTTGCAAGATCCATGAGAGGTGTGTGTATTTGGAAAGAATGGCTTGATTCAAGAGTGTATCAGGAAAGAGAAAGAGAATTAGTCCTCCTGTATGCCTACAAGAAAGGATAGTTGGTGCCTCGGCCCTAACAACATTTTACTTGCTATTTGACCACTATATACCACAGAAGAACAGTTAGATGGACTAGTCACCTTACAGACAAACAATGGCTATGATATGTGCATCAAAAACAGAACTACCTTATTTCCACAAGTATTCAGACACTTTGCTATGAGACTCGAAATTGAGCTCAGGTGCATCCTGTTTCCATTGATCATCCTTGAAGTGTTTCTACAACTTGATTGGAGTCCACCTGTGGTCCATTCAATTGATTGGACATGATTTGGGAAGGCACACACCTGTCTATACAAGGTCCCACAGTTGACAGTGCATGTCAGAGCAAAAAACAAGCCATGAGGTCAAAGGAATTGTTCGTAGAGCTCTGAGACAGGATTGTGTCGAGGCACAGATCTGGGGAAGAGTAGCTGAAAAATGTCTGCAGCATTGAAGGTCCCCAAGAACACACTGGCCTCCATCATTCTTAAATTGAAGAACTTTGGAACCACCAAGACTCTTCCTAGAGCTGGCCACCTTGCCAAATTGAGCAATCGGGGGAGAAGGGCCTTGGTCAGGGAGGTGACCAAGAAGCCGATGGTCACTCTGACAGAGCTCCAGAGTTCCTCTGTGGAGATGGGAGAACCTTCCAGAAGGACAACCATCTCTGCAGCACTCCACCAATCAGGCCTTTATGGTAGAGTGGCCAGATGGAAGCCACTCCTCAGTAAAAGGCACATGACAGCCCGTTTGGAGTTTACCAAAAGCCACCTTAAGACTCTCAGACCATGAGAATGAAGAATCTCTGGTCTGATGAAACCAAGATTGAACTCTTTGGCCTGAATGCCACTGGCACCATCCCTACGGTGAAGCATGGGAGACCAGTCAGGATCGAGGGAAAAAATAACAGAGCAAAATACAGAGTGATCCTTGATGAAAACCTGCTTCAGAGCACTCAGGACTTCAGACTGGGGCGACGGTTCACCTTCCAACAGGTCAACAACCCTAAGCACACAGCCAAGACAACGCAGGAGTGGCTCGGGACAAGTCTGAATGTCCTTGAGTCGTCCAGCCAGGGCCCGGAACTAAACCAGATCGAACATTTCTGGAGAGACCTATAAATAGCTGTGCAGCGACGCTCCCCCTCCAACCTGACAGAGATTGAGAGGATTTGCAGAGAAGATTGGGAGAAAATTCCCCAAACACAGATGTGCCAAGCTTGTAGCATCATACCCAAGAAGACTCAAGGCTGTAATCGCTGCCAAAGGTGCTCCATCAAAGTACTGAGTAAAGGGTCTGAATACTTATGTAAATTTAATATTTAATTTTTTTGTTTTCAAAAATGTCTACAAATCTGTTTTTTGTTTAGTCATTATGGGGTATTTTATGTAGATTGAGGGGAAAAAATACTTTAAAATCCATTTTAGAATAAGGCTGTAATGTAACAACATGTGGAAAAAGACATGGAGATGGAATACTTTCCAAATGCACTATACTGCATTGAAAACCACATACTAAAATGCTTTGTCTGTTGCCAATAGATCTAGAGAAAACTAATATGGAACACACATACTCTTTTGACAGTGAAAGACGGCTATATTTCTGTGAGCCAATCTGACAACTCTTGCAAATCTGCCAGCAATGCAACCGAAGCGTACTAAAAGGGTCATAGGGCTTACGTGTAATAAAAAATGACTATGTTCTGAATTAATGTTTGTGATTTTAAAAAATCCAGAAGAAAATATGTATAACGGAAGCCTAGGGCCTTGTGTGTTAACTGGAAAAGAAGCCTAGAATACTCTACCTCTTTTCTCTCTACTCCCTCTCACTCTTCCTCTCTCTTGTTCTCTTCCTCCTGCTCTTTCCCTTCTCTCTCCCTCTCGTTTTCTCTTGTTCACTCTTTTGCTTTCTTTCACCCTTCCTGTCGCTCTCACCCTCTCCCTTCCGTTCTTCCCCTCCCTCCCTCTTCTCATTGGGCTGTGATGATTGTGCACTTTGGCGCTATATGCCTGCTTTGTTTCCGTGGTGATGGGTAGGGCAGAGGTAGATGTGAAGGGGGAGAGTGGGCTTGCTGCTGCTCGGGGCTCAGTGAGCTGCAGCGCCGTGTTCATTCAGGCGCTCAGGTCACTGAACGCCAGTGGTATAGTGCTAATTCTATAGGGGCTATGATTTTTCACAGCATGATATCACCATCTCAAAGTAGATAGGTGATAACTGTTGGCCGAAATGATACAGGATCATGAGACTGAGTCGTTTTACATTAAGCATAGAATGCAATACTCAATGTCCATATACTGTAGCCTAGAATTTGTTACATTTATATTGATCTGACGCGGAACAATTGATTATCGTCTCTTATATACACTGAAGAAAAATATAAACGCAAAATGTAAAGTATTGGTCACATGTTTCATGAGCTGAAATAAAATAGCTTCTTGACACCTGTCAGGTGGATGGATTATCTTGGCAAAGGCGAAATGCTCACTAACAGCGATGTAAACAAATGTGCGCACAACATTTGAGAGAAATAAGCTTTTTGTGCATATGGAACATTTCTGGGATCTTTTATTTCAGCTCATGAAACATGGGACCAACATTTTACATGTTGCATTTATAGTTTTGTTCAATATACAGTACCAGTCAAAAGTTTGGACACACCTACTCATTCCAGAGTGTTTCTTTATTTTTACTATTTTCTACATTGTAGAATAATAGTGAAGACGTCAAAACTATGGAATAACACATATGGAATAATATAGCAACCAAAAAAAGTGTTAAATAAATCTAAATATATTTGAGATTGTTCAAAGTAGCCACCTTTTGCCTTGACAGCTTTGCACACTCTTGGCATTCTCAACCAGCTTTGAGGTAGTCACCTGGAATACATTTCAATTAACAGGTGTGCCTTGTTAAAAGGTAATTTGTGGAATTTCTTTCCTTAATATATTTGAGCCAATCAGTTGTGTTGTGACAAGGTAAGGGTGGTATACAGAAGATTATAGCAAGAAGAGCTGAAATAAGCAAAGAGAAACAACAGTCCATCATTACTTTAAGACATGGAAGTCAGTCAATTCTGAAAATTTCAAGAACTTTGAAAGTTTCTTCAAGTGCTGTCGCGAAAACCATCAAACGCTATGATGAAACAGGCTCTCATGAGGACCGCCACAGGAATGGAAGACCCCGAGTTACCTCTGCTACAGAGGATAAGTTCATTAGATTTAACTGCACCTCAGATTGCAGCCCAAATAAATGCTTCAGAGTTCAAGTAACAGACACATCTCAACATCAACTGTTCAGAGGAGACTTCATGAATAAGGTCTTCATGGTCGAATTGCTGCAAAGAAACCACTACTAAAGGACGCCAATAAGAAGAAGAGAGTTGCTTCGGCCAAGAAACAGGAGCAATGAACATTAGACTGGTGGAAATCTATGTGATGGTGTAGGGTGCTTTTCTGGTGACACTGTTGGTTATTTATTTAGAATTCAATGCACACTTAACCAGCATGGCTACCACAGCATTCTGCAGTGATACGCCATCCCATCTGGTTTGCGCTTAGTGGGACTTTCAGTTGTTTTTCAACAGGACAATGACCCAACCCACCTCCAGGATGTGTAAGGACTATTTGACCAAGAAGGAGTGATGGAGTGCTGCATCAGATGACCTGGCCTCCACAATCACCTGACCTCAACCAAATTGAGGTGGTTTGGGATGAGTTGGACCGCAGAGTGAAGGAAAAGCAGCCAACAATTGCTCAGCATATGTGGGAACGCCTTCAAGACTGTTGGAAAAGCATTCCAGGTGAAGCTGGTTGAGAGAATGCCAAGAGTGTGCAAAGCGGTTATTAAGGCAAAGGGTGACTACTTTCAAGAATCTCAAATCGAAAATATATTTTGATTTGCGAAACACTTTTTTGGTTACTACATGATTCCATGTGTTATTCATAGTTTTGAGGTCTTCACTATTATTCTACAATGTAGAAAATAGTAAAAAAAAAAAAAAAAATTAAATCCCTTGAATGAGTTGGTGTGTCCAAACTTTTGACTGGTAGTGTATATATGCTACATTTGTGCACGCCACAGATGACCGTTAATAGGACCAGTGTAAATTGTATGTCAGCCCATGTGAGGACAATTCAGCGGTGTCGGAAGCTGTTGCTTTCGTCCCGACTCCTGATGACCGGTCTTTTGGGATCATCTGGTCCACTCTAATTACTCACCATTTCTCCAGAGCGCGGCCTCTTCTTTGGTCTGGTGGGCAGTGTGTCCTCTTTAGGGTTGGTGTCTATAGCCCAGTAGGACCCCTGGAAACCAAAACAAACAAGATATTAACACTACCCACTGGGCAGAAACTGGTTGAATCAATGTTGTTTTGATGTGGTATCTACATGGAAAATACATTGGATTTGAAAAAAGTCATCAACTGTTGTTTTGAGGGTGAAATTGGCGACAGGGTTTCATGTGAATATTCTAAAATCTGCATAAAAATTATATTTTCCCAACAGAGATGTGTTTCCATCATATTGATTGGTTGTGGATAATAGGCTTTGTGTGATGACGTAGTGCACCTAAATATAACTTTTGCGGTTAATTTCTCATATATCGAATAATAAATACAAGTTAAATAGGTTTGCAGCCATTTTCAACTCTACTGATGGTTTTGTCACAATTTTTTGGGTGCGTTACATAGCGAGTGTGCCCACTCTGGTCTTGGCATGTGTACTCTAGCCAACAGCTGGCAGATACTGTATACATTGCGGGTAGGCTAGCTACACGATGAGAATATTATGGATTATTTTTGTCAAACGGCAGCCAAAAATCGATCATCATGTCACCAGAATAAGACCATCAATATTTATTGGAAAGGAGCAGCAAGCTCATCACTGTGCACTTTCACCACCCTGTGAAGTTCATCATAATTTATTGAATCTGTAGAGTAATAAACTTCATGCTTTCCGAGTCATCACATCATCGCGGGACCACACAACATATCATCGTGTAACTCCAAGTTTACTTTGATATGATGGTTATTATATCAATATTTGCATAAATGCGTTTCCACCGCCATCTCTCACATAATGAATTTAACCGACACAAAACGATCCCACATTGTCTAGTGTATTTTGTTAGTCAATATTTGGTCAATTTACAGACAAATTTGCTGTTTCCATCAGGCCTCTAGTTACATTTTTTATGTACTTTACTCACATAAAAAGGTTGGATGGAAACCTGTTTACAGTAACCACATTTCAACACAGACAAACATTGTACAACATATAGAGAGCTTTGGACTATAAGGTTCTATCTGCATCTTTCTAAAAAATGTCTGTTCAATGTTTTCTACCTTTATATTACTCTAACTACCCCAATTCATGTTCTTAAGTTAAAAAAATACAATATAAAAATAGCTGACATCATTAAAACCAACTAGGTTTCAGAACATTAAAGCCAATTATCTCAGAATCATCTTTTTGCCAATAGAACCTTGTAGTCCAAGCACTCGATATGTTGAATTTGTACCTATAAAAACTTCAGATCTTCAATGTTATATCCAGCACAGAAAAAAAACAATAGGCTGGGCAGCACCTCCTACTGGAGCATTGATCTACGTACAGCTACCCTTTGGTATCTTATCCAGGGTTTTTACCAAGCCCAGCCCTGCTTAGCTTTGATATTTGTCACTGACTATTACCAACGTGCTATCGTGAAAATTACTGTTGAGAGAACTCCACTTAGAAAACGAAATAGATTCACTATCAAAGTCATGCCAAAGGATAGGTTTCGTTCTGCCCCTGAACAAGGCAGTTAACCCACTGTTCCCCGGTAGGCTGTCATTGTAAATAAGAATTTGTTCTTAACTTACTTGCCTAGTTAAATAAAGGTTAAATAAAAAAATCACTTGTACAGTGCCTTCAAAAAGTATTCACATACCTTTTCCAAATGTTGTTGTGTTACAGTCTGAATTCAAAATGGATTAAATTGAGATTTTGTATCACTCTCCTATACACTTTTTTTTTTACAACTTAATAAAAACTGAGATGTCTCGAGTCAACAAGTATTCAACCCCTTTGTTATGACAAGCCTAAATACGTCCAGGAATAACAATTTGCTTAACAAGTCACATAATAAGTTGCATGGACTCATTCTGTGTGCAATAATAGTGTTTGACATGATTTTTGAATGACTAACTCATCCCTTGTACCCCACACATACAATTATCTATAAGGTCCCTCAGTTGAGCAGTGAATTTAAAACACAGATTCAACCACAAAGACCAGGGAGGCTTTCCAATGCCTCACAAAGGAGGGTACCTATTGGTAAATGGGTAAACATAAAAAAAGCAGACATGGTGAAGTTATTAATTGCATGTTGGATGGTGTATCAATACACCCAGTCACTACAAAGATACAGGTGGAGAGGAAGGAAATTGCTCAGGGATTTCAACATGAGGCCAATGGTGATTTTAAAATATTTACAGAGTAATGGCTGTGATAAGAGAAAACTTAGAATGGATCAAGAACATTGTAGTTACTCCACAATACGAACCTAATTGACAGAGTGAATAGAAGGAATCCTGAGTACCACTCTCCATAGTGGTGGCTTCGTCAAGTTATGGGTATACTTGTAATCATTATGGACTGGGGAGTTTTTCAGAATAAAAAGGAAACGGAATGAAGCTAAGCACAGAAAAAAATGTATACTCTTAATACTTGCATAACGGTAAACCTAGACATGTGCATCTCATAGTATTCCGAGGGGTGATGCAAGGCTCGCAACCATGGCTATACGCACTGGATACGATTATGGGCCTATAGCATTCACATAGCAATGGAGTCAGATTGATAAATGTAGGTTACTATTACAGTATTCAACATCATTTTTTACACATCTACATAATGGAGACCCCTCATCCTCAGTTGATGGGGATTTCCACCAACCTACATAATGGTTAGATAATTTCCACTAAACAAAATTGTGACATCCAGTTGATGGTGATGTTCTATATTACACTACAATAGTTTCTAGTCTAGTGGATAAACCATATGGTTCAAGAGAAAATAGCCTAATTAATTACAAAAGCATCTAATCAACAATGGCATTATTTTCAATTAAAGCTTTATTGAAAAAAGCATCTCATCAACAATGGCATGATTTACAATTAAAGCTAGAGTCCTTAATTGAAACAATAACAAAGCAGGCAACCCGCCTCTGTTTTGTTAACAAGCTGAGATGGGCCTGGAGAAATGTAATCATTCTCAAATTCATACACAGAGCTACGGATGCAGGGACTGACCATACTGTACATTTTTTAATCAAAATTATAATTTTAACCATGTTTTGAGGCTATAGAGTGTTTGTTTACATTTACATGGTTTACAAAGTTTGGAGTAAAACAAACTTATATTTTGGGTTTTGATGGGGTTGAACTGAGCTCATGCGGCATTTATAAGTTATCACTTATGCAAAATCTGGCACTCTAACTTCAATAACAACTTATTTTGACATCGCTTTGTTGTTTTTAGCTGTATAGATAATGTATTTTTGATGTTTTCAGTGTGTTTTGAACACTGAGAAGAAAAAAAATTGGTGCACTAAAATTACAAAAAGTTGAATTAACTCTGACAGCCCTAATAGGAACACACATGGATCATCTGCTCTCAGTATCATAACCCAAAACAAGTTGATAATGTGAGTACATACATGATTTAGCTATATTTATGTCTCTAAGGTGGCCAATCACAATAGCAAGAGAGATGTATTGCTACCCTTGTTTTACACAGTGGTTCTCCCCCGAGTTTAGGCTCTGGCCAGGTCCAAGTAGAATCAGGTGAGAACCTCTCTTTCTGTGTCAAACTACAGGCCACGGCCAAGGATTCCAGTTGAATTATTGAGTTGATTCATTTTTCAAACAGTTCATATCCCTATGGCGGAGCTCAACACTCTTTGGTCAAAACAATATTGGTAAAACCGAAAAAGAATGGTAGCCTGGAATCCAGATTGAACATATCATTTTTGTTTCACCATTGTTACACTTCACTGATTCAGTCTGGCCATGCATTCATTGAAACAATTTTTGCCTATATGTTTAATGAGGGGCATTATGCAAAATGTGTCAGCAATTGCACCACCTTCAACCAACCAGATGACCAAGACTTTAGGCATAATCAATAAATCAGCAATTGACCACGTGGGATTTGGGGTTAAGTCGGAGGTACATTTTTTTTTGCAATATTATTACATTCACTCGACACAGATACAGTACACTTAATCATATTACAAACATATGTTCACATAAAAAATGGTTTCATCAATTGTTTGTGTTTTTACATTAAGTCTAATCAACAATTTTCAACCTCATTGGTGGGCAATTTGATATGAAACACACTGAAACACAGACTCTGCTTTCTCATACCAAAACAGGTGGCTATGCAAAGTTAAAATTGGAACCATGAAAAACAGTCATTTGGACAGCTCATGAATTTAAAAATAATAATATTACTCTGCACATTTTAAGTCATGCCCCACTCTGTCCTTGACAGTGTTTTAATGAGTTTTAGGAGGGCATGTCATTTTTTGAATGGTTTTCCACGGTTGCCCCGGTGCCATGCCCAGTTGATAATCACCCCAAAGGTGCCGTGCACATTTGATAATCACCCCGATAATTGCCTCAACTGAACCTAAACTATACCAAAACTAATTTCACACATATAACAGATGAAATAAATTAAGGAAAGTATGATGGGGGAGGAAGAGGGGGAAAAAGGGGGAAAGTGGGTGAGTTGATGAGTGAGGGGAGGCGAACGATGCATAATTGGGTAATCACCAATTGTGAATGAAGAACAGGGTGACCCATTATATTGTATTGATCTATTCTAATTATAATCTCAAAATGGTAAACCCTATATCAGTCGACCGAATCCAAGCAGTCCTGTCTGTCTACTCTGCCCATCTCGGAGTACACAGTGAGAACGTGCGTAATTTACAATGGCAAGAAGATCAAGATGATTGGATGCACATGCTGTGTTAGTGATGCTACAAAATCTGAATGAAAACAATTCAAATGGTCAGGAAGAAATTAATCATGACATTTATGATGATTATTCTTCTGATTCTGAGCCTCAGCCTGAATCTACAGTGCCTTCAGAAAGTATTCATACCCCTTGACTTATTCCACATTTTGTTGTGTTACAGCCTGAATTCAAAATGGATTAAATACCAGTGGTGGAAAAAGTACCCATACTTGAGTAAAAGTAAAGATACCTTAATAGAAAATTACTCAAGTAAAAGTCACCCAGTAAAATACTACTTGAGTAAAAGTCTGAAAGTATTTGGTTTTAAATATACTTAAGTATCAAAAGTAAAAGTATAAATAATTTCTAATATTAAGCAGACACTTTTTTAAACGTATTTTTATTTACAGATAGCCAGGTGCACACTCCAACATCATTTACAAACGAAGCATTTGTGTTTCGTGAGTCCGCCAGATCAGAGGCAATAGGGATGACCAGGGATATCTTCTTGATAAGTGCTTGAATTGGACCATGCTCTGTTCTGCTAAGCATTCAAAATGTAATGAGTACTTTTGGGTGTCAGGGAAAACGTATGGAGTAAAACCGACATTTTCTTTAGGAATGTAGTGAAGTAAAAGCTGTCAAAAATATGAATAGTAAAGTAAAGTACAGATACCCCAAATAACTACTTAAGTAGTACTTTAAAGTATTTTTACTTAAGTACTTTACACCACTGTTAAATACCCCATAATGACAAAGTGAAACCATGTTTTTAGAAATGTTTGCAAATGTATTCACACCCCTGAGTCAATACTTTGTAGAAGCACCTTTGGCAGCGATTACAGCTTTGAGTCTTCTTGGGTATGTCTGTACTGTATCAGCTTTGCACATCTGGATTTGAAAATGTTCTCCCATTCTTCCTTGCAGATTTTCTCAAGCTCTGTAAAGTTAGATGGGGAGAGGCAGTGAACAGCAATATTCAAGTCTTTCCACATATTTTCAATGGGTTTCAAGTCTGGGCTTTGTCACATTCTTGTTTTAAAGCGTTCCAGCATTACAGTGTTCTGTTGGAAAGTAAGTCTTGGCACCAGTCTAAGCTCGTTTGCACTCTGAAATAGGTTCTTATCAAATTTGTCTCCATTCATTGTTCCCTCTAATGTCTCCCAGTGAAAAGCATCCCCATAGCATGATGCTGCCACATGCTTCACAATAGGGTGATGAGCTGTGCCTGGTTTTCTACAGACATAACACTTTGCATTTTATTTATTTTTTACCTTTATTTAACTAGGCAACATTTTCAATGACAGCCTAGGAACAGTGGGTTAACTGCAGAGGGCAGAACGACAGATATGTACCTTGTCAGCTCGGGGATTTGATCTTGCAACCTTTCGGTTACTAGTCCAACACTCTACCCACTAGGCTACGCTGCCGCCCCAATTCAGACCAAGGAGTTATATTTTTCTCATCAGACCACAAAATCTTTTGCCTTATGGTCTGAGAGTCTTTCACGTGACTTTTGTAAACTCCAGGCATGCGCCTTTTCCTCAGGAGTGGCTTCCGTCTGGCCACTCTCCCATAAAGCCCAGATTGGTGAAGTGCTGTAGAGACTGTTGTCCTTCTGGCAGGTTCTCCCATCTCAGCCAAGGATCTATGTAGTTCTGTCAGTGTGGTCATTGGGGTCTTGGTCACCTCCCTGACCAAGGTCCTTCTTGCCTGGTTGCTCAGTTTAGTCGGACGGACAGCTCTAGGCAGAGTCTGGGTAGTTCAATTTTTTTTCAATTTCCCAATGATGGCAATTACTGTGCTCTTGGAAACTTTCAACACTCTAAAAGTTGTTTTATACCCTTCCCCAGATATATGCCTCATCACAATTATATCTCAGAGATCTACGGACAGTTCCTTGGACTTCATGGTATAGTTTCTGCTCTGACATGCACTGTCAACTGTGGGACCTTATATGGAAAAGTGTATCTTTCTAAATCATGTCCAAACAATTGGACACAAGTGGACTCCAATGAAGTTGTCGTGACATCAAGGATAATCAAAGGAAATTGGATGCACCTGAGCTCAATTTGTAGTGTCATAGCAAAGGGGTGTGAATACTTATGTAAATGTGATATTTCTTTATGTAATTTCAATAAATATGCCAAAATTCTAAAAACATGTTTTCACTTTGTCATTATGTGGTATTATGTGTAGATGGGTGAGCAAAAACATTTATTATAATCCATTTTGAATTCAGACTAATGAAACAAAATGTGGAATAAGTCAAGGGGTATGAATGTTTTTTAATTTATTTCACCTTTATTTAACCAGGTAGGCCAGTTGAGAACAAGTTCTCATTTACAGCTGCGACCTGGCCAAGATAAAGTAAAAGCAGTGCGACACAAACACAGAGTTACACATGGAATAAACAAACGTACAGTCAATAACACAATAGAAACATCTATTTACAGTGTGTGCAAATGAGGTAAGAATACTTTCTGAAGGCACTGTACACACCCGAGACCTTAGCGCTACAATGTCAGAACGGTGCGCACTGTGCAGGTGCCCGCGCCACCACCAAATGAAACAGTGAGATGGGGGCGAGGAAGGCATGGCACTGTTTAGATAGAACAAGCCGGTGACAATGCTGCGGCCGATTATCAGCACAAAATCCTATCACAGAGAGCAGACCCAAAGCAAAAAACAACATCAGCGACGTACTCACCAGCTTTCATTATGTGACATGGACATGCTCCAACTGATGCCATTACGTGAAGATGCACACCATGTAAGCACGAGCTGACAATAATGGACTATTTTTGAGTGCTGTCATATCTACACTTATTGTATGTTCATTATGCCACCATTATTGATAGTGTGCTGATTGTCACTGTTTAACAAGCACACTTGGCGCTTGATTTTTAGGCTACTGGGGTTATCATTTGACCGCGTGGCTTGGTGGTTAGGGTTTTTTATTTTATATTTATAAAAATAAGCTGTTCCCGCATTCCTACACATATGCTTTCTGTGTCATAGTTGTAACAAAGGTACTCCACAAATAAAATTCAACACTTGAATTATTATAATATTTTTTTTACATAAACGAATGAAAATTCTATTGTGTTATTTGAAATATATTTTTCATACTCTAATGTTACCTTCATCAACCCAACCAATCATTTTTTGCGTAGCATATATGGAATGTATTAATTACACTGTCAGAATGACTGCTCTTTAGCTTGAAGGGGGGTCCCTCAAGGCCAAGCGGTTCTTGTGTTAAATATGTTCTCATAGACTATAATGGTCAGGAAATACTTACTTTCCCAGGGTCGTCTTTAGAGCGAGGCACTTTGAGAAAACACTTGTTCAGGGACAGATTATGCCGTATTGAGTTCTGGGAGAAAAGAGAGAGAAGAGGGGAGATAGACATGTTTTCATTAACACAATCATGACAGCATAGAAAAGAATATACATTTACAAAACATAAAAAGTAGAGGACAAGTAGCTTTTCACTTGGTCTGCATGAGTAAGATTAAATATTATACTTTTGCGCAAACTACCAGACAACCACACCCTCCCAGGCACCTGTTAGTAAGAAGAAGATAGAGTCAGTACCTGCATCATCTATTAATTCACCATGCTCTATTGTTTTACAGTTCAAGAAAAGTTGAATGGCCGGTTTGCCGAGTATGCCTCCATTTAAAACAGCATTTTAGTCTAAGACTAGGCTTAATCTGGGTCTGGAAAAAACTATCCAAAACTGTATTAGGTGGTTAACTATGCAATGGAGACATTTGTGATTTAGCAGTCTTAAACAAAAGTAATTCCATGGCTAGCAGCACTAAGTAATTGTATAGTGGAAATCCATGGAGATAAGAGCCTCTATCAGCCTGTCTGACTGTAGCTCCTCTACCATACAGTAAAGCTCCAGTACACCTGGCCTGACATGAACCGTGTTCCCCCTCAGGGCTCCTCCACTCATCTGGAGCTCCTAATTAATACCACTGGGGAGGGGAGAAGAGAGTCCTCCTCTCTCTCTATCCCTCTCTCTATCCCTCTCCCCCTCTCTCTATATCCCTCTCCCCCTCTCTCTATATCCCTCTCCCCCTCTCTCTATATCCCTCTCCCCCTCTCTCTATATCCCTCTCCCCCTCTCTCTATATCCCTCTCCCCCTCTCTCTATATCCCTCTCCCCCTCTCTCTATATCCCTCTCCCCCTCTCTCTATATCCCTCTCCCCCTCTCTCTATATCCCTCTCCCCCTCTCTCTATATCTCTCCCCCCCTCTCTCTATATCTCTCCCCCTCTCTCTATCCATGCCCTTCTCTCAATATCCCTTTCTTCAAAAGGATCTCTTCATTTGCTCCTCACCCTCTCCATCCTCTCTCCAACTTTTCAATCTATCTTGTGAGCTCATAGCCCATGGTCAGAATATGGAGGAGGAGAATACAGCAAGCTAATGCAAAGAGTCATTACCTGACAAATACATGAATAATTAATTTATGCCCATGGCATCCTGCTGCACCGTTTTTTCAAAAAGAGGCCAAACCATAAACCAAAAACACACAGAACACAGACCAGTTGCAGGCAGATGCCACACACACACACACACACACACACACACACACACACACACACACACACAGACAGATATCCCTGTATAAAAACCACCAGGCCTCTAACTCAAAAGACCACGTCTTTGTGTAGTACTCCCAGTGGTGCTACCATTGGTCCCCCAGAAGACATATGTAGAAGAATGAGAACATCGCTCCACAGTGACGACTCTTTACCAGTTACTATAGTAAGCCCTGCCAGCTGTATCGGGCCATAAACCAACGGAGAGCCGTTACCACGGCGAGAGATAGTGCCTTTCTCACTGAATGGGCTGAATTTGTCATAGCTCGATGCGATGGCATTGACAATAATGCACTGAGTGGTTGCGACGTGAACGGCGCTAATGTGATTCGCTCCCGCGTCCGCCCACTCGTTTGATGGCGTTGGATGATTAACAAGCTTATTGGGCACAGCTGGGGCTTTGCTGCTGCCCAGCGCTAAATTAATCTCATTGGAAGGCGGCATACGGTGAAATGGAGGTTGTCAAATTTGACTTCCTACTTCCTTGTTCTTAGACGATTTGGGGGATTTGAAATTAGACGGTTTACTTTGCCTTAAGGATGCAGGCATTTTTTATATAATCATTGCGGCTATTATTAGTAAGCGCTCTGCTTTAGTAATATCTATGATGTGTAATATCGCACAAGCTTACGCTGAATAAGCATGACATGAGCCAAAATCTAGGGTTTCAGAAATGCATAGAAAAAGAGAGGGGTAGAGAGAATGAGAGAGATAGAGGTTGTGTGTGCAGATCACTAGAGGATATAGGCCGGAAGGTGACATAACCGTGCTGGAGATATTAGCTCAGAGTGCAATCTGTGAGAGTGCTGTTGGGGATGGAGAGCGTTTAACGCACTGGATATATAGGTCAGAGAGTGTGATGTGTTGGCTATGGTGAAGATAAAGGGTCTAGATGAGATAATGAGATTACAGGGAGATGTAGCCTAGCAAATACAGGGGAAAAGGTCCGACTGAAATAGTCAGTGACATGGTGGTGAATGTTGAGGAAGATATAGGACAGGGTAAGACATATGGATAATGTTGAGGAAGATATAGGACAGAGTAAGACATATGGGTAATGTTGAGGAAGATATAGGACAGAGTAATGGTTATTGTTGAAGTAGATATATGCCAGAGTAACATGTGTGGATAATGTTAAAGCTATGGGTGCAACAGAAATGACTTGAGGCCAGAAGGTGAGGTCTGCTGAGAAAGAGGGGACTGGGGGGTGGTGTGATAGGGTGTGTACAGTATAGGGAACTACTGGGCTCCCACACAGACGGCCCTAGTCAGAAGCAATACTGAGGAGTGTTTGTTGTTCCACTAACTCTCCTGGAGTTTCAGCATGTTTGTCCTGGGGCTCCCAGGGGTCGCTGTAACACTGTCACAGAGAGCGAGAGAGGGCGAGAGCGAGAGAGGGCGAGAGCGAGAGAGGGCGAGAGCGAGAGAGGGCGAGAGAGGGCGAGAGCGAGAGAGGGCGAGAGCGAGAGAGAGAGAATGAAACAGAGTGAGATTGAGGGAAACAGAGCGAGAGAAACAAAGAGAGAGAGCGAGAGAGATGGTAAACAAATGGTTAGGAGAGAGGATGAGGACACAGGCAGAGAGATAGATAAGGATAGTGTTGGAAGAGAGAAGGGTAGGGAGTCTGGGGATAGGGAGATGCATTGTCACATCTAAATATCTCACGGGATCTAGAGACAACACCGGGACACCTTAACTACAGGTCTAAGCAGAGACAGTGATCGACACATCCTGTATGAGGAGGGGGTTGAATACGACTCACTGCTTCAAATGCAACCAAATACATTATCATTCCATTTGATGGAGCACCACCCCACCCTCTTAGTGCAGAATGGGAAGTCTGCTGTAACTGGAGCCCACTGTGTGAGTGATGGGCACAAAGAGATTTCAGGAGCCTGAGCTGCCAGTGTCCCTGGGGACCTGGCGAGGATCCGTGCGCACGCTGCATACATCTATATACAGACAAAACAGACACTATAGTGCAGCAAAGCATGTGCTGTTTTTCAGTGGAAATCTTTCAGTTTGTTGGTTTAATTTGAACGTATCTGCTGGATTAACCTGACTTGGATTGGTAGGGAATTGATCCCAACTTTTGTTTTTCCAAGATAGTAGAAATTTAATAGGGAAAGGGGCCAGTGGTAGGCCATGGCGACTGGCTCCTTCCAGTGCATATCAGACCCCGTGCTGCAGCAAAGTGACTGGTCTTGTCAGTACCGGGTTTCTCTGTGGAGAATGGGGACAGGGACACGAAGTGTTGCCAAAGCACATGGCTGTGTCCCAACACAAAATAGTAGGAGGTGTATATTCAACCGGCAGAACGGAAACTTAAGGTAAGGTATAGGGGTTGAAATTAATTAAGGTTAGGGTAGGGCTCCAGACTAACATTTTCCCCTGGTGGCATTAGTGCCACTAACATTTTAATTTGGTGGCACCAGCCCATGATTTGGCCACACCAACATTTTGCCATGGCGTCACGCAACAGAAAAAATGTGCAATCATCTTCATTCACAGTGCTACTGAGATAGTATGGTTCAATAAATAAGTTGTTTCATATAATATGCAGCAGAAATGGATAATTCAAGATATTTGTAACCTAAACCAGTGATTGTCATACATTTTGGGTTGACAATCAGGCTGTTGTTGCTATATCAAAATAGGGCTCCAAAATCCTTTAGTTCAATACAGATTAATTTGTTTACATATTTTTGTGTGTACTAATAACACAAACGGGCTAATTCACCATCTGACGAAGTGCAAACTCAAAACTCTTTAGCTAAATATAATATACTGCTAGTTAGCAGTGGAATTGATTGTCCTAAAAAACCTTTGCCACTACCCAATGATGACTATATAGCCCTATGAAATCACTGCCAATGGCAGTCTCGTGCTTCCCGTGCTCCGTATCTCAAAGCCATACAAATGACTGGTTGTAAAACTGGTAGAACGCTCAAAATTGAGAGTTGAGATTTTGTTTTTAAATGTGCCGTAAAATCAAGAGTTAATTCAACTCCTATGAAGTCAAATGTAACACTATTTTAGGTTTTATATGGTCCCACCCCCATTTTGTGTTAAAACTACTCTGGTCATGGTGTTGATATTTTTGGAGTTAAAACGACACTAAATGGAGTAAATATCCAACTCAGAGTTGCTTAAATTTAACTCAAATTGCCTTTCTACACTTTTCAATGTCGTTTTTAATCCACTCCCGTGCAATTTTAGGAAAATATCTAGTACTTTTAAATTATTGCTCACAACTTGCATTTAGAATGCGTGTAAGACTAGGGAAACAGTACATGAAGACTACCTACATCATGTAAACTGGAACAACTCTCTCACTAATGGTCGCTATAAATCCAACTATTTACAGACTGGATTAGTTTAGAAAAATATATGTTTCTTATTTTTGTGTAGCATACGAGCAAAACCAATCAATGTAAATGCAAAAACACAGACATTGAAACAAACAATAAAAAAAATCTGCCTGTAACGGAGCATGCTGGGAAATATAATAATGAAGCTCCTCCCACATCTGTGGATAACTCCATAGATTTAACTCCCTGGTTACTTTTAATGGAGTTAAAAGTCCTCCTTCCCAATGAACTCCAGTTATCAACACTAACTTGAGGGAGCATATCACTCTCGAGCGTTAAGATAACTCCCAGTAGAGTCAATTTAACCCATTTTAAAAAAAAACACTGGTTTCAACTATACTTGATTTACTGAGTACGTACAGAAAGCTGAGGCCCGCCGCTCTTTAACTGTAAGAACAGTTTTCCTGCTATTGCATTTTGAAATGCTGCCAATCAGAACACATATTTTCTCTATCCACTCGGAGCGCCCAGTTGGAAGAGCCAGTGCGGCTCCCTCATCAAAGCTCGAAACAGGTACAGGGGCAGCGAAACAGGTACAGGGGCAGCAAAACAGGTACAGGGGCAGCAAAACAGGTACAGGGGCAGCAAAACAGGTACAGGGGCAGCAAAACAGGTACAGGGGCAGCAAAACAGGTACAGGGGCAGAGCAGACTAGTTTGAGTGCAGGAATTTACTGTTTGACCAAATTATAGTTTTAGCCGACCCAAAAACATAACTTTTTTTGTTCTGTTTTCCAGATGTTCTTTAAAGAAAATACAAAGACGTTAAGGACAGTGAACTTATTAGAACATGTATAACATTTTCTTAAGATTATAATAAGACATGATAAGATAAAATGCTTAAGTGATTCGTATTTTCCTTCAACTTTCTCAAGAGGCAATGACGCAGCATTTGTCTACCACTTTGTGTAGTCGTTAGCAATGATGCGAATGACAACCATTTTCTGGTAGATGGAAAGGCTTTCCCAAAAACTCCTCAATGAAATGTTAACTACAAAAGTAGTCTATCCCTACCGTGTCACGTTCGTCGTAGTGAGGAGACCAAGGCGCAGCGTGATGATAATACATCTTCCTTTTAATAACGAAGAATACTGAACAAACTATACAAAATAACAAACCGTGAACGCTATAAGACACAAGTGCTGACATGCAACATCACATAGACAATAACCCACAAAACCAAAATAGGATCCCCAATCAGAGACAACGATAAACAGCTGTCTCTGATTGGGAACCAATTCAGGCCACCATAGACCTACATATACCTAGACAATACCAAAACCCCAGATATACAAAAAACCCTAGACAAGACAAAACACACATACCACCCTCGTCACACCCTGACCTAACCAAAATAATAAAGAAAACAAAGATAACTAAGGTCAGGGCGTGACATACCTGGCAGAATGATATCATTATAATTTGCATCAATCCAGTGGTGATTTGTTAAGCAAACTCTAGCATCACCTGTGTTCTACTTAAAATCTCTTGCTGTTACACACTTGAATTAAAGGGTATCTACACCCAAACATTTCCCCAAAAATTCCTAGACCTCAAACGGGGTCTCCTGATGTGGTTTAGGCAATGGCTGTGGACTTAGAACATCAAATTAAGTTGTTCTTCTATTTTTTTTAAAGTGTAATTTTGAGAGCAAAATCCTGTAAAACTGGGAAGTATCTGAAACCTGGAAAAACAAAATACAGAATTGGTCAAAAAATACAACAGATTTTATTGGGCCCTAAATATAGAATGCCTAAATAGTATATTTTCATTAACTCCTTGTCTCTTTTCCCAAGTGAATTTGTCTATCCAGTCATCTCACCTATCAGTGGTTGTACATACATGTTTTAATGAATCAGATCCTACTGCCTAAACTCCTCTGTGCTGCATCAAGTATTTCAACACCCTAATGTCACATCCAGACAAACATATCCTCCCTACCTCCTAACAAAATGAAGACCCAACTTACTGATGCCACTGTCATAATATTCAATTTAATGCAATATAATTACATTAAAAACCCTTATTCACCTTGCAATGCAGAGGGTCGTTAACATTGCACAGGTATGACATACTGTATACTCTATCAACTATGCCAAATCCCAGATGCAGCCTTGTAATTGTTGCATTCCAGCCCCTTTTGAAATCAACACCACCCCTATTATTAGACATATCAGAGAATAACAACCCTAGGTGAATAATGAAGGAAATATGACATTGGACGTATGCCTATCCTCCTGTGAATAGAACCAGGGAAATACCTCACACTTTTAATTACAACATAAATACAGACTGATAATACTGATTAGTATGAAATATTTGGGAATGAAATCTGGGCACATAGAGGGGCAGATTTAACAAACAGTGCTTTTAAGGCCGCTGTTCAACAAGAGTTACGGTGGTCAATGATAATACGTTGTGCCGCATGTCTGTCAACAAGCACATAAACGTAACATATGTAAATCAGGAGCCACCACAAATTCATCCTCATCCACAATAAAAAAAAATCTTTCAAATAAAAATCTTATCTAAGTTTTAATAATGTGTGCAAATGTTTCTACTATACAGGAGACCATGTGTAGTAGTCTGTAATAGCCAAGAAAGGTTGACAGTGGAGCCTAAGGAACAGGTGCGTGGAGACACACACACACATCTGGCTGGCAGACAGGACATGCGTAACATGTTAACAGGGGATGCTGGGATGCATGCAAGAGGCTACAGCTATGTCTGTGTTGCCAGGCAACAGAGAGTAAACAAGACGAAAGAGAAAAACACAATAAAATATCCATATAGACTATATATATATATATATGACAAAATATGCATTTTAGACACTCCGTCGCACACACACACAAAGGACCAATCAAAGACGCCGTTTTTACTGTACTGTCCTTTGCCCCCAGACCCAAAAAGTAGTCCCATGAGCGCAAAAATCACTGATGCATTCATCCCCATTATTCTAAAACCAACTGTTGAAAATAAAATCCAGAATAAAATCCATGACCCTTGCTAATTTTATATCATTTGGTGTGACACGTGGCGTCCATTGAAAGGCCAAAGGCCATCAGAGCAGCCTTTTGCACCGTCACATTAGGGGCGCTAATTCAGAGCCAATTATCTGGCTGTAAGGGCAGGCAGCAAGACTGGTAGCAGGACCACAGGGGCAGGCACAGCAGCATTACATCTAGATTTACATAAGGACAGGCAAACTTGTGTTGTTACAGTTTCAATTCCAACTTAAGGTTAGTATTTGATGCATATTCATTTTCATCCTAGTCCCTTCAGCAGGCTTTCATGCCCGCTGATGATAATAATGGTAAGAGAAACACTAATATTGACTAGTGAGACGAGAGGAAATGCCTGTGGTGAATTCCACTGGCACTGATTACGTGTTCTCGTGAAGAGGGCCTAGGCCGTGTGGGGTGGAAGGACACAGCGATGTGAAAAGGCTGCAAGGGCAGAGAACAGGGCATGAGAAAGTAGAGCCAGGCACTATGGAATCTAAAGAAGGACGGGGCTGAGAGAAAAAACATGAGAGAAATCAGCCGGCGAAGACTGCACCCCAATATGTTATCTAGAAGGAATATGAGGCATTCTGCACGGGAGCTACAAGTCCAGTTCATATGATGCCACCTAATGACAACTGAATAGCAAAAAAAATTTGCAAAAAAAAAAAAAGAACACTGATTGAAACATTGCATAGTCAAATCCGATTTCTCGGTTTTCTACCGGGATGCAACACTGATCATATGCTTTTCAACTGATGAGCATATGTGCACTTCACAAAAGGTTTCAAAGAGAAAAGACAACAGTTTATGAATCAAAACCACAGTTCCAGAAGTTTATAAAAGCTCTATAAAACACAGTACATATGTAGGTATGCATGTAAAACACATTATATCATAGCTCAATGTGACATAAAACACACATTTATATTAGGCCTACTGCTTATAAAGCAGAGCACCCCTTTCCATAACAGCTGGTATCAGAATAGCAGTTGGGATGTCAAATTAGAGGTTGACACAGGAGTGAAAATGTATTCCTGTCCCGACTTGTCCTGTAAAGAAAATAACAAATCCCCGTACAGTCCTGATCCCGCAACAGTTCTATAACCCCGGAAATGTTCCTGTCCCATCCCGCTAAAAATCCCTCGGTGCCCATTTTTACAAGCGGAAATCAGAAATAACTTCCTCCATTAACTGCTGTTTGTTTGTCCCGGTCATCACTAGTTACCACAGTCAAAGTCATAAACCCCACCTAACCTTAATCACACTGCCTAACCCTAACCTAAAATTTCATTTTAGTGTTCATGCATTTTTCCAATACAGGCAATTTAGACTTCGTGGCTGTGCCATCTAGTGGAAATCGTCTGTCTCCCGCTTGGGTTGTGAGTAGCCATAGCAACTGCTTCGTTTGGCTGCTGCTCAGCGCTCACGAGACCATTGCCTGCACACACAGCTAATAACAACCACAGTACGAGATTTGGGCAATGAAGGCAGCCCTTCCTCTTACCCAGAGTTGGATGAACTCATGGATATGGGCATGTGTAATGGTGGGTCTCCGTGTGCATATAAGTTAAAGTAGTGGCTGGCTACAACTGGAGCGAGGCATGAGAGTGAGTTGACGGAAGGGGGAAATTAGCATTTATTTTCTTCTTCTTAACTAAATTACACTGAGTTTACCAAACATTAGGAACACCTTCCTAATATTGAGCTACACCCCTTTTGCCCTCAGAACTGTCTCAATTCGTCAGACCAGGCAATGTTTTTCCAATTCTCCAGTGTCCAGTATTTTCATTCCTTAGCCCACTGCAACTACAGTTTCTTGTTTTTTGCTGAAAGAAGTAGAACTTAAGTTGGTTGCCATAACCCATTCGTGTCAAGGTACAACGAGTTGTGCATTCTTTTATTGGTCTTTGGGCAGAAATATTCTACTGAAATGTCAGTTGACTAACTTGCTCTGCACAATTTGTGTCAGCCTCCTTTGTCCTCTTTCATCAATGACCCGTTTTCGAACACTGGCCTGCCGTTGGCTGGATGTCCTTTGGGTGGCGGACCATTCTTCATACACACAGAAAACTGTTGAGCGTGAAAAACCCAGCAGCGTTGCAGTTCTTGACACACTCAAAGCGGTGCACCTGGCACCTACTACCATGCCCTGTTTAAAGGCACTTAAATGTTTTTGTCTTGCCCATTCACCCTCTGAATGGCACACGTACACAATCCATGTCTCAATTGTCTCAAGACTTAAAAATACTTATTTAATCTGTCTCCTCCCCTTCATCTACACTGATTGAAGTGGATTTAACAAGTGACATCAATAAGGAATCCTGTCCTGTTCCGAACTTGACTAGAAATTCTCTCCCATTCCTGCCGGAATCAACCTCTGCCAACCTCTAGTCCAAACAACACCCTATTGCCTTTATATAGCACACAAATGTTGAACAGGGCCCTTGTTCCAAATTAGAACCCTATTCCCTTTATAGTGCACTACTTTTGACCAGAGTCCATGTCCAAAATGGAGCCCTTTTCCTTTTGTAGAACACCACTTTTGACCAGAGCCCTATGTGTATGAGAAATGCTGTTATCGACCAATGAGTGAGAGGTTTACGTGGGCCCCCGTCAAACGTAGTGCACTATAAAGAGAATAGGGTGCCATTTGGGATGCATCCCATGTCCTGCTCCCTCATACCATGTGGACGTGTTATGACCTTGACGAGTTATCTGATTACACTCAGTGTATCCTGTGGCTAATGCGCTTGTGTTCAAAATGGGAGAGGAGTTAGCGTTGGCCTGATTTCAACCTGGCCTCTCTGCTGCCTGTGCATCCACATTATCATACAGAGCAGACGCGTGCGTGTGCTGGGTAGTAAACTCACCACTACCCATCTCCTCTGGCTGAGCAGCCCTACTGTAATCTGTAGACTGCACACGTATGCCTACCTGAGTGGGAGTCTCTCTTACTCACACACTCACTCGTGTGTGTGTGTGTGTGTGTGTGTGTGTGTGTGTGTGTGTGTGTGTGGACTGTGTGTGTGTGGACTGTGTGTGTGTGGACTGTGTGTGTGTGGACTGTGTGTGTGTGGACTGTGTGTGTGCGTAAGTGTCTGTGTGAGTGTGCGTGCGTGTTGTACAAGCTATTTTACTTGAGCATCAACAGTATATTCTCCAAATCAAGGAATCCAGACACTGCTTGGGCTCCATGTCTGTCTCCCACTGTTTGCAGCTGACAGTAATCACCTTGACTGTAATGAATTCGTTCACGTTCACTTTGATGCAGATCACCGTTTCAACCACAACACCTCTGCACTGGCCACGTACATCCGGGATTAAATGTTTACAGCTTGAGGCTGAGCCATGTATGCAGTCGGCCTATTAGTCCTCAACAGTCCTCGTGCCAGATTATTCTGTGCATCTCATCATCTGGTCATCTGGAGTATTCCTAGGATGTCTAGTTTGGTCTTGAGGAAATTAAAGGCTAAATCCTCAGGATGGTTCTTATGTTTATGGTGGATATATGGGTAGCCTTTTTACACATGTAAGTACACGTGTGATTCATCTAGCTTGTCAATGCAAGGACAATTATAATACCCAAGAGGGCCAATGTACTGAAGAAGTGTTTTTCTAAAGAAAATTAAATAAGAAAATCAAATTGTATTTGTCACATGCACAAAATACAACGGGTGGAGACAACTGTGAAATGCTTGCTTACGAGCACTTCCCAACAATGCAGAGTTAAAAAACAATAATAATATAAATACAAATCGTTGATCAATAGATTCAGTTTAGTATTGATGTCTGTATTAACGTCCCTAATACTAGGGCTGTCCCTGAATCCCAATTGTGAGGTTTGAATCAGATTTGCCATTTAAAAACAAATACGGTATCCGTCAAATCCACAAATGTCAGCTAAGTAGCTATGGTTGCTAACGTTAGCTAGCATTAGTCACTGTATCTGCGCCAAAACTCAGTTATTTCTCATAGAATCGGAATAGAATAGAATATTTGGGGTCAACCCTACTTATTACTGTTGTGTGGAAGACATACCACTCTTGGTACTTAAATAAATACTTATAAGCACATCAGAGAAAGCTTACAGATCTTAAACATCTGTAGTACCACACGTATTAATGAGGGCATTATGCCTATCCTATTTAAGACTGAGTTATATTGCCCATATGACGGCGTAACCGCCTGAACTGAGAGAGAAACCATTGACAATTCAAGAAAAAACGAATCACAATACCTGAAAGGTCTAGAAAATCTATTTCTCTTGGTTTTCTGTGAGCAAATGAAAGAAGAAATCTGCAATCTCATGACCATGTCAACAAGCTTGGAACCCTACCAAAACAAACAGACTTTTATCACAAACCATTTTGAGCTGCTGGCATGCAATTTAGCTCAGGAAGATTAAATCCTGAGAATAAACATAGGTTTGTGAACGGAGCATGGAGAGGGAAGATATTTTCACTCACTGAGAAAAAAAGAGATTAAATGGAGATTGTTGTGGATTTGTTCCAAATGGCATCCTATTCCCTATATGGTGTGCTACTTCTGGCTAGGGCCTGTAGGGAATAGGGTGCCATTTGGGACACATCTACTTGGGACATTGTAGCCAGGCAGCCTCCTCAGAAAAAGCACAGCCTCTGTCATGTGATTAATAATGGGAGGTATTCCCTAGACTAAACCAAAAGATTCCAGATGATTCCACTCACCTCTCAAGTAAAAGAAGCATGTCATATCATATTGCCTAGATTCATACAATGCCATTTACATGAAAGCTGCAATCCATATATAATACATTTAAAGTAAAAACATTTTAAATTAATGTACAAATCGCAGATTGCACCATTAATAATTTGTTAATGCCACCTGAATGGAACATGCACTCGGTCACTCACTGCCGTACTCCTCCACAAAGCTTTTTCCACATTCTGCTGTTGGATCTGACAACTGTCGCAATGACTGACCGTCACCAGTAATATTTCCTCATACATCCGAGACAAGTTGTAAAGTCAAGACCAGCGCAGCAATTAAATGTGAAACAAACATTCAAACAAAATGTCAAAACTGGTTCAGACTTATTCAATGTATTTTTTTTATCACATTGAAATCAAGCAATAAGGCCTGAGGATTTATGGTATATGGCCTAGGGCTGTTCTTACGCACGACGCAACACGTAGTGCCTGGATACAGCCCTTAGCCGTGGTACTGTATATTGGCCATATACCAGAAACCCCCAGAGGTGCTATTATAAACTGGTTAACAAAGTAATTAGAACAGTAAAAAAAAAATGTTTTGTCATACTCATATAATATTGTCTGATATTCCACACCTTTCAGCATCTAGGACCCAAACTACCCAGATTATAATATACATTATACTGAATTTAGAAGGTGATAAACGGTGGACTATGTCAGACCAAGTCTGCTAATTGAACTTGTAAAATCCTGTCCTCACAACAAGACCCGTTACTGTAACAGGTATAAACGTACCTGACGGGATAGTTTACCAAAAATCTAAGTTTATCAGACATTCGTATCCTCAAAAGTGGGTTACATAGATCCCACATCATGCAATCAGAAAAATATGCAGACCTCAATCCCAAACTAATAGGAAAGATGAGCACCACCTAATTCCATTAGAATAAACTGAATCTGAAGTGAACCATCCCGTTAATACACACCAAATGCCATTCTTCCATATCCACCTCCTACCTTCCAGCCGCTGCCAGCCTCCCGGTAGTAGGGGAAGTTGTCACAGATCCACTGGTAGATCTCGCTGAGGGTCATCCTCTTGTGCGGCGAGCCGTTAATGGCGAAGGTGATAAGGCTGGCGTAGCTGTAGGGTGGTTTGCCATCCCTATGCTGGGCCACCTCCTCCTGGTCCAGCATGTTTCCCTGGTCCAGCGGGGCATTCTTCTTTCCCAGCCCGTGGCCATGATGCCCATGGGGGTACACGTGAGTGTGGTGTTGGTGCCCGGCATTGGATTTCTGGATGGCCGCCCGCATGGTAAGCTGGGGAAGCCAGTCCATGGAGGTAAGGCTGCTCCCTAGTTCAGAGGTCATGATGGTGGTGAAGGGTTGGGGGACTCAGGGGCAGGGTGGGGAGATGCTCTCCTTTCGCTCACTGGATTGCTGTTGCACAGCGGCACCGGCTGAATTCTAGAAGAAAAGTAGGGTGTTTGCTAAACAACAGAAAAACTAGGAAGAAATGAACAGATATGAAACGGTATGCACTGCAGCTGACTGGACTACGGATGAATAGAAGTGTCAGGAGATGATAGTGTATGTACGTGATCAGATATGGTCAGGAGAGGGATTTGGTGCTCTTGATTCTTTTCATGAAATGGTCCAGATTTCAGCACAGCAAATACTGTGTCTGTCATAGCCTCCCTCAATATCAAACATATATTTTACATAGAAACTGTTTCCTCTAAGTTTCAACTTCACTCAAAGCTGTACATTTAACAATAAAGAAACAAAGGCATCAGCAAACAAAGTCATTTGAGTTAATTTGAGCAAATTCTTACTGTTTTAGTATCTTTACATCTCTTCTCTGGCCCAAGCATCTGTGGAATGTACTGAACCGAAAGGTAGAGTAGTCCTTCTATGGTGCATGTTCATACGCTCCTCATTGAGGCGCCAATGCTGTAACACAGAAAGCACACACAAAAGGGGAGTTTGTCAAGTCCTGGCTGACAACACTCATTAGTGACAAAAAAAAATGACTTTATCGCAAAGCCACCCACCACAACAGCAACACTGTCGGAGTTCTGTCTATCTGGCTTGCTTCTGTCATTCTCCCTCCAACAAAGTAGAAACGGCAACTCGATCTGCGTAGTGACTAAAAGCTTGGGAATTTTTTTCACAACTGCCTGCCAAATGGGGGAACAGCACGGGAGGAATTCCAACTCCCCAGAGGAACCCGAAAACCCAGAATCTCCACTGTTCTCTGTCGACGTGCCCCACTCTGCTGTCAAGTCCAGGCCCACCTCTCAGTTTCAGACCTGAAGGTAGTAGCGCTTCTGCCACAAACAACCACAGTGCTTCAGAAGAGAAGGCTCTACTTTTAATTTGTTTTCAGCTATTTTTGTAAGACTCAGATCCACACAGTACCATAATCCGCAAAGGTATGTAGAAGAACACAAGCAGGGCTAAATGTTGCTGTACACAAATAACATGATAAAATAACACTTCATATATTAATAAAATCTAAAATATCTATTTCAGAGTATAGAATCATTTCAGTGTGGACCAATGTCCTGCTTGAACCCTGAAAATACAATTTCCAGGCTAAAACCTGGTCAGTAGTAGAGCTAAGCCTCCAAAGGATACCTGTACATCTCTGAGCCCATACAACCTTCAAGTGTCCTTAAACAGAGACAAACACACCAGCCCACGCAATCACACACACACACAGTATCATCTCCTGAAACTTCTAAGGCGGTCTACCAGGAATACAAAACTCGGTTTCTGCAGATCACCCTCGAGAGCAACATACAAGAGAAGAAAACGAAGACAATACTCTGCCCGCAAACCAGTTTAATTACAAGTTGAAAAAACAAAAATGTTTAACGCATATTCATCTAGCCAAACATGCTGGGTGAGCTTTTGTACCGCCACCCCCGTCTCTTCCTGAAGGCCCTTGACAGTGGCACTGTGAGAGAAAGCAGAGCCAGACCCCCAATCCCAGGAAGCCATCTTAATTAGTCCACCTTTTTGCTGCAGGGGGATGGGGAAGGGAAAAAAAAACAACACAAGTTATTCTTTTCCCCTCATTAAGAGTAGGCTTTAGCTGCAAATCAGGCTGCCACAAGCCCCGACCTGCTGTGTTGCTGCTGCTGCTGCTGCTGTTGTTGTTGCAGTTTAGAGCGTGGGCTTGACTGTTGTGATGGCATAGTGTTAGCATAGCGAGGCACTAGGATGAGTAATACGCTAGAACAGCGAGGGGGCATGACACTGCTTCTGGGAAAAAGGGGACCGAACACACAAAGACAGTGATTACCCAGTCAACAAGTCCCACAGTGACTGCCCTAACCCATATACCTGGAAGCGCTCTGCCTATTGTATCTGAAGCAAGTGTGCCGTTACAGTTCATTTGTTTTCCTTCAAGTCTGCAGAGACACGCCTTACTGAGCTTTCCAGAGTAAAACAGTTAAATAGGCTAGCTATTTTGAAGCATTGAGTTCCGTAGCACAGGCTCAATTGGTACACAGGGTTCAGAGCTTGTCTCTGATTTGTGGTTGTGTGTTAATACCATAACTGAGGTATTTAGCTTCTGTAACCACGGCTCAGCCATGATGAAGCAAGCTCCAAAATCAAATATCTGAATGTAACCACAACTTGTACCACAGCCATCCATAGAAGAATTGCCTGTCATGAGAGTTACTTGACACATAGTAATTACAGGCAAAAACAGGAAGACTTGTGGGAACCCTGATACCTTGGATAGAAGGGGCTTGTGCCAAGTCTGCAAATGGATTCATTAAAGGGGCAATCAGGTAGGTAGACAAGCGGTTAAGAGCACTGTGCCAGTAACCGAAAGGGCGCTGGTTTGAATCCCTGAGCCGACTACATGAAAAATCTGTCCATGTCCCCTTGAGCAAGGCACTTAACCCTAATTGCGCCTGTACGTCGCTCTGGATATGAGCGTCTGCTAAAATGACTAAAATGTAAACAAACATCTAATAAAACACATTGATATTTCATGTCAAATATTGAATAACAACCTCCAATGAATTTCACATCAGAGGGATTATCTCGTTCTCCTTGCAGCTGGGCTGTGAGTAAGGAACCTTTCAAATGCATAGTAGTGTGGTGACAGCAACGACACCAATACAATCACAAGCATAGCCGATGGGAAGTAGGGGTGCTGAGGGTGCTGCAGCACCCCCTGAAAAATCTGAACAAAATCTAAAAATTATTTGTATTGTTTTTAAAGAGACATGTTCTCAAAGAAGTAGTGCACTGGGCATTTACTAGCCTTGTATTAGCTGACTGTTATAGCCGACTGTAGCGCGGGCAAAAAAAAAAGAAAAGAGTTTTGCCACCCCCTTTGACAACAAATTTTCTGCAAAAAATAAATAAATTCACACGGCTATGATCACAGGACTCACATCTAAAGACCCCATGCTTCTATAAATTATTTGAAAAGATACACAAATGATTGCCAGTCTAGAAGCCATTGCCTTTACAGTTGAAGTCGGAAGTTTACATACACCTTAGCCAAATATATTTAAACTCAGTTTTTCCCAATTCCTGACATTTAATCCTAGTAAAAATGTCCTGTATTAGGTCAGTTAGGATCACCACTTTATTTTAAGAATGTGAAATGTCTGAATAATAGTAGAGAGAATGGTTTATTTAAGCTTTTATTTCTTTCACCACATTCCCAGTGGGTCAGAAGTTTACATACACTCAATTAGTATTTGGTAGCATTGCCTTTAAATTGTTTAACTTGGGTCAAATGTTTCGGGTAGCCTTCCACAAGCATCCCACAATAAGTTGGGTGAATTTTGGCTCGATCCTCCTGACAGAGCTGGTGTAACCGAGTCAGGTTTGTCGGCCTCCTTGCTCGCACACGCTTTTTCAGTTCTGCCCACAAATTTTCTACAGGATTGAGGTCAGGGCTTTGTGATGGCCACTCCAATACCTTGACTTTGTTGTCCATAAGCCATTCTGCCACAACATTGGAAGTATACTTGGGGTCATTGTCCATTTGGAACAAACAATTGTGACCAAGCTTTAACTTACTGATGTCTTGAGATGTTACTTCAATATATCCACATAATTTTCCTCCTCATGATGACATCTATTTTGTGAAGTGCACAGTTCCTCCTGCAGCAAAGCACCCCCACAACATGATGCTGCCACCCCCCGTGCTTCATGGTTGGGATGGTGTTCTTCAGCTTGCAAGCCTCCCCCTTTTTCCTCCAAACATAACGATGGCCAAACAGTTATTTTTTGTTTCATCAGACCAGAGGACATTTCTCCAAAAAGTAAGATCTTTGTCCCCATGTGCAATTGCAAACCGTAGTCTGGCTTTTTTGTGGTGGTTTTGGAGCAGTGGATTCTTCATTGCTGAGCGGCCTTTCAGGTTATGTCGATATAGGACTCGTTTTTACTGTGGATTTACAGTGGGGAGAACAAGTATTTGATACACTGACGATTTTGCAGGTTTTCCTACTTACAAAGCATCTAGAGGTCTGTAATTTTTATCATTGGTACACTTCAACTGTGAGAGACGGAATCTAAAACAAAAATCCAGAAAATCACATTGTATGACTTTTAAGTAATTAATTTGCATTTTATTGCATGACATAAGTATTTGATCACCTACCAACCAGTAATAATTCCGGCTCCCACAGACCTGTTAGTTTTTCTTTAAGAAGCCCTCCTGTTCTCCACTCATTACCTGTATTAACTGCACCTGTTTGAACTCGTTACATGTATAAAAGACACCTGTCCACACACTCAATCAAACAGACTCCAACCTCTCCACAATGGCCAAGACCAGAGAGCTGTGTAAGGACATCAGGGATACAATTGTATAAAAGACAGTACTGTGCAGCCGTCTTCATCGACCAATTGTATGCTCTATCAGAACATCAGCTGTCTGGATTTGGGTGAAGGAGAAGCAGGGGGGGCTTGGGCCAGTTGCTGCGGGAGGTGCAGAGCTGTTGGCCGGGGTTGGGGTAGCCAGGTAGAAAGCATGGCCAGCCGTAGAGAAATGCTTATTGAAATTCTCGATAATCGTGGATTTATCGGTGGTGACAGTGTTTCCTAGCCTCAGTGCAGTGGGTAGCTGGGAGGAGGTGCTCTTATTCTCCATGGACTTTACAGTGTCCCAAAACTTTTGTAATTAATGCTGCAGGATGCAAATTTCTGTTTGAAAAAGCTAGCCTTTGCTTTCCTAACTGACTGTGTATATTGGTTCCTGACTTCCCTGAAAAGTTGCATATCGAGGGGACTATTTGAAGCTAGTGCAGTACGCCACAGGATGTTTTTGTGCTGGTCAAGGGCAGTCAAGTCTGGAGTGAACCAAAGGCTATATCTGTTCTTAGTTCTACATTTTTTGAAAGGGGCATGCTTATTTAAGATGTTGAGGAAAGCACTTTTAAAGAACAACCAGGCATTCTCTACTGATGGGATGAGGTCAATATCCTTCCAGGATACCCGGGCCAGGTCGATTAGAAAGGCCTGCTCGCAGAAGTGTTTTAGGGAGCGTTTGACAGTGATGAAGGGTGGTCGTTTGACCCGCGGTCCCATAATGGACGCAGGCAATAAGGCAGTGATCGCTGAGATCCTAGTTGAACACAGCAGAGGTGTATTTAGAGGACAAGTTGGTCAGGATGATATCTATGAGGGTGCCCATGTTTACAGATTTGGGGTTGTACCTGGTAGGTTCCTTGATAATTTGTGTGAGATTGAGGGCATCTATCTTAGATTGTAGGAGGGCCGGCGTGTTAAGCATATCCCAGTTTAGGTCACCTAACAGTATGAACTCTGACGATAGACGGGGGGCAAAAAATTCACATATGGTGTCCAAGGCACAGCTGGGAGCTGAGGGGGGGGGGGGGGGGGGGGGGGGGGGGTCTATAACAAGCGGCAACAGTGAGGGACTTATTTCTGGAGAGATGGATTTTTAAAAGTAGAAGCTCGAAATGTTTGGGCATAGACCTGGATAGTATGACAGAACTCTGCAGGCTCTCTCTGCAATAGATAGAACTGCTAAAGGGGGCGGAGTTGCAATCTTGACAGAAAATGTTGTAATTGGGGATGGAAATTTCAGAATTTTTAGTGGCCTTCCTCAACCAGGATTCAGACACAGCTAGGGCATCAGGGTTGGCGGAGTGTGCTAAAGCAGTGAATAAAGCAAATTTAGGGAGAAGGATTCTGATGTTAACATGCATGAACCCAAGGCTTTTACGGTTACAGAAGCCAACAAATGAGAGCCCCTGGGGACACACAGGGCCTGGGCTAACCTCTACATCACCAGAGGAACAGAGGAGGAGTAGGATGAGGGTACGGCTAAAGGCTATAAGAACTGGTCGTCTAGTGCGTTGCGAACAGAGAATAAAAGGAGCAGATTTTTGGGAGTGGTAGGATAGATTCAGGGCATAATGTACAGACAAGGGTATGGTAGGGTGCGAGTACAGTGGAGGTAAACCTAGGCATTGAGTGACGATGAGAGAGGTTGCATCTCTGGAGGCGCAAGAGATGTAATAACCTGTAATCTGGTTCAGATTATTAATCAACCTACCAGGGTGTTTACAAACACTAAAGGAATAAGATCATCCACATGTATCTATCACATTTTTACTAATACTGTAGAACCTTGTTCTAAAGCTGTATCCGTACCCATTGGATACAGTGATCACAATATAGTGGCTATATCCAGGAAAGCCAAAATTCCAACAGCTGGGCCTAAAATAGTGTATAAGAGATCATACAAAATATTTTGCTGTGACTCTTATGTTGATGATGTTAAAAATATTTGTTCTTCTGATGTGATTAATGAGCATCCAGACGCTGCACTTGATGAATTTATGAAATTGCTTCTTCCAATTTTTGATAAACATGCACCTGTTAGGAAACGGACTGTTAGAACTGTTTAGGCTCCAAGGATTGATGAGGAATTTACAAACTGTATGGTTGAAAGAGATGGGGCAAAAGGAGTGGCTAATAAGTCTGGCTGCACATCTGACTGGCTTACTTATTGCAAATTGAGAAATTATGTGACTAAACTCAACAAAAAGAAGAAGAAACTGTATTATGAAGCCAAGATCAATGATATAAAGAATGATGGGAAAAACTTGAGTACTTTAAATGAAATTATGGGCAGAAAGACAAATTCAACTCCATCTTTCATTGAATCAGATAGTTTTGTGAGGAATAAGCCATTTGATGTTGCCAATTATTTTTATGATTATTTCATTGGTAAAGTGGGCAAACTTAGGCAGGAAATGCCAACAATGAACAGTGAGCAATTATATTCATGCATTAAAAAAAAATTATGAAAGAAAAGCATTGCAAGTTTGAATTTTGTAAAGTTAGTGTGGGAGAGGCAGATTTTTTTTTGTTATCAATCAATAATGACAAACCTCCTGGTATTGACAACTTAGATGATAAGCTACTGAGGATGGTAGCTGACTCTATAGCCACTCCTATCTGTCATATTTTTAATCTGAGCCTAGAGGAAAGTCTATGTCCTCAGGACTGGAGGGAAGCCAAAGTAATTCCGCGACCCAAGAGTGGTAAAGCGGCCTTTATTGGTTCTAACAGCAGACCTATAAGCTTGCTGCCAGCTCTAAGCAAACTTTTGGAAAAAATTGTGTTTGACCAAATACAATGCTATTTCTTGGTAAACAAATTAACAACAGACTTTCAGCATGCTTATAGAGAAGGGCACTCAACATGTACTGCACTGACACAAATGACCCATGATTGGTTGAAAGAAATTGATAATAAAAAGATTGTGGGAGCTGTACTGTTATATTTCAGTGCAGACTGATATTATTGACCATAACCTGTTGTTGAAAAAAACGTGTGTTACGGCTTTTAAACCTTTGCCATATCGTGGATTCAGAGCTATCTATCTAATATAACTCAAAGGGGTTTCTTTAATGGAAGCTTCTCTAATGTCAAACATGTAAAGTGTGGTGTACCGCAGGGCAGCTCTCTAGGCCCTCCACTCTTTTCTATTTTTTTACCAATGACCTGCCACTGGCATTAAACAGAGCATGTGTGTCCGTGTATGCTGATGATTCAGCCATATACGCATCAGCAACCACAGCTAATGAAGTCACTGAAACCCTTTAACAAAGAGTTGCAGTCTGTTTTGGAATGGGTGGCCAGTAATAAACTGGTCCTGAACATCTCTAAACCTAAGAGCATTGTATTTGGTATAAATCATTCCTTAAGTTCTAGCCCTCCGCTGAATCTGGTAATGAATGGTGTGGTTGTTGAACAAGTTGAGGAGACTAAATTACTTGGAGTTACTTTAGATTGTAAACTGCCATGGTCAAAACATATAGATTAAATGGTTGTAAAGATGGGGAGAGGTCTGGCTATAATAAAGAGATGTTCTTCTTTTTTGACACCACACTCCAAAAAGCAAGTTCTGTAGGCTCTAGTTTTGTCTAATCTTGAATATTGTCCAGTCGTGTGGTCCAGTGCTGCAAGGAAAGACCTAGTTAAGCTGCAGCTGGCCCAGAACAGAGCGACATGTTTTGCTCTTAATTGCAATCAGAGGGCTGATATAAATACTATGCATGCCAGTCTCTTGGCTCAGAGTTGAGGACAGACTGACTGCATCACTTCTTCTTTTGATCAGAAACATTCATGTGTTGAAAATCCCAAATTGTTTGCATAGTCAACTTAGACACAGCTCTGACACACACACTTATCCCACCAGACATGCCACCAGGGGTCTTTTCACAGTCCCCAAATCCAGAACAAATGCAAGAAAGCATACAGTATTATATAGAGCCCTAATTGCATGGAACCGTCTTCCATCTCATATTGCTCAAATAAAACAGCAAACCTGGTTTAAAAAAAACAAACAGATAAAGCAACACCTCGCGGCACAACGCCTCTCCCCTATTTGACCTGGATAGTTTGTGTGTATGAATTGATATGTATGCTACGTCAATCAAATATATTTATAAAGCCCTTCTTGCATCAGCTGATGTCACAAAGTGCTGTACAGAAACCTAGCCTAAAACCCCAAACAGCAAGCAATGCAGGTGTAGAAGCATGGTGGCTAGGAAAAACTCCCTAGAAAGGCCAGAAACTAGGAAGAAACCTAAAGAGGAACCAGGCTATGAGGGGTGGCCAGTCCTCTTCTGGCTGTGCCGGGTGGAGATTATAACAGAACATGGCCAAGATGTTCAAATGTTCATAGATGACCAGCAGGGTCAAATAATTATAATCACAGTGGTTGTAGAGGGTGCAACAGGTCAGCACCTCAGGAGTAAATGTCAGTTGGCTTTTCATAGCCGATCATTAAGAGTATCTCTACCGCTCCTGCTGTCTCTAGAGAGTTGAAAACAGCAGGCCTGGGACAGGTAGCACGTCCGGTGAACAGGTCAGGGTTCCATACGTGTGCCTTTAAAATGTTTTATGTATTTCTCTTCTTGAGCTGTTCTTGTCTTTTGATGTGATGTATTATGTAATTCTGTATTATGTTTCATGTTTTGTGTGGAGCCCGGGGTGAGTAGCTGCTGCTTTTGCAACAGCTAATGGGGATCCTAATAAAATACCCCAAAATACCAAAACTGAAACACTCTGTGCAGAGAGAAAGAAGGGTGATCCCAAAGAGGATTAGATTAGCAGGACTTTGGTAATTGCATTGATTCCTATTATTCCTTATTATCCTGACTTTCAATATTATATCATTTGCCTAAAACTAAAACAGATATGCATATTTTGGTGAACGAGATTAGGGCCCGTAATATGTTCCTTCCCCCACTCAAAATATAGTGACAAAAGCCTGTCTGCCACACATGTCTGGTGCCTTCAAGAGGGAATAGTGAGCAATAGGGCCATTTTAAATTGATTTGCAACTTTTAGCCTCGACCTAAAAAACATGAGCAGTAACAGAATATGATGAAATTTTTTGGGGGGGGTTTTCAGTGACTTTAAACATTATTTGAACATCTTTCAAAAAGCCCTAAAATTAGCACAACCCTGTGAACTGGTTATGACACTCATAACTGGGCATACTGTCCATTTTTAGAAGAGTTTGGGCCTGTGTGTTATTGTTATTGTATTCACCCATTAGACTTTGTGGCTGGGATGCACTCACTCAGATGATTGCATCGCTAACAGCCCCCCGCTGCTCGCCAGGCTTTTAGACCAAGAGTGGCTTTACACTTCTGCATTTTAATAGGGACTCTGAATGGAGTGAGAGAGAAGGAGGAATCCAAATATTTTCTATCGGAAGAAGGCGAAGTAATGACAACCCCCGAGTGTGATGAGCTGACGGGGTTTCCGAGGAGGACTGTGGCTATGCTAATGTATCAAAAGGAGCCTGTCGGCACGCCAACAACTGTCATGTCTGGGAGTACTGGGCACTGGAAAGAGGGAGAAAAAAGGTCCAAAAAGGCAAATCCATAATCATAATTACTCTCCGCCTCGATGCCAGACGACATTCCATCTGAAAAAAGTTCAATTATTAGATACTGAGGCAAAGCCGATGCCTTTATTTGCGGGTTCTTGCTCATCTTTCAATAAAATTGAGTTAAGCCCCATGTTTAACTCCTGGAGAAGAGAGCTTGATAATTACATCTCTAAGATCAGTGGGCGTGGTTAGCTGTCATTCCACATTGATATATAATATCATTCACTTCAGCTATCTGATCTGGTTGGATTTATTGTTAACGCTCATTTTACTCAAGTCTCAAGGCTATTCATGGGGAACACTTGACCTATGGGTTTTCCTTACATCCGGGATTCATATTCAGTGTCATACATTTTTACTATGGCTCTTTGCTAAACATCATTTTGTCTTGTGTCAAACTTTATCTTGCAGGGACCAAACAGTTATTTCAAAATATACAGTAGCTATCTTCTGCAGGGACAAGGGTGCATACAGTATAATTCATGATCCACCTATATTTATCTGACGATATTCATCGTTACTCATTGCCACTTCATTCTTAAGTTCTGCATGCAATGCATAGGCATAGTCTTTACAATGTAGCCTTCATTGTATCAAATTGTATTGTCATTTGTACAGGTTAGACAATCATATTCACTCATCATGGGACTATGACATTTTTATGTTGATCTAGCACGGCTCTAGCGCATGTTTGCAGTCTAGGCTTTATGTTTGGTTTCAGGTGTGTAACCCACGAGCCTACTATTTCCCCTTAACATGTTGTGCCGTTTCTTCTCCACTTGCTATCGCTCTCTCCTCTCTACTAATTCTATTAGAATGTACGGAACGGCATATAACACCAGCACGTCTTTCGTGCTTGTGCCCTGCCGGCCGTGAGAACTCCCGTCCACTGCTCTACAGGCTGATTGCTGTTGTGCTGTCCAAAGCTACACAAAGTGTACACAACATTAAGAACAGGCTCTTTCAATGACAGCTTTCACCTGGATTCACCTGGTCAGTCCCTTATTGATGTCACTTGTTAAATCCACTTCAGTCAGTGTAGATGAAGGGGAGGAGACAGGTTAAATAATCATTTTTAAGCCTTGAGACATGGATTGTGTATGTGTGCCATTCAGAGGGCAAATGGGCAAGACAAAAGATTTCAGTGTCTTTGAACGGGGTATGGTAGTAGGTGCCAGGCACACCGGTTTGGGTTTTTCTGATGGGTTTTTCACATTCAACAGTTTCCTGTGTGCATGAAGAATGGTACAACACCCCAAAAATTCAGCCTACTTGACAACTGTGGGAAGCATTGGAGTCAACATCCCTGTGGAGCACTTTCGACACCTTGTAGAGTTCCTGTCGTTTTGGAACTAAACTATTCATTCAATACATACAATTATTTCGCTATAATGAATAATGAATTATAGGTCTAATGAATGTCAATTGACAATATTATGGCTATAGATGAGCAAAGTAACCCTGATATGTATCAAATTACATTTTAAAAACAGTTTACATGTAATTGTACAATTATTTTCTCTGCTCTGAGTCTCCAATATGGTTTTGCATAAGGAAAATTGAAGGTATTTTTCTGTTATTTAATATGGTGTTTAATTTTTGCTAGAAATTGAATGTATTATATTTTCTATTGTATGTGTTCTACCAGTAATCAACATATTGTTCAATGTAAAAAAATAAAAATAAAAGGCCAGTGTTTATTCTTTGACTTTAACTAATACAATTAGATTTTTTTTGCCAGGAGCATACCACACTGCATCCCACTGCTGGCTTACCTCTGAAGCTAAGCAGCGTTGGTCCTGGTCGGTCCCTGGATGGGAGACAAGATGCTGCTGGAAGTGGTTTCAGAAGGCACTAGGACGCACTCTTTCCTCTGGTAAAAAATAATATGTATCCCAATATGCAGGGCAGTGATTGGGTACAATGCCATGTGTAGGCTGCCGTCTTTCAGATGGGATGTTAAAACGGGTCACTAAAGATCCCTTGGCACTTATTGTAAGAGTTAGGGGTGTTAACCCTGGTGTCTTGCTAAATTCCCAATCAGGCCCTCATACCATCATGGCCACATAATCATCCCATGCTTCAAATTGGCTTATTCATCCCCCTCATCTCCCCTGTAATTATTATACAGGCTGTTGCTGTAAATGAGAATGTGATCAGTCAAATTACCTGTTTTGTTTTTTTGCCGCGGTATCGAGTATCGTTTTGGTGTTGCGTATTGTTTCGGTATCGTGTATTGTGATAATTAAACTGGTAATGGCATCAAAGTCAAAAATCCGGTATCGTGACAACACTACTCGGTACTGGTAAGTTAACATTTTTCTCTCTACATTGTAAGCATTTCACTGTTTGTCTACACAAATAACATCAGCAAAGACTTGGAAGTGTTTCAGGTGTTTCAAATAGGTACTAACTCAGGGGGTGAATACTTATCTAATCAAGGTATATTAGTGTTTTATTTTTCATTAATCTTCCACTTTGACATTAGAGTATTTTGTGTAGATCATTGACAGCATGTGAAGACTGAAAATAGTTAGTGCAAAAAGGGTCATTGTAGATAACCGAGTAGCTACCCGGACTAAGTATTTACATTTTAGTCAACTTAGAGTAGTGAGGGCATACATTTTCATACTGGTTCCCTGTGGGAATTGAACCCACAACCCTGGTGTTGCAAGCGCCATGATCTACCAACTGAGCCACACGGGACTACAATGATCAAAGTGAGCCGCTGTTGTTGGGAAGTCAAAACTGTCCAACTTCTTGGAGCAGCTTGCAATGGTCATTAGTCTCATTACTTTGTCCTCAAGAAAGAGCAATCTTGAGGCCGTCTTTATGCTGTTTTGGAGAAAGAATCCTCTCGGCGGGCACACTGTAAACAGGGATAATCAACACAATCCTCGCCAACTTTGCCCAGTCGGGGCACGCTTATCTGAAGTCCCTTATGATGACCTCAAGTTCTTTTACGTGAGTAAAAATGGAAACACACACACCCAACACTAATTTCCAAGCAGCGTGAGGATTTATAAGCATATGAAGTATATTTGCCTTTGAAGTTGGAGCACATCGACTGGTATTTCCATCAATGAATAAAAATGATTATTTTGCAATGTTTTTTATTTTTCTCTATTTTTTAAAATCGGCCAAAAGCTGTCATATACCGGCTAACGGAAACCCTGATCTGTTCAGGTGGTATGCGAATTAAGGTGGGTCCAAGGTGTCTAGGATGATGGTGTTGATGTGAGCGATGACTAGCCTTTCAAAGCATTTCATTGCTACAGATGTGAGTGCTACGGGGCGACAGTCATTTAGACAGGTTACCTTGGTGTTCTTGGGCACAGGGACTATGGTGGTATGCTCTTCGGTGGCCATGGTAGAACACGGACATTCCTGTCTTGCAGGAAATCATGCACAGAATGAGAAGTATGGAGGGTGATATTGTTAGGCAGGAGGGTCATGTCAGGATGAGCCTGAAGGAAGGGTACCACATGAGGGAGGAGGATGTCTTCCCTGTAACGCACAGCGTTGAGATTGCCTGCAATGACATCAAGCTCAGTCCGATGATGCTGTGACACACCGCCCCAGACCATGACGGACCCTCAACCTCCAAATTGATTCCGCTCCAGAGTACAGGCCTCGGTGTAACGCTCATTCCTTCGACGATAAACGCAAATACAACCATCACCCCTGGTGAGACAAAACCGCAACTCATCAGTGAAGAGCACTTTTTGCCAGTCCTGTCTGGTCCAGTGATGGTGGGTTTGTGCCCATAGGCGACGTTGTTGCTGGTGATGTCTGGTGAGGACCTGCCTTACAACAGGCCTACAAGCCCTCAGTCCAGCCTCTCTCAGCCTATTGCAGACAGTCTGAGCACTGATGGAGGGATTGTGCGTTCCTGGTGTAACTCGGGCAGTTGTTGCCATCCTGTACCTGTCCCGCAGGTGTGATGTTCAGATGTACCGATCCTGTGCAGGTGTTATTACACGTGGTCTGCCACTGCGAGGACGATCAGCTCTCCATCCTGTCTCCCTGTAGCGCTTTTTTAGGCGTCTCACGGTACGGACATTGCAATTTATTGACCCTGGCCACATCTGCAGTCCTCATGCCTCCTTGCAGCATGCCTAAGGCACGTTCACACAGATGAGCAGGGACCCTGGGCATCATTCTTTTGGTGTTTTTCAGAGTCAGTAGAAAGGCCCCTTTTAGTGTCCTAAGTTTTCATAACTGTGACCTTAATTGCATACCGTCTGTAAGCTGTTAGTGTCTTAACGACCGTTCCACAGGTGCATGTTCATTAATTGTTTATGGTTCATTGAACAAGCATTGGAAAGCGTGTTTAAACCCTTTACAATGAAGATCTGTGAAGTTATTTGTTTTTTTACAAATTACCTTTGAAAGACAGGGTCCTGAAAAAGGGACATTTCTTTTTTTGCTGAGTTTATATTACGTCCAGTGTGATTAATAGATTGTCAAATGAACAAATTATTGTCTTTTGTTGATTTTAAATAACATTCCAGCCTCGTTTAGCATGATGTATTCAATTATGGCATAATTCTACTATTTGTATTCATTTGCATCACTGTCAAGGACATATTTTTATTTTGAAGGCTAACTGCAAAGTCCACTATTGTGGCTAATCCTTACTGTGGCTAGCTTCACATAGATGGGTCCGACCACCATTAATCAAATAAGAACTGTCTTATAAATTAGGGTTATTTTTGATTATGACACCTAGCTATATAGTTAGCTAGCTAGAATGAAACGACTGAACAAATGAACAACGAAACAGCACAGCAAGTAAGTGAAATAAATAGGTTTTGATTATGTTTTACTGGAAATGGGGACATACATAAATGCCAACAAAATAACTTTTGGGTCAGTGTGGTGTGTGTGTGTGTAACATTTATTTAACTAGGCAAGTCTGTTAAGAACAAATTCTTATTTACAATAACGGCCTTCCCTGGCCAAACCCGGACGACGCTGGGCCAATTGTGCGCCGCACTATGGGACTCCCAATCACGGGAGGATGTGATACAGCCTGGATTCGAACCAGGATCTGTAGTGACCCCTCTTGCACTGAGATGCAGTGCCTGTGTTTTAACTATTGAACTGTACTAGAATGCTTAAAATGTAATATTGGTATCGGTTTTCTTGGCAAGGCAAATGGATATCGGTATTCGCCAAAAATGTAATATCGATGCATCACTAGTTGTGGATGATACAAACCTTATAATGTCTTAGAAATCAAAACATATGTGGTTGAGAGAATGCCAAGAGTGTGCAAAACTGTCATCAAGGCAAAGGTTGGCGATTTTGAAGAATTTCAAATATAAAATATATTTTGATTTGTTTAACACTTTTTTGGTTACTACATGATTCCATATGTGTTATTTCAAGATTTTTTTGTATTCACTATTATTCTACAATGTAGAAAATAGTAAAAATAAAGAAAAACCCTGGAATGAGTAGGTGTGTCCAAACTTTTTACTGGTACTGTACACTGATGTCCAAAATGATTGGCACTCTTGATAAAGATCAGCAAAAAATACAAAAATAAATACTACAAATGTTGAGCTATATTGTATACGCAATAAATACAATTTCTCAGAAAGAGATTTTGTTTAATAAGTGTAAAAAAACATCTACAAAAGATTAGCACCCCTGTTTTAATACTCCAGCACCCTCCCCTTGCGAGGATAATGACACTGAGCCTTTTTCTAAAATGTTTTATGAGATTGCAAGAACACATTGGGAAGGATCTTAGACCATTCCTCCATACAGAATCTTTCCAGATCCTTGATATCCTTCGTCTGCGCTTATGGACTGCCCTCTCCAAATAAAACCACAGGTTTTCAATGGGGTTCAAGTCCGGAGAGCGAGATGGCCATTGCAAAATGTAGATTTTGTGGTAAATTAACCATTTATTTGGGGATTTTTATGTGCGCTCGGTGTTATTGTCTCGCTGGAAGATCCATATACGGTCAAGTTTAAACCTCCTGGCAAAGGCAACCAGGTTTTTGGCTAAAATATCCTGGTACTTGGTAAAGTTCATGATGGCGTTGACCTTAACAAGGGCCTCAAGACCAGTGGAAGCAAAATAGCCCCATAACATCAAAGCTTCACCACCATATTTTACAGTAGGTATGAGGTACTTTTCTGCATATGCTTCAGTTTTTCGACACCAAACCCACCACTCGTATGTGTGGCAAAAGAGCTCTATTTTCATGTCATCTGACTATAGCACAGGTTCCAATACAAGTGCCAATGCCGTTTAGCTAAATCCAGGCGGTGCTATGGTCTCAACCAGTAGTTTAAGACACACTGGGCCCTTTGAGAACTTAGAATCAAATATCTAGCCTACACAGATAAACAGTAACGCCTAAAAACATACCACGATAGAAGAGGTTGCAACCCATCGACTTACCACCTATAACAAGGAAAAAGCTATCGCAACTCCAAATCCTGAGAACGGAAAAGTTAAAAAGGCGTCTTTTACCATGAATAAAATATGGGAGTGCAGCATTTCGGCATACTCCCCCTACGAGAGGTCCCAGGAGAGGGAAGGACGCTCTTTATGAACTTAGGCTCAGCACAGTAAAGGCTACAGCACTGCGTCACCAAGGAAATCAACTGCATTCCCACATCCACCAATATTCAGAAGTCCTTTTTAAAAATTCATTGATTTACAGCAAAAATAGATTAAAAACGCCCAACTGCGCCAACCTAAAAGTTGGGCTTCTGGATAGCATTAATAATGCAACAACCCCCAAAACCTACAGGCATTCGCTTGAAGGAACGGCTTTGGTTTTGTTGCACTTTATAATGGGGAGTCATTTACATGTTTTAGAAGTATTACATATTTTTGATGGTTGTTTATAATTACATTGTTTTACATGCAAATAGGCTGACAATTGTTCCTCATTAAAAAACAACCAGTACAATGCAATAGTACACTACTGTCAACCCAAGGTTTTACACAGAGTTCAGAAGTGGAGCTTCTGTGTTCTTCTCACTAGTTGCATAGGGTGTTGGCAGAACTAAGTTTGCAAATGCCAGTTCAGTTCTCCTTAACCAGTTCTACACTAGACATTTAAACCTAATGAGTCCCACTTATCTGAAGTCTTTCTCTAAATTTGAAATGACAGAACACATTTTTCAAAATAAATCATTAAAGGTCTTTCTAACACAGCCGTCTCCAACAGGCCGATCGCGACCTACTGGCCTACATATATGTAGCTCGCCAAACAATTCTGAAAGTACACGCAGTTCATGTTTTCCACCGTAAACTGTCAGAAACAAATCTCATAAACAAAGTATTAGACACGGCAAGCTCCCAGCTACTAACTAATCAACGCAACATTATCCCAACCCGGTTTAGCCACTATTGGCTTAAAAAGCCAAACTTAACAATATCTGCCAATTAATTTCCAGCAAAATTGCCCGTCTGTCTATGTAGTGCACAAGTTTGTCTATCACTCTGTGTGTAGCCAGTTGATGTGATAACAGCCTTGTGGGTTGACAGACATCCTTTCCCCAAAATCGTCTTAATTAAATGTTAACTGCAAAGTAGGCTTACCTGGCAGAAGTATATTATAAGTATATCATTTGTATATATTATTTGTTATTTGCAAACCTTGCCATGAAATGAGCACAGCAGTAGGCCTGCATAACCATTGTTAGACCGGACCATTCCTCACTTGCTAGATGCACAATTAAAGGCCAGATGCCTTTAATTGTGGTGGAATTACACTAAAAAGGTCTTCTGATGTAATTTAAGCATTTACTGTACATGGACTCAGAACATCCTACTTCTTTGTAATTATTTTATCTATGAACAATTGTCATTTTGAGAGTGAAAAACAAAACAAATCTAAAACCAGGAACATTTTAACTGAGAAAACATAATAATTTGGGAAAATAAAAAACAGAATTTGAGAAAAAAATAATTTTATAGTTGCACACTTATAGTTGCACACTAAGACTTGTTTATTAACCATTATTTTACCAGGTATATTGACAGAAAACATAGTGCCCTACTTTCTCTTGTATACTAAGGACCTGGGGAGGAGTTTAAGGGAGAGGAGAAGAGAAGAATGTGCCTATTTGAAAGCTTTAAAACAAATGAGTGTGCTCACATGCTAGAAAAGGTCGGAGACCCCACGGTTGAAAAGCACTTAATCAATTTTGGATTCTGGTGATGTGCAACAGTTTGTTAGGGCCCTGACCACGATCACAGCATGGATTTTCAGATCCATCTAGAAGTCCTTGGTCTCAACTGCAGCACCCACAGAACAATAATATCAATGTACACACTGCTAGTAATATAATTTCCTCTTCATCATTTTACATTTTAGACATATAGCAGACGCTCTCATGCAGAGCGACTTACAGGAGCAATTGGGGCTAAATGCCAAGAGTGTGCAGAGCTGTCATCAAGGCAAAGGGTGGCTACTTTGAAGAATCTCAAAATTATATTTTGATTTGTTTATCACTTTTTTGGTTACTACATGATTCCATATGTGTTACTTCATAGTTTTGATGTCTTCACTAGTATTCTACAATGTAGAAAATAGTAAAAAATAAATAAAAACCCTTGAATGAGTATGTGTGTCCAAACTTTTGACTGGTACTGTATATTTCAAAAGGTACAGCATTTTAGGCATGGATGGATTGTGAAAAGGTCCTTGATAAGAGTACATGTTGGGAATAGCCCAAGCAGAATGGAGACTTGAAAGCACATTGAGCTTGTTCTGGAGTCAATTTACCTACAGGGGTCTGTTACTTCAACTAATGGCAGGTCATTTGAATAATCGCTTTAACAAGGGTAGCATTTAGTAATGCTTTCAGGGATAAAGGACTGGAATTCCAAATGATCAAATTGGTATGCAAAGGTGGGAACATTCCCTCGTATTAATGTGGTTGGAGAAACAATTGCACAATTTCATAGTCGTGTCGTCTGATACGGAGCTGTAATTTAAATGTATCATTTGCAGACATCTATACTCCTATGCAAATAATATAGTCAGCATTACAGCATTACAGTTCGACCAAAGAGCTGGAGCTTATCAGGATATCTTATTTGTTTCAATGCATGGCACTGTAATCAAAGAACTAAACTCGAACGAAGCATATACAAGGTAACTGCCAATATAAAGGAAATGCCAACATTAAGTGTCGTAATAGGGCGTTGGGCCACCACGAGCCACCAAAACAGCTTCATTGTGCCTTGGCGTAGATTCTACTAGTGTATGGAACTCTATTGGAGGGACGCAACACCATTCTTCCAATAGAAATTCATTCATTTGGCGTTTTGTTGAAGGTGATGGAAAACGCTGTCTCAGGCGGTGCTCCAGAATCTCCCATTAGTGTTCAATTGGGTTGAGATCTGGTGACAGAGACACACACACTAGGGCTGGGCGATATGGCCAAAATATCATATGATATTTTTCAGTGTTTTTTACATTTTTATAATAAAAGTTCTAAACATGTTTTATGAGTACCTAATGAGCCTAGGGTGGCCACACAAATTATAAGTGATTTCAATGGGGTGTTCTCCATTTGGATTGTTTTATACTGTTCAGTCCAACTTCAACCAAAAAAGTACTTTAATCAATTTCTGCATTTCCTGCATTCATTTTTTATAATTTCCACACTTGTGGACACTCATTGACCATACATAAACTCCTCGCTTGGTGAGCAAAAAAAAAAAAGTTAAAATGGCATAGCGCTGCATGATATGGGCAAAACGGCGAGGCCTAATAATTGTGAACTGTTGGAATCATGGAAATAGAATGATTATTCTAATTCTATAGTTGGAATATAGTGGGCAGCACATTTAACACACTATAGTGTGATATGACAAATTAAATAGCCAGGGGGGAATTAATGGGACAATGTAGGAACCAAAGTGTTGCTGGTCAGTGTTTCCCAGGGGACCCTAATTAGATGTTACATTACATGTTTTCTCTTTATCACAGATGATCCATTATATTGAACAGATACAAGTAATTTGTTTGTTTGATTTTAAACTTCAAAATCAATGTTTTTTGTTTAGTGTACATTTTAAACTGAAAAATATAAGTCTCAGCACAATTCCGTTACTGTGGATTTGCCCAAATACAAAACATAATTTCCAATTTCACTTAATAAAAGTAGGTTGATTCTGCATCCCTAATTTCTTGGTGATGCATTTGCTGACATTCTCAGAGGTCATTATAATCACTGTCAATAAAATAGAAATCAGAAAACATTATGAAGGTTCCTTTTTAGAAAGTTTAATGGGAATCTGCATAACATATTTTAATGAGGCATTTAAGGGTCTATGAGTGATCTATTGAGAATGTCTACAATGGCAATCAGCAGAGAGAGAGTGGCAGCTGTTCTGCAATTAAAATGCCAAATTACCCTCAATCAACACTATTTAAGACCGAATGTAAATCTCAGCACAAATAATGATGAGAAAAATCTGTTCAGACAGCTCTCATCTTGATAGGAATTTGGGACGCATCCAAATCAGGAACCAGGCATCTTTCAACCTTTCACTCATGTTCTGTTAAGATTAAGCATGACATTCTTTCAGTAGACCTATGTTCAATTATATATCATGTGGGTCTCCACAGTACTGTAGCTGGAAGCTGCAGTGTGTTGTGATAGGAGTCATTCCCAACTCCTCTATGGCAAACTGGATTTTCTCAGATTTAAATACATGCATCAACACCAAATGCATGTAAGGTTCTTTTAAACATAAAAAACCCCAACAAGGCTCGTTTTACAACCCATAGACCAAATGCACTTCTAAAGAAGCCTAATGCAATATGATTTCAGTAGTAGGGTCTGTATTCAAAGGCAGACACACACGCCATGGACTGAATATGCTATTGGTCATTGTTCAAACAAAAACGTGCCAATATAGGCTATTGTCGGCTACAGATGTTAGCTTGTCATGGACTTGAGTAGGCTACCAGTGAATAGCCTACACTTCACAATTGCATCATCATTCTTGTATTTCACAATCAGCACAATTCCTTGTGCTTAGTTTAAGATGCTTTCAAAATGACTAAATCATAATGTAGACCTAGGCCTATGTCACATTCAACCATGGAGTTCGTACATGGCTAAATTGTAACAAAAAAACGACCAGCCCCTCTCCTGCTGTCTTCCGAGATAAATCCACAGGCGGAAATACCATTAGGCAGAAGAGTCAATGTCCTCAGGCATCACATCATCAAGGGTCCTCATGATCTGAGCATAAAAAAATATAAATAATAACATTCCGCTTGAGGCCTCCCATGCTCCGCTCGACGCATAATAAAAAAATATTTAAAAAATAAATAAAATCATCAAAATCTGTCTGTTTAAGCTAGAGATATTGTTTTGCATGGGCTGTGTCTCAATCCAGCACATCCGCCGATGTCGACCTTCCGCATCTGCAATCAAAGGTGTCTGAGCTACATCGATATGTCAGACCAGGAGACATCTCGAAAATCGGTCTACTCACGAAAACGTCTGTACGGTTTGGCCTACAAATTAATATGACTCCTCTATGGAAAGACTGTTCTCCGTTTTGCTCTACGACCCCCACAAGTGTCATGGGACTCGTCTGAAGTTAACCTGGAAGAAGGCATTTCCATGTCAATGGTATACAAGTAATTCCACAGTAAAAAAAATGTTTTACTTTTTTCCTGCGCTTTCTTATATCTCAGATATAGGACAGACACTTCAAAACATCCTTCATTTCACTTCACTTCAATCCATTTGTCCATGAATGAATATGTTATTCAAAGTGTTTCTATGGGCTAATAGCAGAAAGGCGAAATTCAATGTTTCATCAAATATATATATATATATATATATATATGGAAGTTTACATACACCTTAGCCAAATACATTTAAACTCAGTTCTTCCCAATTCCTGACATTTAATCCTAGTAAAAACTCCCTGTCTTAGGTCAGTTAGGATCACCACTTTATTTTAAGAATGTGAAATGTCAGAATAATAGTAGAGAGAATCATTTATTTAAGCTTTTATTTCTTTCATCACATTCCCAGTGGGTCAGATGTTCACATACACTCAATTAGTATTTGGGAGCATTGCTTTTAAATTGATTAACTTGGGTCAAACATTTCAGATAGCCTACCACAAGTTGGGTGAATTTTGGCCCATTCCTCCTGACAGAGCTGTTGTAACTGAGTCAGATTTAGTGGCCTCCTTTCTCACACACGGTTTTTCAGTTCTGCCCACACATTTTCTATGGGATTGAGGTCAGGGCTTTGTGATGGCCACTCCAATACCTTGACTTTGTTGTCCTTAAGCCATTTTGCCACAACTTTGGAAGTATGCTTGGGGTCATTGTCCATTTGGAAGACCCATTTGCGACCAAGCTTTAACTTCCTGAGTGATGTCTTGAGATGATGCTTCAATATATCCACATCATTTTCCTACCTCATGATGCCATCTATTTTGTGAAGTGCACCAGGCCCTCCTGCAGCAAAGCACCCCCACAACATGATGCTGCCACCCCCGTGCTTCACGGTTGGGATGGTGTTCTTCGGCTTGCAAGCCTCCCCCTTTTTCCTCCAAACATAACGATGGTCATTATGGCCAAACAGTTCTATTTTTGTTTCATCAGACCAGAGGACATTCCTACAAAAAGTACAATCTATGTATCCATGTGCAGTTGCAAACTGTAGTCAAGCTTTTTTATGGCAGTTTTGGAGCAGTGGCTTCTTCCTTGCTGAGAGGCCTTTCAGGTTATGTCGATATAGGACTCATTTTACTGTGGATACAGATACTTTTCTACCTGTTTCCTCCAGCACCTTCACAACGTCCTTTGCTGTTGTTCTGGGATTGATTTGCACTTTTCGCACCAAAGTACGTTCATCTCTAGGAGACAGAACACGTCTTCTTCCTGAGCGGTATGACGCAGCGTGGTCCCATGGTGTTTATACTTGCGTACTATTGTTTGTACAGAGGAAATAAGCAAACAGGAAACCACTCACCCAGAGGCGGCGTTCCTAGTGGCCGGAGACTTTAATGCAGGGAAACTTAAATCAGTTCTACCAAATTTCCATCAACATGTTAAATGTGCAACCAGAGGGGGAAAAAATCTAGATCACCTGTACTCCACACACAGAGACGTATACAAAGCTTTCCCTCGCCGTCCATTTGGTAAATCCGACCACAACTCTATCCTCCTGATTCCTGCTTACAAGCAAAAATGAAAGCAGGAAGCACCAGTGACTCGGTCTATAAAAAAGTGGTCAGATGAAGCAGGTGCTAAACTACAGGACTGTTTTGCTATCACAGACTGGAACATGTCCCGGGATTCTTCCGATGGCATTGAGGAGTACACCACATCAGTCACTGGCTTTATCAATAAGTGCATCGAGGACATCCTCCCCACAGTGACTGTACGTACATACCCCAACCAGAAGCCATGGATTACAGGCAACATTCGCACTGAGCTAAAGGGTAGAGCTGCCGCTTTCAAGGTGCGGGACTCTAACCCGGAAGCTTACAAGAAATCCTGCTATGCCCTGCGACGAACCAACAAACAGGCAAAGCGTCAATACAGGGCTAAGATTGAATCATACCACACCGGCTCCGACGCTCGTTGGATTTGGCAGGGCCTGCAACTATTACAGACTACAAAGGGAAGCACAGCCGCGAGCTGCCCAGTGACACGAGCCTACCAGACGAGCTAAATCACTTCTATGCTCGCTTCGAGGCAAGTAACACTGAAACATGCATGAGAGCATCAGCTGTTCCGGACGACTGTGTGATCACGCTCTCCGTAGCCGACGTGAGTAAGACCTTTTAACAGGTCAACATACACAAGGCTGCGGGGCCAGACGGATTACCAGGACTTGTGCTCCGGGCATGTGCTGACCAACTGGCAGGTGTCTTCACTGACATTTTCAACATGTCCCTGATTGAGTCTGTAATACCAACATGTTTCAAGCAGACCACCATAGTCCCTGTGCCCAAGAACACAAAGGCAACCTGCCTAAATGACTACAGACCCGTAGCACTCACGTCCGTAGCCATGAAGTGCTTTGAAAGGTTGGTAATGGCTCACATCAACACCATTATCCCAGGGGCGCCCCCAGGTGGTGGGGGTAGTTAGCAACACATCTGCCACGCTGATCCTCAACACTAGAGCTCCCCAGGGGTGCGTGCTCAGTCCCCTCCTGTACTCCCTGTTCACCCACGACTGCATGGCCAGGCACAACTCCAACATTAAGTTTGCAGACAACGGACTCCCGGGTGGCGCAGTGGTCTAAGGCACTGCATCGCAGTGCTAGCTGTGCCACCAGAGATTCTGGGTTCGAGCCCAGGCTCTGTCGCAGCCGGCCGCGACTGAGAGGTCCATGGGGCGACGCACAATTGGCCCAGCGTCGTCCGGGTTAGGGAGGGTTTGGCCGGCAAGGATATCCTTGTCTCATCGCGCACTAGCGCCTCCTGTGGCGGGCCGGGCGCAGTGCATGCTGACCAGGTCGCCAGGTGTACAGTGTTTCCTCCGACACATTGGTGCGGCTGGCATCCGGGTTGGATGTGCGTTGTGTCAAGAAGCAGTGCGGCTAGGTTGGGTTGTGTTTCGGAGGACGCACGGCTCTCGACCTTCTTCGCCTCTCCCGAGTCCGTATGGGAGTTGCAGCGATGAGACAAGACTGTAACTACTACCAATTGGATACCACGAAATTGGGGAGAAAAAAGGGGTAAAAAAAAGAAAAGTTGCAGACGACACAACACCGACAACGACGAGACAGCCTATAGGGAGGTCAGAGACCTGGCCGGGTGGTGCCAGAATAACAACCTATCCCTCAACGTAACCAAGACTAAGGAGATGATTGTGGACTACAGGAAAAGGAAGACCGAGCACGCCCCCATTCTCTTCGACGGGGCTGTAGTGGAGCAGGTTGAGAGCTTCAAGTTCCTTGATGTCCACATCAACAACAAACTAAAATGGTCCAAACACACCAAGACAGTCGTGAAGAGGGCACGACAAAGCCTATTCCCCCTCAGGAAACTAAAAAGATTTGGCATGAGTCCTGAGATCCTCAAAAGGTTCTACAGCTGCAACATCGAGAGCATCCTGACTGGTTGCATCACTGCCTGGTACGGCAATTGCTCGGCCTCTGACCGCAAGGCACTACAGAGGGTAGTGTGTAAGGCCCAGTACATCACTGGGGCTAAGCTGCCTGCCATACAGGACCTCTACACCAGGCGGTGTCAGAGGAAGGCCCTAAAAATTGTCAAAGACCCCAGCCACCCCAGTCATAGACTGTTCTCTCTACTACCGCATGGCAGGCGGTACAGGAGTGCCAAGTCCAGGACAAATAGGCTTCTCAACAGTTTTTACCCCCAAACCATAAGACTCCTGAACAGGTAATCAAATGGCTACCAGGACAATTTGCATTGTGTGCTCCCCCCCCCATCCCTCTTTTTACGCTGCTACTACTCTGTGTTTATAATATATGCATAGTCACTTTAACTATACATTCATGTACATACTACCTCAATTGGGCCGACCAACCAGTGCTACCGCACATTGGCTAACCGGGCTATCTGCATTGTGTTACCCCACCTGCCGCCAACCCCTCTTTTACGCTACTGCTACTCTCTGGTCATCATATATGCATAGTCACTTTAAACATATCTACATGTACATATTACCTCAATCAGCCTGACTAACCAGTGTCTGTATGTAGCCTAGATACTTTTATAGCCTCGCTACTGTATATAGCCTGTCTTTTTACTGTTGTTTTACTTCTTTACCTACCTATTGTTCACCTAATACCTTTTTTGCACTACTGGTTAGACCCTGTGAGTAAGCATTTCACCTGTTGTATTCGGCGCACGTGACAAATAAACTGACTTGAACGTGGTACCTTCAGGCGTTTGGAAATTGCTCCCCAGGATGAACCAGACTATTGGAGGTCTACAATGTTTTTCTGAGGTCTTGGCTGATTTATTTTCATTTTCCCATGATGTCAAGCAAAGAGGTACTGAGTTTGAACGTAGACCTTGAAATACATCATCAAGTACACCTCCAATTGACTCAACTTATGTCAATTAGCCTATCAGAAGCTTCTAAAGCAATGACATCATTTTCTGGAATTTTCCAAGCTGTTTAAAGGCACAGTCAACTTAGTGTATGTAAACTTCTGACCCACTGGAATTGTGATACAGTGAAATAATCTGTCTGTAAACAACTTGTTGGAAAAACTACTTTGTGCATGACAAGTAAATGTCCTAACCAACTTGCCAAAACTATGTACAAGACATTTGTTGAGTGGTTGAAAAACGAGTTTTAATGACTCCAACCTAAGTTTATGTAAACTTCCGACTTCAACTGTACGTACAGGGGTCCTAAAATTCAAAATCAAATACACTACATGACCAAAAGTATGTGGACACCTGCTCGTCGAACATCTCATTCCAAGACAATGGGCATTAAGGAGTTGGTCACTCCTTTGCTGCTATAACAGCCTCCACTCTTCTGGGAAGACTTTCCACTAGATGTTGAAACATTGCTGCGGGGACTTGCTTCCATTCAGCCACAAGAGCATTAGTGAGGTCATGCACTGATGTTGGGCGATTAGGCCTGGCTCGCATTCAGCGTTCTAATTCATCCCAAAGGTGTTCAGTGGGGTTGAGGGCAGGGATCTGTGCAGGCCATTCAAGTTCTTCCACACTGATCTCGACAAACCATCTCAAACTGTTGCCATAAAGTTGGAAGCACAGAATCATCTAGAATTTCATTGTTTGATTCGTCCATAGGACTGCTAGATGGTGAAGCATGATTCATCACTCCAAAGAACGCGTTTCCACTGCTGCAGAGTCCATTGGCGGCAGGCTTTACACCAGTCCAGCCAACTCTTGGCATTGTGCATGATGATCTTAGGCTTGTGTGCGGCTGCTCGACCATGGAAACACATTTCATGAAGCTCCCAACGAACAGTTCTTGTGCTGACGTTACTTCTAGAGGCAGTTTGGAACTCGGTACTGAGTGTTGCAACCGAGGACATGCGATTTTTACGCGCTCCACACTTCAGCACTCGGCGGTCCAGTTCTGTGAGCTTGTGTGGCCTACCACTTTGCTGCTGAGCCGTTGTTGATCCTAGACATTTCCACTTGACAATAACAGCACTTACAGTTGGCCGGGGCAGCTCTAGCAGGGCAGAAATTTGACAAACTAACTTGTTGGAAAGGTGGCATCCTATGACGATGCCACGTTGAAAGTGACTGAGCTCTTCAGTAAGGTCTTTATATTGCCAATATTTGTCTATGGATATTACATGGCTGTGTGCTGGATTTTATACACCCGTCAGCAATGGGTGTGGCTGAAATAGCCGAATCCACTAATTTGAAGGGGTGTCCACATACTTTTGTATATATAGTGTAGCTAAATTATTCTTGGTAGTAGTCTCGCGTTGCCATACCTCCAAAATCACATCGCTGTCACGCCTCCCTTGGAGGTCTGGAGAATTTGATATTGCAAAAAATAATAATGCAAGAACCCTCCCCCCACATGTCCTTTGGTGCTACATGTTATGTTCGGCAATGTTTTCAGACTGAAAAGGACACATTTTGCAGAGAGTTGTTCCGTATGCTAGTTTCAACATAGCAGAAAATTCTGTTTTGTCAGAAGTGTGCTCTATGCACAAAATCGACATAGTGCTTTCAGAAAGTATTCATACAACCTTTTGTGTTACAGTCTGAATTCAGACTGTGTCCATTTTTTTTTCACCCATCTACACACAATGTCCCATAATGACAAAGTGAAAACATGTTTTTAGAAATGTTTTTCAAATTTATTGAAAATGAAATACAGAAATATCTCATATACATAAGTATTCAATACATGCTATAATCACCTTTTGGCAGCGAATACAGCTGTGATTATTTCTGGGTGAGTCTAAGAGCTTTCCACACCTGGATTGCACAATATTTGCACATTATTATTTTTAAATTCTTCAAGCTCTGTCAAGTCGGTTGTTGATCATTGATAGACAGCCATAGATTTTCAAGCCAATTTAAGTCAAACTCAGGAACATTCAATGTCATCTTGGTAAGCAACTCCAGTGTTCATTTGGCCTTGTGTTTTAGGTTATTGTCCTGCTGAAAGGTGAATTTGTTTACCAGTGTCTGTTGGAAAGCAGACTGAACCAGGTTTTCCTCTTGGAGTTTTCCTGTGCTTAGCTCTATTCCGTTTATTTTTATCCAAATAAAAAACTAAAATAACATGATGCAGCCACCACCATGCTTGAAAATATGAAGAGTGATGTGTTGTGTTGGATTTGCCCTATACATAACGCTTTATATTTCAGGACAAAAAAGTTAATTTCTTTACTACATTCTTTGCAATTTTACTTTAGTGCCTTATTGCAAACTGGATGTATGTTTTGGAATATGTTTTATTCTGTACAGGCTTCCTTCTTTTCACTCTGTCATTTATGTTAGTATTGTGTAGTAACTACAATGTTGTTGATCAATCCTCAGTTTTCTTATATCACAGCCATTAAACTCTAACTGTTTAAAGTCACCACTGGCCTCATGGTGAAATCCCTCAGCGGTTACCTTCCTCTCCGGCAACTCAGTTAGGAAGGACGCCTGTATCGTTGTAGTGACTGGGTTTATTGACATACCATCCAAAGTGTAATTAATAACTTCACCATGTTCAAAGGGATATTCAATATCTGCTTTTTTTTTACCCATCTACCTATAGGTGCCCTTCTTTGCGAGGCATCGGGAAACCTCCCTGGTCTTTGTGGTTGAATTTTTACTCCTGAACTTATTTACACTTGCCATAACAAAAGGGTTTAATATTTATAGACTCAAGACATTTCAGCTTTTCCTTTTTTATAAAGTTTTCAAAACATTCTGAAAACACAATTCAACTTTGACAGTATAGGATATTGTGTGTAGGCCAGTGACCAGGATATTTTAGCCAAAAGCATGGTTGCATCTGCCAAAAGGCTGAAACAGCAAGACAATAACTCCAATAACACATCAAAATCCACATAGAAAATGGTTTAATTGGCCACAAAATCAAATTTTGCCATGGCCATCTCAGTCTCCGGACTGATTAATCACGCTGTCATACACAACTAATTGGTATATACAGCCTGACACATTGGAGTGCAACATTTTGTACATTTTCCTTACAAGCAAGAATGTTTAATACAATTACATTGAAATTTACTCTATTGTCTGTGCAGTTCTTCTTTCAGCCGTTCAAAATTTGAGAGAAAATATCCACAGGAAAGTACTGTTTACCAGACTTTTTAGAGTGCCGGTAGGTTTGCCACTGCCAGCTGAATGCGAGCAACGGTTTATGGTTTGGTCTATGGTCTATGGTTTGGTTATAGTTTATGATTTACATATTGTGCAAGTGTTTACACCACAAAGCATGCGTCAGTAGATTGAAAATATAAACCGGAAATACAAGCCAACAAAACCATATACCTACCGGCTCTCTAACAAGTCGGGTAAACAATACTTTCCTGTGGATATTTTGTCTTCAATTTTGAGCGTCTGAAGGACGAACCGCACATAACTTTTTTTTGGAGTAAGTTTAAATGTATTTTCATTAAATATTCTGGCTTGTAAGGAACATTTACACCCCAATGTGTCTGCCTGTATATACCAATTAATTTCAGCCAGATTAATCGGACAATCTACGGATTTGAAACCCATTGAAATACTGTGGTTTGAATCAAAGAGGGCAGTCCATAAACGCAGATGAAGGATGTCAAGGATCTGGAAATATTCTGTATCTAGGAATTGTCTAAAATCCCTCCCCATGTGTTTTCCAGCTCATAAAACATGGTGAGGTATTGAAAGGTATTGAAAACAAGATGAGGTATTGAAATGTATTGAAAACAGGGGTGTCAATCATTTTTACCCCTACCTTTTTGAGAGAAAAAAAAGTATAAAATAATATAATTTCCCATTTTTTTGCATACAAAATAGCTCAGTATTTGAATTATTTATTTTATGCAGTCAATTCGGATAATTTTTTTAAAATCAAGGGTGTAAATAATTTTGGACCCTACCTACCATATGTCACCACTTCAGAAGTTCACGCATGTCTAAAAAGTAGCCTATAGTGCATGCATTGATGCATACATGTCAGAATGTTTGCGCAACCGTTTCGATCAATTTCTAAATTCAATGTCAAAGTCATTCTGCTCCTTACAAGGCAATTAAACAACACAATCAATCAGATAAGCACGACTCAGGATCACCCTGAAAAAAACTTGTGGAAGTTTAATTCAAAGCTATCCTCAAATATCCTGTCTATATGCATGACAGGGAGAGAAAACCTGTCAAGGCCTGTACGCAACGTAACCCCAAAGCTCAATTAAATGTATTTGCCTATGTGAGATATTTTCTCCCGGCCTTGCTTACAGACATTGCCCAATTCTTCAGCTTACTTACCCGGGTGGATGGTTATGAACCGGTTAAAATTTTACAGAGGTTCCAGCGCTGCACTTGAACATTTCCTCCGAGGACTGAGCTTCTTCACCTTCTAGGGCTGTCACTGAAGTTGCATGCTCCATGCAATACTCGTGTCACATTGACCGGTGCTGTGGTCAATTGTGTGCCATGAATTGGAGACTTCCTCATCCCGCTATTCGCGTTTGCTTCTCCAACAACAGGATCCCGCCGCGTCTCCTGACTCCGTTCTCTTGCTAAACCACCGGAACTACTTCCAATGCCAGCCGGAGCACGTTGAAGACAAATCCATGCACCACAGTCTGACAACATATTTAACATCTACATAACTAGTTCCCGTGTTACATATTTAATTAACTTTTCGTGGGTAATTAGTTATCGCCAACAACGACTTGCTAATAATAATAATAAACTGTTATTTTTTCTTCTTCTAGTAATCTAATTTACATATATAGCCACTGGACAGGTTAAATCAGACAGATTATAAAAATGATGCATGGATCAAACTAGTCATCATTATAATGTTGATTTGCTTTCAGGCATGTCTTCAGTTTGTGTTTAAAATTGTCATAGTTAGAACAGCCTATTATTTATGTAGGCAGAGTGTTTCAGTAGTTAGTGGTACAATGCATGAAGGAAGGAAGGAAGCAAGAAATGAAGCAAGTAGGGAAGGGAGAAAGGAAGGAAGGAAGGGGAAAAAGGAAGGAAAAAAGGAAGGAAATAAGAAATGTTTGTCCCATAGGGAAATTTGCATACACATCACTTCCGATAGCATACATCACAGGACATACAGTATATCACAACATATGATCAGACAGGGAGACATATATATATATACTGTAGATGGTGAGTTATGGTTTATAGTCCTTCAGTGATTAGGAAACTGATGCTGGTTGGTGAGAATGACTTGTGTGTCAGATTTATCCAACAACAGTCCCCTCTGGTGGCTGCTCTTGTTATCCTGCTATCCCTCTCCCTTTGGTAAAGGAGCTGGCTCAGTGGTGGCGATAGAGATTCTATGATTTATGATTCTATATGTATTTCTTTGGGCAAGGTCATGTTAAGTCATATTTATAGATAGTTTATAAATCTGTGTAGCATTTTAATACCGTTTTAATACATTGCCATACATTGAGTTTATATATGGCTACACTGGCAATCATAACAGAATCCTACCCTGTGTATGTTCAGGATGATGGGGGGGGGGGGGGGGGGGGGACTCCAATCCCGGCCTGGGCACCCCCTGTGGCAGGACTGAGAGCAGGTATGAACTTGGCTTCAGCCTGATGAAGACCTTCAGGTCAAAACGTGGCATAGTGGGTTCAGGGGTTTCCCTATGTGAGGGACATTGTGGTTCCACCATTTCACCACCTGCCTTCGCCTTCTCACTCCCACCTTCGGTTACAGAGAGAAGGTTCAGTCCTCTGTGCAGCTTCACTCCTCCTCCATCCTCCTGGCTCTAATGCCTCCTCTGTCCCTGTGTCATTCTCTGTGGCCCTTAGAGACCAAACCTCAAGTTCCGTAAACCACAATGGGCCTACCTCTTTCCCTACAAGAATAGTAAACAAACACATTTTGTTCATCCTCACAAGGTCAAATGCTATTTCTAGGTGGTTTAGGGTTAGGGTTAGGAGCTAGGGTTAGTTTTAGGGTTAGGAGCTAGGGTTAGGGTTAAGGTTAGGTTTTTTGGGTTAATGTTAGGGTTAGGGTAAGAAATAGGGTTAGGTTTAGCAGTTAGGGAAACTAGGATTTTGAATGGGACTGAATTGTGTGTGCCCACAAGGTTAGTTATACAAGTGTGTGTGTGTGTGTGTGTGTGTGTGTGTGTGTGTGTGTGTGTGTGTGTGTGTGTGTGTGTGTGTGTGTGTGTGTGTGTGTGTGTGTGTGTGTGTGTGTGTGTGTGTGTGTGTGCGTGCGTGTGTGTGTGTGTGTGTGTGTGTGTAATAACTGAAATAACTGCCATAGAGATACTTGTTTGTCCTGCCTTACCACCTTGGGCCTGTAGATGTCAGTAACAGACCTATGTAATTACAGCATAATATCATTTAAAATCAAATCAAATTGTATCTGTTACATGCGCCTAATACAACAGGTGTAGTAGACCTTACCGTGAAATGTTTACTTACAAGCCCTTAACCAACAATGCAGTGTTAAGAAAAATAAATACAAATATTTACTAAATAAACTAAAGTAAAAAATAAAAGAGCAACAATAAAATAACGATAATGAGGCTTTATACAGGCGGTACCGGTACCGAGTCAATGTGCAGGGGTACAGGTTAGTCGAGGTAATTGAGGTAATATGTACATGTAGTTAAGGGTGAAGGGACTATGTATAGATAATAGATAATAAACAGCGAGTAGCAGCAGCATGGGAAAAAAAGGGGGGAGTCAATGCAAATATTTCACAAATAAGCTCCCTAGAATATCCATCTTCATTTTCATGCCATCCATTATAACAGGGGTATTCAACTCTTATCGTATGAGGTCCGGAGTCTGCTGGTTTTCTGTTCTACCTGATAACTAATTGCACCCACCTGGTGTCCCAGGTCTAAATCCATAGCTGATTAAAGGGGGGAACAATAAAAACGCAGTGGAACTGGCTTTGAGGTCAAGAGTTGAGTTTTAGGGGCAACTGTCACACCATGATCTGGTTCACCTGTCCTTGTGATTGTTTCCACCCTCTCCAGGTGTCGCTTATTATCCCCGGTGTATATATCCCTGTGTTTCCTGTCTCTCTGTGGCAGTTCGTCTTGTTTACCAAGTCAACCAGCGTTTTTCCTTGCTCCTATTTTTCCCAGTCTCTGTTTCTAGTGCTCCTGGTTTCGACCCTTGCCTGTCCTGACTCTGAACCCACCTGCCTGACCACTCTGCCTGTTCTGACTACCAGCCTGCCTATCCCCTTGTACTGTTTTTGGACTCGGATCTGGTTTCTGACCCCTGCCTGGCCTGACCTTGAGACTGCCTATTGTCTGGTACTGTTTGGACTCTGACCTGGTTTGTGAACTCTCGCCTGTCCCCGACCTGCCTTTGCCTACTCCCTTTGTTATAATAAATATCAGAGCTCTACCATCTGCCTCCTGTGTCTGCATTTGGGTCTCGCCTTGTGCCCTAATAATAACATAATTTGCAAAGAGTATAGCCCATATGCCTTTCTGCTTACATGTCTGTATACAGTAATGAGGTTAATTCCTGGGGCTATAACTACAGGCTTAAAGCTAGCCTGTGAAACGTTCTGTTTAGCTAACATGCCACTCCATGTAGTTGTGAAATAAACTGGTACCCAGACCAGGTAACAGTTAGTATCAGGGAAACAGGGATATTCAGTCAAGGAGACAGCCAAGCAATCCTACTTATTCAGGACTGGGTAATCTTGACCTCTGACTTACACATGGTTGATTATAAACATAGTTAATTGTTACTGCACATCAACGTTTCAACTGTGAGTCAAAGTTCTCAGTATTACTGGGAGAGAGATGTATGTTGGCAACCCCAAACTTTTTTTCTAAAAGAGTAAATTGCTCAATAATTGACTTGTTAGTTTAGATTTTCTTGATTCATGAACATTCTTAGCGAAACCATATTGGAATAACATTAGGTAAACACAACCATAGAAAATGAATAGTATCTGTTGTCTTTTAATTCTCTTTGTTTTAACATCCCACATACAAAATGCATTATGATTGTATAAAACATGGATCTTTGCCACCTTATTTTTTAGAGGTCAGGTCCTCTCTGCCTGAGTGTATAAAAATGGAAATCTTTTCTATAGACCTTTAACACAGCTTCGTTCAATACGTTACTGAGAGGGATCAAAGAGGGATCAAAGAGGGATGAAACAGAGGGTGTCTTGGTGGTGTGCATGGTTGCAGTGCAGCACCTCTCCTTTCGGTCTCTCCCTGCTCTGCTCTCTAAACTGAGAGCCCCTTGAGAGGGTTTTGTGCATGCGGGAACAGCCAGGTGTTTTTTTTTTTTGTTGACATAATAGTGTGGGTTAACAGGAAGGATAAAGCGATATCACGATATGCCTGGCTCATATTGATATCATATTGAATGATTAATATTGTTGCCAACAACATTATTAACCTTTTAGTGCAGTGGGGTAAATCAGGGTCACACAGAGTGCATCTTGGTAGTCTTCAACAAATCTACTTTGAAACAAAAGTACAGTATACACCTCACACACATGGTTATGGGCTGAAAGTAAAGAAGACACCTGTACCATGCCAGATAAATTCAAGTTTGAGTGTGCATCCCAATATTACACTTTATAGACTGAAATATAACAAAACTGTTTGACATAGAAACACCAGATTTTCGGCAGGTTTGGCGGACTCACTAAACACAAATACTGTGTTTGTAAATTATGTCTGAGTGTTGGACTGTGCACCTGGCTGTCCGTTAAAAAAGAAAACAAGAGAATCACGCTGTCTGGTTTGTTTGAAGTAAGACTAGCATTTACATTTTACTTTTACTCAAGTATGACAATTGAGTACTTTTTCCACCACTGATTACATGTCAGCACATGTGACAAATTGCAACATCTTATTTAGAGATTGTGTTGCTTTTCACAGTATGCTGTTTCTCTTGTACAGATTTCTTTCATTTTACTCAACTGGTCTAAAGTTCTTCCTCAGAGGAATCTTATTGGCTCCTATCAGCTTGACTCTTGATATTTGCATTTCCTATTTCCCTTTTTTGAGTCGACATTTCTAAAACGGGGATGCAAACTGATTCGTCTGTCTTGCGTAGCCAGCCTCCCCAATTCTCGTCTCGTACACTCGACTATTGGAAGTCTGGCAAACTTCCGATTTGGATTTCGAGTTTGAATGGGAACGGTGGCATTCAGTGCTTGCATTTGATTGTCTCTGAGTAGAAATAATGTTTACCCTCAGAGGCATTGGGCGCTCAAGTGGTAAGGCTCAAGTAACCGACTGTAGACGAAAGTCGAGGAGTGATGTTGGGGGAGGTGCAACTGCGACAGAAGAAAGTCAGACACTAATTTGGTTTTCTAACATCAAGGCACAGATCAACATGGCAGTGTTGCCATTGTTAATAAAAGTTTTTCTTTCTCTCTGTCTCCAACCCCCATATCACACAAACTGAAATAATATCTGTGTCAATTGTACAACCAATTAGTGAGAGAGAGAGACTCAAATATCGCATATCCTATGCATAATTTGTTTAGTATCTTATGCATGCAAGTCAGATTTTGTTGTTGTTCTTTTTCTAAAATCTGCTTGCTCAGCTCCTCAACAGCTGCTACCGGAGCACCATAAGTGAATCCCACAATTTGTCCAACTAATAATAGTTTAGATTGTGCATCCTTATACCCCTGTGCTCCAGCTTTTGCAAATTCGTACTCTAATTTTGCACTAAATTAATTTACAGCTTGGTTTCTTGCTTCTGTCTTAGTCTTCCTCTTAAGAGAAGCTTTCTCTTTTTCACGTATTGCTTTTTTGTCACACCCTGATCTGTTTCACCTGTCTGTGTGTTACCCCCCCCCCCCCTTCCTCATTATCCCCTGTGTATTTATACCTGTGTTCTCTGGTTGTCTGTTGCCAGTTCCTTTTGTTTCGTGAAACCTACCAGCGTTTGTTTCCCTGCGCCTGTCTGTTCTTGCACCTGTTTTCTAGTCCTTCCCGATTTTGACCGTTGAGCCTGAGCCTGCCTGCTGTTCAATACCTTGCACCACCTCACTGGATTATTGACCCCTGCCTGCCCTGCCCCTGAGACTGCCTGCCGTTTTGGACCTTTTGCACCCTGCCTTGACCTGTCGTTTGCCTGCCCCTGTACTAGAAGTAAACTTTTGTTTCTTCGACACTGTCTGCATCTGGGTCATACCTGAGATCTGATATTTTTTTGATTCTCTTCATTTTTGCATTTTCTTCCTCTTGTTTGACCTTCAACTCTTCCTTCTCTTGTTCTCTCTTCCTCCCTTTCCTTCAGTATTCTCTCTTCCTCCCTTTCCGGATCTGAGAGTGATTTATTTTGTAATTGTTGTTAAATGAATGGTATCTGTTCCCACATTTCTGAGTTATTTACCTTATGTGGCGTCCTGCTTTTTCAACAAATGTTTGTATGCTGTTGCTCTTTCCTTCCAGGTCATCTCCTCTAGTGAATAGTACAACGGTATTACAACATGTTCTTGATTATCTTAACAGCTGTTCTCTCCTCTTGAGTGAAGCATGCTCCCACAGTTAGGACCAGGAGGAAGATGTGGGGCCTGATCTCCACATTGTCAATGTCTGTGTCAAACAGCCCGTGAATGTTAATCACAGTAATGTGTCTCCCATTGACTTAAGACATCCCGTTATGACACACACTGGTGACTCATCCATCACCGACATCCACCGTAAACACCTCTCTTCCCAGGATGGTGTTTCCTGTGGCACTCTTCCCAACTTCCCCAGCAGCACAATCATGAGACTGTCCATACTCTCCACCGATCCCTCTAATGACAAAGGAAGATGCAATGTTTAATACATTTACTGTAGCCTACATACTATCTGCTGATATTAAGATACTTTAGGTAGATACATTTGCCTCTTATACCGTGTACAACCATGACAAATGTGGTAAGTTGAAAAGAAAGCTTGTCAGGTGCTCAACTGAGGGGCTTGGAAATGAAATTGAACTATTTGCAGCCAATAACAGTTTAGATCCAAAATGCCTCTCTCTGTAACAATTTCCTCACAATATTGCCTCCTTTGGAGGAGAGAGAAACTTCAATTTCAAAGTGGAGGCTGAGCCATGGTTGGCACCTGTGGTTGGAATCAAAATTATCTCTGGATTTTTTATTTTTTTATTTAACCTTTATTTAACTAGGCAAGTCAGTTAAGAACAAATTCTTATTTTACATTGATGGCCTACTCCGGCCAAACCCCCCCCTAACCCGGACGACGCTTGGCCAATTGTGTGCGGCCCTATGGGACATCCGATCACGGCCGGTTGTGATACAACCAGGGTCTGTAGTGACGCCACCAGCACTGAGATGCAGTGTCTTAGACCGCTGCGCCACTCGGGAGCCATAAATGACTGGGAACACAGATAACTGGGAACACAGATATGCATCTGTTAAAAACAAGGTAGGGGCTTGGATCAGAAAACAAGTCAGTATCTGCTGTGACCACCATTTGCTTCATGCAGCGAGACACATTTCCTTTGCATAGAGTTGATCAGGCAGTCTATTGTGGCCTGTGGAATGTTGTCCTGTTCCACTTCAATGGCTGTGCGAAGTTACTGGATATTGGCAGGAACTGGAAGACGCTGTCTTACACGTCGATCCAGAGCATCCCAAACGTACTCAATGGGTGACGTCTGGTGAGTTTGCAGGCCATGGAAGAACTGGGCCATTTTCAGCTTCCAGGAATTGTGCGAAGGTCCTTGCGACATGGGGCCGTGCATTATCATACAACAATGGGCCTTAGGACCTGGTCACGGTATCTCTGTGCATTCAAATTGACATCGATAAAATGCAATTGTGTTCGCTGTCCGTAGCTTATGCTTGCCCATATCATAACCCCACCGCCACCATGGGCCACACTGTTCACAACATTGACATAAGCAAACTGCTCGCCCACATGACGCCATACATGTGGTCTGCAGTTGTGAAGCCGGTTGGACGTTCTGCCAAATGTTCTAAAACAATATTGGAGGAGGCTTATGGTAGAGAAATTAACATTACATTCTCTGGCAAACTTGAGACATCTGTGGAATTGTGTTGTGGGACAAAACTGCACATTTTAGAGTGGCCTTTTATTGTCCCCAGCACAAGGTGCACCTGTGTAATGATCATGCTGTTTAATCAGCTTCTTGATATGCCACACCTGTCAAGTGGATGGATTATCTTGGCAAAGGAGACATGCTCACTAACAGGAATGTAAACAAATTTGACTCAAAATTTAAGAGAAATTATGTAGGTAATTTCTGAGATCTTTTATTTCAGATCATGAAACATGGGACCAAGACTTCACATGTTGCGTTTCTATTTCTGTTCAGTGTAGCATTACAACTTCACCGAATTACAGAAGTATATGCTAGACATCATAGTTTATTTTGCAGCAAAAAATAACATTACTGAACGGTTCTCAAGAGTTGAAAATAACAGATCTGTTCCCGAATAATTGTTCTTTTAGTTTGTAAATATGCAGTAGGTTGTGTAGATAAATAGAAAATAAATCCCATTTAATCCCTTTTTAGAATGAAATATAAGGCAGCAATATGTGACAACTGTGCACAGGATGTGAGGACTTTCATTATGCAGTGTAGGAGTTATACTGGTTGATAATTCACTCATTGTTAGGGGGAAATATTAAGCTGCCAAGCCTCTGGACCCCTCATTCAATAATGAAAAACACAATCATATATGTTATTGTTATAATAACAATTTTAAACATATATGGTTGCAATGGGAGGAGTATGACCTGTTATAAATGTACGGAGGCTTGTTGTGCAATGACACTGAAAGCCTTCGTCGAACAATGTTATTTTCCTGCTTAGTAGTTTTCTCTCCATATTATATACATCTACGATAAGAGTTAAAAACGTTACAGAGGCATAAAAATCATACCCTTTCCCCTGTCCCCCCGTCCCCCCCGTCCCCCGTCCCCTACCCTCAAATTAAAGCTAACAGTCTGCACTTTAAATACATAGTCATTGTATCATTTCAAAATCCAAAGTGCTGGAGTACTGAGCCAAAACAACAAAATGTTTGTCTAAGTCCCAATACTTTGTGCTCACTGTAACTTTAAAAAACAAATAAAACAACACCTCACAACACGCCTCTCTCCTATCTAACACAGTTAACCTAGTTAAGGCATATGTATATGTAGTAATGTATATATGTGTGTAAATCTGTAATGTCTATGTTCATGTTTTAAAATGTATGTATATTGTAGTCTTTTTGTCTGTAATGTTTTTTTCATTACGTGTCGGACCCCAGGAAGAATAGCCGTCGCCAATAAAATCTATACATCTGATACATCCTTTAAAATGAATGACATATACCCATTGATTCTTGATTAGTATAACTTATAAAAACATCATGACTTAGTCAAAACTGTAACTAGGCAACTCAGGAACATTCAATGTCTACTTGGTAAGCAACTGTCCTGTTGAACAACCTGGTCTCAGAGCATTTTGTGTTATTCTGTACGTGAATCCGTGACACTCCATTTAGTGTGATATGTTACTTTTCGAATGGCATGAATGAATTTTGTACATTTTTGTACATTTTGTATTTTATGTTATGAATTTGCAAAAAGTACAATACGTTACATATGTTATCAATTTGCACAACATATGGTATGTTATGAAATCTAGCTAGGTGGCTCGGTGTCTAACGTTAGCTAGCAGGCTAACGTTAGCTAGGCTAGGGGTTAGTGTTAGGGTTAAGTTTAGAAGTTAGGTTAAAGGGTTAAGGTTAGGGTTAGGGGAAGGGTTAGCTTAAAGGGTTAAGGTTTGGGTTAGGGGAAGGGGAAGGGTTAGCTAACATGCTAAGTATTTGCAAAGTAGCTAAATAGTTGTAAATAGTTGAAAACTTGCTAATTAGCTAAAATGCTAAAGTTGTCCTTCGTGAGATTTGAACTTGTAACCTTTCAGTTCCTAGACGTTCACGTTATGCACCCCCCACCCCAACTAACCACACCAAACATAACATATCATACTAATTTGAGTGTTGTGGATTTACATTTACCAAGTTACGTCTAGTCTATGAGGCCAGGCTTTGCTGACAAAGCAAGAGAAAAATTGGTGATGCTCAACCAAATTTCGAAATTGCACTTTGTATATTCTACTATTCTACCATCACCCTTCCTAAATAACCCTTGAGGAACCCTTTTTTCTTAGTGTGTACATGTAGGCAAATGTACATGTCCATACAGCCTCATATGCTAAGATATTCTTAGGCCCTAGCAGTATTTTTGTGAAAGAGGCTAAAGAAAGTCGTAGATATGAAATTCATTCTTAATCTTCTTTTTTAAGGTGATGACTGCACTTTCCTTCCTGACATGATCAATACATTCCGCTTTCTTTGGGTATCTTGTATGTCCACAAGAGGGCAGCATCCTCAAAGTTATGGACCGAGTTTGGGAAACCCTGCTTTAGACTAGTTAGCTTGCCATGCATGTTTCAAATGTGACAAATATAAATGATATCAGAAAAGCAGAAATGAGTTTGATGAGTGTGGGCGCTGTCATAATAGATAGTGCTCAGCGAGTACACTGTACGTGTACAATGTACAGTGTACTACAGATGATCAGAAAGCTATTGCCACTAGCCGTTCAGTATTTCAGATTACCTCCAGAGTCAGTTGGCAGGCCGGATGGTTTCTTTCTTTCACTGGCATTTTATAAGGTAACCATTCATTTGACCAGTTAACTCTAATGTACTGTACATCATTTTCACTGATTAGGTTGAATGGGTACTAAAGCTGTGTGTGTGTGTTAGCACGCGTGTGTGTCTATGTGCTTGTGTGTGTGTCTGACTGTGTGTGTTTGCTTCTGTGTGCATGTGTGTGTGTGTGTGTGTGTGTGTGTGTGTGTGTGTGTGTGTGTGTGTGTGTGTGTGTGTGTGTGTGTGTGTGTGTGTGTGTGTGTGTGTGTGTTTGTGTGTGTGTGTGTTATATAGGCCTCAGCAGATCACCACCACCTTCTTCACAGCACGTTGTTTTCCTCTCGTCTCCTCATCTCTCCGCCTGTGTGGAAGTTGTGTGGGCACCCTCTGGATTGCCTCACTGCCGGAGCATGCCGGACCCTGTTATCCGGCTATCCATCTGTGTTATTGATTTTTTTTTTCTCTCCCTCTTTGTAGAGTTTCGTCTTTCCTCCACTCTCCGCTCTTTTCAGAGGAGTGATGGAGAGAGAGAGAGAGAGGATGGCTAAGCATGGGGGTAGGGCAGGGATCTGAAAGCTTGCGGAAGGGGTGGTTGGGGAATGGAGAAGTGGTGGGGGTTCTGAGGATAGGGGAGGTTAGGGGTTGAGGGGGGTGGGGCGCGTGCAGCCTGGACTGTTCATGAGCGGAGAGCGAGAGAAGAAGAGAGAGAGAAGAAGAGAGAGAGAGGTGCTCTTGAAGTGTTGGAGCTTTTTTTCTCTCTCCACTCTCTCAGGGGAGCAACCCTCCTCCTCCCTCCACTCCTCCCTCCTCCTCCTCCTCCTCCTCCTCTCCTCCTGCTCTGAGGCGCCTCTGGTGCACACGCTCCACTCAGCAACCACCCCCCATCCCCTCCTCCTCCTACACTCCTCCCTCCTCTTCTCCTCCTCTGCCCGCCTGCCGTCTCCAGTCCCGGGGGGGCCCAGCAGCGCTGCTATTGCAGCTGTGATTTGCGGGAGATTTGTCTAAGTGATAAGCAATTAGTGTGCCGGGGCCTGCTAATGTATAAATGCTCTGGCCTACCCCACACCCCCCAGCCCCGCCATTTGGCAATCGCCAGGGCAGGGCACCGCCCACTCCCTCCTTCCCTCTCTCCCCTCCATCTTTTTCATCTGCAGCAGTCAGCGCGCTCACACTCGCCTTCAGCTGACCCAATGCTGACCCCATGCTCGCTGATTCTATTAGCCAGATAATTAGCCCGCTGTAGGTGTGTACAAAACTATTGGGCCGTCTCTGACTCTGAACACCTTTTTTGCATCATGTGATGCGTTTTGTATCATCATGATGATTTGGCCAGTGATACTGCATCTTGAAAGTCCAATATATTGAAAACTTGACTGCTGACATGAAAAAAAAAGCACAATTATTTTTGGGTGAATTTGACCTGTTATTGCGATGACTGTGATATGTGGTTGTTTTAGTTGAATGCACTGACTGGATGAGAGTGTCTACTAGGTTACTAAAATGCCAAATATATTGTAAAAAAAACTTGACTGCTGACATGGAAAACATTTTGGGACTGTATTAACAGTGGATTAATGAAAAAAATACAAAAAAATTGTTTGAGTAGATTCTCCCTTTAAGAAAAGACAAGTGTGAGTGCAAGAAAGACAAGTTTATCAGTATTTGTTTTATAAAATGTTTTACTAAGTACATACATAGAAGGACATACACATGACAGAGATGTGGTTGTGAGAAGCGACAGGGCTGATTCCATTCTGTTCCGTGTGCTCTGAACTTCAGAGGAATTCTTGGTGTTTCCTACCACCAATCTCCCACCTACACCCTACGCCCTACAGCCTACGCCTGTTTCCATGGTCAGGTATCAGCAGGCATCAATGGCAAAATAGTTGGTGAGTGAGTGGCAGCACAGTTTCACACACATGCGCACTCGCAAGCACGCAGGCACGCGCGCGCACACACAGAGTGAGTCGCCATGGAACAGTGGTGGGCGAGAGGATTCCCTTTGAAACCTGTGGTGTAGATATGTGTGAGGGCGAGGGGGTTCCGTATGATGCAACTTTCAGTTCATCTACTACACCGATGTCAACTTTGCCCTTTTCTGATCACTCGCCTTTTACTCCGGGAGAGCTGAGCTAAATGACGCCTGAGTGAGATGTGGGTGGTTTGGAGCGAGGTGCTGGTTAATTAACCTTTTACTGCAGTGGGCTAAATCAGGGTCAGACAAGGTATTTCTTGGTAGTTTAAAATAAACCTACTTTGAAACAAAAGTATACACCTCACACACATGGTTATGGGCTTAAGAAAAGAAGACACCTGTACCATGTCAGATCTAGAGTTGAAATGTTTAAAGAAAATCTGCCCTCTTTAAAAGACAGGCGGATTTGTAAGCAGAGAGTATAGACTATTCAAGCAGGCCTGAGTTAAGGAGCGAGAGGGATGCCTAGAAGACTAGCTCCATCATTTTAACCTTTACAAACTACCAGCATGAGGAAATTGGAGGTCGTTTTTTAAAGTTGGGGTCAATTCCATTGGACTTCAGGCGATTGTAGGAACTAAACTGAAATTCCAATTCCAATTTTCTTCAACGTTTCTCCCTGACAGAAAATTTTAAATAGTAATTGTAATTTCTGTTTAGTTCCTAATTTGAAATGGAATTGAGTCCATCCCTGGTATTCACTGAGTCATATCCCTTAGATTGGGTTAATGATTTTTGAGCAAATGTCAAACCGAACACAATGCATCATCACCACTTGTACATTTTACATTGGCACATCCAATATTTTGTAAAGGTTTCTGCCCAGTGACATAGTGGTAAAAATATAGGTGGGTTTACACTGACCGCCTTTCACTGTGAAGAAAATAATGGTCCCATTTTCCCGTAAATAAGGTACGCAAACGGCAATGACTTTGTTTATGTTTGTTTAATTAAGTGTGTTTACCCTCCACTGCACCACTGCTCTTGCCATTGGACCTGGATTGTACAGTAGAATCTTCTTCACTCCTACATGAAACAATTCTATAGTAAACTGCAGTATACAGTAGAATACTATACTACATACTGTACTGTAGTATTCCGAGATTATTTGTATTACTTACTATATTATGTTGTAGTATACTGTAGAATCCACAAAAAACACTGTAGTAAATACTACAGTAATGTCCACAAAAGCACTACAGTCCCCCAAAACACTACACTTTTTAAACAATAGTGAATATTACAGTATTTAATTTGCATATACCCTGCCCATTCCCCTCCCCCATATCGCAATTTTTGCCACGCATCAGAGAGAAACCCACATAACAAGTATAGACCATATGTAAGTATCCCCAGTCCTACCTTCCTACTTACCTACTGGTTGCTCTTTTAGTATTTCTCCAGTGTGTTTCCTGAAAGAGAAATCCTACACTTCTATGTCAAAGATTATAAAACAAAAACACTGCAGTAAACACTACAGTAATGTCTGTGTCACGCCCTGACCTTAGAGAGCTTTTTATGTCTCTATTTTGGGTTTGGTCAGGGTGTGATTTGGGTGGGCATTCTATGTTCTGTATCTCTAGGTTTTGTATTTCTTTGTTTCTGGCCGAGTGTGGTTCCCAATCAGAGGCAGCTGTCTATCGTTGTCTCTGATTGGGGATCATACTTAGGCAGCCCTTTTCCCTCTTTCTGTGTGGAATCTTGTTCTTTGTTTGTGTGCAGGTAGTTTGCACAACGAAGCTGTTTGGTCGTTGTATTCTTTATTGTTTTTCTTTTCTAAAGTTTCACTTCGTCAATAAATTATGTGGAACTCAAAGAACGCTGCGCCTTGGTCTCATCCTTCCGACGACACCCGTTACAGTCTGCAAAAACACTACATTAAATACTACAGTATACTAGAGTCTGCAAAAACACTACAGTGAATAATACAGTACAGTACAGTCCGCAAAAACAATACAGTAAATACTACAATCCGCAAAAGCTCGACAGTAAATACTATAGTAGACTACAATGTGGGGTGTCTTGGTTATTTCCATTCACCATGGATATGTACTGTATGTGTTTGACATGATATCTGCCACATGCCACATCCATTAACACATGCTAGTCTGTTCCCATATGCTTGGGCTCCACTGATCTATAATTCAGTGGTGGCAGATGTCCCCCATGCATCATTCATGAGTGCCATTCCATTCCACGCTGAGCGGGAGAGCCATCGCACCCTCGTCGCGGTTAGAGGGTCCCCTCTTTGCTGACCCTCGAGTGCACCTCACCTCAATGGGACAACCCAACAACAACCTCCCCCATGCTTCTCCAGGATGATCTGTTCCATAGAAGCGGCCATGACACAATGAGAGATGACCCACTGAGCAGGTTTGGGGAACACATTGTGGCACAGATTTGTAGTATATTGGGCAGACCAGTCTGTAAGTGTGGCAAAAATAAGGAGAACAGCAACTTATAAAACATTAAATAACAATGCAATTGAAACAGAATCATGGAAACACCACTAATTACAGCCGTCAACTGCCCTAATTCATTTTCAGGCAAGTAAAGCAAGAAGCAGGTTCACTCAATACAGATCTCTAGTAAATCGCAAAACCTAAGAGAGTGTGAGAGCACTGTAATGGAAAACTGTCAATTATACGGAAATTTGGGGAATTATCAACAGTAAAATACTCTGAAACGTTTTACTGCAGCATACTGTAAACTATGGTGCATTGTGGGACAATGTTGTGGGTAGGGTAAGAATTTCTGTATTGTGAATGGTACTGTAATTCCACCCCACAGAATACAGTACCTTATCGTATCTTTGGAGCGCCAAAAAAACCTTCGACCACAGTGGGTGAATGGTATTATTGTTTCTGGCTCATTAACATATTTTGAGGCGTGCTTTGTAAGAGGCTGTATTTGTTGCACCGGTGAGTGAGAATGCTGTACTAATTTAACTCTTATATGGTCATAGTGCCCTGTCAATTTATATAGGGGACAGATTGGAGCGGCAGCAAGTCTAAAACCTTAATCGCTTGAGCATTTTGCTGTGTTGTTTTGCTCTGTTTTGCTCTGCAGTGGCTTCCTGTTTGCAAGCCTTTATTAAGGCCTCTGGAAGTGCAAGTGATATAAAACACCAAATATTCATTAATATACTGTAATGTGTAAACACTTTACCTAACAGCCAACCTGCTTGCACCAATCTCTTGTAATTACAGTAAAATACTGTGAAGTACATTCATTCATTTGTTTCCGATTACGGTAGCATTTACTCTTTTACAGTATAATACACTCAGTTTTACTGTGTGTCATTACACTGTACTTGCTTTGATACCGTATTTATATTACAGTAGGTGTACTGTAATATGAAATACAGAATTTTACTTGCCACCGAGCTGTCTATAAGCTACTGTCAAATTCACAGTAAACTCTTTACACTGAGTGTATAGTGATTGAGAGGGAGGGGGCGTACTCGGGTGCTTAAATCATACCTGTACCTGGAGGGGATGGCATGGTGTAGTGCTACTCTGAATGCTGCTGCCTGTGGGATGACGCAGGCAGGCACTGTAGATCAAGCCGCTGCCAAGCCGCCCCACCGCTCGCAAAATGGCAACCCGACAGTAGAGAGTAGACGATTTTCATGACGTCTGTGCCGCTAACCGCAGTAACAGGAGATCACGGGAGAAATACGCGCTGCCCCCCAGTTAGGAGAGGATGGTATTCATGCTGCCACATGCTACGGCTGGGATCAGGATGACATGAACTCCTCACACACCTACAGTACTGCGTGGCCTAGGGAGGACCCTCATCTCAGACTGGAGAGAGGCCCTCACAAGACTGTTAGTGCCATGCATCATTTGTGTGTTCTCTGTGGGTCACACATCATGTTTGGGTCACACATCATTTGGATTGTCCAGATAGTCCCTCTGTAGATGCTCTGAGCCGTTACTGTTTACTGTTTTTACTAATGACCTTCCACTGACCTTGAATATAGTCTGTGTGTCTATGTACGCCGACGACAACGGTATACACGTCGGCTACGGCAGTAAAATAACTAACTAACACCCTTAACACAGTCAGTTTTAGAATAGGTAACTAGCAATAGGCTGGTGCTAAATAAAAAGTAGTGTTTTTTGGGACAAATCACTCGCTCAACCCTAAACCTCATCTAGATCTATTATTGAATAATGTGGCAACTGAGCAAGTTGAGGAGACTAAACTGCTGCGTGTAACCCTAGATAGCAAGCTGTCATGGTCAAAACTGTATACACTCAATGGTCTCTAAAATTGGAAGAGGTCTGTCCATGGTAAGGTGTTGGTCTGCTTTCTTGACATCTCAGTCGACCAGACAGGTCCTACAGGCCCTAGTTTTGTCACACATGGACTAATGCCCGGTTGTGTGGTCATGTGCAGCAAAGAAGGACATAGGTAAGTTGCAGTTGGTCCAAAACGGAGCAGCACGTATTTCACGGAGATGTACACAGAGGGTGAATGTAAGTAACATGCATGTCAGTCTCTCCTGGCTCAAAGTTGAGGAGAGATTGACTGCATCACTATTGGTCTTTGTGCGAGGTGTTGATGTGTTGAAGGTACCGAACTGTCTGTTCAATCAGTTGGCACACAGTTTGGACACTCATCGGTACCACACAAGACATGCAACCAGAGGTCTCTTCACAGTCCTCAGGTCCAGAACAGAGGCTGTGAAACACACAGTATTAAATAGAGCCATGACTACATGGAACTCTCTGCCACCCCAGGTAACTAAATCTAGCAATAACACCAGATTCAAGAAACAGATAAAAAACACCTTACTGCACAAAGGGGACTGTGAAGAGACACAGTACATTTTTATGTAGTTTGTATTGTATTTTGCATTGTGTTATGTATTGTATTATGTAGCGATGTGATATGTATAATTGTGATACAACTTTGATATAGGGTTGTCTCAACTGGCTATCTTGGGATGAATGTATTAGCTGTGGGTCACTCTGGGATGGGAGCACCTGCTGAATGGCTACATTTTGATGTGAATGTAGAGCTATGTATACTATGCATTTTATGTATTTTATTTGTTGTGTTTTGATTCCTGTTTGGACCCCAGGAAGAGTAACCACTGCCTCGACAGGAACTAATTGGGGATCCTAATAAATGCTAAATACTATATACCATAAGGGTTAAAAACAAATTTACTTTGAAAGAAAAGTATAATCGTGTAGTAACCAAAAAACTGTTAAACAAATCAAAATATATTTTAGATTTTAGATTCTTCAAAGTAGCCACCCTTTGCCTTGATGACAGCTTTGCACACTCTTGGCATTCTCTCAACCAGCTACATGATTACTACATGATTCCATATGTGTTATTTCATAGTTTTGATGTATTCCCTATTATTCTACAATGTAGAAAATAGTAAAAATAAAGAAAAATCCTTGAATGAGTAGGTGTGTCCAAACTTTTGACTGGTACTGTAAATAAAAATAATATCTAAAGAAATCCAAACACTCTCACACATTCCTAGAGTATATCATAAGGAAATCCGGTGTAAGTCAATGGCGAGTGAGGCCTGCTACAGCAATCAATCAATCAAATGTATTTATAAAGCCCTTCTTGCATCAGCTGATGTCACAAAGTGCTGTACAGAAACCCAGCCTAAAACCCCAAACAGCAAGCAATGCAGGTGTAGAAGCATGTTGGCTAGGAAAAACTCCCTAGAAAGGCCAGAACCTAGGAGGAAACCTAGACAGGAACCAGGCTATGAGGGGTGGCCAGTCCTCTTCTGGCTGTGCCGGGTGGAGATTATAACAGAACATGGCCAAGATGTTCAAATGTTCATAGATGACCAGCAGGGTCAAATAATAATAATCACAGTGGTTGTCGAGGGTCACTTCCTGGAGTAGCTCAAACTGCGCATGTTACATATGTCTCCATGACATGCCATCTTACACAACTTCGTTTGGTTTCAATGCGCTTTTGAGTCTTCACATAGGAATGAATGGTGTCAAGTGATCGCATTCTCCCTCTTTCTCTCCCTCTCTCACAAACACACGTGTGTACACACATACCACAGACATCAAAGCACACCTGTGTGTTTGTATGTCTGTGGTATGTGTGTGAGAGAGAGGGACTTGATTCATTGAAATGTGTATTAAACAATTACTCAATGTGTCCAAAGACTAAATGCCTTGCAAAAGTATTCAGACCCCTTAGTCAACTCAGGTAGTCTGTGTAGCCAAGGTGAATTATTTTCTCAGTGTCTGGAGTAAAGTATACTGAAGCAGATTTTGCCTGTGCTTAGCCCTAACCCGTTTCTTTTTATCCTGAAAAACTCCCGAGGTCAAGTATACTCATACCATGCTGCATCCACCACCATGCTTGACAATAAGGAGGCAGTTACTCAGTGACGTGTCGTGTTGGATTTGTCCCATACATGGATTTGCATTTAGGCCAGTGTATTCCTTTGCCATGTTTTTTTTGCAGTATTACATTGGTGCCTTGTTGCATACAAGACGCATGTTTTGGAATATTTGTGTTCTTCTTTTCGCTCTGTCATTTAGGTCCCTATTGTGAAGTCACTACAATGTTGTCCATTTTAATCCCACTTTGTAACACAATAACAATTTATTTAAATCCTGTAGTAAAACAAAAACTCACTGTAGTACAATATACTGTATATATAAAAACTGGAGACAAGCGATTTGGCCAATTTAATAAAGTGTCTTCAGAATTGTCCATCAGTACGCTCAGAGAACAAAGGTATTAAAGGAAATAATACGTTTCCGTTGTGGACATGAATGGGTTAGCTGACTTATTTTTTGGGATAAGTTACTGTATATATGAATGGACAAAGCCAGCGATCACTTGACACCATTCATTCCTATGTGAAGACTCAAAAGCGCATTGAAACCAAACAAAGTTGGATAAGATGGCATGTCATGGAGACATACTGTAACATGCGCAGTTTGAGCTACTCCAGGAAGTGACGTTGCAGGCTATCTCAATGCTGCCCCCTCTCATTGAGTAACTCAAGTTGAAGGCCGACCGGGGTACAGCAGGCTACCATTAGCAACTCAACTATCCTTTGAACTTCTTCTGTGTGCGATTTTAATAATCTGTTCAAGGTTATATTGTGGTATATGACAGGCTATTATTGGTACCTCGTCTGTCTTGTTTTTACATGAAGACTGACCATGAAGATTGTCATTGTTCCATTCATTATAATGGGGATCCTGTTTTCTGCAAACAATGCCTGGTGGTTGGCCTTGAACCTCCGTGGCTTCAATGAGAGGGGGCAGTCATTCTTCTTATTTTTTCTCCCAAATCAAATAAACAACATAGATTGTGTATCTCACTGAAATGTATATAGATAAACATTTAGTGGTTGCAGATCCAATTGGCTCTCACTCAAACTTCAACCAAAAGATTTCCCTCTATTCCTGCAGTTCCATTTCCAGTTCCGTAATTCCTATGACTGTTCAATACAAGACCTGGCCATCATACCATGTATCTAACTCAGCAGTAAACTGAGAACAGGCCTTAATCGGCACTGCGGGTTGGCTGAGGGACGGGAGGTCCATTGTTTTGTCACAAATGGCCCAGAAAATGCTAATATCGGTACCATGACTTGAATGGGATTTGTGCCAAAAATACTAAAATGCTGGGTTATTGACAGGTTAGAACCTGAGGGCACCTGCAGGATATTACGCTGGAGGGCGGTTACTGCCGCCTGCCTGGGAGAGAAGGATGGAGGGAGAGAGGGAGGACGGGAGGAGATGTGGCATGGAGAGAGTGGAGAGGGAGAAATGGTAGGAATGTAAAAAAAAAAATGAGACAGAGAGAGGGATAATTCAAGTGGGAAGAAGAGACCAGGATGGAAAGAGAGAGAGACAGAGAGAGAAAGAGAGATACAAACAAGAGTGCATATAGGATTGAAAAGCACCATCAGTTAGCTCCAGCGATAAAGCGTCAGCTAGCTCCACCGTCTTAGTCAAATGTCTTAGTCACCCACATGCATCCTGTGCAGCTGTGGGTCATTCGCCCTGGAAAAGGTAGAGTGGGTTAGGAGGTGATTGTCCACGCCGAGGACCCTTTCATTTATCATCAGATAGTGCTGACCTCACCGTGACCCTCACACAGATCAATACACTCTCCTTAAACGTTCATTTGTCCTCGTTTGTCCTCGTTTGCCGTCTTCTGATTCAATTGCAAACCTAAACATGTATTTTCAGCTCAGATTGGATTGGTTAGAACCATTTACCCCACTCAATATCCTTTAAATCTCTAGGCAATTATTGGAATATTGGAATTTGAGTGGGATGATTGAATCCTTAACCTCTTACGCTTGTGGGAATTGGCCTATATGGATAGGGCTAAATTGAAATGTTCCTTACAGAAGAAATATGGAAAGCATATGCATAACTATGGCAGCAATTAAAAGGGATCAGTTTGGAGATTATGGGAAAATTATTAGACTAAAGGTGAGGACATAACAGTTCCACTGACACAAGACTGAATCCAAACATTATACTGTTGATTTTATGTGCATTTTACATTTACTGTACCTTTCGCTGCATTTGTTGATAACGAAATCTGAAAATTCTTTGGATACATTCAGTAACATGAAAATAATATTATTGGAACATTTGGGTAGGTGCAACATAAGACAAAAAAATGACAAGTGTTTGAGTGAGAGGTCTAACTGGTGTTTCCAAGTGGCTACACACCTCTCCAACGTTTGCACAGTTCCTACGTAATATCAATGCACCTTTATGACTCAAAGAAGAGTTTTCAACTATAAGGTGTTTTTCTTGTGTGCCGTTGAGGAATTAGAGCAAGCACACCTTTAGTTGTTTTGAACACAGCCCTGCATCCCAGCCATCACACAATTACTGTTGTAGTTTATGCAATCCAAAAACAGTCCATTATAAATCGCAATTTGGGTCAAGTGGGCATAATTTGAAAGCTCGTTCTATGACTAGATAAATGATAGAATATGATCTTACAGTATTAAGTATCACAAGGCAATTCAGATAAGCAGATGGTAATTTTGGTGCGCTTAGAATGGAGCCATGAGTGCATTCAGAAGTGCAGCCTGCGGAGAATTGTCTTCACAATACTACAAACAGGCTCATTCTGTTCAGGACAACCCAGGGTACAATGCCATGTCATCTTGTAAATGTACGTCAAACATAGTGATCATAAATGTTGACACTGTATATTACATGTGTTTTATGGCATGGCAATGTGAAGTGCACATTTGGACTGGGCGTTTGTCTTGCTTGATTGACATCAAGCGGTATTTATTATAATCCTCAACGTCTCATCTTTCAAACTACATAGAGTCCTCGTAATTTACAGCATTTTTCTCACTCAGACAGCAGAAAATGTGCAAAAGTTGTCCAATTAGCGGGAGGGATGGGGGCAACTCCTTGTCATGCGCGGTGCTCCAGTTCAGAACGGCTGTCAGTCAAAACCCATACAGAGCTGTGAAGTGGAGACCCTGAACTCTGACGACATGTATAGCCACTGTGTTCCAATTTAGGCCCTTGTCAATGTCTAAATCTTCCATTTTCAACCCGTATATGGGTACGACAGGTCCAATGCAGACGTTTTTATCTCAATATCAAACTATTTTGGGGTACCCTTATTTTGATTGTTTTCAATTAATATGGTCAAAAAGAAACAAAAATAGCTTCTTAGCAAAAAGCAATTTCTCAAGCAAGAATATTGCTAGGACTGTCTGGTAATGGTCTGAGTGAGGGGCACAATTGCAGGAGCCTAATCTGAGAGCAACAGGAGTGATATGTAACCTGGAAACTAGTTACTGCCAGAAATGTTTGAAACGCTCTGTGTTATTGGTCTACTAACTTATACCTCCTGGTGATGTTGCCAGACAGCCCAAAACTCCATCCTTGTAAAACAAGCTGAAGTTTCAGGCGGCCTTTTCAAACAGCTCTTACACTAAAAGGGCATTATCGTGATTTTCAAAATGTCACAGTATTATTCCAACCTCATAGTGTGGAAATAGATATAAAACACAGAAATCACATTTTTGACTGCACTGATCCTTTAACAATCCAAGCGATGTTTCAGGAGTCAAGTTCAGAGGCTACACTACATTAGAATGTAGTTTATGACACAAGGATTTCGGTAGGCAATATGCCACTGATACGTTTCTGTTTACGTTTTTGTCTTGTCAGTGTATGGAGTATGAACTTTCACACTGAATTCAAGAACATCCTCTCTTTTGAGAAGTAGCCTACAACAGTGCCCTTACTTTTGTAGTTACTGAAAATCTGTCTAAATGGTGTCCCTCCAACGCAGGAAATCCCTTCTAAGGCCTATACCCTCTCTCCACCTCCGCTTCTTTGCTTTTTCAGTTCTCTGACTTGGGTCTCTCCCCCTCATTTCTCGCTTTCGTTACCCACAAGCCCCAGCGTGGCCCACACAGTACACAGGGTTTCCCTGTAGAGCATGGCTGTGTGTGGGTTCAACCCTCACCTCTGTTACACATTCCACCACTACTCTCTGGGTTCACACTTTTCCACTCCTCCATCTCACATAAAGACTATAACGCAGGACCTATCTGCTTAACACTGATCTGCAAACTGATTATTTGGGTCTGGTTTCACAGACACAGATTAAGCCTAGTCCTGGACTAAAAAAGCCTATGGAGAGTCATGCTTCATGACATTAGTACTGTTCTATGTAGTATGACTTATCAGTATCATCGTTATCGGGAATAGAGTGACTGGAATTGTGTGACACTGATAATGTGTTCAGTTTCTCAGTGGTTGATCAAGATCATACTCAAAGTGCGGAGTAACACTGCATCTCCTGTTACCTCTAGTTGTACTTCTAGATAGGTTTCCTGTGATGGCGTTATCATGGGTTTTACTTTGGAACAGTGTTTTGAAAGTCTTAAAGTGGTCTCCAAAGCCAAAGACCTCAACTTATGTCGGAGGGTTTATAAATAGCTATTCGTGAACCGTGGCCCGGTTTGGCACAGGAAACGCGTCACGGTGTTAACTCTAACCAGATGTCTGGGGCTGCCGCAGCCGGGGTATTCTCGCAATGGAACATGCACTTCAAAAAAGGGAAACTTCTCTCTCTTGCTCTCTTTCTTTCTGTCTTGCTCTTTCTCAATCTCTCTCTCTCTGTGAAAAGCTACAGCTTGAGCACTAGGCAGTTAAGAGATTGCAGACAATCTATTGAGAAAGAGAGCTAAACCCACATGAAACAATATTACAATTTACTATAGAATACTACAGTCCTTACTATAGAATTTTGCAGTAAACTGTAGTATACTGCAGAATTATATTACACATTGTAGTATCCCACGATCATGTGTAGTACTTACTATAACATGTTTTATTTTACTATACATATTCACCAGCCAGTTTATTAGTTACCACCATCTAGTACCGGGTCGGACCCCACTTCAAGGCATTCTAGAAGTTGCGCAAACGTTCCACAGGGATGTTGGTCCATGCATCACGCAGTTGCTGCAGATTGGACAGCGGTACGTTCGCGCTGCTGAACAGCCCATTCCATCTCATCCCGAAGATGCTCTATTGGGTTGAGGTCTGGGGACTGACCAGGCCACTCAAGTAAACTGAACTCGCTGTCATGTTCCAGGCAATGTTTTTCCACTCCTCAGTTGTCCAGTGTTGGTGACTGCGTGCCCACTGGAGCCGTTTCCTCTTGTTTTTAGCTGATAGGAGTGGAACCCGGTTTGGTCGTCTGCTGCAATAGCCCATCCATGGTAAGGATCGAGGAGTTGTGAGTTCCGAGATGCCGTTCTGCACATCACTGTTGTACTGCGCCGTTATTTGTCTATTTGTGGCCCACCTGTTAGCTTGCCTGATTCTTGCCATTCTCCTTCAACCTCTCTCATCAACAAACTTTTCACCCACACGACTGCCGCTGACTGGATGTTTTTGGTTTGTCGCACCATTCTCGGTAAACCCTAGACAGTGTCATGCATTAAAACCCAAGGAGGGCATTCGTTTCCAGCGCGCCTGGCACCGAGGATCATACCACGCTCAAAGTTGCTTAGGTCACTTGTTTTGCCCATTCTAACGTTCAATCGAACAGTAACTGAATGCCTCGATGCCTGTCTGCCACGGCCACGTGACTCACTGTCAATTTTCATGAACAGGGTGGTGTACCTAAGAAACTGTCCAGTTAGTGTATATATAAAAAACACTGTAGTAAATACTACAGTAATGTCTGAAAAAACTACAGTATTTAATTTGAATATACCCTGGAATATCCTTTCAGACCCCAGTCCTACCTACCTAGAGGTTGTGGAAAATCTGCTCTTTTACTATTTCACCAGTAGGTGTCCACTTCTATGTCAAAGATAACAAAACAAAAACACTACAGTAAATACTACACTATACTATGGTCTCCAAAAACACTACAGTAAATACTACACTATACTATGGTCTGCAAAAACACTACAGTAAATACTACACTATACTATGGTCTGCAAAAACCCTACAGTAAATTGTACAGTATACTATAGTCTGCAAAAACCCTACAGTATATAATACAGTATACTACAATCCGCAAAAACACTACAGTGAATACTATAGTATTTATACCATAGTATACTATAGTATTTTTTCATGTGGGAAGAAAGGTTGGAAGGGAGATAGAGAGAGAGAGAGAGCGAGAGAGAGAGAGAGCGAGAGAGAGAGCGAGAGAGAGAGAGCGAAAGATGGTACCTCGACATGACCGTTCAGCAGGGAGTCTGGAGTGTCTCTATAGTGGGGGGTGGAGTTGGCCTGCTTTCCATGCCCGTGAGCATTGCCTGGCCTCTTTCGCTTTGGCCTCTCTCTCTCTCTCTCTCTCTCTCTCTCTCTCTCTCTCTCTCTCTCTCTCTCTCTCTCTCTCTCTCTCTCTCTCTCTCTCTCTCTGTCTCTCTCTGTCTCTCTCTGTCTCTCTCTCTCTGTCTCTCTCTCTCGCTCTCTGTCTCTCTCGCTCGCTCTCGGTCTCGCTCTCTCGCTCTCTCGCTCTCTCGCTCTCATATATATACACACACACACATGTGCGCACACATGTACAGTACCAGTCAAAAGTTTGGACACACCTACTCATTCAAGGGTTTTTCTTAATTTTTTACTATTTTCTACATTGTAGAATAATAGTGAAGACATCAAAACTGTAAAATAACACATATGGAATCATGTAGTAACCAAAAAAGTGTTAAACAAATCCAAATATATTTTATATTTGAAATTATTAAAAGTAGCCCCCCTTTGCCTTGATGACAGCTTTGCACTCTCTTGGCATTCTCTCAACCAGCTTATTTAAATTAACAGGTGTGCCTTGTTAATTTGTGATTTGTTTAACAGTTTTTTGGTTACTACATGATTCCAAATGTTTTATTTTATAGTTTTGATGTCTTCACTATTATTCTGCAATGTAGAAAATAGTAAAAAAAAGAAAAACCCTTGAATGAGTAGGTGTGTTCAAACTTTTGACTGGTACTGTATGTGAGTGTGCACTGACACACACGTGCACACACATGTGAACTTCATGTCTTAAAATCCCTTTAAATCAGGCACTCCATCATTCATTCATTTGTTTAAAGAGAAAATAGTATTGACAGTAATAAAAGGTATGAATCTGAACGTGTTGTATTCATTGATTTTGTGTGTTAATTGATTTATAACTCTCGAACACACACACACATGCTTGCGTGCACACACACACAGACACAGTACACACACACGCTCGTGCGCAGACAACACACACATGCACGCACACACACGCATGCATGCACACGGACGCACACACACGCACGCACACGGACGCACACGCACGCATGCACACACACGCACGCACGCACGCACACACACACACACACACACACACACACACACACACACACACACACACACACACACACACACACACACACACACACACACACACACACACACACACACACACACACACACACACACACACACACACACACACACACACACCCTCATCTCTGACCCAGCCTGCATCCTGTCCCTGGCTGATCTATGGGCTGCCCTGCCCTGCGGAGTGTGTGTGTGTCGCTTGTCCCTCCAAATCGATATCTGTCTCGTATCCATGAGTCGTGCCTGATCTTTGTCCGACCTTGCGCAGCACTAGTTCCTGGAGCTCCTCTCCTGAGCAGACAGAGGCAAAATAAAGTGTGACGCCAACACGGCATAGAGCTTTACCTCAAACTAATCAACTCTGGGTTCAAAGTAATTTATTCTTGACTCATTTATTTTTTGGGAGGGTGAAAAACCCTGACATTAAAGTGCTTAACTGATAAAGCCGATGACGCTGTAACATTTAGGAAATTAGTTCACAGGAAGCACTTTGTCAAAGACAGGAATTACTTAATGTGAGGTATACAGGTCAAAGCCTCAGAAAACGGGATACAATTTGACTCCAGAGTCACTATGAGGTCACAGTGTTGTTTTTGCTGTCGACTGCAAAATAAAGGTTTAGGAATCATAAAGATAAGCCATCCTCGTCTTTTGTTGATTTTTGACACATTCTCCTCAGTGCTAAGTTCAAGTTCGTACGAATGACCTTATTGTTTTCCAGGCTGAGGAAGCCAAAGCTTTCCTGTAAGAGTGTGTGTGGGAGATCAACCCAGAGCCTACTCTGAGGTTGCTGGGTAGAGGTTGAGTTCAGTGTTGCGTGGCGGTGGTGGCGGTGATATAATGGCTCCCTCCCTGCTCCCTGGCTTGAGGTGCTAGTGTAGCTGCCGCCGCAGCTAATTGAACCCTTGCAGTAAGGTAAGGGAGGAGGCTGTCAGAGAAGGAAGGGAGGAAGGAAGGGAGGGAGGGTGGGAGGGAGGGTGAAGTGCCCCTGGGGGGTTGAGTCCCTGCCTGCCTTCCCTCCTTTCCCCCCTGTCTAAATAGCTCTGCCACCGCTGCAGGGCTTCCTGTGCCTTATCTGCTGATAATTGGGCACTGGAGCTCCACAGCCCGCTTATGAAATATAGATTGCCTGCCGGAGAGGGAGGGGGTGCGGTGGAGCAGAGAAGCCTGTGGTCTTCTCCTCCGACTGTGTGGAGTCTTCTGGGCTTCACGATGGAAGCGTTGTGTCATTTTGGGGCATGGTAGCTTTCACAACTGGTTTATCTATCACATCCATAGTCATTGCAACAGAGAGAATGTCCAAAAATCTGAACTGTCCAAAAATCTGTCATATAAACAATGCACTATTTTATTATACTGTTGGTCCCATCTGCTGAATACAGAAGTAAAAACTGTAAATACTGCCAGGAAACCTAGTCAATTTCTCAACACTATAACAGTACACTGTTGAATTGTTGATTCTAGGTCCTATGCATTTGGTAGTGAAATTTGTATCTCTGGATATCTGTGGCTTGTCTTCCTGCACAAATTTGTAAACCTTGTCCCAAAATATCCAATGAAATATTTGTATATCCTATTTAGGATATGTTTCCTTTCACTCTTCTCTTCTAGCTGATTTCCAGTCCACACACAGGTCTGTTCACATCCCAATTAGCTAGCGAGAGATTGATTTAATGAATAAGTACCTGGCTATGTGTGGTGTGAGCCAGAACCAGACAAATCTCAATATATTGGCATATAAAAGTCATAATTTTTACATCCCAAACGGCACCCCATTCCTTAGGTCAGGGCTGTTCATCCTAATTCAGGGACTAATTCATGCCTGGGACACCAGGTAGAAACAAGCCGTATATATTCCCCCCCAAGCAGACACATCGACGGCCCTGAACAAACTTTATTTGACTCTATGTAAACTGGAAACCACATATCCTGAGGCTGCATTCATTGTAGCTGGGGATTTTAACAAGGCTAATCTGAAAACAAGACTCCCTAAATTATATCAGCATATTGATTGTGCTACCAGGGCTGGTAAAACCCGAGATCATTGTTATTCTAACTTCCGCGACGCATATAAGGCCCTCCCCCGCCCTCGTTTTGGAAAAGCTGACCACGACTCCATTTTGTTGCTCCCAGCCTATAGACAGAGACTAAAACAGGAAGCTCCCGCGCTCAGGTCTGTTCAACGCTGGTCCGACCAATCTGATATCACGCTTCAAGATTGCTTCGATCACGTGGATTGGAATATGTTCCGCACTGCATCAACAACAACATTGACGAATATGCTGATTCGGTGAGCGAGTTTATTAGCAAGTGCATCGCCGATGTCGTACCCACAGCAACTATTAAAACATTCCCAAACCAGAAACCGTGGATTGATGGCAGCATTCGCACGAAACTGAAAGCCACTGCTTTTAACCAGGGCAAGGTGACCGGAAACATGACCGAATACAAACAGTGTAACTATTCCCTCCGCAAGGAAATCGCGTCAGTATTGGGTCAGTATAGAGACAAAGTAGAGTCGCAATTCAACGGCTCAGACACAAGAGGTATGTGGCAGGGTCTACAGTCAATCACGGATTACAAAAAGAAAACCAGCCCCGTCGCGGACCAGGATGTCTTGCTCCCAGACAGACTAAACAACTTCTTTGCTCGCTTTGAGGACAATACAGTGCCACAGACACGGCCCGCTACCAAAACCTGTGGACTCTCCTTCACTGCAGCCGACGTGAGTAAAACATTTAAACGTGTTAACCCTCGCAAGGCTGCAGGCCCAGACGGCATCCCCAGCCGCGTCCTCAGAGCATGCGCAGACCAGCTGGATGGTGTGTTTACGGACATATTCAATCAATCCTTATCCAAGTCTGCTGTTCCCACATGCTTCAAGAGGGCCACCATTGTTCCTGTCCCCAAGAAAGCTAAGGTAACTGAGCTAAAAGACTACCGCCCCGTAGCACTCACTTCCGTCATCATGAAGTGCTTTGAGAGACTGGTCAAGGACCATATCACCTCCACCCTACCTGACACCCTAGACCCACTCTAATTTGCTTACCGCCCCAATAGGTCCACAGACGACGCAATCGCAACCACACTGCACACTGCCCTAACCCATCTGGACAAGAGGAATACCTATGTGAGAATGCTGTTCATCGACTACAGCTCAGCATTTAACACCATAGTACCCTCGTCATCAAGCTCGAGACCCTGGGTCTCGACCCCGCCCTGTGCAACTGGGTACTGGACTTCGTGACGGGCCGCCCCCAGGTGGTGAGGGTAGGTAACAACATCTCCACCCCGCTGATTCTCAACACTGTGGCCCCACAAGGGTGCGTTCTGAGCCCTCTCCTGTACTCCCTGTTCACCCACGACTGCGTGGCCATGCACGCCTCCAACTCAATCATCAAGTTTGCAGACGACACTACAGTGGTAGACTTGATTACCAACAACGACGAGACGGCCTACAGGGAGGAGGTGAGGGCCCTCGGAGTGTGGTGTCAGGAAAATAAGCTCACACTCAACGTCAACAAAACAAAGGAGATGATCGTGGACTTCAGGAAACAGCAGAGGGAGCACCCCCCTATCCACATCGACGGGACAGTAGTGGAGAGGGTAGAAAGTTTTAAGTTCCTCGGCCTACACATCACAGACAAACTGAATTGGTCCACCCACACAGACAGCGTTGTGAAGAAGGCGCAGCAGCGCCTCTTCAACCTCGGGAGGCTGAAGAAATTTGGCTTGTCACCAAAAGCACTCACAAACTTTTACAGATGCACAATCGAGAGCATCCTGTCGGGCTATATCACCGCCTGGTACGGCAACTGCTCCGCCCACAACCGTAAGGCTCTCCAGAGGGTAGTGAGGTCTGCACAACGCATCACCGGGGGCAAAATACCTGCCCTCCAGGACACCTACACCACCAGATGTCACAGGAAGGCCATAAAGATCATCAAGGACAACAACCACCCGAGCCACTGCCTGTTCACCCCGCTATCATCCAGAAGGCGAGGTCAGTACAGGTGCATCAAAGCAGGGACCGAGAGACTGAAAAACAGCTTCTATCTCAAGGCCATCAGACTGTTAAACAGCCACCACTAACATTGAGTGGCTGCTGCCAACATACTGACTCAACTCCAACCACTTTAATAATGGAAAAATTGATGTAAAAAAATGTATCACTAGCCACTTTAAACAATGCCACTTATATAATGTTTACATACCCTACATTACTTATCTCATATGTATATACTGTACTCTATACCATATACTGTACTCTATACTCTATACCATCTACTGCATCTTGCCTATGCCGTTCTGTACCATCACTCATTCATATATTTTTATGTACATATTCTTCATCCCTTTACACTTGTGTGTATAAGGTAGTTGTTGTGAAATTGTTATGTTAGATTACTCGTTGGTTATTACTGCATTGTCGGAACTAGAAGCACAAGCATTTCGCTACACTCGCATTAACATCTGCTAACCATGTGTATGTGACAAATATAAAATATATATATTTTATTTTATTTTATTTGAAATAACAGAAGTGTTTCGGCCCTCCAGCCTTCCTTGCCCTAGGTAGTGCACCACTTTTGACAAGAGCCCATAGGGCTGAACCGGCCAATAGGGGAGATGGGGACGGTGGGGTCGTTTGCACTAGTTTTTTGAAGAGGGGAGAAAAATTATGCACATAGGACCTGCACTTGACTTAATCAGATACTATCAGGTATAATTATTGCCAGGTAAACAGCCAATGCAATATGAATATTCATAATTTAGTAATCATTATTTTTTAAATTATTTGTAAACAGATGCGTGTTAAATTATAATTCATAGACCACATTTGGCTACTACCATGTGAAAATCAAGGTATTAGGTCAATCTCCAACTAAACCAAATCACATAGTAACAGTGGACCTCTTTGTTATGAGGCATAGTGTATGTTCAGTATGCAACCTGTCCTTGGCCTAAGTGAGATTCAATAAGCCATGTTGCGTTTCATGCCATAGCACAACCTCTGATATCCCTCGAAAAGAAAGACATCACACTTTGACTGAACACATCATCACAAACAAGGCACAACGGTAACTCACCTGTTACATGTTTCCCCCCTCTTTTCTCCTTCCCTCCCTCCTTTTATTTACGTCACAAATGCTAGGCCCCACATCGCTCTTAGCGTGCTCCTTAAGGAATAGGCCTCCCATTTTGGACAAAACCAATGTTGTGCACTACTTTTAACCAGGGTCCATAGGGCTCTGGTCAAAGGTAGTGCACTATATAGGGAATAGGGTGCCATTTGAGACAATTCACTGTTTCATTTCCCAACAACCATCGGTGGACTTTTTTTGGTCAATACCAATTGCAATTACTGGCACTGGGCGGGAGACAAATTCATTTCAATTACAATTAGCATGGCAGCTGGGCGGGCTGATTTATGGCGTTGTTTTCTTTACAGTGCATTCCCTTGCGCATGAATCACCCCTACGCCGCCCCGTGTGATCCACACTTCATCTACCTGCCAAGGCAGCGGCCTCACCGAGCATTTCTGTAGCGCTTCCCCGACCTCTCCCCCTTGACCACATGGAGCACCAGCTTCCTTAACTCACACCAGACATATTGTATACTGACTGGGAATTAGCAGGGCTAATGTCTGGTTCTGTGTAACAGTTTAGCAGCATACAGCCATGTGTTTCTATCCCCATTAGTAGGCTATTGGTACTAATTTGGATGTTAGGAACGGAAGATGGTTGTCAATACTGTTTGGAGAAACTATTCAGTGAAATGTGGGAGCTGGATATGTGTTACTTTCTCATGTGTTTTAATAACAGTGGGATTTATATATTTTTTAAAGTGGGGATAGTGTCCATAGGATTTGAGTTATCTTCAATCTGGATCAAGAAGTGGTTCACACAAACCACTTCTTGACCACAGGGAACACACACACACTGCAATGAAATCCCATCCCGTCACTTGACCAACTCCCATGGTACGTAAATGCTGAATAAAAATGTTCATCACGTATTCATTATCCCTGGTCACGTGAGCTTATAAAGAAGCTTTGGTTTTCTATTCTGTCATGGAAACACAACAGCAAAACGTTACCCTTAATTCAACATTTGGTTACCATCAGTCAGGGACAAACCGTGCCTGTTTTCGATTGTCTGGAAATGTTTGGGACAGTTCCCCCTCATGTTCTCTCTCCTCCTCCTCTTCGGACGGTGAGTCACTCTGGTGCAGACTTTTTCCAGAGGGACGTTTTTAAAGACAAGTCCCTGATGGCCACACTGCGTCATGTTTATAGGGCTGGCCAGGGCTCGGTCGGTCCCCATGAGTCTGGCAGCTGAGGCCCTCCTCCCCCTTCTCCTCCTCCTCCATGTCTCGATGCTGCCGCCACATCTCTGTGCTGCCATGTGGGGTTGAAAGAGCTGACCCCCGCGACAGAGCCTCTATGGTTACACGAAAGGCGAGGATTCAGGGCGGCAAATAAAAACAAGAGGCAGCGGGCCTGCTCCGCTTTGGGCAGAATAAACATCTGTTTGGACAGCGTCTTGACTGTAGTTTCTCCTTGTGGTGCTGCGTGTGTGTTTATATCCTACCCCATCCAGAATCAGCTTAACAGGAAGTGAAGATATATGTCATTTAGATGAGGCTTTTATCCAACACAACTCACAGAAGTGCATGCATATAGTTTTGTATAAATGGTCCCAGCAGGAACTGAACCCACAACCCTGGAGTTACAAGCACCATGCTCTACCAATTGAGACACACAGGACCTGAACAGGGCTGAACCACTTAGAGGTAATTTATAATAAAATAATACCTGGACTCCCAGAATATCTACTCATTCTATACAAAGAGCAGGATACATGACCACCATGTTAATTCAACACCATGGGATTTTAGTTATATTTTGTATAACCCTTTCAATTGTGCTTCACCCTAGTTCCCTGTGGTTGTTCCTTGGTTTATGTTAAAACCTGATGAAGGCAGCTTAGCTAATTACTGTAATGAATGTATTGCATCGGAGCAATAGACTTTCTAAGTGTACGTCTCAAATGGCACCCTATTCCCTATATAGTACACTACTTTTGACCAGGACCCATAGGGTGTCATTTGGGCTCCAAGTGTTTTGTTCTGCAGGCCTGCAGAAGTGTACTTTTTCTGTCTTCTCCAGAAGAACGTTCCTTGGTTGGTTTATATCTGGCTTCTGTGTGACCTGACCAATCCAGTTCCCCCTGTTTAGCACTTTGCTGTGGAGTGAAGAGGATCAGTCTGTGTGTGCGTACCGAATGGCACACTTTTCCCTTCATAGTGCACTACCTTTGACTAGAACCCTATGGTCCCTGGTCAAAAGAAGTTCACTAAATAGGGAATAGGGTGCCATTTGGGACACACAACCTGTGTCTTTTAATACAGGAAGGCAGAGCTAGGAATTCCCAAACAAGAGTCAGGAAACTGTCTGCAGAGGCAGGGAAGAGAGATGGATTATGCTGTCTCCAGCTTTTGGAGTATTTATGAGGAGGATCTTTAACGGTGAATTTCCCTCTCGGGAAGTAACACTATTATACGCAGTATAGTATGAAGCTACCCAAGGTACCTCAGAGGAACATCTGAGTGTAAACAGTATGTTTTTAGGTAACACTTTACTATACAGGGTACACATTAGACAATCATAACACCTTTATGAAACCAGTCATAATACATTTCTGGGTGTTTCAGTATAATTTTTTATTATTTTTTATTCAGGAGATCCTATTGAGATCCGTGATCTCTTTTTCGAATGATAACTGAGTACAAAACATAAACATGAAACAGTAAGAGAGTACAAAATACAATATCAAATTTAATTGCATAATAAATTACAATAATGATGACCATAAACAGTGATACCATACATGTGTGATTGTGTGACTAAAGACTGAGTTAGCGCTCTGAGATTAGGAGTGAATTATAGCTTTAAGGCAAGGTGACTCATCGTGAGAGCTTAGTTTAGTAACCTACCACACTACACCTCACCTCTCTTAAGCCACTTCTCGTCAACAAGCAAACCTCAACAACTGGTAGACGTACTGTGTGATCAGAATCAGGGCACCAATCGTCAACATGAGGATATTGTTCATGTAGGAAATGTTACTCTAATAGCCATTAGGCATTTTCATAACACACATCCTGATGAATGTTAACCATATAATGTCAGGTGGTAGTTCTGCTTCTAGATTGGTCCTGTGAACTTCATGTCTTAAAATCCCTTTAAATCAGGCACTCCATCATTCATTCATTTGTTTAAAGAGAAAATAGTATTGACAGTAGTAAAAGGTATGAATCTGAACGTGTTGTATTCATTAATTTTGTGTGTTAATTGATTTATAACTCTCGAACACACACACACACATGCTTGCGTGCACACACACACACACACACAGACACAGTACACACACACGCTCGTGTGCAGACAACACACACATGCACGCACACACACGCATGCACGCACACGGACGCACACACACGCACGCACACGGACGCACACACACGCATGCACACGCACGCACGCACGCACGCACGCACGCACGCACGCACGCACGCACGCACGCACGCACACACACACACACACACACACACACACACATAAACAGTAAGCTACCCCGAGAGTGAGTGCTGTATTGGGTTTTCTCCAGGAAGTGCGGCTCCTCCAAAGCTCTGGTCAGATGAAAGGCGAAGAGCCATATCGATTGGGCAGTCGGGGGACGGGGAGGGTATGGGGGTTGTGGGGAAGGCGAGCAGCGCCTGCAGTGAGCCTGATGCAGGGCTGCAATCCAGCCAAGGAGTGGGAGGCCAGTGGCGGCGGGGGGGATGCGGGCAGTGGGGGGTATGGGGGTAGTGAGCTGTCGCTGAGCCCCCGTGGCTCACCCGTAACCCCCCAGCCCCCGTTGCACACTCCTCCACAATATGCAGTCTACTGTTGTTGATGAGGACTGTCAGAGCCGTGCATCATGGCTCAGGGGCAGGGATAGTGCTGACCCCAAGACTGCCTCGCATCCATATTGCACACCGCATATACACACACACATAGGATACACACACACATACACACATCCACACACACACATCCCGACACAGTGCACACACAAGATCCAATTATACAGTAATTTTCCTCTCTAAAAAATGATTTGAATCATTGCATTAATGCACCAAAACTGTAAGATCTATACTACAGCGACAATTCTACAAATAAAAATTGGAATAAAATTCCATTCTCATGTGCACATCTCATAAATGTGAGAAAAATATATTCCAGTGTGGTGGATTGGTGTCACTGATTATTTTGGCAAATCCTGATTTGGATGAGGTGGTGGTATGATATGACTGGGCTGATTGTATACTAGACTTTTCAGAAGGGGATGGGCTGGGTTTTGAACTTGTCTGCTACTCGTTAGTCAAATTTAAAAGCCTTTGATCCCAGCACCAAATTGAGTAGCTGGCTAGAGCTGAAATTATCATTAGATAGCATATATTAAAGGTTTTAGAATTATGAATTTCTCATACCACACATGTTGCTTCAATGGTCTGAAAATTATACAGCTAAAAATGCCAATATGGCATTAACTAGCAGTGACTAAAGTTCGCTAAAGTCTGTTTAAAGAAAACCGAACCATGGATTACGGTTTCTCTACAGAACTACTTTCAGGGTGAGGAACCTTCGAACATTAAGTTGTAAAATACTGAACTTCCTCCTTAAACTGACCATTATGACAGTGACCATGCTAAATGTACTTTTACATACAGGATTGGGCATATCAGAAGTAATTTGTGCAATGTTATGGTTTATGGAGGCCAAATTCAGCCCAAAAATATTGAAAAATGTGTTTTTCATAGAACTATCTCAAGGGATTGAATGTTGTTTGCACAAATTCAGCAGACTACTCATGTTATAAAAAATATGTAGTTTTCACATTGAAACCAACCGTCTTTTCATTAATGCCTACAGGAATATTCAGAGGCTTTTATTACTTGGTAATTACTGTGGAATAAAAACGATTACAAGCACTACAAACAAGCAACTATGCCTCCATCTCTAATCCTCTAGCATCGTGATGAAAACAACAGTTATGATGTGTAATTAAAAACACTTAAGAAGGTATTATTTTACCAATGCTTTCCAAACTCCTTGATTCCCTAAACTCCTTTTCGTGTGGAGTCGGTGTGGGGCGTGACCGCTGAGCTGTGACGCCCCGGGGGATAGATCGGCCAGGGCGGCTCTCTAATTGAAACGTGTCAGCGACTCATCGACGTCTTGGCTCCGGTTTCAGGGCTATCTCAAACCGCAGTGCTGATTGCTGGTTTCAAATCGCACGGAACAAAACTCAATATCGGCCGGGATATCAGGAAATGTATTCTTTGCAAGCAGATATTAACTCTTTACAAAGCCGATTTGATGTTTGTTGTAGGTTGGAGGCGCTCAGGTGTGAACAGTACATTTAATTGGTCCTTCTTCAGCACTCCAAGACAAACTTTGTGACACTAGCAGCATATGCATTTAACAACATTAAAGGTGTTGTCTTTTTTAAAGACACACTTGTTAAAGGGATAGTTCAATTATTTTACGTATTTAGATATGTTCAGTACCAGTCAAAAGTTTGGACACACCTACTCATTCAAGGGTTTTTCTTTATTTTTACTATTTTCTACATTGTAGAATAATAGTGAAGACATCAAAACTGTGAAATAACACATATGGAATCATGCTGTAACCAAAAAAGTGTTAAACAAATCAAAATATATTTTATATTTGAGATTCTTCAAAGTTGCAACACTTTGTCTTAATGACAGCTTTGCACTCTCTTGGCATTCTCTCAAATCAAATCATATATTATTGGTCACATACACATGTTTAGCACACATGTACACATGTTTAGCGGGTGTAGGGTCGAGCTTCATGAGGTAGTCACCTGGAATGATTTTCCAACAGTCTTGAAGGAGTTCCCACATATGCTGAGCACTTGTTGGCTGCTTTTCCTTCACTCTGCGGTCCAACTCGTCCCAAACCATCTCATTTGGGTTGAGGTCAGGAAATTGTGGAGGCCAGGTCATCTGATGCAGCACTCCATCACTCTTCTTCTTGGTAGCCCTTACACAGCCTGGAGGTGTGTTTTGGGACATTGTCCTGTTGAAAAACAAATGATAGTCCCACTAAGCGCAAACCAGATGGGATGGCGTATCGCTGCAGAATTCTGTGGTAGCCATGCTGGTTAAGTGTGCCTTGAATTCTAAATAAATCACTGACAGTGTCAACAGCAAAGCACCCCCACACCATCACACCTCCTCCATGCGTCACGGTGGGAACCACACATGCGGAGGTAATCCGTTCACCTACTCTGCGTCTCACAAAGACACGGCGGTTGGAACCAAAAATCTAAAATTTGGACTCATCAGACCAAAGGACAGTTTTCCACTAGTCTAATGCCCATTGCTCATGTTTCTTGGCCCAAGCAAGTCTCTTCTTATTATTGGTGTCCTTTAGTAGTGGTTTCTTTGCAGCAATTTGACCATGAAGGCCTGATTCACATAGTCTCTTCTGAACAGTTGATTTTGTGTTGTGCCTGTTACTTGAACTCTGTGAAGCATTTGGGCTGCAATCTGAGGTGCAGTTAATTTGCTGATTTCAGAGGCTGGTAACTCTAATGAACTTATCCTCTGCAGCAGCGATAACTCTGGGTCTTTCCTTTCCTGTGGCGGTCCTCATGAGAGCCAGTTTCATCATAGTGTTTGATGGTTTTTGCGACTGCACTTGAAGAAATTTTCTAAGTACTTGAAATTTTCCGCATTGACTGACCTTCATGTCTTAAAGCAATGATGGACTGTCGTTTCTCTTTGCTTATTTGAGCTGTTCTTGCCAATATGGAATTGGTATTTTACCAAATAGGGCTATCTTCTGTATACCACCCTTACCTTGTCACAACACAACTGATTGTCTCAAACGCATTAAGAAGGAAAGAAATTCCACAAATTAACTTTTAACAAGGCAAACCTCTCAATTGAAATGCATTCCAGGTGACTACCTCATGAAGCTGGTTGAGAGAATGCCAAGAGTGTGCAAGGCTGTCATCAAGGCAAAGGATGGCTACTTGAAGAATCTCAAATTTAAAATATATTTTGATCTGTTGAACACTTTTTTGGTGACTATGATTCCATGTGTTATTTCATAGTTTTGATGTCTTTACTATTATTCTACAATGTAGAAAATAGTACAAATAAAGAAAAACCCTTGAATGAGTAGGTGTGTCCAAACTTGACTGGTACTGTATTTCTGAACTATATCTTTAATTCCTGTTTCAATCCTGTTTCAATCTTATATCCAAATGGAAGAAAAGACTGACAGTTCATTAAAAAAAAATCTAAAATATTTTGAAGCTTTTGTTTATTTACAGCCAGGGCTAGCCTATAACATTTTAGTAAGGCAAGAAAATGCCAAACGTTATGTTGATTCTTGGTTGGGGGCCAACCAACATTGACATTAAAGACTAATACTTTCCACACATATTTGCTAGAAGAAGCGCAAGGATGTCTATTTCCTTGTTGGTTGGCTATCTTGGCAACCATTCATAGGCTATTTGAAACAAGTGAGACAATGTATGTTTGTTTGTCATAACCTTATTTTGGTTTTATTGGCCGTTGAATAGACCTAAGGACTGACCATTTTAATTAGGGTTATTCCAATATTTGAAAAATAATTTAATTTCAAATCTGTAAATGGATTCTCTTGAAGGCTAGCCTAGTATTATCTGAGGTTGGCTGATGGCGCTGCTACCTTTCAAATATGGTGAACCCTTTGAAAAATGGATTGCCGAAGAGATAAGAAATCATTTATGTTCCTATCACTGCCTCGCACAAATATGGAGGGGAATAACAGGAGGCTACTGAGGGGAGGACAGCTCATAAAAATGTCCGGAAAGAAGCGAATGGAATGGCATCAAACACATAGTTGTATTTGATACCATTCCACTAATTCCGCTCCAGCCATTACCACGAGCCAGTCCTCCCTAATTAAGGTGCCACCAACCTCCTGTGTGGGGAATATTGTGCCAATAACTCCCACAAACTTAGAGAGGCACGCTATATTTTACTGCACAAATTATTAACAGAGCTTCTACTGAGGTGGAAAGGGAACACATTGTGTTTTATACCAATAGGGGCTGGTTGGAGGACACATGAGGCCATGGTAATTTTTGCTTGATAAAGACTGGAAAGGTCAAATTTTCGAATCATAGAACAAACTATTGACATTTTGATCATTGATTAAAATACCTACAAAGATTTCACTTACCTCCTTACATGTTTGTTTTTCTCTAAGCTTCCTTGTTTAATTCTATGGTTGCTTTTCATACGATACATTTGGTGTGTGTTCTTGCATGCTTTTGAGTGAGTGTGTACAGAATGTGTGTTCTTGCAGGCATGCTTGAGTGTGTGTGCTTGCGCAGGGTCAGACTACCGTATTTGGGGCCCCACGGCACCATACTCCAGGCGGCCCCGTCATGGCAAATTGTTTAGAATTGCAGGAAATTAGCTATAAAACTGCAACAACAAAATAATTGGGGGGAGGGAAACTGATTTTGCCATGGTGCAAAGAGTAACATGTGCAGTTTTATAATGCTATTTCTTCACATTTTGTCATAAGGCGAAGAGAAAAATGTGCACTTTTAGAGCGAATTTCCTGCAATTCTAAACATTTTGCCATGAGGCTGAGAGAAAATGTTGCAGTTTTAAAGCTAATTTCCTGCAATTCTACACATTTTGCTATCATATGCTATCTGACATGTTCAACCTCTCCCTGACCCAGTCTGTTATACCTACATATTTCAAGCAGACCATGGGGGGGCTGGTAGCCTAGTGGTTAGAGCGTTGGGCAAGTAACTGGAAGGTTGCTGGATCGAATCCTTCAAGCTGATAAAGGTACAAATCTGTCGTTCTGCCCCTGAGCAAGACAGTTAACCCACTGTTCCCCGGGCGCCGAAGATGTGGATGTCGATTAAGGCAGCCCCACCTCTCTGATTCAGAGGGGTTGGGTTAAATGCGGAAAATACATTTCAGTTGGTCAACTGACTAGGTATCCCCCTTTCCGTAGTCCCTGTGCCCAAGAACACCACAGTAACCTGTCTAAATGACTATCACCCCATAGCACTTACATGAAATGCTTTGAAAGGCTGGTCATAACTCACATCCACACCATGGACCTACTCCAATTGTACAGATCCACAGATGATGCAATCTCTATTGCACTCAACACTGCCCTTTCCCACCTGGACTAGAGGAACACCTATGTGAGAATGCTGTTCATTGACTACAGCTCAGTGTTCAACACCATAGTACCCTCAAAGTTCATCACTAAGCTAAGGACCCTGGGACTGAACACCTCCCTCTGCAACTGGATCCTGGATTTCCTGAGGGGCCGTCCCCAGGTGGTGAGGGTAGGGAACAACACATCCTCCACCATGACCCTCAACATGGGGGCCCCTCGGGTGTGCGTTATTCGTCCCCTCCTGTTCTCCCTATTCACCCACAACTGCATGGCTGCTCACAACACCATCATTAAGTTTGCTGACGACATGACTGTGGTAGGCCTGGTCACCGACGACAATGAGACAGCCTATAGGGAGGAGGTCAGACAGTATAGTGCAAGGAGGACAACCTCTCAATGTTGGCAGGACAAAGGAGCTGATTGTGGATTACACCCAAGGAGGGCAGAGCACGCCCCCATTAACATCGACAGGGCTGTAATGGAGCGGGTGGAGAGCTTCAAGTTCCTCGGTGTCCACATCACTGAGGATCTATTATGGTCCACTCCACACACGTCAACACAGTCTTGAAGAGGGCACGACAACGCGTCTTCCCCCTCAGGAGGCTGAAAAGATTTGGCATGGGCCATCAGTTCCTCAAAAAGTTATACAGTTGCGCCATTGAGAGCATCTTGACTGGCTGCATCACCGCTTGGGTAGGGCAACTGCTTGGCATCCAACCGCAAGGCACTACAGAGGGTAGTGCGTACGGCCCAGTCCATCACTGGGGCTGAGCTCCTTGCCATCCAGAACCTCTATACCAGTCAGAGTCAGAGGAAGGCCCTAAAAATGGTCAAAGATGCCAGCCACCCCAGTCATAGAATGTTTTCTCTGCTACCGCACAGGAAGTGGTACTGATGCACCAAGTCTGGAACCAACAGGATCCTGAACAGCTTCTAACTCCAAGCCATAAGACTGCTAAATAGTTAGTTAAATAGTTACGAAATAGATACCCGGACTATCTACATTGCCCCTTTTTGCACTAACTTTTTTTGACTCATCACATACGCTGCTGCTACTGTTTATTATCTATCCTGTTGCCTAATCACTTTATTCCTAGTTATATGTACATTTCTTGGTACTGGTACCCCCTCTATATAGCTGAGCTATTTTTACTCATTGTGTATTTATTATTATTTGTATTGTTATGTGCTATTACTTTTCTATTATTTCTCTATTTTCTTTCTCTCTGTGTTGTTGGGAAGGGCTGTAAGTAAGCATTTCACTGTTAGTCTACACCTGCTGTTTATGAAGCATGTGACAATTAAAATTGAATTTGATTTGTGTGTGTGTGTTCTTGCAGGAGGAAGGGGGGTTCCACGGGAAAAAGGTTGGGTGTCCTTGCCTCTGTTTGCGTTGACAGCTACAGACGCTGGTCTAAAATGAGTATCCTCCTGGGCTGCTTGCCTGCCTGGCCGTCCAGAAAGGAAATAAATCCATTTGGAAGAGCAGCCGTGTGGGATCACACAGACAGCATCCTGACCCTTTAGATCCTGCCAGAGAGACGAAAGGCGCCGGCACGACAGCAAAAACTCTATGAGCCTCTGCGGGTCCTGTTACAGCGTCCGCTCGCTGTGCTGAAATATTGGAAGTCAAAGAGCTCTCTTGGTGCCACTGTCAGTTTAATCTGGAACCACATTTTGGATGTCTTTGGAAGAGCAAATCAGTGAGCTTTCAGGCGAAGGCGGTAAAAATGTATGTTTTATAAGGACAGCCAGGAAACACACACAGACAACATTCTACCTATTTTTGTACTAATGGTTTACCTTGTGGGGACACTTATGACCTTGCCTACTTGAACCAGGACAAGAACCTATCAAGCTCAAATTGGTGCCAAAGTCTGGGGGACACATTTATTTGGTGGGGGCAATAAGATAAGAGGCTTATAAAATTGTGCAAGCAAGAAATTCAAAACAGTTCTCTAAATAGTTAATTACTGACGCCGTGTCTCAGACAGTGTCTGGCTATCGATTGGGGAGAGAGATGGAGGGAGAGACGCCGCTTTTTCCAATAGGGGTAGGCCTATATTGCAGCTCATGTCTGAAAGGCTGGCTCTAAGCACTAGGGGTGGGCTCTCACTCTGTGATGGTTTTCCAGTGAGTATTTGTCAGGTCAGACTGTGCACCGCCCGGGGGTCTCCGCTCCTCTCCCCGGGTTATTTATTGCCTCTCTCCCCCGCCGGCAGCGCAGCGGCTCTGGGGCCGCTGCCAACAACCGCGCAGAGGCAGGGGCGTCATTAGGGGGGATCTGTATGGCCGACGTGGAGTGAATAAACAAAACGCCATTCACTGAATATTTTATTGAGAAAACACAGAATTTTATTGTCATTTATATTTGAACAAAACTATAATTGAATCCCATTTCTTTCGGTGAAAAAAGATGGTGTCCTAGTAGCACATGCGATCAAAAGTGATGTTTTAATTATGTCCACACATGGATATAGAATGAAAGAGAAAGAACAAGAGGGTGGTGGTGGTTGAACAATAACGAAATCATACGCCCAATAACAGCCAACCCTCTTCAGAGAACTGCTGGAGGCCGAGATGTTGCCATGTCAGTCGGAGTTTGGGGGAACCCCTCCAAGGTGGGTGTCTGGGTGCAGTAATGCAATGGAGCCAATGAGTCACAGGCTGGGAGTGGGTGTGAGGGGGCATGGGTATCCCCGATATGACAGTGATGACAGGGTTCCCCAGGGCTCTCCTAAAGGTCCACCCCAGCACCCTTATCGAGACCGGAGCCCACATTTCCACAGAGGCGTTTCTGAGGTGACGGGGGCGAAAAGAGAGAATTAAAATAAAACGTTCACCTACTAAGTCGCCTTCCTAGAAACAGTTGTTCATTCTACCTTGAAGGTCCGTTGCTTATGCAAGGTTTTGTTCCTGCCTGTTACTATAATACCCTGGTTGATTAGATGTAGTCTACATTTAGAGACACTGGAGAAATTAGCATACCACACCATTTTGTAATATTGCTATGAACCAAGGCATGATATCTACAGTCTTTACAGATCAGATATCATCATCACCGTCATCTATGGTTCAGATTAGTTAAAAGGCACTTTTGATTTAGGCCGGGATTCAATCCGATCGCGCTTTGACTATTTAGGCCTACGTTTTAAAGGCAATGCTCCCACGTTCGCAGAGACCGCATTCACGGAAAGGCTGCATTTATTTCAAGTTTCAACGTTTATTCACCACATGCACAAGATACAACAGGTGTAAAACAGTACAGTGAAATGAGAGAGCTCTTTCCCAGAAATGCTGTGATTGTGAGTGGGTAGAGACCTGTGGATGGGCATAGAGTCTGTGTGGATAGTCTGTGGGAGAGGGAGAGCAGTAGTTGTTAGCCATTTAACAGTGTTATGACCAGGGGATAGAAGTTGTTTATGAGTCTGTTGGTCTGAGCCTTGATGCACCGGTACCGCCTGTTGGGCTGGAATATGGCGAACAGTCCATGTGGCTTAGGTTGGCTCAGCCAGAAGATACATTTAAATGTCAAGAGCGCAATAACGCAGATCTACCGCTGATCAGATTGAATCCCGGCTTTATAACTTGACCCACCGCTAACAGAAGACACGCACTACACGACCAAAGGTATGTGGACACTTGCTCGTCAAACATCTCATTCCAAAATCATGGGCATTAATGTAGAGTTGGTCCTAATTTGCTGCTATAACAGCCTCCACTCTTCTGGGAAGGCTTTCCGCTAGATATTAGAACATTGCTGCGGGGACTTACGCCCATTCAGCCACAAGAGCATTAGTGAGATGGGCGATAAGGCCTTGCCTTATGGGCGTTCCAATTCATTCCAAAGGTGTTTGATGGGGTTGAGGTCATAGCTCTGTGCAGGCCAGTCAAGTTCTTCCACAACAATCGAGACAAACCATTTCTGTGTGGACCTCGCTTTGTGCACAGGGGTATTGTCATGCTGAAACAGGAAAGGGCCTTCCCCAAACTGTTGCCAAAAAGTTGGAAGCACAGAATTGTGTAGAATGTCATTGATGGATGTAGCGTTAATATTTTCCTTCACTGCAACTAAGGGGCCTAGCCCGAACCATGAAAAACAGCCCCAGACCATTATTCCTCCTCCACCAAACGTTACTGTTGGCACTATGCATTGGGGCAGGTAGCGTTCTCCTGGCATCCGCCAAATCCAGATTCGTCCGTCGACTGCCAGATGGTGAAGCGTAATTCATCACTCCAGAGAAAGCGTTTCCACTGCTCTAGAGTCCAATGACAGCGAGCTTTACACCACTCCAGACGACACTTGGCATTGCGCATGTTGACATTAGGCTTGTGTGTTGCTGCTCGGCCATGGAAACTCATTTCATTAAGCTCCTGACGAACAGTTCTTGTGCAGACGTTGCTTCCACAGGCAGTTTGGAACTCGCTAGTGAGTGCTGTAACCGAGGACAGACGGTTTTTACGTGCTACGCCCTTCAGCACTCGGCAGTCCTGCTCTGTGAGCTTGTGTGGCCTACCACAGAAATTTGATGAACGGACTTGTTGGAAAGGTGGCATCTTATGACGGTGCCATGTTGGAAGTCACTGAACTCTTCAGTAAGGCCATTCTACTGCGAATGTTTGTCTATGCAGATTGCATGGCTGTGTGCTCAATTTTATACACGTGTCAGCAATGGGTGTGGCTGAAATAGCCGAATCCACTCATTTGAAGGAGTGTGTGTGTGTGTGTGTGTGTGTGTGTGTGTGTGTGTGTGTGTGTGTGTGTGTGTGTGTGTGTGTGTGTGTGTGTGTGTGTGTGTGTGTGTGTGTGTGTACAGTATATGGGTACGTATGTGTGCATGCATGTTTTTGCTTATAGGTGTATAACCCAAGCAGTAGAGCTATCCAGCAATGCTTTATCTATGGCCCTCTGCGCCCGGGCCCCTTTGCAGTGCATAGCTCCTTCCTTTGCGTGACAGGGGGCATTCGGTGTGATTTATATGCGTCTGACACACAGGACTTTGGGCCCAACCTCTGCTGTGGAATGGCTATTCCATGTGGTGGTGTGGAGAATGGATAAACCTGGGTGGTGATAAGTTGACGGGTCAGGGCCTGGAGTGCTGATCCGGGATCAGTTTTGCCTTTCAGATCATAATGAATAAGAATATATGTATCAATAAGAATATATGTATCAGCGGGACCTGATTCTAGATCAGCTTTGAGTACCGTTCCTGATGTGACTTTCTACTCTGATTTTTCTTTAGGTCCATTGGATCATGCCCTTGCCCTCTTCAATGGAAGATATTACCACTATGGGACTATGTGAAGGCGAACAGCACGTACAGGTCTTTCTATCCATTATCTAATTGCACTCACGCCTTTGTTCATTTCACAACAACCTGTGTGGGATTAGATTTGTATGTGATTGGTATTTGTAGGTAATATATGTTTGGTAAGGTCAAACACACAACATTTAGCCTGGTGTGTTTGATTTGAAGCTTCACAAATGCAGGCAGATTCTGAGAAATTGCTGATATTTTGACTTAACAAATGTGATGAATAAAATCTTCTATTCTTTATGATATCCTTTCCAGATATTTAAAATGGCCATAGTTTTCTCAAAGGAGAGTGACCATTACAGTAGTGGGAAGATGATTACAAAGAGTACAAGACAAATATTGACTTCAAGCACTGAGGGCACAACAGAGAACACCCACCACATTCTGAACCTCAGAGGTTGTGAAGGGTAGAACTATGAGCAAAGACCAATTAAAGAGAATGATCATATATGTGTTCAAAGCTGTTGTTGAATTGAATGGAATATAATCTATAGGCCTGTACGTGTTTGCTTGTTGTTGCGAGACAATGGGGCCTACTTCTATGTTAGCATAGCCTATCAAAAAATGTATCCCTACCTTGGTAGGCCTAACCATCAACTGACATTGAATTTTATTGTTTCAATATGTATTGTTGTTGTAGGCTATATGTACCTGCTGATATATGAACATGAATATTATAATCATTTAAGAATAGGGAAATATTATAATCCGTAGGCTACAGTATGTGTCAGGAATATGTGACTGTGTTTAGGCTATATTTTGCGCAATAATGACGTCCGTCGCGCACCCCCCTTCAAGTTTTCGCGCTCGCAAAACCTCGGCTGTTTAAATGGGCCAAGTTTAGAAGCGGCGGAGAGTGCAAATCTTGTTTGGTCTGGGTCTGTGAACTTCACCGTGACTTTAACGATATAGCCTACACAGGGTTAAAAAACAACTATTTCAAAGGTCCCATCAGTTGAATTTGTTCCACGCAAATACTTTGAAATAATTTGAAAAATAGGGAAGTTTGCAATGCTCAGATAGCCAGAGGCTCTAGTTTTATGGCATATGGAAAGTATGTAGCAAAGGAGCCTATACCTGCATCTTTTTGTACTACTTCTAATACTTCAAATAAGACGTTGTATAGCCTAGTATTGTTTATTATTCAGGTAGACACCGTCTTGCGTAATACCAGCATATTGGAAGGCACAATGACTGTAAACTTGTTAATTGCAATAAATAAAGGCCGGTAAAATAAGAGAAACCAACATCATAACAATAGGCTTACTGTTTAGAAAATACTAAACTGAAGAGACATGTGGGGAAGTGTCAATGATCATTGTGGATAACGTGATGTCCATGGCTAAGGTATGACCACTCCAACGTGTCAGGTATTAGTAGCGCAAGTCCGATTAAAAGTGGTAGGCAGAAGCGCGGGTGGTAGGCAGGAGCGCGGCGAGAACCGTCATGCGAGTGGTGAGTGGTGGAGTGTGGCGGCAGAGAGCGCGGCGACTACAGAGAGCTGGAAACTAGTGAATGGCAATCTGTCGGGGAAGTTCAACAGACCGCTGTCACAGAGCGACACCGGAGCCCTGCCTAAAACAAAGTGTCTCGTCTTCAAGTCTGGGGCGGCTGACCAACTCCGAAAAGAGGACACACAAGTTGGTCGGACTAGCTGCTAATCACTTGTTACCGGCGCTTCGCTCCCAGTAACATGCCTGCCATCAAAAAGGAGAGACTGGATGGGGACGTATTGGCATTGGCTGCCTTCAACCAGTCCGAATACCTGGCCCCTTTAAATGACACCGCTATCACTGTGGTGACCCCGCACCCACCGCAGTACGACCATATTTTCGGCCATCACCGCTTGTACTTGGGGCTCCACGACTCGGCACTGCATCACCAGCACCTTCACCATCACCCGGACGACTTAATGCTGGAGAGGTTTTCCTCCATCCCCGACTTTCAGCCGTTTTTTGAGAACGGGGAACCATGCATCGAGGTGGAGTGCGGGGAGAACAAGGCTTTACTATACATTAACAAACTGTGCCAAGGTAGTAAGGGACCCTCAATCAAATACCGGGGCGAGTGGCTCACCCCGAATGAGTTCCAGTTTGTCAGTGGAAGGGAGACCGCCAAAGATTGGAAACGAAGTATAAGGCACAAAGGTAGGCAACATAAAACATTATGTATACCTTTTTTTAAGTATGTTCATTTTGAGGAGGATACCCAATTTAAGGTTTTTGTCATTGTTTGGTGAGTGGAAATTCGGTTTCCCTAGTTTGGTTCTGCGTTTCGTAGTTAAAGGGTTACTCAGCAGTACACCAACTACAGCGCGTAAGAAGAGAGATGAGAAAAGCACATACCCTCACTCTATCTTCACAGGCAGCGACCATTCGCAAAACGGGGCGTAAGGAGTCGTGGACTAAGGTGAAAAACGTTAATATTTGGGTACAGAATTGTTTAAACAGTATATGGCAGTTGATAGACGTTGCGGGTATCATTCCGTTGAGTGTTGGGTATATCAGAAGGATAAATGGGTGTTGACACCTCAAAAGACCAGAATGATGTTGGAGACAGGGAACGAAATTATTTGACTTGAAGTTGTAGGCTATTCCTTACTCTTTTGGTTATTTTGGGTAGATTATGTTTGCGTTGCAACTATCCAAAATAATGATGTTATTGGCCGGCTACTATTTTGGTTTCAAAAGTTATACATTGGCTCAGACAAAACAAACGTACCAGAAGATGTTTATTAATTGATTTATTATTAGAACAATGAATATTATTGACTAACTTCGGGATTATTTTAATAATTACCCATTATTGCGCTGGCCGCGTGCGCACTTATTTTAGAACCTCACCTCACCCCAAGTTCTGTTGGGAGAGGGTGTTGCCCTCAGGCAAAACATGCTAGCCTGATAAAAGATAGTTTCATATCTGAGATTAGATACAATGACAATAGCCTACTGTCATGTATCTTAACACACGGGGCTCAACTAGAACTCATCGGTGAAACTAGGTAATTTAGTTTGAAAAACTGGCAATTCCAAATGTAATGTTTATGTTTTAGTTTTGGATTCGTGATTATTCAACAATTATCCACATTTTGTGTTGCACAAACTGTTTTATTGATGTTTATGTGTAGACTCTGTTAACATAGTCTTATGTTCGCTAGACAAATATATTGGCCTATATAAGGCTCTTGAAGGTCCTGTCATTTGTAATCACCTCCATGTGTAGGTTATTACATGCCATTGATTTAAAGTTGCTGATATCAATGGGTCCTGTATAAGTATGGTTTATTTTTGTATTATAACTCGTTCTAACTCTCTCTCTCACTCTTTCTCTCTCTCAGGGAAAAGTTTAAAGACCCTTATGTCCAAAGGAATCTTACAGGTACATCCTCCAATCTGTGATTGCCCTGGGTGTCGAATTTCGTCTCCAGTGGTAAGATTATGGTTTCATCAGCATTTCAATTCTTACATCTGTTTTCCTTGCTTTATCATTGGTTTAAAACTGTATGTTGCATTGCTGATTCCAATTGTCTGTGATGACGACTGGGCTAAAAGCTTGCTCTAAACTACATTTTATTTTTATTGAGACACAGAGTAAGCAGCATTGGTCTTAAGCAATCTGCCTTTTGTGACAGAATTTATTCAGAATAATATTGGTCTATAATGCTCAATGCTTGGGTGATTACAGCTGTGAGTCTTTCTGGGTAAGTCTCTAAGAGCTTTGTACACCTGGATTGTACAATTTTAACACATTATTCTTTTTTTAATTCTTCAAGCTCTGTCAAATTGGTTGTTGATCATTTTCAAGTCTTGCCATAGATTCTCAAGCCGATTTGAGTCAAAACTGTAACTTGGACACTCAGGAACATTCAATGTCGTCTTAGTTAGCAACTCCAGTGTATATTTGACCTTGTGTTTTAGGTTATTGTCCTGCTTAAAGGTGAATTTGTCTCCCAGTATCTGGTGGAAAGCAAACTGAACCAGGTTATCCCCTAGGATTTTGCCTGTGCTTAGCTCTATTCTGTTTCTTTTTATCCTAAAAAACTCCCTAGTCCTTGTCAATGACAAGCATATCCATAACATGATTCAGCCACCACCATGCTTGAAAATATGAAGAGTGGTACTCAGTGATGTGTTGTGTTGGATTTGCCTCAAACATAATACTTTGCATTCAGGACATAAAGTTAATTTCTTTGCCACATTATTAGGAGTTTTAATTTAGTGCCTTATTGCAAACAGGACGCATGTTTTGGAATATTTTTATTCTGTACAGGCTTCTTTTTTTTCACTCTATTTAGGTTAGTATTGTGGAGTAACTACAATGTTGTTGAACTATCCTCAGTAATCTCCTATCACAGCCATTAAACTCGGTAACTGTTTTATTAAAATCACCATTGGTCTCATGGTGAAATCCCTGAGTGGTTTCCTTCCTCTCCGGCAACTGACTTAGGAAGGACACCTGTATCTTTGTAGTGAATCTGTGTTTGAAATTAACTGCACGATTGAGGGACATTACAGGAAATTGTATGTGTGTGGGGTACAGAGATGAGGTAATCATTCAAAAATCATGTTAAACACTATTATTGCACATATTTAAAGATATTTTGCCAAATTTTCATATTTCAATACAATATTTCAGAAGAATTGTAATACAAAAAATTATTATATGTGTGTTTACGTTCAACTGGTAAAAGTTGATTGCGATATTATTAAGGGGGAAAAACACCATATGAGGGTATGGTGCCTGGCCTGAAGTTTTTGTTCTGTTGGTTGAGTATGCACGTCTTTATGTCATTATTCACAGATATATACACAACATTGAAATCAACACTGGCTCAAACCACAACATGAAGCCGAGATTGAATGGCCCAATTCTAGTCCAAGTTAATAAGTACCGTAATATGAATGGGCGACTAGTCAGGCTCCCTTTTGCTAGATTGGTCTCATTCTCATGGCTCTTCTGTCCATTGCTGCGTTTCCTCTCCTAGCTGTTTCACTGGGCTGTGTTCGCCATGCCGTCCCCGTTCAGCTGAGCTAATGGCATTATGCCATGCAGGTTGTGAGGCGTCACAGGTGTGGTGTCTGTGCCAGTGTGCTGGCTTTGAGCGAGCACGTTGCTGGCTCACCGTTGCCGACTCACCGTCGCCAAATCTGTTCACACAGGTGCAGTGTGTGTGTGTTTTTTTTTTATCACTACGGAGTGCATCTGTCATCGCTCCAAAGCTCTAATCTTGAGGGCGTAAGAGGCTTAGCGAGCTACTGAGCGTGGCTACTGCTGATTTTTGTTTGTGAGGCACGCAAGGCAAAAGCGGTTTAGATAAGCTGGAGGTGTTTGAGTGATACAGGTAAACTGGTGACGTTTTCTTCACAGCCAAGAATACAGATACACGCTACTACCACATAGGGTTCATGAAAACAAAATTACAAATGGAATGCATTGGCTAAAAAGAGAGTTCTGGGAGAATACATACGTAGATTTGTTTTGGGGGGAATTTAACATCAAATGTTATACTGCAGCTGAACAGTGGCACAATACATTTTGTCGGGTTGTCTGCAAATTGTCTTTCTTTAAAAAGAAAGTTTGTCATTTCTACTGACAGTAAATTAACAGTCATAGAGTGACATGACTCAAGTAACTTGCCAGGAGTTGGCTTTCTGAGTCCTGACACAAAAGCCTATTGTAATCGTACTGTTTATAGCAGTGTGCACACCTCTTTGTTGTCAGTGCCTGTTCTTTGCTTAGCCAGAAATGGCAGGCTTTTCCCTACAGATGTGCTTGTCTGATGGCTTGTGATGGTGCCTCATTCTATCTATTGTTTATGAGCAGTGCGGGTTCCTGTGAATTGTTTTCACAAACCAAAGATGGGATTTCAACAGATTTGAAATTACTGCTGAAAAACACATTGTAGGCTTACCTGTATCTCACAAATGAACATCTTATCATCTTATTTATGGCATCCTTGGCACAGCAGAAGGTAATACATTGTAGACAGCCTCCTGTTTGGCAATCAAGTAGCTGAAAGTGGCACGGGTTGAAAAGCCATGATAATGTTGGATGACAGTATGGTACTGTTGTGCTGAGTGTGTCCAAACCTATAGTTTTCCCCAGTTTCGCTTTCGCTTTCGCTCGCTCTCTCTCTCTCGCTCTCGCTCTCTCGGGAGGTAGAGCTACAGAGGCTACCCTAGTGAATAACAAACGCAAGCACACAGCACAGCACATAGTGTCGGCGGGTTCACGAGAGGTGTGGAGGAGAAGGGAAGGCAGCGGGGCTTGTCTCGCCTGTCTCGGCGTCTTCCTCCCCCGTGCCGCCCTCCGCCGAATGGTACACACTAGCACTCTCTCTGTGATGAGAGTGTGGCAACGACCCAGTCGCCTGGCATAGAAAATGATCTCACACACATGCGGGTATGCGCGCACCCACCACACTAATACAGAGCATATTCACACTGTAACAATTGAGCAATTTTGAGCCATTTTCATTGTTTTGTGTTATGCTCTACCATACTAGGCCTATAATACAGTATACTGTTTTGTTAACAGTTACTGTCACTATTGAGATATATACCGTTTTTGCATGGAAACACTGTGTGTACTGTAGATGAGACAAAAGTGTATGTTGATAAAGTGATGATGCCCGAGAAGCCGGTGTTTGGAGGATATATTGGCACGGGTGGTCGAGGTCCGGCAAACCATGTCAATAAATCCTCCAAACACCGGCTTCGAGGGCATTATCACTTTTATACAACGGGTTACCAACATACTCAAATAATGATTGACACATTATCATAAATGTTTTTTATTTTGATGAATTTATTCATACTATTTCATCCTTCCACGAGATATAGTCCCGACACAAATCTGGGGTTGCTACCCAAGCCAGCTGATCGTTCGTTCTATCGGTTCGGTTGCTAGAGACTCGACCTAGTCTTTCAGTCTTTTTGTTCTGTGTCTATGAACGCGACCCAGTCATTAGTTCTAAATGTTCTATTGCCATACTGACTGGCAACGTTTTTATCCCTTGCTTGCTAGCTAGCCAGCCAACTACGGCTAACTTACAGTAATGTCAAACAGTGCAGCCAGAATAACAGCAAAGTAGCTGCACTTGCATTTGTTTAAACTGTTTTCTAGAGACATTTATTTGGATACATCCATAACAATGAGCTAATGAGGTGCGATTTTGCCTGGCATAGAAAATGTGCTCACTCGTCAGGACACTGTTGTTCAGAGGAGCTAGCCAACAACACCGCTAACACAATCACTTCAAACTGACCTTTTTTCAATTGACATTTCTTTGTATATGTCCATAAAAATGATGGCAGTTGATTCATTATTCGGACTGGCTGAGAAACGCTGCCTGTCTGTCTGTCTCATCCCAACACGTTCATTACTATGGGACAGACAAAGATCCAATTTGAATATTGAAACAATGTTGCAAATGTCGGAGAGACAGACAGCAAGGTTTGTACAAATCTCCACTGTTGAAAACGAAATGTTAGTCTAAAAGAAATGTGAGATAATGTCTAGATTCATTTATAGTGGAGAACAAGTTTATAAATTGCTTGGCTGGGCTGATGAGACAGTGGATTGCACAGTCAGATGGAACAGAGTAAATAGGCATTTTAACGTCATAGATTTAGCCAGCGGTAACTTGTGGAAAAGACACAGGCTGGAATGCGGTTTTAACCAATCAGCATTCAGGATTAGACCCACCCATTGTATAATTGACAAATGCCTGGTTTGTCTGCTTGTATTTCATATACTGAGGTTATAATGTTGAGGTATGACATACATGAATAAAATAGAACATGTTAATAAAGCCATGTTTTGCTTGTAGCTCCCTCGTTTAACTGCTCTGTAGATTTGTGCTCTTCATGTACCCGGTGTGTGTGGTCGCTGTTTGAGAGAGGGTTAAGTGGTGTGTGTGTGCGTGTGTGTGCTCCAGGGAGAACCGGGCCTTCTGCGCTCTGTTATTCCAGCGGAACCGGCGGAGGCCAGGAGGAAAGTACACTCTCTACCTCCGGCTCGTAAAGAGCACCTCCAATCAGGGGCCTCCCCCTCTCCTGCATCCTGACCACAGAGCAAGAAAGAACAAAACACATGCACACATATACGCACATATACGCACGCACATACATACAGTGCTTTCAGAAAGTATTCAAACCCCTTGACTTATTCCACATTTTGTTGTGTTACAGCCATAATTCAAAATTGATTTAATTGATTGTTGTCTCTCACCCATCTACCCACAATACTCCCTAATGATAAAGTGAAAACTTGTTTTTAGAAATTGTAACAAAGGTATTGAAAATAAAATACAGAAATATCTCATTTACACAAGTATTCACACCCCTGAGTCAACACTTTGTAGAAATACCTTTTGCAGCAATTACAGCTGCGAGTCTTTCTGGGTAAGTCTCTAAGAGCTTTCCACACCTGGATTGTGCAACATATGCCCATTATTATTTCCATAATTCTTCAAGCTGTGTCAAATTGGTTGTTGATCATTGCTAGACAACCATTTTCAGGTCTTGCCATAGATGTTCAAGTAGATTTGTGTCAAAACTGTAACTAGGCCATTCGGGAACATTCACTGTCTTCTTGGTAAGCAACTCCAGTGTAGATTTGGCCTTGTATTTTAGGCTATTGTACTGCTGAAAGGTGAATTCATCTCCCAGTGTCTGGTGGAAAGCCGACTGAACCAGGTTTTCCTGTGCTGAGCTCCATTCGGTTTCTTTTTTATCCTAAAAAATTCCCCAGTCCTTAACCATTACAAGCATACCCATAACATGATGCAGCCTCCACTATGCTTGAAAATATGTAGAGTGGTACTCAGTAATGTGTTGTATTGGATTTGCCACAAACAAAGCACTTCATATTTAGGACCAAAATGTAATCGCTTTGCCATATTCTTTGCACTATTACTTCAGTGCCTTGTTGCAAACATGATGCATGTTTTGGAAATGTTTTATTCTGTACAGGCTTCCTTTTTTCACTCTGTCAATTAGGCTATTATTGTGGAGTAACTACAATGTTGTTGATCCATCCTCAGTTTTCTCCTATCACAGCCATAAGTCACCATTGGCCTCATGGTGAAATCCCTGAGAGGTTTCCTTCCTCTCCGGCAACTGAGTTAGGACGGACACCTGTATCTTTGTAGTGACTGGGTGTATTAATACACCATCCAAAGTGTAATTTATAACTTCACCATGCTCTAAGGGATAGTCAATGTCTGCTTTTATTTGTATTTTTACACATCTACCAATAGGTGCCCTTCTTTGCGAGTTATTGGAAAACCTCCCTGGTCTTTGTGGTTGAATCTGTGTTTGAAATTCACTGATCGACTGAGGTACCTTACAGATAATTGTATGTGTGGGGTACAGAGATGAGGTAGTCATTCAAAAATAATATTAAATACTATTACTGCACACAGAGTGCTTTCATGCAAATTATTATGTGATTTGTTAAGCAAATGTTTACTCCTGAACTTATTTAGGCTTGTCATAACAAAGGGGTTGATTACTTATTGACTCAAGACATTTCAGCTTTTCATTTTTTATTAACATAATTCCACTTTGACATTCTGGGGTATTGTGTGTAGGCCAGTGACAAATACATTTAAATGTAATCAATTATAAACTCAGGCTGTAACACAACAAAATGTGGGAAAGTATGTGCACAGATGCACACACAAACGCTAGCACACACGCACACGTAAACACACACACATCCATGTTAGGGTACTGTGGGGAGATTACTCTTTGTTATTATTATACATCCCTGCCTCCAACAACAGTAATTTTAGGGCGGTTGAAACTCAAAGAGCCATAGGTTCCCATTTCAAAATCAGATTTCCTGTGTGAGTTTTGTGTATATTTCAATGTATTGCACATAGTAACCAAATCAAATCAAATGTTATTGGTCACATACACATGGTTAGCAGACGTTAATGCGAGTGTAGCGAAATGCTTGTAACCCAGTGTGACACTGCCAAGGCGTAGCAGCAGACATTCATTTGATATGTGGACTAGAGTCAGTAGTTATTAGGGAGTGATCCATATTAGTGCCTTTCTTAATGATAAGACAGGAAGAACAGGACGTTACCAGTACAATACCAATATAAGTTGCTGTAGATATTGTACGACGCACGGCGATGTTCAGTTGCAAAACGTTCTCGAACGTTGCAGATAGAAATTCCATGAAGAGAGCCGACATGATTCCTTATTCTACGTCGGAGAGGCATGTTTGTCCTACATAGCATATTTATATTTGAACGTTCCAAAACGTTGCGTCCTGCTGAACGCACCCTTGGTTATTGCTTTGATATGGCCATTTGTTGGGGACTTTCTATTGGCTGAGTGCCACTGTGATGCTGGGGATAAGCAGGGCTGACGCCTCTCTGTCCCTGAACAGCTCACTCCCTGCAGGGGGTTGGAGTGTGTGTGTGTGCGCATGCGTTTGCACAAATGTGTGTATGTATTTGCGTGAGTGTGTTTGTGCTGTATGTGTGCAGTGTGTGTGTGCAGTGTGTGTGGGTCTCTGTGTGTGTCCCACATGGCACTAAGGCTATGCTACCATGGCAACCACAGTACCCATCTTTAGGGAAGGAGCGATGCATGGTTCAGGACTCTAGTGTGTTTCTTAGTCAATTGGCCAAATTAGAGAATAACTGAGTCTCTAATGATTTGCTTATTCACTAGGGGCCTTGCATTCTGGGTAGCCTTAGTGTTAGCAATCAATACTAAAAGTGCAACTTATTGGCAGGCTTACAAGTACTGTAACACACTCCCTCCCTCTGTCTCACACACACAAACACACACACACACACAGGCCTGCACACGCACGCACACATACACTCAACATAGCCACTTTATATATCTATGAATAATTCCGTCTGCAATGATCCATTATGCCAGTGAATTAGCCATTAGCCAGTGAATTAGCCATTAGCCTGTGTTAGCCTGCACTATTAGTAAGAGGCTAGATGACAGGACCACAGATTGACAGGGAGAGTGAAGTCTCTGGCCTCGATCAGAGCCCCTATATACCTTGCCTTTCTCCTGTCTTGTCTGTGTGTGTGCATGTGTGTGTGTTTTTCGGTGGGACTGATGGAGTTAGCTAAATAAGGTGGACTGCTCGTCTATCAGTTGTTTGCAGCTGATGATGACAAAGCCAGCAGAGATATTTATGGAACTTCTCTCTCCTCCCAGTATGTGTACAGACGTCTGACCTCATATGATAGCATAGTGGTCGAGTGGTCTCTTCCTCTTTCTGTGGGGCCTCTTCACTGACGCCACACTCTTAGAAAAAAGGGTTCCAAAAGGGTTCTTCGGCTGTCCCCATAAGAGAACACTTTTTGGTTCCAGGTAGAACCCGTTTTGGTTCCAGGTAGAACTCTTTTGAGTTCCATGTAGAACCGTCTGGGGAAAGGGTTCTACCTGGAACCATAAAGGGTTCATCAAATGTTTCTCTTATGGGGACAGCCGAAGAACCCTTTTAGGTTCTAGATAGCACCTTGTTTTCCAAGAGTGTAGTCACTCAACTCAGTGTTTCACACATGCCACAGTATGCAGAGTAGTGTGATTGAATGAAAGATATATGCTATAATGCTATAAATACAGGTTTGCATAAATTTGTTTTTATACAAAAATACAGACATTGGGGCGGATATGAAGCGTTCTCAGACATACAGTATATTTTCGTTTTATTCTGCAAAACTCAACCTTGCTGGACTCGGCTTTCTCTCTATCTCCCTTAGACAACCCCTCCCTGCCTCTCCCTCTTCCTATGATTTTGTCTGGGGAAAGAATGGCAGAGTCGTTACCTGTCTAAAGTTCTCGCACGGCTGCCTTGGTCGGGCCTATCCAAACACAAGAGAGAGGCGCTGGCACACCTGGCTGCACCGCCACTAACCTCCCACCACCGCCCCTTCTCCCCCTCGCCGCCTCTCGCCCTCCTAGAACCCCTTCCCTCCCTCCCACTCGTCCCTCGTCCTGCTCCACTGGGCCGCAACCGCCCGTTCAGCTCAGCGTGTGAGGGCCGAGGGGTGGGGGCAGAGAGAGGAAAGGGAGGATGGTGTGTGTGTGAGGGAGGGAGGTGACGGGGGGAGGGGGGTGTTTGGTTGCATGCCTGTCCTTCCCGCAGTGCTTTCTCCCCCCCCCCCCCCCCCGCCCCAAATATTATTCTGGCCATGAAAAACCAAGTGTTGCCTTGCCACTACGTACCCCCCTCCACAAACACACAGACACACACTTTTATCACACAGTCTTTTCCACTATTAAATATAGTCCGCGGCTAAGCATTTATAGATGCACCGTATGTACAATATGGTGAAAAGGAGGTTGAATTATTTGTGGGAGGGGTTGTATGATTTGAAATCCCTCCCTCATAATGTGTCTCTAATGTAGCTTCTAAAGTCTGTAACGTACCTTCAGAATTGTAGCTTACTTTAGTGAGTGGGTGATTAAGACAGAGTGGAGGTCAACATAAACAGAAAAAGGAGTTAAGTGCACACAAACACGTTCGTTTGGCTCTTTTTTTCACTGGACCTATGTGAGCGTGGCAATGACTGCCCTTTCCTCCTTCCCCTCCTCTCTCTCTCTCTCTCGTTCTCTCTCCCTCAACCCCATGTCATCTCCTAACTACCCCTCCCCCTCTGCCAGTCCTTGCGCCAAGTCCCCCCTGCCTCCGCACACACACACACACACACACACACACACACACACACACACACACACACACACACACACACACACACACACACACACACACACACACACACACACACACACACACACACACAGTGGTAGCCGCCCGCGACATTCCTGCAGCTGCAGCGGTCTCTCTCTCTCTCTCTCGCACACGCCCCCCCAGCGTTCTTCCTGGGGGATGAATGCCTAATGAGTCACGCGCCTGTCTGCCGTTACCTCTCAGCGTGTGTGTGTGTGTGTGTGTGTGTGTGTGTGTGTGTGTGTGTGTGTGTGTGTGTGTGTGTGTGTGTGTGTGTGTGTGTGTGTGTGTGTGTGTGTGTGTGTGTGTGTGTGTGTGTGTGCGGAGGCAGGGGGGACTTGGCGCAAGGACTGGCAGTGTGTGTGTGTGTGTGTGTGTGTGTGTGTGTGTGCATGCTGGTTTGAGCCAGTGGCAGGGTACAGCACCTTTTAGGAAATAAGGCAGGGAGAGAAAAAAAAAACATTAATAGCCTTTTCCACAGAGGCTTCATTTAAGGTCTGGAATAAGCTTAGTAAAAAAATACAAAATGACTGTTTGCCAGTATTGTTTGGCATTAAATATAGGCTGGGGTTTTGATAAAACAACAACAATAACAATAGGATCTTTCTGTAGTTTTAGAACAGTTATTCTCTCCTTTTATGAATGTACACAGCCCATGTTAGTAAAGAGACTGGTGTGTGTGTGTGTGGTGCGGCGGTGGATAGCCGACGCCAGCATGCAGTTAAACACACACTTTGGTCGGATAAGTGGTTTTAGTGAAATTACAAAAGCTTTTTGGGAAGAATTCCAGCCACAGTTCTTGTATATGATACTTTGTTGAAGCCTAAACCTGTGTGTTTGTGGGTGCTGTCAGTGTGTCGGTGTGCACGCGAATGTGTGTGTTGTTGGTGTGTGATGATTTCATACAGATTTCTTGGCTGGCAGACTTGGACCGTCAGACAGAATGTGTAGGAGGGGATATTCATAGAGGTGCTTTTAGTGTATTGTTTCTGAAAGACTTTTTCCATGGCCAACAGAGGGTTGACCACACAGTAAGGCCGCCTTAAGTCTGTGCGTGTACTTAAAATAAATACAAATGTAGGTGTTTCAACTACAAGACAACTTGAGCAAACACAATTTTAAGTTGACTGAATTTTAAAGTTGGAGCTAAGTTTGGGCCAACACTTTTTTTAGGTAACACTTTGACTGAAAAGTTGAGGAAACAAAAAAGGCTGTGGAACCAGTTACTTAATAATAATAATTACTTGAAACAACTAGCTTTTTTTTTTTACAGTGTGTTTGTGTGTGTGTGTTTACATATATGTTTATACATGTGTGTATTCACTACTACTTCTCCTGTTGATGTGTGTGTTTTTGTGTGTGTTTATTATGATTGTGTCTTTTTTTACACTCCTACGTGGACTGCCAGGGGTGTGTTTTGTTTCATGTTTTGTTTTAGAGGGCCCTCCTCCGCGATGCGGAAGTGTTGCCGGAAACAGTGGGAGCCCACCCCCAGTTCTGCGTCAGTGCTGCTAAAGAAAGGATAGGGGGTTTCCAGGGCTGGCGGTCTGGGTATGTCAGGGCCATGTGGGTGGTTGTCTACACACGAAGCCACAATCTCTGTGCTTCTTCCTAGGCAGAATATTCCAGTAGACCAGCACACGATGTCCGCTAAGTAAAACCCCTCTTTACATGCAGGAACAGGTGTGGTATGTGTGCCCATGAACAGGTGTGTGTGTATGTATGTGTGAGAGAGCGTGTGTGAGTTCACAAGACAGGTGTGTGTGTATATGCGTGTGGACGTATATGACAGGTGTGTGTCTGTCTTATAGTGAGAGAAATCCAGAGAGAGAGAGAGCATACTCCATACCTCTAGTCCAAGTAGTTAAGTCAGAGGAAGTGGAGCGGGAATAGAAGAAAACTCCTCCACTGTCCTCACGCAGTTGAGAAGAACTTATACAAAGGTACTGCTCTTCACAGATCTGCCTGTGGAAAGAAGAAAGGAAAAACACTCTTTCGGTAAGACAGAAAAATAGATTTTTTTTTCTTTTCAGAACTATGTGGCCCTGCTCATCCTGAGGGATGTTTTCATCTTTCTCCTCCCTTTTCCCCCCTCACTCGTTTTAATGTCTGCCACTTGAGAGCCTCCAGAGGGGCTGCACCTGTTTGCCTCTTGGCTAGGCGCCCCTGCCCCAGCCTGCCACTCATGTCTTCGCCCCTTGTGGGATGGAGGGAGAGAGAGATGGGGGGGTTGCATGTGGTGGAAGGGATAGCTGGAGGGCTCGGAGGCGTCCGGGAGAGTAGACTGGAGATGTAGGCACTGAGAGAGCAAGAGGGAGGGAGGAAAAAAAGAGCGACAGAGAGATGGAGAGAGAGGGTGGGGATAGAGAGAGCTAGAGTGTTTCAAGGCTATGTCCACTCTCTCTGTGTTTATCTGTATTGCCTTTTCTCCTTTTACTCAAATTCAATTATCTCTTTCTTTCCTCCTATTCTGTTTCTCTCCCCCCTTTCCTCCCATTCTGCCTCTCTCTCTTTCTCTTTTTCTCCCCCCCCATATTTATCTCTATAGAGCCGTGTTAATCTGCAGTGACCTCTTCAGGTCACATTAAAGGTCACCCAGCTTCACTCCCAGAACCCCTCAGGGCCACACTCCTCCTTTCCTTTCGCTCCGCTCATTAGAGCTTTGTGGCCCAAAAGCTCTGAACACACCAAGCATAATCATTTCCTGTCCTGCCTTTGCATGACCCCCTTATCACTTAGGACTCTGGCTATGGTAAACAATTGCTGTTTAGACAATCCCCCTATTATGATTTCAGTGGTAAATTTGATAAGTATGTCTGTATTGGGGTATAATGTAAGTTGAAACATATTCTGTGTCATTACTCGCATCTATAGTCACAAAAAATATCATATAGTAGGCCTATATATGTGTCAGCGGTGTCTCAGCCAGAACATGAAGCCTATTCTTCAGGAAAAGCATATGATTTTGGAGAGTAGTGTTTCCCTTGTTTCCTGTATGGAGTCTATCCTACTTTTAGTCAGTTGAGCACATTTCAGTGGGCTTGTGCACCAGTAATGGCTTGCTTTTTTAAGCACATTGCGAGGACCGTTGATCACACGTGTCAGGTTTCCCATTTCAAATACCAAAAGATAGTTTTGGGGTGGAGTTTTCCTTTAAAATAGTACATTTATCGCTTTTCCCCCCCCTTGAAAAGTAAATACTTATTGACACCCATATTAAATAGCAATAAATGACTTTCTTATCCTTTGATATCATCTTACTTTAATCAGTCTAATCGTGGTGGCTTTTTTAAGGTGTTCATTTTTCTTTGGTAGTTTTGTTTCATGAATAGCCTCCATATTTGTACTTAATAATAATAATGATCATTTTGGAATAAGTTATTGGAATATTCCGGTCATACAAATGACCAATAAAGCTGTTATGTTCAGCTATGGAGCTTGAGCCCGTGTGGTACTTTCTACGTTCTTAGTATTGCCTCTGAATAATGCTAAATGCTGTTAAGAAAAATGTATGTATTGTAGAACAAATTAATCTCATATAATGATCACTCCTAGTATAAATGTATGCTATTGCGCCCGTGACAGCAGCAGCATTGATTTCTGTGTATGACTGATGGGGAATATTATGGTGGCCACTGCACACCAAGTCAGATGTTTAGAGTGGAGGAGTGCTTCGAACGCTAGCTACTAGCATGTTAGCACGTGCTTATTGTTAGCATATTAAGCACGTGCTTAGTGTTAGCATGCTAGCATGTGGTTAATGTTAGCATGTTAGCACGTGCATGCTGTTAGCATCAAACTGGAGAACCACATCTCTAAGAGCACCTTTTTTCCTGCAGAACCGCGGGCGTTTGGCAGAGAAGCGCACCATCCCCCTGCCCCCCAACCGTGTGCCCAAGAGGGAGCTCTCCTCCGTCTTTAGCAGTGACGACAGCGAGGGCAGCGACCGCACCAGCGGAGACCATGCCCACATCAAGCAGGAGGATGAGCTACATTACAGTATCATGAGAAAGAGGTAAGGTCTGGATGAACTCCTGTGTCTGAATGATATTGGGATATACAAATAACTCATCACCTATGATCTGTCCATACCCATTCCCAACCTGTCTCAGTTCATTGCTTTAAGTGGTGTACAAGTGTACAAGCTCTGTGCTTACAGAAAGTGTTGTGTTGACATGTAAGACATTGGTGTTTTCTTGCTTATCCTCCTTGCTCAGTCTACAGTGCAATATTTGAGTCACTGAAACACTTCCCACCGCTGTGCAGTATTTTGGTATTCATAGAGTTGAATATGCGCAATAACTCTTTATAATACTAATAATGCTCTAAAGTACAGGATGAAGTGAGTGCAATAAAATAACTAACGTTCTCCTAATTTTGAGCTGTACCCCCTTTTGCCCTCAGAACAGTCTCAATTCGTCGGGTTATAGACTCAAGGTGTGGAAGCGTTCCACAGGTGTTCCTAATGTTTTGTACACTCAGTGCATACAAATAGCCGCATGATAAGCCAAAACCCCAGAAATAACTAAAGAACCAACCCCTTCTGATGGTGGATGGAGATGGTGTGGTCTTTTACATGACAACGGTTAGGGTAAAGGAGGGCTTGAAGAAAGGAAAATACAGCATTGAGGCAGGAACGAGCTCTGATGCATTAGCTGCTGCTTATGAGAGCATGATGTTGCTTTGCTGCTACTGCTGTTGTCAGTATTGTCCAAATACAGTATGAGAAAAATACTTATATCAAGCCATCTCTTCTAACACATCTTGTCCTGAAAATCTCAAAGACTGAATACCTTTGCCATAAACTGTGTTTCAGATATCAGTACCACAGGAGCTTCAGATAATAGTCAGAAAGTCATCTCAAACAGACGTTATGGGTAGTTTCACCTCAGTGGGGATTTTTCTTTGTGCCAAAGCTGAACATCACTCTCATTTCAACTCATGCCAGGACTGGGTAGAAAATGAGCAGATAATCCAGTCTGTCACAGTACGCCAGTTGTGCTGTTGCACTAGTTTCTCAGCGTTTGGAATAATCTCAATAATCTCATACATAATAGGGAAATAAAAGTCACAGCTATTCTTTTTTTATCCTTTATTTTATGTTTAATCTTATAAAATAGGCGGTAGGGATTAGTAGTAGTATTGTTGTTATTAGTATTGTTTAGTATTGGTGCCAGGTGTCAGTTGGATAATGTTGATGGTTATTGGCATCTGGCTACAATATTTGTGTAATGAAATTGACATCAGATACCTTGTTTTACAAATGACTGTTTACTGTATACAAGGACATCTTGATGTATTTGCATTAGGTGAAATAAGATTTGAAGAGCTGGGAATGGAAAAAATGATATATTTTTGGATGCAACTGTTTTAATCTCAAAGTGACAGAAGTGACAAAGTGACAATACATTGAAGCACGTTCTTGTGAATGTGGATCAAAGACCAACAATATACTTTTCTAAGCTGAATTGTTCCTTAGATGTGGGTGAGGTAGTAGTTATGAGCCTAATATTGGGTAATGGCGGATGGTGTTTGGCGGCTAAATTAGATTTGGGTTGTCATCGCACACTGTAGGCCACTCACTCAAATGCACACACATGCACACCCACTCGCTCATCCGAAAAAAATACAAACACAAACACACACACACTCACACAGTCAGGTTCGTGGGGAAGTCACCCCATTAAGATGAACCAAATGAGCGTGTAGTGGGGTAATATTATATTATATATTATATACACCTCACCTGCAACTCATAATAAGACTATGCAATTAACGAAGTCCATTCAATTCATTATCTGACTCCATAAAAATGATTTAGCATTTTATGCAAGAGACTATAGCTGAGCTACAGTAATAGAAAGGACAAACAAGAACTAAGAATTGTCTATATCAATAGCAAATAATTAATTAACATTGTAAAATGAAGGGATTCACATACATTCCAGTCATTTAGCAGATGCTCTTATGCAGAGCAAATAGGGTGAAGTGCCCAAGGGCACATCGATAGATGTTTCACCTAGTCGGCTTGGGGATTCAAACCAGCAACCTTTCGGTTACTGGCCCAACACTCTTAACCGCTAGGCTACCTGCCTCCCTGTACAATACAAAAGCTTAAATTACAAAGCATTACAAGGCATTATTCTAGGCCTGATCAGAGAGGAGAGAGAAGTCATAGCCTGAAAGGCTATGCTCCAAGAGTTCCTAAGGAGGAGAGAGAGAGAGAAAGAGACACGGTATATGTGACCAACCGGCTCGATCCGGTCTTATGTAGCAACATTTAAAAATCTTTTATTTTTTATTTTTTACATTGGATAAAAGTAGACTCAGAGCTAGAAAAGTGTATGTCATACACTGCAGTTCAGGAACAAGGGGAAAGTAATTCTGCTTTGAAAGTTGATAAACTTGTAACCCCACTTTAGTGAAAATGTCCCTTAAATGTTTTAGTACACCAACTGGGAGAGCTCTTCTTTGTCTACACCCATTCAGATTCATTCACACCCTCTAAAGCCTGAGCCCCACCCATCTCTTTAAGGATTCACATGTGAGGTCATGTGCTAAACAGAGTAAGGTAGTGTAGTAAACAACCAAATATTTCAAGACTAAAGGGGTGAAAGTAGTAGGCCCAGCCACATCTAGCTAAGTGGATGGGTCACTATTGTCTAGACATGTACACATGTTCATGAAATACAATAGATTGTAATCACCCACAGACACATCCGGCTAACATGATGGGTCAGGTAATCATCTGGTTTTTTCGACATGTAGCTAGCTAAACAATGAACCTAATGGTGCTTTTAGGACAACTGGGATCTTGGGAAAATACGAGGTCAAATCATGACGTCAGTGATCTTCAGGTCGTAATGTCGGGGCTCTAGAAAGAGGTCTGAGTTCCCGAGTTGGAATTCCGAGTTGGAGGACCGTTCAAAACTATTTTTCCCAGTCGGAGCTCGTTTTTTTGAACGCACTGAAGTCGGAGATTTCTGAGTTCCCAGTTCTAAGTTCAGATGTTTTGAATGCGGCAATAATCCCAACACATACTACTAAAAATACAAACTGATTATCATAGCTAGCCACCATGCATGTTAGCTAGCGAGCCAGCAAACTAATGTTAGCTAGCTAGCTAACAGTATGCTTTCATTTGCAATGAAAATAACTTTCTCACAAAATTACCCGTATACGTGGATGGACGCTTCTCCCTCTCTGTCACGAATGCCATGGTTGCTCTTAGTTTGAAGATGTAATCCGGAGACAGGTGTTTTATACAACAACCTTCTGTGTTCTCTTTTCGAGTCCCTCTGCATATTTGCAATCAAATGCCAGAATTTTCTCCATCTCCTTAGCTATCACACTCTGCTTCCACCGGGAATTCCACTGATTTCAAATCTCGCTCAGCTTTTTCCGTGATAACAACACTGTTGATCGCCATTTCAGAAGACTACAATTTATGGTTCAATTAAAATATTTGTACCTAAATCAGGGATTTCCTCATCGTCTGATTCATTTTCAGAGTCAGAGAGAATCAGCATGGCACGATCATCCTCCAGAAAGTGACGAACAGTAGCAACACTTTTGCAGTTCTTCATGATATCTTTCAAAAAAGCAGAGGTAGAAAGGATTCCCTACACATACTGAGCAGCTCATGTTATAGACAGAAGCATGCTACATGGCATGCCAATCCAAACTCATCTCTTGGCATGTCCAGCCCATCCATTATCTCAGCTAATAATGGCTAGCGGGAAGCTTCCTGTCTTTTTCCGTGGCTAAACCAACTATGCTCTTAATTTAACAATTTAATTTGTGTTTACAGATGGCATACAAGTTGGTATTAAGGTTCTAAAAAACGCATTTTGAAGAAAAAAAAGAATTACGTTCAAATGCCTTTCCTGTGAAGTAGTGACGTGCAACATATGCCTATTTTCCTGAAAAGGCTCACATATCTCACCAGCACAGGTGAAGTGACATACTCCACGTTTGTGTGTGCTATGCTAGTCAAATAGAATCAAAGTAATTGGGAATAAAAATCTCCCCAGATCCTGTTTTTAACTTTTATCCACGTAAAAATTTTGTGCATGCAAATATGAGGAACAAAAAGAGATTTGTATCGTTTTGTTGTCGGCCAAGCTTGTCAGAAATGTTAATAGTATCTGCTCGTTGACTTCCTGAGTGAAACTAATTTTAACGCTCACTGCATGAGAAGCGACTTGTGCAATCTCATTGAAGGAGAGGATGTTGCTGTTGCTGCCTTCTCGAGACTGGTTGTGACATGGAGGACAGCACAGCAACTGTAAAGCTTTAAATGGATCCACTAACCTCATTAAAGAGGCTTATTTCCCCCCCTGACACATGCGCCGCTCGCGTGTTAAGATGATAATGAATTTAAAGAACACTTATGACTAATATGTCAGGCTTTTACCCTTTAAAAGGCGGCGGACTCGCTGGAGCCACAGCTCCGATCTGTCCCGGGCATCCGTCTCGGCCCTACTTTACTCCAAATGCAATGGGTCTGAGCAAAAGGGATAATGGGATGTCCAATCAAGGAAATCTGATTTATATTGACCACAGACCCAGTAAGTGAGTCGTAGAGGGGTCTTAACAAATTGGATTTGGTCAATGGATGGTGAAAAATACAGGATGCTGTCCATACGTGTGAGTGTGTCTATTCTCTACCTCATCTATTCTCTACCTCACACATCATCAAGATTCTCGCTAACATTGTGTCACATCGCACTTGGGTACATCCTGCAATATATTCAGTTGTGATAATTATACTATGTTATTCTCATCTTGATGCAGAAAAATACCTGATTAAATTGAAAAACATTGTGGTATGGTCTACTTGTACATCAATTTAGGGTTTCATCAGGGGTTTACTGTTTTTGTGACCTCAACTCCCTTGCCAAGTTGTATCATCAAGGTTAAAAGAATATTAAAGTGAAATACCTTCGACCTATAGACCATTTAACGTTCATTCATATTTTCCTTTCAGAATTACAAATATATTTCAAACAATCAGATATTGACCTTGCACGTTTTAAATGGTTTGGATGTTACCACGTGGACGTGCTATAACACAGAGGAATAGGCTCTTGGATCAGGCTAAGGTACTGTGGCTACGTAGTAACAGGATTTCCTAGTTGTCAGAAAGGTCTTCGGAGGTGTTGTCATCCTTGAAGAGGACTTGTCAAGTTCATTAGAGAGCTCTATATCTTTTAACCGGATTAATGTTAATGGCCATCGGCTTTACAGGTGATTAGTTCAGTAGGCCCACCAGAACAGTGCGGAGAACTGCGCATCGTTCCTGCTGAGTAAGCAAAGAGTGCCCAAAACACTTTAGAACCCGGCAAACCCCCTGAGGCTTGATTGAACCAGGACAGAGAACCGGGGGAACCCACTCAATGATTAATGGTCCAACCCGGCGCATCTGGAACAAAAGTTAAATGTCTTCGATGTGTGGGGTAGTCCCTCTCTCCCTTAACTCAAACTGCAAAGACACAACCAGTGAATAGGGAGGAGACTAGATCCTGATCAGAAAACAAATACCATAGAAACAGAAGCTTCCAATACAGCGAGACAAAGGTGTTTAATGATTAGTTAGATATTCAATCGTTTTGTTGTTGTTGCATGGAGTGGCTTGCAAGTGTATTGATGCAATCGGTAATCAAATTCGGCACTAAATATTTGACGGTGGTAGCTTAGGTGTCTTATACTCAAGGGAAAACAAAGCCTACCTGAGTATTGTTTGAGTTGGACGTCGTGAAGATAACAAGGTTTTGACTTTTTGAAAATGCTGAGGGAGAGGGTTAAATAAATTCCACCTGCTGACGTTGGGCTTTTAGGTGGCACCCTCTGGAGAAAAAAGCCACACAACACATACGTCTATAGCCCTGGAAATCTCACTAAGTCGTGCGTTTATGTAATGTTTTTCTATTTCATATATACAACGATACAATTATTCCTATTTCAAAAGCAAAATGTTTCCCCATTTCTTATTGAAGGGAAAAGAGCAGTATTATTTGTGTAGTATACATGTCTAAGTAGATTACATGGGAGGAAATGGGAGGAGGGAGGCTGTCATGAGGGTGGTGGTGGCAGGCCCTTCCGCAGGGGGACAAAGAGAGAGAGGTAACTGTACAAAGCTGCCATACCCATTTCCACCAGGCATAGCCTTCCGCGAACTGCCGGATGCTAACATAGCCACCACAACATTGCGCTGTGACTCTGTGTAGGTGGAACTAGTTCCTGCAAGGTGTCCAGGCCCTCTCTGGATAGCAGAGCTAACTTTTCATGTGCAAGGTGCTAGAGGTTGAACCCAGGGGGAGGGCCAACTTGCACAACCTCTGCTAGCATAACGATACCTGACAAGGCTGGTATGTACTGAAGTGGAATTTATTCACTGCGTAAATTAGAATTTTGTCTTATGTCATTTTTTAGTATTGTAGAAAGAGAAAATGTAATTGTTGTGAATTTATTTATGCAGATGCAACAATAATGCTCGCTGAGGGATAAACCTCAGCTCCGCAAAGATAAAGTTTGTTGGAGGTAACGTTCCTTAAAACCAGTAGGTAAGACTGAAAGATGTGTGTTTACAGTTGTGTAGTGGAGGAATGGGTAGACATCTATACTCAGTTATAGCATTGTCTTAGAATTGTCCAGACAGTTTTCTTAAGTTAAATTCTTTAGTCCATGAATAAGAGGTTGGCCTGTGTCTGCTCCTCTCCTTATAGACAGCTATTTGCTCCTAAAACAAAAGCTATGAATATTGTAACAGTACTGTATTGTTCATGTATCGCGTATGACATATGTACAGCTAACAAATGCTTAGGGTTAACCTTTCTCTTACTCCTTTGAAGTTTCCCTCTTATGGTGTTCTTGGTGAATTGTGTCTAAGGTTAAAGCCAGCAAGGGGACATTATGGCGACAGAAGAATTCCTGAAAAGGGCTTTCACCGAAAGCACTAATTAGTGAACATAAAGTTTTTTCAAGCTTTCTGAAGAAAGGCTGAAGACTTATTTGCTCCTTTCACACCGCTTCTCCATGGCAACAGGGTTCCAACAATCCAATGACAGATTAGGAGGTGTTTGTAGCAAGAACAGAGTTTTCCACACATGGAAGTTGAGTATTTGTCTTCTTACTGCGCTTGCTGTGTGTGTGTGTGGGGGGGGGGGGGGGGGGCAAGCAAAAGATACTCAGGACTCAGGGTCTCTCCATTTAAACATATGGAGGGTAGTACCTTAAACAGGGGGCTGTTCAAAAAAGCTGTATGATTATGTACTATAGGAAACCTACCCTCATGCCTTTTTTAGGGTTTATGTCCTAAAGAATCTTGTTCTGTTTTGAAGAATTGTTTAATTGAATCCCAAATTATCATGGTCATTGGACTCATACATTTACTTTGTAAAACGTAATATCGCCTCTGCACAAAGCGACAACTCAGTCTATAGTTAATATTAGATAATAGATAATAATAGATCATAATCGAAACAACATCTGATATCACATAGGACCTTGGGGAGAATATTTGTTTTGATCAATGATTCAACATACATCTACTTCAATAAACATTGAGATTAGATTCAGACACCATTTTCTGGCTCAGTTTAGCCTAGGTAGAAAACCATACCAAGCCTCCACATGGCAGACTTTTATTTCATTGTACTTTCCTTTCTCTCTGCAGCCTTATCGACCCCACATCAGCTTCTGTAAGGAACAACAGGGAAAGCCCAAGAGATATCCTGGCCTGTTGTTATTTATTTATGTATCTATTTCTGGATTTATTTATGACTCCCTCTTCTTGCTCTGCCACAGTTGCAGGCTGTCTTTCCATCCAAATGTGAGCGGTATACGAACACAAGTCTTTGTCTGAAAACAAAACATACAATTTGTCGAAATCCATGTTTTTGCATTAAGCCTAAATTTCTTTCACAATTGTTAGTTTTTTCTCTCAAGAAAATATATTATTTACATTCGGAGAATGAGGATAATTCAGCAATGGTTATTAAAGCGGTCTCCTTTTGAACTCTCCCTTTGTATTGGCATGAGCCTATATCACATGGTAATATTTAAAAGTGAGTCAGGGCTGGCTTGAGTAAAGGCTGTGGATCACCTGCAGTTGCAGGTTGGAGCTGGCTGTGTGGTCTGTTTGTTGTCTTGAGGTTAGAGGAGGAGGGAGGGCGCTGCAGTAGCAGCATACCTGCAGGCACCAGCTGTTCCAAGCAGGCTGTCTTCTCTCCGTGTTTGTCCCAAATGTCACCCTATTCCCTATAGAGTGCACTACATTTGACTTAAGTGCTCTAGTAGTGCACTACAGTATATAGGGAATAGGGTGCTATTTTGAATGCAAGCTGCCTCGCTCTACACCTGCGTGACAACTCCTCTGCCCCACCATGGCAGCTGCGCGCATTCCCCTTCCACCCCCACCCCCCCAATACCCCTGTCTGTCAATGCGGTCTCAGTCGTGGTGTCAGACATGGCATCGGGGTGCCCAGACTGCCAACCCGTGCCAGCCAGTGCCAGCTCACACTATGCCCTCCAGCTTTGTCACCTCGGCTCCTCTTTGACAATGTCACAGTGTGGCACCGTGGTGGTCACCCTCCGCTATTCTGGTCCCATGCCAGGAGAAGATGCTTTTCATGGCATTAGGAGAGTGTGAGTAGTGTCTCCTGTAGTAATGTCAGAGCAGCAGCTGCCATCTCCCTTTGGAGGAAGTTCCAGTAACTTTCCCATTGAGCCTTTTCTATGGGAGCTATTTTCTGTTTGGGTCCTGCTGTAGTTCATGAGTTTAATAAACAGCTTATGAGTTATTATTAATGCTTATGGTCAGTGTTATAACACATTATAAGTTATTATAAAGGATGTTATACAGCATTATACGTACTAGGTTTCCATCCAACCTTTTTATGCAATTGAATTACATCGGATAAAAAATGTCATGACAGGCCTGATGGAAACAGAACATTTTTAAGTAAACTTTCCAAATGTTGACAAAACTAAATATGCTAGACAAGGTGGGATCTTTTTGTGTTTGGTATAATGATTTGTGCGAGAAAATGTGTGTGGACATTTTTTATGCGCAAATATTGATATAAGGCAACAGATGAAATAAATGATGAACTTCACAGGGTGGTAAAAGTGTAAGGTGATGAGGTTGATGCTCCTTTCCAATAAATATTGGGTGTCTTATTCTGGTGACATAATTGATGCTCGGCTGGCAGTTGACAAATAAAAATAGTCTTACCCTTTTGTCCATAATAATAATCTCATCATGTAGGCTTTTGGTGCGCTCTAGCCAACTGAGCGCAGATAGTGCTGTTGGCTAGAGCACACATACCAATACCAGAGTGGGCACACTCGCTATATGAAGCAACAATACCAGAGTGGGCACACTCGCTATATGAAGCAACAATACCAGAGTGGGCACACTCGCTATATGAAGCAACAATACCAGAGTGGGCACACTCGCTATATGAAGCAACAATACCAGAGTGGGCACACTCGCTATATGAAGCAACAATACCAGAGTGGGCACACTCGCTATATGAAGCAACAATACCAGAGTGGGCACACTCGCTATATGAAGCAACAATACCAGAGTGGGCACACTCGCTATATGAAGCAACAATACCAGAGTGGGCACACTCGCTATATGAAGCAACAAAAAAAAATGAAAATGCAATGAAAACTTTTTTATTCAGTATATGGGAATTTAACCGCAAAATGTATTTTTATGTGCAATACATCATCATGCACATCCTTTTATCCGCAAGAAGTTCATTTGATGGAAACACATCTCTGGTAGGAAAATGTGCATATTGTTTTTATGCAGATTTTAGAATATCTGAATGAAAATCTGATGGAAACCTAGCTACTGGCTAAACTCACAACAATGTTCTCTAAAGGTTCTCTAAAAGTATTCATCTTTTGATGAGTAGATTTCGAAGCTCATTGGATTAAATGGATCCAGTTTCTGATTCTCTCTGATTCTCAAACAGTAAGCAATGAAAATAACCTCCTTTCTATGCTGCTTATGAATACATGTAGTTTCCATAGTAATCCATGTCAAAGTTACCTTGCATTAGGGCCTGGCTATTACAGTAGTAGCATCTGGGTCATGGTGTCTGTCTGTCTGTCAGTCTGTCAGTCCTGTGGGCTGGACCAACTGAAGATGATTAGGGGGGTATTGAGCAGTTTAAGGATGAGCCGAGGATGAGATGATTGTCTCCAGTGTGCGGCCTGGGTGATAATACGCAGCTCATGTCCTTCTTAGCTGCACCCCCCCCCCCCCCCCCCAAATTCATGAGGGAGAGCTGAGTCAGGAGGCTAGGTCTTAACCCCCCCCCCCCCCCCCCCCCCCTCACAGCCACATCTCCCCATGTTCATCCCCTATAGCCCTAGGCACAGATTATGACCTTGACCTGACCACTCGTGTGGGCGGAGGGAGGGGCTGTCCCTCTTTAGCCATCCACAATGGACAGAGCAGGAAAAGTGTGCTAATTACCAGCGCTAACGATGTCCTTGCTTGTCACAGTTTAGCGCCGCTATTTAGCCACGGGATAATAACATCGTAGCCTCAGTGAGAAGTTCAGTGTGACATTATCACGATCACTTTGTGTGATTGGGAGCAGGTGAGGCTTTAGTTGCTAGCGGTTACGGGATCTGAATTTTGGATGAGTGCGGACCTGAGTTGCATGGCTAATCTGAGTTGGCCAGCAGTCTGACTATGAACCTTATGAAAGTAGACCTCCGAATTGAGTGGAATAAAAACATCAAAAAATAAAATGTTATATTCTTTACAACTTGTAAGTATTTTGATTTAGGTCTAGGGCTTAGTCGGACTAGTGTCACCGAAAGTGTGACGTCCAAAAAACAAAAGCATCCTCGCTTGCTTAGCAACCAGACAGGATGTTATATCTGCGTTTGGTTTTGTTTTGAGTTTGACTCACTGACTCCCGTTAACTGAGAAGCGACTGGTAACCCAACGTGGTCAGAATCAGACAAAATAAATTCCCCCGCATCTGTTCTGTACAATTTGGATAACAGCTCGGAGCACGACAGGCTGGCATTACCGAGCCAGAGCCTATAATCATTGTGCTGTAAAAAAGGCAGAATCCAGCAGCCGCAAACCATGTGGCCTCCTCGGAGTGCTGACCAATCAGAACCATCCCCAGCCACTCTGCCTCGTTACCATGACACCCTCCGCTGTCTCTTCCTGGTTAGCAATAATGTTCCATGGCTCCTGTTTTCATGTTAGACAAAGTTATGCTGTAACTAGAATCTTCACTGAACTTGATTTGGACATATTCAGTTGGACTTGATGCTCCAAATGTAAGGAAACAGGGGAAAACGATTTAATTTAATGAGATGTATCTGTATCTGATTTATCTGTGTTTTGTATTTTCTACAATAAAGTAGACACTTGAGGACGTCACTCTTCAACAACCAATTCAACATTTAGTGAACCAAAATGTTTGCCCATCGCCATAAAGCGACAGAGAAATTTGTCTGGGATATTCCCTCAAATGCTAAGCGCCTATTTTCCATCATTATGCTGTTTAATGCGATCAGAGCGCTAATCAGATTGAGTGGAAGTACCTCCATGACACACTTATGTCCATGGCTGCTGCTGCTGGGTTAGAGGGAGCTGGTGGGGAATTTGGCAGCCCTAACCACTAAACCCCTCTGGTTTGGTCTCGACAAGAGGCTAGGGCAGTGGTGTCACTGTGGGAGAGAGAGGACGTTTAGTTTCCTTTCAAATACTTTCAGCAAAATTCAGTTCAAAATTAGCAAACTGGCACATTTACAGAAATGTTGCTAAATGTGCATCGTCCCTGTAACCTAATAAGGTCAATTTTCACTGAGTTCTGGAGTGCCCGATGGGCAGGTGTTTGCACTTTTGGGACTATGTTATTGGTTCCATTGCACCAGGCAAGCTCAGTCGAATGCAGCTAAAGTATTTGAAGTAAACAAAATACTATTTGAGCTGTCTGGCCTTTAGCGAATCAGACTGACTGAGGCTCAGTATTCCAGTTGGACTACTGCAGTTTACTTGAATGTTTTAAACAATGAGGTACATACATAAATAAAATCACTGTAGCGTATCTAGACAGAGACTACAAACTGGTCTCTTCTCCCATCTGAATGTTGGGGGAACAATAATCTCATTTTAAGCTCTTAAGCGACTTAGTTGAGTTCTGAATGTGTTGAATAAAGTATCTTACTGTAAGGTTCAAGATGAGTAGGGATGAGACCAAAAAGTGCTTGGTGCTTAGGAGTCTGTCATTGGGGTGTCATACATACAGTGCATTCGGAAAGTATTCAGACCCCTTGACTTTATCCACATTTTGTTACGTTACAGCCTTATTCTAAAATGTATTAAATATTTTTTTCCCTCATCAATCTCCACACAATACACCATAATGACAAAGCAAAAACATGTTTTTTTAGAAATGTTGCAAAAAATCTAAAAACATTTAAACTAAAATATCACATTTACATATGTATTCAGACCCTTTACTCAGACCTTTTAGATGTTCGATCGGGTTCAAGTCTGGGCTCTGGCTAGCCACTCAAGGACATTCAGAGACTTGTCCCGAAGCCACTCCTGCATTGTCTTGGCTGTGTGCTTGGGGTTGTTGTCCTGTTGGAAGGTGAACCTTCGCCCCAGTCTGAGGTCCTGAGCGCTCTGGAGCAGGTTTTCATCAAGGATCTCTCTGTGCTTTGCACCGTTCATCTTTCCCTCGATCCTGACTGGTCTCCCAGTTTTTAAAAAATCCATTTTAGAATTAAGCTGTAATGTAACAAAATGTGGAAAAAGTCAAGGGGTCTGAATACTTTCTGAATGCACTGTACCTCAAAGCCAAGGGAAGAACAGGTTGATTTGCCACTCATGAAGTCTGTTTGAATTCCAATTGCTTCAGTATACAGAAATACAGTTGGTAGATGAGAGGTTCTTGGTCAGTATAGGTGTGTGTGCTTACAACAAAATGTGGAAAAAGTCAAAGGGTGTGAATACTTTCTGAAGGCATTGAAATTTGGCTTTAAAAGCTTTCCGCCTTAAAATCTCTGACCCTCAGGCAATGGCTCAGGAGAGACACTGTCTTCTGTGAAGTCGGCCCAAGAGAATTGTGTGTGTGTGTGTGTGTGTGTGTGTGTGTGTGTGTGTGTGTGTGTGTGTGTGTGTGTGTGTGTGTGTGTGTGTGTGTGTGTGTGTGTGTGTGTGTGTGTGTGTGCGCGAGCGTGTATATGTGTGCGCACACAGCTGTATGTGGTGATGGGTGGATTTGTGTGTGTGGATATACGCTTGCGTTTGTGTGATCTTTCGTATGCTACACATCAGACTCTCCATTTCCTGCATAACGTTTTGTTATAATTCTGTAGTAGAATTTTCTTCTGAGGATGAAGTTTGTTGTGAGTGACAAGGTAGAATGGAGCTGTTTTGAGTTGTTATGTGACATATTTAATTAACTGTAGCTGTAGCTATGTGCTGTTGTGTTGTGCCATGTTATGGTACATTGTGTCTTTCCCTGTTGGAGTTTTGTGGGGGGGGTTTTGTGTGCTTTTTGCTATGTTGTGTTACTATGTGTGTGTGCCTTGTTGTGTTTTAATGTGTCATGTAAAGCAATGTGTGTTGCTAACCCCCTGACTCTGTGTTTCAGTCGTGACAGTGACCTCTCTACGATCATCTCCAACCTCCACCACACCAGACAGCACGGCATGCCCGAGAGCCAGCCCGCCACCGACCTCAGCACCAACACAGGACACACAGGTAGGATAAATGTGTGTTTGTCTATTTTTCTCTCTCCGTATTCCTTATATTTGTAATGAGGTTACGTATTCTTCTATTAGCATGAGTAATTAATCACTATTATGCATTAGTCCCTTAATTTTCTGTAATTTGTTTGATTGGGGAACTTACTGTAAGCTTATTACTGATTCCTGAAGGTGGCTCTCAAGTCAATTACTAAATGTAATTTTTTTGCCTGTTCTATTGCACTCCAGGTTTTTCCTTAACCCCCTGTTTTAAATGACCACTAAATAAATAGCTTTGTTTGCCATTAATCCAGTTTCATGGGCATAAAGGAACCATGGTGTGTGTTAAGCTAAGAGCCTTCTAACAGCTTACGGTTAAACACCCCTAACACCAGACACTGTTTCATTAGTTTTAGTTGTTCTGAATCAGACTGTTTAAGTCCGGAGTTAGACTGAATGTTGGATATGTATGCTTTCAGGTAGATACGTGTGTAATATTTCTGGGTAACATGGCAAAAGTTAGACACGATAGAGTTAATTGGTATTTAGATACTCTAGCTGTTGTGTGTTGTATTGTGTCTTTTCTGTTTTTTTGTCCTTACATATCATGCTTTGTGCATATGTGTGTTTAGGGTGTGTGTGTGTGTGTTTTCTATTCAGTAGACATACACTACCAATAATAGGGATTAGCCATGTCGGAAGTCCCCAACTGTTTTAGTAGTCAGAGGTGTCTGGAAGGGCCTTGTTTTACTGCAACGACATACTGTACTTTTAAACTGACAAATATATATTTTTTTAACCCAAACTATGTCCCAAATGTTGGTTAGGTGGGGACCTGCTGGTTTGTGGGTTAAAAATAGGCTTAGACCAGCTGAGTTTCCGTTTATACAGTTTGTCACAAGAAAAATCAAAAGGCTGGAGGTGAGTCACAGAATAAAAAGGAAGTGGTAAAACTTTGTTACATTTGTAAAGGGTGGCAGGTAACTTAGTGGTTAAGAGCGTTGGGCCAGTAACCGAGACGCTGCTGGGTTGAATCTCTGAGCCGGCAAGGTGAAACATCTGCTGTTCTGCTCTTGAGCAAGGCAGTTAACCTCCAACAACAACTGCTCCCTGGGTGCCTTGGACGTCGACTAAGGCAGCCCCCCGCACCTCTCTGATTCAGAGGGGTTGGGTTAAATGTGGAAGAAACATTTTGGTTAAATGCATTCAGTTGTGCAACTGACTAGGTATCCCCTTTACCTTAGTGTCAAATGTCCTTTATAAAGTTAATCTTAAAAGGGAAGTTCAGGATTCTACAACTTGAGGTTAGATGGTTCCTCACTCTGAAAGTAGTCTATGGGCCAGGAGAAACTGTAACCCATGGTTTGGTTTCCTTTAAAACAGCCAATACAAACTTATCAAGAGTTACCAACAAAGTTGACCAACCACAGATTTAACCCATAAAGAAGTACCCTTACCATGGTCAAGTAGTATAGTATTCAGAGAGCAGATCCTTATCCCCTGTGGACGGTCTGTTCCTCTTCATCCCATTAGTCAGAGGGTCATACATGTAGCATAATCATCCTACAAATCCAACACCTCGTCCTCTACACTGTCTCTCTGAGCTCATCCCTCTAGTAGCTTAATTGCCCATACAGTTTGCTAATAGAAAGGGATGAGGGGTGGAGGTGTGGAGGGACGAGGGCATGGAGGGGTGTCTGCCTATCCTTCCTCATTTGCGTGGGACACGGGGGTGTTATAGTCTCAGACGCCCAGTGTTTTTAGACCCCAGTTTGGGACGGATTTCCCAAAAAGACCTGTCTAATCGGCTGCTAAGCTTAATGGGGAAATCAGCTCGTGAATGTTAATCTTAATGGAGAAAGACACAAAGGGATGGGTAGTGGGGATATGAGGGGGGAGGGAGGGAGATTTGAGCGCGGTGTGGCCTGCGCCGGAGGGGGCCTGGGCCTAAAATCTGTCAGTTTGAGCGTTACAGGGAGATTTAACAGGGTGGCTAAGCGGCTCGATCTGTGTCTGTAAACAAGTCCAATCCCATCAGCCACTGGCTCACATTCTGTCTGCCGGTGAAATTAGAGAGCGACACACTCACATACACAGTAGTGCATGTTCATACACACACACACACATGGGGATGTGTGCTCATACACACACACACACACACACACGAACACACAGACACACACTTCCACAAACAAGTACACACACAAACACATAAACACACACACAACGCAAACACTGGGACACATGGAGGTAATAGGACAGAGAATGAACACACCTTATTGGTAAGATCAGTTTTGGAGAGTGTAGATGTATATAGTGAGTTTTGAAAAGTTTTAATACTTGACATAAACTTTTGAATCGTTTTTTGACCATTCTTGTCATGATGGTATAAACCGTTTCAAATGTTATACAGTGCATTCGGAAAGTATACAGACCCTTTGACTTTTTCCACATTATGTTATGTTACAGCCTTCTTCAAAAATGTATTACATGAAATGTTTTCCTCACCAGTCTACACACAATACCCCATAATGACAGAGTGAAAACTGGTTTTAGACATTTTTGCAAATCTATTAAAAATAAAAAAACAGAAATAACTTATTTACATAAGTACTCAGACCCTTTGCTATAAGTCTCAAAATTGAGCTCAGGTGCATCCTGTTTCCACTGATCATCCTTGAGATGTTTCTACAACTTGATTGGAGTCCACCTGTGGTAAATTCAATTGATTGGACATGATTTGGAAAGGCACACACCTGTCTATATAAGATCTCACAGTTGACAGTGCATGTCAGAGCTAAAACCAAGCCATGAGGTCAAAATAATTGTCCGTAGAGCTCCGAGACAGGATTGTGTAGTGACCAAGAACCTGATGGTCACTCTCACAGAGCTCCAGAGTTCCTCTGTGGAGATGGGAGAACCTTCCAGAAGGACAAACATCTCTGCAGCACTCCACCAATCAGGCCTTTATGGTAGAGTGGCCAGATGGAAGCCACTCCTCAGTAAAAGGCACATGACAGCCCGCTAGGAGTTTGCCAAATGGCACCTAAAAGACTCTCAGACCATGAGAAACAAGATTCTCTGGTCTGATGAAACCAAGATTGAACTCTTTGATCGGAATGCCAAGAGTCACGTCTGGAGGAAACATGGCACCATCTCTACGGTGAAGCATGGTGGTGGCAGAATCATACTGTGGGGATGTTTTCAGCGGCAGGGACTGGGAGACCAGTCAGGATTGAGGGAAAGATGAACGGAACAAAGTACGGAGAGATGCTTGATGAAAACCTGCTCCAGAGCACTAAGGACCTCTGACTGGGGAGAAGGTTTACCTTCCAACAGGACAATGACCCTAAGCACACTGCCAAGACAATGCAGTAGTGGCTCTGGGACAAGTCTCGAAATGTCCTTGAGTGGCCCAGCCAGAGCTCGGACTTGAACCCGATCTAACTTCTGTGGAGAGACCTGAAAATAGCTGTGCAGCAACGCTCCCCATCCAACCCGACAGAGCTTGAGGGGCTCTGCAGAGTAGAATGGGAGAAACTCTCCAAATACAGATGTGCCAAGCTTGTAGTGTTATACCCAAGAAGACTCAAGGCTGTAATTGCTTCCAAATATGCTTCAACAAAGTACTGAGTAAAGGGTCTGAGCACTTATGTGAATGTGATATTTCATTTGATTTATTTTTCATAGATTTGCTCAATACAAAAAAGTGTTTTTCTTTGTTATTATGGGATATTGTGTGTAGATTGATGAGGGAAAAAAACAATTTAATCCATTTTAGAATAAGGCTGTAACGTATCAAAATGTGGAAAAAGTAAAGGGGTCTGAATACTTATCGAATACACTGTAGCTATCATGTCATGGGGTGAACTTTTGTTTCTATATCAACTATTTCAATAGTGACTCTGGCTGTGGTGGGATTGCGACAGTATCAGAGGAGACCCAGACTGGGTCCTGAATGGCACCCTATTCCCTATATGACCAGGGTCTCAAAAGTAGTGCACAATATAGGGAATAGGGTGCCATTTGAGATGCACCCCCAAACAGACATTACTTCTTACTCTAGTGCTGTACCTCTGTAATACTATAATTGAGTACTAACTGCTCTCTGTTCTGTTGTAGCATCAGTTATTTTATTCAGCTCACTCCCCACTCTGTGTCTAACTTCCATAACAGGCCTGTGGTTAGAGAAACAGGCAGAAGTAAAGAGGGACAGAGAGACAGAGAGAAGTAAAGAGGGAGAGAGAAACAGAGGCAGAGAGAACGGGATAGGTTGTGTAGCGGAAGAAAAGTTTGGAGAGGGAGAAAGACAGAGGGAGAAAGAGACAGAGAGAGCGATGAATGAGTGTGGTGCCGGTATCAGGGGAGGGCAGACAGCGGGTGTGGCGGCAGTGTGTGAGTGTGTGTGTGTGTGCGCGCGTGTCTGTGTGCATGAGTCAAAGGAAAGGGAAGCAGGCTGCTGGGCCGTCTCCGCGCCGGAGTGGGCCGTTAATTAAATCTGAGGGACAGACAGGAGGGTTGACTCCCCCCTCCTTCCTCTCCTCCCTTCCTCCCTCCACCGTCCGCCTCCCAGGCCTCTGGCTACTCTGGGGCTGTGGGAGGGAGGGAGGGAGGAAGGGAGGGAGGGAGGGAGGGAGGGAGGGAGGGAGGGAGGGAGGGAGGGAGGGAGGGAGGGTGGGTGGGAGGGAGGGAGGGAGGGAGGAGGATGGGAGAGAGCAGGGGCGCCGGGCTTAGCGTCTGGCTGCCTGTGGAAACTGTAAACCTTGGCTCTGCGGTCAGACCAGAAAGACTCTAACGGGCGGATAAGGTGTTTTTTTTATCACTTTTTTTCTCTTCATTCAGACTCCCAGACGTAGTTATAGAGGAGATGACGATGTGTGTGTCGGGGAGGGGGGTGGGGGTCAGGGAGGTTTGTGTTTGTGTGTTTAAAAGGCCAAATTTCTTTTTAACAGGGTATTATTTGCCTCAAAAGGAGTGTTAGTACCATCTTGGTCCATCATACTCCTATTAAACCCCCACACACCTTTTTGATCGTCCATCATAGGTTGATGATGACTATGACACGATTCATTGGGTTGAGTCTGGGGTACGGTGAGTGCGCAGATGGCTGATGTGACCAATCTGAGCCCGGAACACTCTTTGGCACACTGGACATGGTACTTCTGTAGTCTCTTGACCGACGGCTCTGTTATTACTGGTCTTGCTCTGTTCTCTCTTCACCATGGCATTTTGGTCCTGCTGGTTTCAGAGGTGGTAGCGCCATCCTGGATGAGATTCCGCTAGGTGGGACGATCCTGAGCAAGGCTTTCCCATTAGCTTAGATCGATGTTAAAGCTCTTGAGGGAGGTCTTCAGGGTGTCTTCAAAGCATTTTTTGGGCCCACCTTGTGCTCGCTTCCCATTCTTCATGTCTCCGAAGTAGATCTGCTTAGGGAGACAGGTAGCAGGCACCCTGGTCACATGGCCCACCCGTCTGAGCTGTGCTTTCATAAGCAGTGTGGGAATGCTCGTCATTTCGGCATGGCTGAGGATTTCAGTGTCTGGGATTCTGTCCTGCCACTTGATCCTCAGTAGCGTCCTCAAACAGTTCAGGTGAAAGTGATTAAGTGTCCTGGTATGGCATTTGTACTGTAGACTGTCCAGGTTTCGCAGCCATAAATAAAGGTCGGTAATATAACTCCCTGGAAAACCCTCAGTTTTGTTTCCAGTTTGATGCCTGTTCTTTCCTACACCGAATCTCGCAGATGGCCAAAGGCTGCACTAGCCTTGGGGATCCTGATGTTTGTTTCATTGTCTATGTGAACAGCACAGGACATTGTGCTACCAAGGTAGGTGAATTTGTCCACAGTTTTACCCCCTTTTCTCCCCAATTTCGTGATATCTAATTGGTAGTTACAGTCTTGTCCCATCGCTGCAACTCCCGTACGGACTCGGGAGAGGCGAAGGTCGAGAGCCATGCATCCTCTGAAACATGACCCTGCCAAGCCGCACTGCTTCTTGACACACTGCTCGCTTAACCCGGAAGCCAGCCGCACCAATGTGTCGGAGGAAACACCGTACAACTGGCGACCGAAGTCAGCTTGCAGGTGTCCTGCCCGCCACAAGGAGTCGCTAGAGTGCGATGGGACAAGGAAATCCCGGCCGGCCAAACCCTCCCCTAACCCGGACGACGCTGGGCCAATTGTGCGCCGCCTCATGGGTCTCCCAGTCAGGGCCCGGCTGGGACACAGCCTGGGATCGAACCTGGGGCTGTATTGACGCCTCAAGCACTGCGAAGCAGTGCCTTATACCGCTGCATAGCTGACAGTTTCTGACCTTTCACAGAGATGGTTGGGTCAACGTAAAGGATTACCAGCGTCAGGTTGGTCCATAACTTCGGTCTTCTTTGTACTGATTGTAAGGCTGATGAAAAGTTGTCCATGAGGATCTGCAGATCAGCTTGTGAGCCAGGAGCTAATGGTCTGCAGACAAGAGGTCGCAGCAGAAGTGGGTAGAGTATTGTTAATTAGATTGTAATTTACTATAGTAAAAGTAGCCCTCTTATGAAACTACTAGAGTAAAAGTAAACAATTACGCGGTCAGAAAACGACTTAAGTGCTAGTTCCAAATTTAGTTAGGAGATTTTTTACACCTTATGGTAAATTGTGACAGCAAACAAAAAGAACAACAACTTGGTGCAATTGATTTGACATGTATGTATTTTTTAAGCCTGCCAGCACCATCTTGCAGATGTCCTCCAGCACAGGTAGTCTCCAATGAAGACTGACAGGCTGTACAGTTTCAATTACGGTCTTATTCAAAGTTGACTTAATATTTATCACTAACCACGTTTCCATCCACAGTTTTTATATGAGTAAAGTCACCGTATATAAAAAATCACTATAGCTGTGTTGGAAACAGGAAGTTTCGGTACAATTTCATAAATGCCGGCAGATCATTTGTTCGTTCAACATGGTGGGATCTTTTTGTGTCAGTACAATTAATTATGCGAGAAATGGCGGTGTAAATGCCTTTATGCGCAAATATTGATCTAATAACCATCATATCGAAGTAAACTTGAAGTCACGCGATGACATGGTGTGTGGTCCTCCCACTGCGATTCGGGAAACCATTCAGTTAAAATTAGGCTACATATGAAATAAATGATGATGACCTTCAGGGTGGTGGAAGTGGAAGTATGAGCTTGATGCTCCTTTCCAATAAATGTTGAGGTTCTTGTTCTGGTGACATGATGATCGATGCTTGACAGCTGTTTTGGTGGAAGCACATCACTGGAGGGAAAATGTGCATATTTTTGTAATGCGAATTTTATAGTATTTGCATGAAAATCTGTCGCAAATTGGATGGAAACCTAGCTACTGTACTCAATTTCATAAAAAAGTAAACGGTACTTGAGACATTGGAATAATTTCACAATTTCAATAGCATTAATGAAAATGGATTTCACAATATAATTTTAAGTACATGGTGAATGCGTAGCCTACTAAAAAGATTAACACCAAGTGTGATGTTTCACTTTTTACTCAGAATGTATCAAGGAGGATCAGGTAAGTATAACAACAGTCAAACAATCAATATCGACATTTCACTATCAATCTGTCACGTGTGCTCCCTCTCCAGCCTCTAGGTCACCAGGCTGCTCGTTATGGCGCACACCTGTCACCATCGTTATGCGCACCTGCGTGTCATCAGACTCACCTGGACTCCATCACCTCCCTGATTACCTTCCCTATAAATGTCACTCCCTTTGGTTCCTTCCCCAGGCTTTATTGTTTCTGTTCCTGGGTCATGTCTGTGCGTTGTTTGTGTTACGTGTTGGTTTCATTTATTTATTAAGACACTCACTCCCTGAACTTGCTTCCCGACTCTCAGCACACATCGTTACAGAATAACGCCTCAACTAACCGAAGCATCAGGGAGTTTTTTTTTTGTGTGTCAGTGGGAATGACGTCAGGTCCTGGAGCCGCTACAGGCTCTCATGCCTCAGTCAGATCGAGAGGCTCCCCTGCCTCAGCCGGCTCGTCTGTCTTTCATGCCATCGCAGAATCGCCAGGCTCCCCTGCCTCAGCCGGTCTGTCAGGTTCCCGCGCCCCAGCCGGAGACAGGTTCCCGTGCATTAGCAGGGGAGACAGGTCTGCTCCTGATCCCCGGGATCGTCCCTTTGGTTGGCGTCCTGCAGCTGGAGCCGAACGCGCCAGGGAGGGGATACTGTCACGTGTGCTCCCTCTAGGTCACCATGCTCCCGCGTCTCAGTTGGATTGACAGGTTTTCTGCGCCTCAGCAGAGGTGACCGGTCCGCTCCTGATCTCCGAGGATCGTAATTTTGGAGGGCGTCCTACAGCTGGAGCCGTGCGCCGGGGAGGGGGTACTGTCACGTGTGATCCCTCCGGCCTCTAGGTCACCAGGCTGCTCGTTATGGCGCACACCTGTCACCATCGTTACGCGCACCTCCCTGATTACCATCCCTATCTATGTCTCTCCCTTTGGTTCCTTCCCCAGGCGTTATTGTTTCTGTTCCTGGGTCATGTCTGTGCTTTGTTTGTGTTACGTGTTGGATTCATTTATTTATTAAGACACTCACTCCCTGAACTTGCTTCCCGACTCTCAGCACACATCGTTACACAATCATGTTACTAGTATGCAAATCAGACACATTTCCGGATGGAATTAAACATCAAGGTAGATATTCAGGTAAGAATCGTGTAAGTAATAAATAATCAAACAGTGCAGATATCAATTGCCATAGACAACGCAATCATCTTTTTCCTGTCAAGGTAGGATATACCCTCCATCCTCCTCTTCCGAACCTCTCCTTTCCTCTTTGAAGGCTATTTTATTTTCTTGGCTGGCCCGTTCTCCTCCCCCTCGGTTGTGCCACTAATTTATTTCTAGTAGCTATATAAGCACATCGCAGTAAGCACAAAAAGCTTACTGAGATGTTTCACTATATGACAGATGTGCTTATAGGGCTAAAAACGGAATTTAGACACACACACACCACACACACACATTGAGAGAGCAATGGAGTGCAGCTGATTCAAATAACCAACTCATCATCAAGCTTTGATTATTTCAAACAGCTGTGTAGTGGTCGGGCAAAAACCAAAAGGTGCACCCCCCCGTTGACTAGAGGCAACCTAATATGATAGCTAGCTAGTTAGCTATTGCCACACACATCTGATTTATCTGTTCACTCTTTATGCAAATGACAAGGTGGTTAGTTAACCTCGCCAACAAGCAGAGGCCATATGGGGAACTAAAAACCAGACAGCAAACATTCTGTCAGATTCTGGGTTAGCCAAAGCAAACTAGCCAGCTAGTTAGCTAGCTACCTTGCCATTTAATTTGCACTCGCCCTCAAAACACAATTTTAACAGCAGAATTATATCAGAGAAATACTAATCTTACTCTAGAAATATATAATATTACAAAGTTAGAAGGTAATTATAGTGCAACTTACCTCTGATCGTGTTTGGCTAAGAACCCACAAACAAAAATGTTCCTAGGAGTGAAGACGTGCACTTCACTTCAAGAGGTGATGGAGATGCAGAGTTTGACAGACAACTTTGAAAGCCACTGGACTTGAGAGTTTTGATGACAAGATATTTTGAATACATTTCATTGGTCAAGGGGTCGTGAAACGTTCTTACACACGTAAAGGGGGAACCAATAGTACCGATTCATGTAAAAAAAATTACAAATAACATTTGGAGTGACAAGGTTTTAATCTGACAGCGAAGATATAATAATATAAAGCTATGTACCTGAAGTGATTTGGTAAAATGTAACAGAGTAAAAAGTTAACTCCGTCCTTCAGAAATTAGTTGAGTAAGAGTACAAGTACAGCCCACAGAGAGTAACTAGAAAAGGACTAGTGTAAGTACATCTAACGCGTTACTTGTAGCCCATTACTACCCACCTCTGTGTCGCAGACAGTCACCGCCTCAACCTTTGTGTTGGCATGCATCCTCCTCAGGTTGAACAGCCCCCCATCAAAGCGGTAGTTGAAGTGGATCCCAGTTGGTGCTAGAACACAGCCTTGCTTCACTCTGTGACTGGAAACTACTCAGATGACTCTTGGTGATCTTGCATATTAGCCATCATGCCATCATGGAACTCATGCACCACTGTGATACATTTTTCTGGGCATCAAAACTTTGACACACACACACACACACACCCTGATCACTGATATACAGTGGGTGAACCCAGCCCTCCTATAAATTCATGGGTTATTCTAGCTACATTTTTTCCTCTTCAATCATCTCACTCCCTAATCTCTATCCATCTCTCCCTTTGCCCCCCCCCCCCCCCCCATCTATCTCTGCTCCCCTGAGGTTGCGCTGTGGGAGAGAGGAACAGCGTGTGTGTTAATGCGTGTGTGTGGCGCGGCAGTGGCGGTGGTGAACCCTCTCTCAGTATGAACGGAAGATCCTCCCTCCCTCCCCCTACCCCCCGTCGGTCCGTAGCCAATCAATGAGGGGCTTTCAGGGCCGGCGGAGCCCCAGCTCACAGAAGGGGGATCAATAAGTCATTAGCACCATTCTGTCAGCTGTAATGTGGAGATTGATCGGGGGCCACGGCTCCAGGCCCCTTCCCCAGCCCCACTCCACTTCCCCCCCAGCCTGATAAAGATGACAGATTAACGGAATAAGAGGGGGAATTAAGGAGTCTGGCTGTCTGAGCTGTCAGCGGGCCCTCCACGGGAAGAAAATATAGAGAAAAAGAGGAGAAAGAAAGAAGGGATGAGGATGAAAGGAAGAGAGGAGAAGAGAGAGAGCGAGACAGAGGATGTCCCTGTGGTTGCTTGACGGCTTCTGTGGTAGATTATGAAGATGCCTAGGCTGGTTCTTCCTCTGTTGAAGGCTGTTTCCCTTTCTTTCCAAATACACCATTCTCATCCCTCATTCTCCTGGAAGGGAGTGGGTTTCCTATACAGTTGGCCAGAGGGCAGAACAGGACAAGGCTCCCTGGAGTTTTGGAGTTTTGAATGGATGGCTGAGGGGAAACAAGCAGGAGAATTAGCGAATAAGCATTGGTGTTGGGAGTTAAGGAGATAGCATTTGAGCTAACAGAGCTCAGACTGGTTTAAAGCGGGTTTGGTGTTAAATGGAAGCCTCAACATTTTAAACCTCTAAAAGTCTAAGCTGTTGGGGGTGGGTTCTACTAAACTAACATATGGTCATACCGTGGATCATTTAGTTATTTGAATTTTAGGATCCCTTTGTTTTATTTTTTGATACAATATTGAATTTGGCCTTTATTACTATAGCCCATAGAAACGCATTGAATAACACATTCATAAATGGAAAACATTTGCCTATTATACTTTTCAAAATTCTTCAAGCTGTCAAAGTGGTTGTTGATCTTGCCATAGATTTTCAAGTAGATTTCAGTCAAACTGTAACTCGGCCACACAGGAACATTCACTGTCTTTTTGGTAAGCAACTCCAGTGTGGATTTGGTCTTTTGTTTTAGGTTATTGTCCTGCTGAAAGGTGAATTCTTCTCCCAGTGTCTGGTGGAAAGCAGACTGAACCAGGTTTTCCTCTAAGATTTTGCCTGTGCTTAGGGATTACAAGCATACGTTTAACATGATGCAGCCACCAACGTGCTTGAAAATATGGAGAGTGATACTCAGTAATGTGTTCTATTGGACATAACACTTTGTATTTAGGACAAAATGTCAATTGCTTTGACACATTTTTTGCAGTATTGCTTTAGTGCCTTTTTGCAAACATTTTTTGGAATATTCGTATTCTGTACAGGTTTCCTTCTTTTCACTGTCATTTAGATTAGTATTGTGGAGTAACTACAACATCGTTGATCCATCCTCAGTTTTCTCCTATCACATTTACAATAAAATAAATTGTAGTTTAGCAGATGCTCTAATCCACAGAAATGTAAAATTAGTGCATTCATCTTAAAATAGCTAGGTGAGACAACAACATATCACAATTGTATCAAGTACATTTTCCCTCAACAAAGTATTTATTTTATTATTTTTATGGAGGCGCCATGAGTTATTTAAGATACTTTCAGACTTTTTCGAAAGATGGGCAGGGACTCGACTGTCCTGACTTTAGGGGGAAGATTGTTCCACCATTGGGGTGCCAGGACAGAGAACAGCTTTGACTGGGCTGAGTGGGAGATGGGAGGGCCAAGAGACCAGAGACGTAGTGCTCGGGTTGGGATGTAGGGTTTGAGAATAGCCTGAAGGTAAGGAGGTGCAGTTCCCCTTGCTGCTCCGTAGGCAAGCATCAGGGTCTTGAAGATGATGCAAGCTTTGTCTGGAAGCCAGGGGAGTGTGCGGAGGAGCGGGGTGACATGGGAGAACTTAGGAAGGTTAAACACAAGGTGGGCTGCGGCATTTTGGATAAGTGGCAGGGTTTTGATGGCACAAACGGGGAGCCCAGCCAACAGAGAGTTGCAGGATTCTAGATGAGAGATGACAAGTGCCTGGATTAGGACCTGCGCTGCTTCCTGGTCGTACTCTATAGATGTTGTAGAGCATAATCCTGCAGGAGGGAGTCACTGCTTTGATGTTTGCAGAGAACAACAGGGTGTTGTCCAGGGTCACGCCAAGGTTCTTTCGACTCTTGGACGGGGACACCGTGGAGTTGTCAACTGTAATGGAGAGGTCTTGTAGCGGGCAGGCCTTTCCTAGAAGGAAGAGCAGCTCAGTTTTGTCGAAGTTGAGCTTGAAGTGGTGGGTCGACATTCAAGCTGGGATGTCTGCCAGGCACGCAGAGACGCGTGTCACCACATGTGGAAGGAGAAGAGTAGTTGAGTGTTATCCGCATAACAATGATCGGAGAGACCATGTGAGGATATGACAGAGCCGAGTGACTTTGAGTAAAGAGAAAAGAGGAGGAGGGCCTAGAACCGAGCCCTGGGCGACACCAGTAGTGAGAGCACTTGGTGCAGACACAGATCCTGGTAGGAGTGACCTGCCAGGTAGGATGCAATCCTATCACAGCTATTAAACTCTAACTGTTTTAAGTCACTATTGGCCTCATGGTGAAATCCCTGAGTGGTTTCCTTCCTCTCTGGCAACTGAGTTAGGAAGGGCACCTGTATCTTTGTAGTGACTGGGTGTATTGATACACCATCCAAAGTGTAATTAATAACTTCACCATGCACAAAGGGATATTCAATGCCTGCTTTTCTTTACCCATCTACTAACAGGTGCACTTCTTGCCAGGCATTGGAAAACCTCTGTGGTCTTTGTGGTTGAATCTGTGTTTGTAATTCACTGCTTGAACCTTATAGATAATTGTATGTATGGGGTACAGAGATAAGGTAGTCATTCAAAAATCATGTTAAACACTTTTATTGCACACACATAGTCCATGCAAGTTATTACGCACTTTTTTACTCCTGAACTTATTTAGGCTTGCCATAAGAAAGGGGTTGAATACTTGTTGACCCTCATTTTAATTCATTTTAAATTCAGGCTGTAACAACAAAATGTGGAAAAAGTCAAAGGGTGTGAATACTTTCTGAAGGCATTGAAATTTGGCTTTAGAAGCTTTCCGCCTTAAAATCTCTGACCCTCAGGCAATGGCTCATTAGAGACACTGTCTTCTGTGAAGTCGGCCCAAGAGAATTGTGTGTGTGTGTGTGTGTGTGTGTGTGTGTGTGTGTGTGTGTGTGTGTGTGTGTGTGTGTGTGTGTGTGTGTGTGTGTGTGTGTGTGTGTGTGTGTGTGTGTGTGTGTGTGTGTGTGTGTGTGTGTGTGTGTGTGTGCGTGTGTGCCTGTGAATATCAGCCCTGTCTTTCTATAAGCCTATTTCCACGAACAGGGTTTAAATAGTATGGAAGCTCGGCAATCCCAGTATTTTATTTCAGGTCTGATATAGGCTAATGTATTAAATATTTTATCAATCATGGTTAAAATAATCAAGAATATTATACTACTGGTTATGCATTTACACACATTAAAGGCCAATAGTTGGACATGTATTAGAAATGGAGAGAGGAGAAGACAGGAGAAAGAAGGAAAAAGACACTGGAGCTTACTCCTTTCATTCAAGTAGACATTGAGAAAGAGAGAATCTGTATGTGTGTGTTTGCACTTGCAGAGTGCCCCCCCACCCTCCCTCTTTCTCTCTCTCTCTCTCGATCTCTCCGTCTCTGGGGAGGGGTAGGGAGTGGATCTCCAGATGCCCGGAGAGAAAACATCAAACGGGGGGATCATTAGTAAACCTCCTTCCTCCGACACTAGGGCTCCTCTCTTCCACAAACCAAACAAAAGCCTCCAAGACCCCAACTCTGCCACTCCAAACACTATTTCATGCTTTCTTCCATCTCTCTCTCTGTCTCCTTCTCTCTCACCCTTTATTCCTCTCTCTCCTCTGCACTCTCTCTCTTCCTTTTCCTCCCACTCTGTCTCTCTCTTTCTTTCTTGTTAAAGAGAGTAGAAAGGTTAGGGGTCAAGGGTTAAAATGTCTCCGTTCAAGGTTGGCCCCTCGATTCAGGATCTTTCCTTGTTGTCAAGGTAACAATAAAAGGGAATGAACTCAGTTGAAGATATAATATGGATCACCAAAACCATTCTCAAGGATTTATACCAGATCTTGTTTCCTGTCCACTTTGACCCTTTTCAACAATGCAAAATATCAAAACAGAAGCGAGCACTTCACCTGATAGAAAAAAAGCATGGTTTTCTTTTTCCACCCAACCTGTCCATAAAAATATACATGGAGAAGAGAGAGAGAGAGAGAGAGAGAGAGAGAGAGAGAGAGAGAGAGAGAGAGAGAGAGAGAGAGAGAGAGAGAGAGAGAGAGAGAGAGAGAGAGAGAGATGGATGGATGGATGGAAGGAAGTAAGAAAGGAAGAAAGGAAGGAAGGAAGGAAGGAAGGAAGGAAGGAAGGAAGGAAGGAAGGAAGGGAGGGAGGGAGGGAGGGAGGGAGGGAGGGAGGAAGGAAGGAAGGAAGGAAGGAAGGAAGGAAGGAAGGAAGGAAGGAAGGAAGGAAGGAAGGAAGGAAGGAAGGAAGGAAGGAAGGAAGGAAGGAAGGAAGGAAGGAAGGAAGGAGTTGCATGCAGCTTGACCATCGTTGTGAGAGGACACCGAGACACAGAGAGAGAGACAATGACAAATGGTTTGATGAAGAATGCAAAAGCCTAAGAGAGAAATTGAGAAACCTACCCAACCAAAAACACAGACATAAAAAAAAAACTGAACCTACACCTTAACTATAGTGAAACACTAAAACACTACAGAAAAACACTAAGAAAAAAGAAAGAACAGCACGTCAGAAATCAGATCAATGGAATTTCACATGCCATATAATCTAAACACTTCTGGGAAAATAAGAACACACTAAAGAAACAACAACATGAAGAGCTATCTATCAAAAATGAAGATGTGTGGATAAACCACTTCTCCTATCTTTTTGGCCCTATAACAAAGAATAAACAGCAAAAACGTATACATACATCAATTACAAATCTTAGAATCAGCTATTAAAGACTACCATATCCAACTACAGGACAAAATACAAACCCTCCAACCCAAAAAGGCCTAAAGTGTTGATGGTATCCTAAATGAAATTATCAAATCTACAGACCACAAATTCAAACTGGCTATACTTAAACTATTTAACATCATCCTCAGCTCTGGCATCTTCCCCAATATTTTGAAGCAAGGACTGATCTCCCCAATCCCTATTTTTTTTTGACAAATTCAATCCCAATAACTACTGTGGAATATGTGTCAACAGCAACCTCTGGAAAATCCTCTGCATTGTCATTAAAATCAGACTCCTACATTTCCTCAGTGAAAACAATGTCCTGAGCAAATGTCAAAATGGCTTTTTACCAATTTACTGTACGACAAACCATGCATTCACCCTGCACACCGTAATTGACAAACAAATAAATAAAAACAAATGCAACATCTCATGCTTTGATGATAAAAAATAAGCTTTTGACTCAATTTGGCCCCCATGGTCTGCTATATAAATTGATCGAAAGCGGTGTTAGGGGAAAAAAACATACAATATTATGAAATCAATGTACACAAACAACAAGTATGCAGTTAAAATTGGCAAAAACACACAGATTTCTTTCCTCAGGGCCGTGGGGTGAGACAGGGATGCAGCTTGAGCCCCACCCTCTTCAACATGTACACTGATTATACAAAACAGTAAGGACACATGCTCTTTCCATGACATAGACTGACCAAGTGAATCCAGGAGAAAGCTATGATCCCTTATTGATGTCACTTGTTAAATCCAAGTCAATCAGTTAACTTCTTCTGGCTGCAAGCCCGAGGCCGGCCACAATATGACAACAGCCACTTCAAGTGCAGGGCGCGAAATTCAAAATATATTTTTTTGAAATATTTAACTTTCACACATTAACAAGTCCAATAAAGCAAATGAAAGGTACACATCTTGTGAATCCAGCCAACATGTCCGATTTTTAAAATGTTTTACAGCGAAAACAGCACGTATATTTATGTTAGCTCACCACTAAATACAAAAAAGGACAGACATTTTTCACAGCACAGGTAGCATGCACAAAGCCAACCTAACTAACCAAGAACCAACCAAACTAACCAACAAACAACTTCATCAGATGACAGTCTTATAACATGTTATTCAATAAATCTATGTTTTGTTCGAAAAATGTGCATATTTCAGGTATAAATCATAGTTTACATTGCAGCTACAATCAGAAATTGCACCGAAAGCAGACAGAATAATTACAGACACCAACGTCCAATACCTAAATACTCATCATAAAACATTTCTGAAAAATACATAGTGTACAGCAAATGAAAGACAGGCATCTTGTGATTCCAGCCAATATTTCCGATTTCTTAAGTGTTTTACAGCGAAAACAGAATATAGCGTTATATTAGCTTACCACAATAGCCAGAAACACAAGCCCTTCCCCAGCAGCAAAAGTTAGCGATCGTAACAAACCAGCAAAAGATATATAATTTTTGACTAACCTTGATAAACTTCATCAGATGACAGTCCTATAACATCAGGTTATACATACACTTATGTTTTGTTCGAAAATGTGCATATTTAGAGCTGAAATCAGTGGTTATACATTGTGCTAACGTAGCCTCTTTTTCCCACAACGTCCGGATATTTTTCTGACACTTTTTCTGACACACATATTCTGACCAAATAGCTATTCATAAACATAACAAAAAAATACATGTTGTATAGGAAATGATAGATACACTAGTTCTTAATGCAATCGCCGTGTTAGAATTCTAAAAATAACTTCATTACGACATCCAGCTTAGGTATAGCGAGAGAGTACCCAAAAGCTGGGCGCAAACGACTAGCACAACATGTTCGACAGATATATGAAATAGCATCATAAAATGGGTCCTACTTTTGCTGATCTTTCATCAGAATTTTGTACAAGGGGTCCTTTGTCGGGAACAATCGTTGTTTGGATTTAGAACGGCCTTTTTCCCTCTCGATTTAGCAAGCACACTTGCCAAGTGGCGCGAATCTTTCCATGTCAACAAACGGAAGAGAACGGAACACGGCAAAACTCCCGGAAAAATTTCAATAATCTGATTAAACTATATTGAAAAAACATACTTTACGATGATATTGTCACATGTATCAAATAAAATCAAAGCCGGAGATATTAGTCGTCCATAACGACAGCTTATCAGAAGGCAAATCCAGGTCCCTTGACGCGCTCTCCAGAAAACAGGAAACTGGTGACACGTCATACAAAGAGCTATTATACGAGCCCAGATCAAGTTACACACTCCATTTCTTCTCTCACTCCTTGTCGACATCTAGTGGAAGACGTATGAAGTGCATCTAAACGAATAAATATCAAGGACTTTAATAGGCAGCCCCTAGAAGAGAGCATCGATTTCAGATTTTCCACTTCCTGTCAGGAAGTTTGCTGCAAAAGGAGTTCTGTTTTACTCACAGATATAATTCAAATGGTTTTAGAAACTAGAGAGTGTTTTCTATCCAATAGTAATAATAATATGCATATTGTACGAGCAAGAATTGAGTACGAGGCCGTTTGAAATGGGCACCTTTTATCCGGCTACTCAATACTGCCCCTGTAGCCCAAACAGGTTAAAGAAGTATGTTTAAGCCTTAACACAATTGAGACATGGATTGTGTACGTGTGCCATTCAGCCTCTGAAAGACAAAATATTTAAGCGCCTTTGAACGGGGTAAGTAGCAATTCAATATTAGGATGGTGTTCCTAATGTTTAGTATACTCAGTGTATATCAATGAATTGGCTAGGGCACTAGAACAGTCTGTAGCATCCGTCCTCACCCTACTCAACTCTGAAGTCAAATGTCTATTGTTTACGGATGATCTGGTGCTTCTGTCCCCAACCAAGGAGGGCCTACAGCAGCATCTAGATCCTCTGCACAGGTTCTGTCAGACCTGGGCCTTGACAGTAAATCTCAGTAAGACAACAATAATGGTGTTCCAAAAAAGGTCCAGTTGCAAGGACTACAAATTCCATCTAGACACCGTTGCCTCGGAACACAGAAAAAACTATACTTACCTTGGCCTAAACATCAGCACCTCAGGTAACTTCCACAAAGCTGTGAATGATCTGAGAGACAAGGCAAGAAGAGGCTTCTACGCCATCAAAAGGAACATACAATTTGACATGCCAATTAGGATCTGGCTAAAAATACTTTTAATCAGTCATTGAACCCATGCCCCTCTATGTTGTGAAGTCTGGGGTCCACTCACCAACCAAAAATGTACAAAATTTGACAAATACCTAATTGAGAATTCTGCAAAAACATCCTCTGTGTACAATGTAAAACATCAAATAATGCATGCAGAGCAGAACTAGGACGATGCCCGCTAATGATCAAAATCCAGAAAAGAGAGTTAAATTCTACAACCACCTAGGAAGCAACAACCAAACTTTACATCACCTATAGAGAGATGAACCTAGAGAGAAGAGCTCCCTATTGGTTCTGGGGCTCTGTTTACAAATGCAAACAGACCCCACAGAGCCCCAAAATAGCAACACCATTAGACCCAATCAAATCATGAGAAAACAAAAAGAGAATTACACTGCCATGCTGATCCTCAACACAGGGGCCCTTCAGGGGTGCGTGCTCAGTCCCCTCCTGTACTCCCTGTTCCCCCATGACTTTATGGCCAAGCAAGACTCCAACACCATCATTAAGAGGTCTTGCTGAATTCTCTTGTGAATTCAATGGTTTTTACTAGATTACTTGTAGTTTTTCATGTTGTCTGTCTGTAATTTTTGTAATGACTTGGTGCTGCCTATCTTGGCCAGGACGCTCTTGAAAAAATAGATTTTAAATCTCATTGAGCCCCTCCTGGTTAAATAAAGGTAAAAAAAAATAAAAAAATAAAAAGTTTGCCGACGACACAACAGTGGTTGGCCTGATCCCCGACAACGATAAGACAGCCTACAGGGAGGAGGTCTGAGACCTGACAGTGTGGTGCCAGGATAACAACCTCTCCCTCAACGTGATCAAGACAAAGGAGATGATCGTGGACTACAGGAATAGGAGGGCCGAGCACGCCCCCATTCTCATCAACTGGGCTGTAGTGGAGCAGGTTGAGAGATTAAAGTTCCTTGGTTTCCACATCACTAACGAACTTTCATGGTCCAAACACACCAAGACAGTCGTGAAGAGGGCACAACAACGCCTATTCCCCCTTAGGAGACTGAAAAGATTTGGCATTGGTCCTCAGATCCTCAAAAAGTTATACGGCTGCACCATCGAGAGCATCCTGACTGGTTACATCAACTGCTCGGCCTCCAGCCACAAGGCACTACAGAGGGTAGTGTGTACGGCCCAGTACATCACTGGGGCCAAGCTTCCTCCCATCCAGGACCTCTATACCAGGCGGTGTAAGAGGAAGGCCCTAAAAATTGTGATTTGATTTGACACATTGGAAATAATGAATCCAAAAACTGGAATGCTATCCGGCCCTAAACAGAGAGTACACAGTGTCAGAATACTTGACCACCGTGACTGACCCAAAATTAAGAAACGCTTTGACTATGTACTGACTCATTGAGTATAGCCTTGCTTTTCATAGAGGTTGCCATAGATAGTAGACCTGGCTCTCGAGAGAAGACAGGCTATATGCAGACTGTCCACAAAATGAGGTGGAAACTGAACTGCACCTCCTAACCTCTGCCAAATGTGCAACGATATAAGAGAGATATATTTCCCTCAGATTACACAGACCCACAAATAATTTTAAAGCAATTTAAATGTTGATAAACTCCCATATCTGTTAAAGTAAAATACCACAGTGTGGCATCACAGCAGCAAGATTTGTGACCTGTTGCCATGCGAAAAGAGCAAGCATTGGAGCACAAGCACTATTGTAACTACAACCATTATTTATCTCTTAACTTATATTCCCTATTGTATTTAAACTATGTGCATGTTGTCACAACACTGTACATAGCCAATAATATAACATTTGAAATGACTCTTTTCTTTTGAAACTCTTTCACTTGCTTTGGCAATCTAAACATGTTTCCCATGCCAATAAAGCCCATTTGAATGTAAATGAGAAGGAGAGAGAGGACTAGAGAGAGAGACATAAAGAGCGAGAGAGAGCAATGACAAAAGGCTTCTTCCTTCCTGCTCTCACCGCATGTGTTGCGCTCTGCATCAACACCCACTCTTATTAGGCGGATATTGATTTGAGGTTTGTTTGGGGCCGGGATGGGTGGATTGAGGAGGAGGGGGGAGAGGGGGGAAGAGGGTAGTAGAGGAGGTTGGTGCTGTAATTGTACACTAGATGCTCTCCTCTCTGGCGACAGGGGGGGAGTGGTGTGAGGGAGTGGGTGTTAATGTGAGGCGAGAAAACTCCCCCATACTCCAATGGGAGGAGTGTTCAAACGCACCTACAGGGTTGAGAGAGAGGGAGAGAGAGAGAGAGAGAGAGAGAGAGAGAGAGAGAGAGAGAGAGAGAGAGAGAGAGGGAGAGGTGAAGCGAGAGGAAGAGTGTGTGTTTGTGTTTCTGTGAAAGAGAGTGGAGAGAGATGGGAAAACGCAGGGCAGAGACATGATGCACTGAACTAAAGAAGAACGAAGGCTACCTAAGATTTGTGATGAAAGGAGGACAGAAGGTTGACTTTCCCTTGACTCTGACTGCTCCTCTTTGACTGTGCGGTTTGTGGCATTCATTCTAATAAGTAATAGCACAACCAAAGGCTTTGTGTGATGACTGACGTGAGCAATAGAGAGAGAGAGAGAGAGAGAGAGAGAGAGAGAGAGAGAGAGAGAGAGAGAGAGAGAGAGAGAGAGAGAGAGAGATGGGGGAGAGAGAGAGAGACAGAAAAGAGGGAATACAAGATAGAATGTTAGGAATAGTGTGGAAGAAAAAGTGAAAGAGCAACATAATTCCCTCTCCCCACACGCATACATACACACCTCTCTCAACCATGTACTCAGGTACATAAAGAAAAGAGCAGGAGACAGATAGGTAAACCTCTGTGTACTTGGAGGCCTTAACTGACCACTATGTGTGTGTGTGACTGTTCACAGATAACCTTCTAGGCAAGAGGAGAGCCTACTCCCCCAACAGCAGCAGCAAGTGCCCCTCGGACATCAAGAAGTCGCGCAGCGTTTCCCCCAAAGGTAAGATTGCACTGTGTGTGTGATGTTACTGATGTGTTGAAATATGTCAATTTTTTTTAAAGGAAGGTTGGTGGACAAAGGAACGTGAGAGAAGGATAGAGGAGAGGAGGGACAGAGAGGAGAAGAGGGAAAGGAGGAGTGGAGCTTCATTGATTTACAGAAAGTGTGAGCTGGTGTTGAGTGACAGCATGGGGTCAGTGTTACAGTGAGGTTATCCGCCGTGCGCACACACACACACACACACACACACACAGTAGATGTGCAGACACACGTGACACATTCTCAGTTTCCCTATCACACTCAGCCCCTTGCTATCTCATACAGTCATTGAGCCACACACGCACACGCACACGCACACGCACACGCACACGCACACGCACACACACACACACACACACATACACACACACACACAGTCTGTGTGTTCACCATAGTCAGTGAGAGTTGGGAATGCCATTAGGAATTGCCACTTCCTTTCCTCTCTTATCCAGCCGCTTCCCTCCCGTTTAATTTCTCCCTTGTGTGGAATGAAACTGGGATCCCTGTGAGGGGCTGGCTTGTCCACCCTGTCTTGTCTCCGGGGTCCTGGGGAAGACTTCCTAAGTCACTGATGCATTGTACAGCAGGCAAAGCCAAGGGCAGCCCACTCCTATCCTGCCCCATCTCTAGGGAGCCACAAATTACATGCATGCACACACACATGAGAAGACAGACAGCACATGCCACGCACACACACTGTGCAAAACGATCTTAGATAGCTATAACTTTAAAATGTAAATGCTTCAAACATAGAAAGGACCTTGTGTCATTGAGTAGATAAAAAATATCATTTTTGACATAGTGTAATATTACATCCTAAATGGCTCCCTGCTCATAGTGCACTACCTTTGATCAGAGCCCTATGGGCCACGGTCAAAAGGAATGCACTATATAGGGAATTGGATGCCATTTAGGACGTCTATGTGACGTTGAGGTGTGTGTTGAGTAGAGTGGATTTCTGTGCAGTGTTCAGTGACCTTTGCCTTCTGTATGACCTCTGACCTAGCAAAGCCCTGACTGAGGCCACATCAATTAGAGCCTCCACTTACAGACACTACAGCCACTCATGTGCGTGTATGTGAGTATGCGTGTGTGTGTGTGTGTGTGTGTGTGTGTGTGTGTGTGTGTGTGTGTGTGTGTGTGTGTGTGTGTGTGTGTGTGCGTGTGCGTGTGTGTGCGTGTGTGTGTTTGACTCTGCAGCAGGAGAGGTGGATTAACTAAGATTTAGAACACTGCTGAGCTAATGTCTCAGCCCTCTCCCTCTCTCAGCCACATCCACACCCAAACACTGACGCCGCACAGGGTCGTGTGTGGGAGGGAGTGTGTGTGAGGGTGTGATTCTATGTGTGTATTTGTGTGTGTGTGTGTGTCTGTGTCTGTGTTTATGTGTGTCTCACCTGAAGGGTGAATATAAGGCATTAATGACCCATGGAAACAGAAAACGGAGAGATAAAGAGAGAGATGGGGGGCTGAGAGAGAGAGAGACAGAGAGACAGAGAGAGAGAGAGAGAGAGAGAGAGAGAGAGAGAGAGAGAGAGAGAGAGAGAGAGAGAGAGAGAAAGAGAGAGAGAGAGAGAGTTTTGGTTTGGCACACTGACTGTTTTTCTATCTTTGGCAGAGTTGGCACCTGAGCAGAGCTTATAGAGAGAGATATGCAGACGGGCAGAGACAAGTAGTTTGCACACACACACACACACACGTTCATGCACACACACACAGGAACACGTTCATGTACGCACACATGCGCACATGTACGCGCACACACACACACACACACACACACACACACACACACACACACACACACACACACACACACACACACACACACACACACACACACACACACACACACACACACACACACAAGCACACACACGCACATACATACATTTATAATCAAGAAACAACTATGTATTTATATTGGATCAGAGTGACTTCTACATTACCCTCACCAAGCTCATTATACAGCACACTGTCACAGATTATCGTGAAATAATCTAGTCGAAATTTGTGACAGGCACACACGTTTTTCTTTTAGGTTAGCTAGGTGGCTAGGCTATGGGTTAAGGATAGGGTTAGGGCTAGGGGCTAGGTTTAGTTAACATGCTAGCTAAGTACTTAAAGGGTTAAGGTTAGGATTAGCTAACATGCTAGCTAAGTAGTTCAAAAGATGTAAGTAGTTACAAAAATTTTAGTTCATGGTGAGATAGCGGTGAGTTTTTAGTTCATGGTGAGATAGCGGTGAGTTTTTAGTTCATGGTGAGATAGCAGTGAGTTTTTAGTTCATGGTGAGATAGCGGTGAGTTTTTAGTTCATGGTGAGATAGCGGTGAGTTTTTATTTATCATGGTGAGATAGCGGTGAGTTTTTAGTTCATGGTGAGATAGCAGTGAGTTTTTATTTCATGGTGAGATAGCGGTGAGTTTTTAGTTCATGGTGAGACTTCCCATTTCCATATTTGAAAACTCATTTAATTTACAGCATCAACATTTATGATCGCAATGTTTGATGTACAGTTACAAGGAATGACGTGTCATATCCTGGGTTGTCCTGAACAGAATGAGCCAATGTTTGTCGCATTGTGAAGAAAATTAGCAGCGGAACATGAACTTGACGCACTCATGATTCCAGTGGTGGGAAAAGTACACAATTTTACATACACCTTAGCCAAATAGATTTAAACTCAGTTTTCACAATTTCTGACATTTAATCCTAGTAAAAATTGTCTTAGATCAGTTAGGATCACCACTTTATTTTAAGAATGTGAAATGTCAGAATAATAGTAGAGAGAATTATTTATTTCAGCTTTTATTTCTTTCATCACATTCCCAGTGGGTCAGAAGTTTACATACACTCAATTAGTATTTGGTAGCATTGCCTATAAATTGTTTAACTTGGGTCAAACGTTTTGGGTAGCCTTCCACAAGCTTCCCACAATAAGTTGGGTGAATTTTGGCCCATTCCTCCTGACAGAGCTGGTGTAACTGAGTCAGGTTTGTAGGCCTCCTTGCTCGCACACGCTTTTTCAGTTCTGCCCACAAATTTTCTATAGGATTGAGGTCAGGGCTTTGTGATGGCCACTCCAATACCTTGACTTTGTTGTCCTTAAGCCATTTATGCTTGGGGTCATTCTCCACTTGGAAGAGCCATTTGCGACCACGCTTTAACTTCCTTACTGATGTCTTGAGATGTTGTTTCAATCAAATCAAATTTCAAATCAAATGTATTTATAAAGTCCTTCTTACATCAGCTGATATATCAAAGTGCTGTACAGAAACCCAGCCTTAAACCCCAAACAGCAAGCAATGCAGGTGTAGAAGCACATCATTTTGATGCCATCTATTTTGTGAAGTGCACCAGTCCCTCCTGCAGCAAAGCATCCCCACAACATGATGCTGCCAACCCCGTGCTTCACAGTTGGGATGGTGTTCTTCGGCTTGCAAGTCTCTCCCTTTTTCCTCCAAACATAACGATGGTCATTATGGCCAAACAGTTATATTTTTGTTTCATCCGACCAGAGGACATTTCTCCAAAAAGTACAATCTTTGTCCCCATGTGCAGTTGCAAATCTTAGTCTGGCTTTTTTAAGGCAGTTTTGGAGCAGTGGCTTCTTCCTTGCTGAGCGGCTTTTCAGGTTATGTTGATATAGGACTCGTTTTACTGTGGATGTAGATACTTTTGTACCTGTTTCCCACAGCATCTTCACAAGGTCCTTTGCTGTTGTTCTGGGATTGATTTGCACATTTCGCACCAAAGTACATTCATTTCTAGAATTTCTAGACAGAATGCGTCTCCTTCCTGAGCGGTATGACGGCTGCGTGGTCCCATGGTGTTTATACTTGCGTACTATTGTTTGTACAGATGAACATGGTACCTTTAGGCGTTTGGAAATTGCTCCCAAAGATGAACCAGACTTGTGGAGGTCCACAATTGTTTTCTGAGGTCTTGGCTGACTTCTTTTGATTTTCCCATGATGTCAAGCAAAGAGGCACTGAGTTTGAAGGTAGGCCTTGAAATACATTCACAGGTACACCTCCAATTGACTCAAATTATGTCAATTAGCCTATCAGAAGCTTCTAAAGCCAAGACATAATTTTCTGGAATTTTCGAAGCTGTTTAAATGCACAGTCAACTTAGTGTATGTAAACTTCTGAACCAGTGGAATTGTGATACAGTGAATTATAAGTGAAATAATCTGTCTGTTAACAAATGCAGGAAAAATTACTTGTGTCATGCACAACCGACTTGCCAAAACTATAGTTTGTTAACGAGAAAGTTGTGGAGTGGTTGAAAAACGAGTTTTAATGACTCGAACCCAAGTGTATGTAAACTTCCGACTTCAACTGTATGTGAATTCAACCGTTTTCCTGTCCTGCTAGGCATTCAAAATGTAACGAGTACTTTTGGGTGTCAGGGAAAATGTATGTAGTAAAAATAACAATATTTTGGGGGGGAATGTAGTGAAGTAAATAAAAAAATAAAAAATATAAATAGTAGAGTACAGATACCCCCAAAAAACAACTTAAGTAGTACTTTAAACTATGTTTACTTAGGTACGTAGGTACTACACCACTACATGACTCCATTTTATGTGCACCAAAATTACAATCTGTTTGTCTGAAGTGTCTTGTGAAAGCCTAACACTGTAAGATTGTATTTTATAACTTAACTTGTCAGGTTGGCAATAGAATACGCTTTCAAATGATGCCCACCTGACCCAGATTGTGATTAATAATGGAAAGTTTGGGGACTTTGTAAACAACAACAGTAATTGTGTGATGTGAGGACGCAGGGCTGTGTTCCAAACAAAAAACTACAAACAAATCAAACTTTATTTGTCACATGTGGCGAATACAACAAGTGTAGACCTTACGTTGAAATGCTTACTTACAAGCCCTTAACCAACAGTGCAGTTCAAGAAGAGTTAAGAGAATATTTACCAAATAAACTAAAGTAAAAAATTTAAAAAATTTAAAAGTAACAATAACGTAACAATAACGAGGCTATATACAAGCTGTGTCGGTACCAAGTCAGTGTGCGGGGGTACAGGTTAGTTGAGGTAATCTGTACATGTAGGTAGAGGTAAAGTGACTATGCATAGATAATAAAAAGTGAGTAGCAGCAGTGTACAAAAAATACAAGAAATCATTTTTTCTTATGTTGCACCTACCCCAAAATGTCCATTAATATTCGTATTATGTTACTGAATGTATCCCGTGTATTTTCACATTTTATTATAAACAAATGCGGCGTAAAGTACAGTAAATAAAAAATGCACATAAATTCAACAGTTTAATGTTTGGATTCAGTCTCATGTCAGGTGAACTGTTTTGTCCTCACCTTTGGTCTGATAATTTCCCCATAATCTCCAAACGGTTCCCTTTCAATTTCTACCATGGTTTTGCATATACTTCCTATATTTATTTTGTTAGAAACATTTCAATTTGACCCTATCCATATAGGCCAATTTCCACGAGTGTAAAGGGTTAATGGTAAGATAGTTGTGAGTCAGTGGTGAGTTAGTGGTGAGGTAATGGTGAGATATTGATGAGCGAATGAGATAGTGATGACTTAGTAGTGTGACAGTGGCGAGTTAGTGGCAAGGTAATGAGATTGTGTTGAGTTACTGGTTCGAATCCCTGAGCCGACTAGTTGAAAAATCTGTTGATGTGCCCTTGACCTAGGCACTTAACCCTAGTTGCTCTGGATAATAATGTCTGCTAAATGACTCAAATGTAGATGGTAAGCTAACTCTCTTCCTGACCCCCCTACAGAGAAATCCCACACCCCTGTGCTGGAGGGGGGCGGCCACAGTCACATGACCCCGGAGGAGCACTACAGGCGGATGATGTCAGCGCTGAACGAGCAGGGCGAGGAGCAGCAGCAGCGCCTCTACCAGCTGGCCAACAACATGGGCTTGCCCAGCCATGGTAAGACTCGTGTGTGTTACCTACAGTATATACAGTAGTGCACTTCATTTGACCAAGACCCAGAGTGGGACCTCCCAAAATAACTGTGTGTGTGTGTGCGTCTGCGGGGGGGGTGACATGCTGTCCGACTCAGAGTCTGGTCATCCTCTAAAACAGGGTTTGTTATATCAGCACTTCAGGATTCAGTCAGCGTACTAAACTGCACACCACACACACTTTATCTTGGCCTGACACACACCTAACCCTACTCGACCCCTACCACTAGTAACCCCGGGGTTGTGGCCTTTCCCATGTGGCGTCTGTCTGTGTGTGTGCCACCCTCCCAGTGTAAATCTCCAACATGGACACTGCTGACATTTCTATTTGGTGTGCCAGTCCACCCAATGTCACTCTGGGTGATTTGTGACCGACGCTGCGTTCCGTTGTAAACAATGCTCCCCACCAGCATGCACGGACGCCGCCGCTATCGATCCGCCACTCACTCATTGGCTGCCAGCCAACCTTGTAAATCTCCATAGGAACCATGCATCTTTTTTCTTTCTTGGTTGAAATGGCTGAAATGTTTGAAATGTATAGAGGCACTAACTTATGGTACAATGAATTCACTGGGTAGGAACTGGAAAGATGGAAGAATCCTCATAAAGAAGAATAATCACCTCAAAAAAGAAAAAAATTCCCCTAATTGTATTTTTTATGTGACGGGGTGTATTTTCATTTCACTGCCCCTTTAAACTTGCGGGGCATCAATTGTTAACCTTTCCTCCATTTTTAAAACAATGTATCATTACCTTTTGACACGTCTCAACACAGGGGTGCATATGCTCAAGCCGGTGTGATTAGAATGCTTATTTAGAATGTCCAGTTTCGATTGACGCAACAGTCAGTGTTTGAGCTGGCCACACTGTATTTTCACAGAAACATAAGTCCCTACAAAGTTATGTCCAGAATGTGACCAGTTTATTTTTGGATGCAATGTTCAAACATTCACAGAAGTAGCGACAGCATAACACAATCATCCAAACCGGAAAATGTAGGCTACATTAGTCCTAGCGCTAACTGAGGAAAGATTTACGTAACACAAGCGGTAATATTTAGCTAACTCTCGGCTGACAGTAACCATAATATGAATTGGCTAATAGCAATTACTGATGCTCACCATTGATCAAAATAATTGAGTAAAATACTTTCTAAAAATCTAAGGTAATCCAACGATGGGTAGTTTGTGCATGCCGCCATGTTTGTTTTTTCGCGTCAACCAAAGATAAGAAGAGGAGACAAGATGAGTTTGGTCTGTTTGCAGTATGCATGTTGAAGGGGGTGTGTCATCTACCATCATTCACTTCCCTTCATTCACTTCTGGAAGTTTACTCGAAAGATGAGTGAACCATCCCTTCACCTCATTTTGTAAATAACATCTTTGGTCTGACAGACGTTTACGTGACACCCAGAATGCATTTTATAATGTCAACAAACATGGTGCCACACATAGCTGGCAAATAGCTTAGCATTAGCTCATCATAATCAGTACAACCTTCAAAAAAAGTATTTTACACACATCATATGTATCCATTACAATCTACGCAAGAATCAGAATGCATGATTTGTTATCAGTACTTGAAAACATGTGAATAAAACAGTAAATACATTATGCTCCATACATACATACGGTATGCTACCATAGAAACGACAACATGATATACAGAAAATAAGGCACTTACTTTGATAGGAACGCACACATGTCCAAAGTTATTAGCTATTTGCAAAGGAAAACAACAATGAAGGCCATGCGAGCGCCAGCCAGAAAATGTGCCAGGGGCAAAAGGTTTGGGGAAGTGCTTGGGCTCTCTTCGAAGAGAGAAGTTCTCTCAGCTCAGTAAAGCCTCAAACATAAATTGTCCGCAACAGTGAAATGGACTACTTCTATGTGAATTAATGAGGAGCCTCAATTCAAACTGTTGTTAGAAAATAAAACTTGTTAAAAATCATTTGAAAAAGACAAGTTGAAACATAGCCTATAGATAATTAGCAGGCAGCGTGCCTTGGTTTGAGGGCAGTGCGGGTTAACTGTCCTGTTGCGTAACAATCAAATTTTGGAACAGTGAGTGCATCATGCGCATTAAACAACTCACGCTGGAGCGACCGTTAGAGATATTTGGAACTCACATGTGAAAAGGTTAATTGCCGCCAGGTTTTACGACCCCCATCGCAGTAGCATAAATCTAACCAATTTCACATCCCAACCCCAATCATAGTTTGAGCTACTTTTATTTTAATTTGATTAGTAATGATATTTAATTGCAGGTTGCAAATCTAAGGGGTGAAGCCTATAAAGGCTTTAATTGCCTTCCCCTGCATCTGAGAAGAATTAGGGCTGATGTGTAGTGCATTCTGGGGGTTTAATGGCCCAAGGTGCAGTATTCTTCGTTTTTCCTTCCCTGTTTTAAAGGCGGACACTGTGGCGCAATGCAGACGTCTCGTGGGGATGCTCGCGCTCACTCTCTTTCTCTGCTCCTCCTCCTCCCTCTAGTTTCTCTCACTCCTCAGAGTTTGAATCCTTTACTCTCTGCTCACACTCCCTTTTGTCTACAGTCAGACTGAAGTCCTTCCAGGTGTAAAATAAATAAATAGAGAGAGAGAGAAAACAAGATTTTAAGGAGGGAGAGAATGGGGAGAGATGAGTGAAAGAGGTAGACTTGCCTTTCCTTAGCGTAAGACAACAAGTAAAAAACACAGGGTGAATGTTGATGATTCATTAATGATGTGTTTCGCCTTTTGGCAGTAATAACCAGGAAATTATATACATATATGTGTGCCATTTAAAACACACACACACACACACACACACACACACACACACACACACACACACACACACACACACACACACACACACACACACACACACACACACACACACACACACACACACACACACACACACACACACACACACACACACACACAAGCCTCTTTCCCCCTAAGTTAGGCAGAGAAAACAGATTTTTCTGAGTTGCCAAGTTTATGACCCTACAGCACCTATATCAGTCCATCCCTCCTCTTCTATTTCACTCTGTTATATTAAACTATTCCACCTCTCTCCCCTCCCCCAAGTTATTTTAATTTAGCAACTCATTGGTTTTCCCTGAGTATAGTCCTACTTTTTTTGTAAAACCCCCCCAAAACTCTCACTTCGTCGCACAGGGGAGCACGCATCCCGACACTGTACCACCCCTCCCCCTTCCTTTCCTCTTTCTGTCTCTCTCCTCTCCTCTGAAGGGATAGAGTGGAGGTGTGATGGAGGGAGGGATGGAGGGATGGCCCTGTTTGTTCCTGGAGAAGTTGATCTGAATCGCTCCAGTGAGAGCCCCCTTGACATTGACCTGAGCTCCGGTGGGCCCCTGTAACCCTCCTCCCTCCCTCCTTCTCCTGCCCCCCACCCCCTCTCTCACACACCTCCCTCTCCAAGCACACGGGTTGTTTTATATTCTCCCTTCCCCCCCTCGCCTCCTTTTATTTTTTCCTCTCTATGACTTTCTCTTTCGCCTTGGTCCCCGCAGACCATCCTTTCATGTATTTGAAGTGTAGGCCACTGAAAATGAAAGTGTGTGTGTGAAGGGGGCCAGATGGAGCCGAATGGTGTGTGCGTGTGTGCGTGTGTGTGTGTGTGTGTGTGTGTGTGTGTGTGTGTGTGTGTGTGTGTGTGTGTGTGTGTGTGTGTGTGTGTGTGTGTGCGTGCATAAGGTGTTGATTCGGGCGGCTCTCCTTGGACCTGACAGGGTGGAGGGGGGCAGTGAAAGTGGCCAAGGGGGCTCCACCTCCTCCTTTCTCTCTCTCTCTGTTATGATGAATGGACAGATAATAAAGGAATGAAGATTTGGAGGAGAGAAAGTAGGAGGACGTAGACATGGAAGATGAAAGAGGGCCTCATGTTTTGTTTCTCCTGTACTTCTTTCTGTTTCTCTCCAAGTGGGGCTGCACTGTCTACCATCTAGTCGTTACGATCACGTGGTTGGAACACATCTCCAAATGCCCATAGTCAACAGCCTTGGGGAACTCACTTCCTCTGGCTCTTGTTTTTCCATCACTGCATCTACTTGTTTATCCATTGGCTTAGGAAGCAGGAAGACCCTGATTTGCATTCCAAATGGCACACTATTACCTATATAGTGCTCTTCTTTTGACCAGGGCCCATATGTAGGGAATAGGGTGGCTGTTTCACAGGAATAACGGGAATAACTCTGCAGTCTCCCATGGAGAACAGCTTAATGGATGGGATTTCTGCCTAATTTGTGAAAAGATGCAGGGAAACTGGGATGGGACAAAAGAGTGATAAGCGGGATGGGTCCAGAGTGGAACCTTCCAAAAAAGCTATGTGTGTGTGTGTCAGTGCATGTCTGTGTCTGTATGTGTTTGTCATTGAGTGAGTGTGTGTCTCCCTTTCTGTCTGTCTATGTGTCTGTCTGTCCGTCTGTTTTCCCATCTCTCTCCCCCTCTCTCTCTCTCTCTCCATTTCTGTACCCCATCCTACCCCTCCTCCCCCCTCCATTGTATAGTTTTGGTTGGCTGGTTCCCCCTTGGAGGGCATATCCCCAGGTGACCCTACTCTGCCCTACATTAAAGAGAATAATGCAGAGAGAGAGAGAGCGAGAGAGAGAGAGAGCGAGAGAGAGAGAGAGAGAGAGAGAGAGAGAGAGAGAGAGAGAGAGAGAGAGAGAGAGAGAGAAATATTGAGATTCTGCCCATTGCCACAACAGAAAAAAAGAGAGGGGTGGGATTGGGAGAGCTCCTGGATATGCAGGCCTTTGCTCCAGCCCTGGGCAGGGATTCAATCCGATCAGTAGTAGATCCGCATAGTAGATCCGCATCATAGCGCGCTTGACATTTAAAGGTAATTCCAGATTGAGTCGACATATAATAAGATAATTAGGTCAAATCAAATCACATTTTATTGGTCACATACACATGGTTAGCAGATGTTATTGTGAGTGTAGCGAAATGCTTCTGCTTCTAGATCCGACAGAGCAGCAGTATCTAACAGGTAATATCTAACAATTCCACAACAAAACCTAATATCTAACAAATTCCATAACAAAACCTAATACACACAATCTAGTAAAGGAATGGGATGAGAATATATAAGTATAAAATATATGGATGAGCAGTGTGGCTAAGATGCAATAGATAGTAAAGAATAGATAGTGAAGGATACAGTATACAGTATATACAGTGGGGCAAAAAAGTATTTAGTCAGCCACCAATTGTGCAAGTTCTCCCACTTAAAAAGATGAGAGAGGCCTGTAATTTTCATCATAGGTACACTTCAACTATGACACACAAAATGAGAAAACAAAATCCAGAAAATCACATTGTAGGATTTTTAATGAATTTATTTGCAAATTATGGTGGAAAATAAGTATTTGGTCACCTACAAACAAGCAAGATTTCTGGCTCTCACAGACCTGTAACTTCTTCTTTAAGAGGCTCCTCTGTCCTCCACTCGTTACCTGTATTAATGGCACCTGTTTGAACTTGTTATCAGTATAAAAGACACCTGTCCACAACCTCAAACAGTCACACTCCAAACTCCACTATGGCCAAGACCAAAGAGCTGTCAAAGGCCACCAGAAACAAAATTGTAGACCTGCACCAGGCTGGGAAGACTGAATCTGCAATAGGTAAGCAGCTTGGTTTGAAGAAATCAATTGTGGGAGCAATTATTAGGAAATGGAAGACATACAAGACCACTGATAATCTCCCTCGATCTGGGTCTCCACGCAAGATCTCACCCCGTGGGGTCAAAATGATCACAAGAACGGTGAGCAAAAATCCCAGAACCACACGGGGGGACCTAGTGAATGACCTGCAGAGAGCTGGGACCAAAGTAACAAAGCCTACCATCAGCAAGGGCATTGAAGATGAAACGTGGCTGGGTCTTTCAGCATGACAATGATCCCAAACACACCGCCCGGGCAACGAAGGAGTGGCTTCGTAAGAAGCATTGCAAGGTCCTGGAGTGGCCTAGCCAGTCTCCAGATCTCAACCCCATAGAAAATCTTTGGAGGGAGTTTAAAGTCCGTGTTGCCCAGCAACAGCCCCAAAACATCACTGCTCTACAGGAGATCTGCATGGAGGAAGGTGCCAAAATACCAGCTACAGTGTGTGAAAACCTTGTGAAGACTTACAGAAAACGTTTGACCTCTGTCATTGCCAACAAAGGGTATATAACAAAGTATTGAGATAAACTTTTGTTATTGACCAAATACTTATTTTCCACCATAATTTGCAAATAAATTCATTAAAAATCCTACAATGTGATTTTCTGGATTTTTTTTCTCATTTTGTCTGTCATAGTTGAAGTGTACCTATGATGAAAATTACAGGACTCTCTCATCCTTTTAAGTGGGAGAACTTGCACAATTGGTGGCTGACTAAATACTTTTTTGCCCCACTGTACATATGAGATGAGTAATGCGAGATACGTAAACATTCTTAAAGTGGCATTATTAAAGTGACTAGTGTTCCATTTATTAAAGTGGCCAATAATATCAAGTCTGTAGGTAGGCAGCCGCCTCTCTGTGCTAGTGGTGGCTGTTTAACAATCTGATGGCCTTGAGATAGAAGCTGTTTTTCAATCTCTCTGTCCCAGCTCTGATGCACCTGTACTGACCTCGCCTTCTGGATGGAAGCGGGGTGAACAGGCAGTGGCTCGGCTAGTTATTGTCTTTGATGATCTTTTTTGCCTTCCTGTGACATCGGGTGTTGTAGGTGTCCTGGAGGGCAGGTAGTTTGCCCCCGGTGATACATTGTGCAGACCGCACCACCCTCTGGAGAGGCCTGCGGTTGTGGACGGTGCAGTTGCCGTACCAGGCGGTGATACTGTCCAACAGGATGCTCTCAATTGTGCACCTGTAAAAGTTAGCAAGGGTTTTCGGTGACAAGCAGCGTAGGTGGGTCCTATATGTAGTGTTTACTGTGAATAATGGTGCGTCAGGTAGCCTAGTGGTTAGAGCATTGGACTTGGAACCGAAGAATCCCTGAGCTTACAAGGTAAAAATCTGTCGTTCTGCCCCTGAACAAGGCAGTTTACCCACTGTTCTTAGGCCGTCATTGAAAATAAGAATTTGTTCTTAACTTCTCTAGGATATGTGGGACGCTAACGTCCCACTTGGCCAAAAGCCAGTAAAAATGCAGAGCGCCAAATTAAAATATATTACTATAAAAATCTAACTTTCATGAATTCACACATGAAAGACACCAAATTAAAGCTACACTTGTTGTGAATCCAGCCAACATGTCTGATTTCAAAAAGGATTTACGGCGAAAGCAAACGATGCTATTATCTGAGGATAGCACAATAGTAAACAAAGACAGAGAAGCATATTTCAACCCTGCAGGCGCGACACAAAAGGCAGAAATAAAAATATAATTCATGCCTTACCTTTGACGAGCTTCTGTTGTTGGCACTCCAATATGTCCCATAAACATCACAAATGGTCCTTTTGTTCGATTAATTCCATCGATATATATCCAAAATGTCCATTTATTTGGCGCGTTTGATCCAGAAAAACACCGGTTCCAACTTGCTCAAACGTGACTACAAAATATCAAACTACTTTTGTAATACAAATTTAGGTATTTTTTAACGTTAATAATCGATAAAATTGAAGACGGGATGATCTGTGTTCAAAACAGGATTAAAACCAACTATAGCTAGCTTTCTGGTCACGCGCTTCTATCTAACAGGACACTTCAAGTGACTCTCGTTCAAGATGGCCATACTTCTTCATTACACAAAGGAATAACCTCAACCAATTTCTCAAGACTGTTGACATCCAGTGGAAGCGGTAGGAACTGCAAGCAGGTCCCTTAGAAATCTGGTTTCCCAATGAAATCGCATTGAAAAGAGAGTGACCTCAAAACAAAAAAAATCTGAATGGTTTGTCCTCGGGGTTTCGCCTGCTAAATAAGTTCTGTTATACTCACAGACATGATTCAAACAGTTTTAGAAACTTCTGAGTGTTTTCTATCCAAATCTACTAATAATATGCATATCTTATCTTTTGGGGATGAGTAGCTGGCAGTTTAATTTTGGCATGCTTTTCATCCAAAATTCCGAATGCTGCCCCCTACCCTAGAGAAGTTAACTGACTTGCCTAGTTAAATAAAGGTAAAATATATATATATATGGCGGGAACATTGCCTTTAAAAGGTTCACAGCCAACAAAGCATGTTAAGATTGAATCTCAGCCTAGGTCTCTATGTAACAGTCCAGGCAGTGTAGATAGGGACTGGTAGAGTCCAAACATTTTAGATAGGGACTGGTAGAGTCCAGACAGTGTTGATAGGGACTGGTAGAGTCCAGGCAGTATCGATGGGGTGACCATTGTCAACATGAGGGACCTATATCTAGAGGTGAAGTCTGCCGCCAGTCGAGTCCCCCGCAGCAGCAAGCAGATCGATACTCTTGTGCTGGGCCACATTAATATCTGTCGCTCCACCCCCGACCCTAGCACCCGCTCTACGCCCCAGCACACACACATACACCAGCGGCGGAAATGGCCCCTGGCTTCCACGGGATCTAATTAAAAAAGGGAGGAGAGAGAAAGTGTGAGAGAGGGAGATAGAGAGGGAGATAGATAGAGGGTGGTGAAGATAGAGGGAGAGAGCAGGATGGATTTTCTCTTTAACAGCCTCTCATTAGAGGCCCTGTCTCGTGGTGGGGCCTGGCCTGGCTGATAATGATGGAGAGAGAAAGAGAGTGGGACAGAGTGAGAGAGAGAGAGAGAGAGAGAGAGAGAGAGAGAGAGAGAGAGAGAGAGAGAGAGAGAGAGAGAGAGAGAGAAATATTGAGATTCTGCCCATTGCCACAACAGAAAAAGTGGGAAAGAGGGGAACGGGGAGAATGTGTGAGATAGAGAGCGGGGAGAGAGGGGGAGGGGGGCAGAGAGAGAAGAGATACATGGTGATAGGGATCCTCTTGGCCATGTGGGAAGTCCCCCTGTCCTAACATGGAACAAAGGCCAAGACTTCCTGGTTCCAGCTGCCTGAGATTCCGGTTTTCCATGATAGTAGAACTCTCTCTATCCATCTCCTTTTCTCTCTTTCTCTCTCTCTATCCATCTCCTTTTCTCTCTTTCTCTCTCTCTATCCATCTCCTTTTCTCTCTTTCTCTCTCTATCCATCTCCTTTTCTCTATTTCTCTCTATCCATCTCCTTTTCTCTCTTTCTCTCTCTATCCATCTCCTTTTGTCTCTTTCTCTCTATCCATCTCCTTTTCTCTCTTTTTCTCTCTCTATCCATCTCCTTTTCTCTCTCTCTATCCATCTCCTTTTCTCTCTTTCTCTCTCTCTATCCATCTCCTTTTCTCTCTTTCTCTCTCTCTATCCATCTCCTTTTCTCTCTTTTTCTCTCTCTATCCATCTCCTTTTCTCTCTTTCTCTCTATCCATCTCCTTTTCTCTCTTTCTCTCTCTATCCATCTCCTTTTCTCTCTTTCTCTCTATCCATCTCATTTTCTCTCTTTTTCTCTCTCTATCCATCTCCTTTTCTCTTTCTCTCTCTCTATCCATCTCATTTTCTCTTGTTCTCTCTCTATCCATCTCCTTTTCTCTCTTTCTCTCTCTATCCATCTCCTTTTCTCTCTTTCTCTCTCTATCCATCTCCTTTTCTCTCTTTTTCTCTCTCTATCCATCTCCTTTTCTCTTTCTCTTTCTCTCTCTATCCATTTCCTTTTCTCTCTTTCTCTCTCTATCCATCTTATTTTCTCTCTTTCTCTCTCTATCCATCTCCTTTTCTCTCTTTCTCTCTCTATCCATCTTCTTTTCTCTCTTTCTCTCTCTATCCATCTCATTTTCTCTCTCTCTTTCTCTCTCTATCCATCTCATTTTCTCTCTTTCTCTCTCTATCCATCTCCTTTTCTCTCTTTCTCTCTCTCCATATAATTTGCTCTCTCTATCCAACCAGATATAACTTCATTTTGAATGGCTCAAAAAAATGATGTAAATGTGTGGAAGCAAGAGAGAGAGAGGGGGAAAAGCAAGTTTGTGTGCGTGCGTGTCTCTGTTTTGAGAGTGTTTTCCGATGAGTGTGCCAGTATTTAGGTACTCAGTGTGTCCCTTTATTTTGTGTGTGTGTGCTATTGTTCAGTATGTAGTGTACTTGTGGACCTGTGCTCGCATGTGTGTGTGTGTTTCTAGAATGTCAGGTTATGAACTGGAGGTGCCCTGTTGGTGCCATTTTGGGACACAGCCATTCACTCCACATAACTGCAGAACATTATAGAAACCTCCCGTTCATACATATCCTCTACTTATATCACAAAAGGAAGCACATTTCAATTGTACTGCACTACTCCAGTTTCAGCTAAACCTAAAACACTCTCCATGCATTTCGAATGAAATGGGGGAAAAAACACACTTTTAGGATGAGATATAAGCTGTAGGAAATGAAATTTATAGCTGTGATTTTCTCTTTCCCTTGAGTTGAACATAGAACTGCTTATGCCCAGTTATGCTTAACTTTCTCTCTCTCTCTCTCGCTCTCTTTCCCTCCCTCCCTCCCTCCCCTCTCTAGATCTGTTGCGGGTGCGCCAGGAGGCCCTGGCAGCAGTGAGGAACACAGGGGGTTTGGAGGCCCATCTCCCTTCGGCAGGCAGCTCGTCCAGCCAGAGACGCAAGCAGGGCCTGCCCCAGCACAGAGACGCCCACTACACTGAGAGGTAGGCCTGGCTAACACACAATGGTAGCCTTCAAGTTAGAGCATTGGGGCAGTAACTTAAAGGTTGCTGGTTCGATTCCTGGAGCCAACAAGGCGGGGCGCTGGGGGACATTGGTGACACTGGCCACGACCCTACTCCCTGCGGGTTTCTCAGGAGGAGTTAAGATATACAAGAAAAACATTTTGATGATGCACTTGGAACGATGAAAACAAGTGTGTAACAGAACAAATATAAGCACCCCCAACTTAGTATTATTATACACACACACACACGGATAGGAACATACACACACACACACACACACACACACACACACACGGATAGGAACATACACACACACACACACACACACACACACACACACACACGGATAGGAACATACACACAGAAGCACACACACACACGGATAGGAACATACACACAGAAGCACACACACACACACACACACGGATAGGAACATACACACAGAAGCACACACACACGGACAGGAACATACACACAGAAGCACACACACACGGGGGCTCATGCAGTATGTATAGGGGAGGATGTAGGCTTTATTTTTGAATGTGGAATATTCCCGTTATTTGCAGTGGTGGTGCTGCCAGGGAGATAGGGCGGTTGAGCTGTAGTGTGTGTGTTTCTATCTGGGTGTATGTTCCTATCCATGTGTGTGTGCAGGGGCACAGCTTTCACTGGGGACGGGGATTTCATTCTGAAATGGCATTCCTCCCCCAGTTTTATCATTGGAATGTGATACAAAACGAGGCAACGGTGTGCTTTAGGACCATGCGGACGCCTCCAAGCGGTCTGGTAGGCTGTTTGGAGTGTTTATTCCACCGGATTTATATGTATATATATATATATATATATATATATATATATATATATATATATATACATATAAATAAAATGGTGACCCCCCACTTCTCAAACCAAAGTTGGGGGTGCTTATATTTGTACTGTTACATACTTGTGTTCATCGTTCCAAGTGTGTCATCAAAATGCTTTTCTTGCATATCTTAACTCCTCCTGAGACACACAACTGAACTCTGCACTAAAGAGAGGGAATAAAAGAAGAAGAATTGTGAAGAGGGGAAGGAAAGTGAAGTCAATAGGCTGTGCTAGTTTGCTTTACCACCGTTGCATCCCTTCCCCATGTCTCTCCTTCCCCATGTCTCTCCTTCCCCATGTCTCTCCTTCCCCATGTCTCTCCTTCCCCATGTCTCACCTTCCCCATGTCTCTCCTTCCCCATGTCTCTCCTTCCCCATGTCTCTCCTTCCCCATGTCTCTCCTTCCCCATGTCTCTCCTTCCCCATGTCTCACCTTCCCCATGTCTCTCCTTCCCCATGTCTCTCCTTCCCCATGTCTCTCCTTCCCCATGTCTCTCCTTCCCCATGTCTCTCCTTCCCCATGTCTTACCTTCCCCATGTCTCTCCTTCCCCATGTCTCTCCTTCCCCATGTCTCTCCTTCCCCATGTCTCTCCTTCCCCATGTCTCTCCTTCCCCATGTCTCTCCTTCCCCATGTCTCTCCTTCCCCATGTCTCTCCTTCCCCATGTCTCACCTTCCCCATGTCTCTCCTTCCCCATGTCTCTCCTTCCCCATGTCTCTCCTCCCCCATGTCTCTCCTTCCCCATGTCTCTCCTTCCCCATGTCTCTCCTTCCCCATGTCTCTCCTTCCCCATGTCTCTCCTTCCCCATGTCTCTCCTCCCCCATGTCTCTCCTTCCCCATGTCTCTCCTTCCCCATGTCTCTCCATCCTCCTCTCTCTCCATCCTCCTCTCTCTACATCCCCCTCTCTCTCCCCCTCTCTATCCATACTCCTCTCTCTACATCCCCCTCTCTCTACATCCCCCTCTCTCTATATCCCCCTCTCTTTCCATCCTCCTCTCTCTACATCCCCCTCTCTCTCCATACTCCTCTCTCTCCATACTCCTCTCTCTCCATACTCCTCTCTACCACCCCCTCTCCATATCCCTCTCTCTACACCCCCCTCTCTCTCCATACTCCTCTCTCTACATCCCCCTCTCTCTACATCCTCCTCTCTCTCCATACTCCTCTCTCTCCATACTCCTCTCTCTCCATACTCCTCTCTCTCCATACTCCTCTCTACCACCCCCTCTCCATATTCCTCTCTCTACACCCCTCTCTCTCTCTCCATACTCATCTCTCTACATCCCCCTCTCTCTACATCCCCCTCTCTCTATATCCCCCTCTCTCTCCATCCTCCTCTCTCTACATCCCCCTCTCTCTCCATACTCCTCTCTCTACATCCTCCTCTCTCTCCATACTCCTCTCTCTTCATACTCCTCTCTCTCCATACACCTCTCCACCACCCCCTCTCCATACTCCTCTCTCTACACCCCCCTCTCTCTCCATACTCCTCTCTCTACACCCCCCTCTCTCTCTCCATACTCCTCTCTCTCCATACTCCTCTCTCTCCATACTCCTCTCTACCACCCCCTCTCCATATTCCTCTCTCTACACCCTCCTCTCTCTCCACACTCCTCTCTCTCCATACTCCTCTCTCTCCATACTCCTCTCTCTACACCCCCCTCTCTCTCCATACTCCTCTCTCTCCATACTCCTCTCTCTCCATACTCCTCTCTACCACCCCCTCTCTCTCCATCCTCCTCTCTCTACATACTCCTCTCTCTACATACTCCTCTCTCTCCATACTCCTCTCTACCACCCCCTCTCTCTCCATCCTCCTCTCTCTCCATACTCCTCTCTCTCCATCCCCCTCTCTCCCCCTCTCTCTACATTCTCCTCTCTCTCCATATTCCTCTCTCTACACCCCCCTCTCTCTCCATACTCCTCTCTCTACATCCCCCTCTCTCTATATCCCCCTCTCTCTACATCCCCCTCTCTCTACATCCCCCTCTCTCTCCATACTCCTCTCTCTCCATACTCCTCTCTCTCCATACTCCTCTTTCTCCATACTCCTCTCTACCACCCCCTCTCCATATTCCTCTCTCTACACCCCCCTCTCTCTCCATACTCCTCTCTCTCCATACTCCTCTCTCTCCATACTCCTCTCTCTACATCCTCCTCTCTCTCCATACTCCCCTCTCTCCATACTCCTCTCTCTCCATACTCCTCTCTCTCCATACTCCTCTCTCTCCATACTCCTCTCTACCACCCCCTCTCCATACTCCCCTCTCTCCATACTCCTCTCTCTCCATACTCCTCTCTCTCCATACTCCTCTCTACCACCCCCTCTCCATACTCCTCTCTCTACATCCCCCTCTCTCTCCATACTCCTCTCTCTCCATACTCCTCTCTCTACATCCCCCTCTCTCTACATCCCCCTCTCTCCACATCCCCCTCTCTCTCCATACTCCTCTCTCTCCATACTCCTCTCTCTCCATACTCCTCCTTCTCCATACTCCTCTCTCTCCATACTCCTCTCTCTCTCCATACTCCTCTCTCTCCATACTCCTCTCTACCACCCCCTCTCCATATTCCTCTCTCTACACCCCCCTCTCTCTCCATACTCCTCTCTCTACATCCCCCTCTGTCTACATCCTCCTCTCTCTCCATACTCCTCTCTCTCCATACTCCTCTCTCTCCATACTCCTCTCTACCACCCCCTCTCCATATTCCTCTCTCTACACCCCTCTCTCTCTCCATACTCCTCTCTCTACATCCCCCTCTCTCTACATCCCCCTCTCTCTATATCCCCCTCTCTCTACATCCCCCTCTCTCTACATCCCCCTCTCTCTCCATACTCCTCTCTCTCCATACTCCTCTCTCTCCATACTCCTCTTTCTCCATACTCCTCTCTACCACCCCCTCTCCATATGCCTCTCTCTATACCCCCCTCTCTCTCCATACTCCTCTCTCTACACCCCCTCTCTCTCCATACTCCTCTCTCTCCATACTCCTCTCTCTCATACTCCTCTCTCTCCATACTCCTCTCTCTCCATACTCCTCTCTACCACCCCCTCTCCATACTCCTCTCTCTACATCCCTCTCTATCTACACCCCCCTCTCTCTCCATATTCCTCTCTCTACACCCCCCTCTCTCTCCATACTCCTCTCTCTCCATACTCCTCTCTCTACATCCTCCTCTCTCTCCATACTCCTCTCTCTCCATACTCCTCTCTCTCCATACTCCTCTCTACCACCCCCTCTCCATATTCCTCTCTCTACACCCCCCTCTCTCTCCATACTCCTCTCTCTACATCCCCCTCTGTCTACATCCTCCTCTCTCTCCATACTCCTCTCTCTCCATACTCCTCTCTCTCTCCATACTCCTCTCTCTCCATACTCCTCTCTCTCCATACTCCTCTCTACCACCCCCTCTCCATATTCCTCTCTCTACACCCCTCTCTCTCTCCATACTCCTCTCTCTACATCCCCCTCTCTCTACATCCCCCTCTCTCTATATCCCCCTCTCTCTACATCCCCCTCTCTCTACATCCCCCTCTCTCCATACTCCTCTCTCTCCATACTCCTCTCTCTCCATACTCCTCTTTCTCCATACTCCTCTCTACCACCCCCTCTCCATATGCCTCTCTCTATACCCCCCTCTCTCTCCATACTCCTCTCTCTACACCCCCTCTCTCTCCATACTCCTCTCTCTCCATACTCCTCTCTCTCCATACTCCTCTCTCTCATACTCCTCTCTCTCCATACTCCTCTCTCTCCATACTCCTCTCTACCACCCCCTCTCCATACTCCTCTCTCTACATCCCTCTCTCTCTACACCCCCCTCTCTCTCTCCATACTCCTCTCTCTACACCCCCTCTCTCTCCATACTCCTCTCTCTCCATACTCCTCTCTCTCCATACTCTTCTCTACCACCCCCTCTCCATATTCCTCTCTCTACACCCCCCTCTCTCTCCATACTCCTCTCTCTCCATACTCCTCTCTCCATACTCCTCTCTCTACATCCTCCTCTCTCTCCATACTCCTCTCTCTCCATACTCCTCTCTCTACATCCCCCTCTCTCTACATCCCCCTCTCTCTATATCCCCCTCTCTCTACATCCCCCTCTCTCTACATCCCCCTCTCTCTCCATATTCCTCTCTCTCCATACTCCTCTCTCTCCATACTCCTCTCTCTCCATACTCCTCTTTCTCCATACTCCTCTCTACCACCCCCTCTCCATATTCCTCTCTCTACACCCCCCTCTCTCTCCATACTCCTCTCTCTACACCCCCTCTCTCTCCATACTCCTCTCTCTCCATACTCCTCTCTCCCCATACTCCTCTCTCTCATACTCCTCTCTCTCCATACTCCTCTCTCTCCATACTCCTCTCTACCACCCCCTCTCCATACTCCTCTCTCTACATCCCCCTCTCTCTACACCCCCTCTCTCTCCATACTCCTCTCCATACTCCCCTCTCTCCATACTCCTCTCTCTCCATACTCCTCTCTCTCCATGATCCTCTCTACCACCCCCTCTCCATACTCCTCTCTCTACATCCCCCTCTCTCTACATCCCCCTCTCTCTCCATACTCCTCTCTCTCCATACTCCTCTCTCTACATCCCCCTCTCTCTCCATACTCCTCTCTCTCCATACTCCTCTCTACCACCCCCTCTCCATACTCCTCTCTCTACACCCCCCTCTCTCTACATCCCCCTCTCTCTACATCCTCCTCTCTCTCCATACTCCTCTCTCTCCATACTCCTCCTTCTCCATACTCCTCTCTCTCCATACTCCTCTCTCTCTACATACTCCTCTCTCTCCATACTCCTCTCTCTCCATACTCCTCTCTCTCCATACTCCTCTCTCTCTCCATACTCCTCTCTCTTCATACTCCTCTCTCTCCATTCTCCTCTCTCTACATACTCCTCTCTCTACATACTCCTCTCTCTTTATCTCCTCTCTCTACATCCTCCTCTCTCTTCATACTTCTCTCTCTCCATACTCCTCTCTCTCCATACTCCTCTCTCTCCATTCTCCTCTCTCTCCATACTCCTCTCTCTACGTCTCCTCTCTCTACATACTCCTGTCTATCCCCTTTGCTTGGATCTGATGTTGGTATTTTACTGTACAATATGCTGTGTGCGTGTGTGTGGTGTTTGTGTGCATGCATGTGTGTAGCCTATACGTTTGTGTGTGTGTGTGTGTGTGTGTGTGTGGTTATACACGTGTGTGTATATGTGGCTGAACTAGGACCCCACTAAAAATCATTGCTGCAACCCTCTCCCCCCCTCCTCCTCCTCCTCCTCTTCCCCTCCTCCTTCCCCCCTCTTCACCGGCGCTGGCTGCTGTGCCTCCCAAACAAAGCCAGGGGCAGCGGGAGTGGGCGGGTAATTGCTTGTCGATTATTTATGTGGCGCGGGGAGAGGCGGGCGATCGATAATGGGCCGGCGGGGCGGCAGGCAGGGGGGCGCAGGGGAAGTGTGTGTGTGGGGGGGGAGTAAATTAAGCAGGAAACGGAGCGGCCCAAGGAAGGGTGTGTGTGTGAGGGAGGTGGTGGTTGTACGGGTTCTATTTCTAAGCCTAGAGTCCTATGTGTGTGTGTGTGTGTTTGTGCAATGTGTATGTATGTGTGTTTGAAGACTGTGTATGTGAGTGCATGCGTCTGTGCGTGTGTGCGTGTGTGTGCGTGCGTGTGTGTGCGTGTGTGTGTGTGTGGCCCAGCAGTGCAATGTAGCTGTGGTCAGTGAGCCACGGCGGTTCTCCGCCTGCATAGAGAGTAATTAGCCACACAGGACCGGGGGATGTTAACTAGCCCTCTGCACTTCTCTACCTCCCTCCATCCATCCATTTACCCTCCATCAATCCCTCTCTCTCTTCCTTCCTTCCTTCCTTCCTTCCTTCCTTACTCTCTCTTTCTTTCCCTCCATCCATTCATTCCTCGCTCTCCCTCCATCCATCCCACTTCCTTCCTCTCTATCTCTCTCTCCCTCTCTTCATCTTCCATACTCTTCCACTTCTCTTTAAATCTTTCTCTCTCATTACATTCAATAGATAAAGAGGAGAGGAGACCAAAGCCATCCCTCTAGGCATCTCACCTTTCCATCGACCCCCCATCATTGATTATCTGAGGCCCATTAGGGCCCATTGTTAAAAACAAATCATTAGGCGGGTCGATAGACTTAGAGCCTGTCTTTCCCATTTGTCTGGCCTTTGTCCAAAATGGCACCCTATTCTCTATATAGTGCACTACTTTTGACCAGAGCCCCTTTGGGAATAGGGTGCCATTTGGGACACAGGTTTAGACTTGCTATCGGCAGGGCAATTCCCAGTGTTTGGCATGGGTGGAGACACTTGAAGGGACAGGGGGAGAGGAGAAGGAGAGGAGAAAGAGATATAGAAAGGGAGAGAGATGGTGGTAAAGAAAGGTAGAGGGGAGGGAGAGAGATGGTGGTATTGAAAGGTAGAGGGAGAGAGATTGTGATATAAAAAGGTAGAGGGAGAGAGATGGAGGAAAAGAAGATAGGAGAAAGGCAATAGGATAGAGAGGAGAGACAGGGAAAGAGATAGAAAGAGAGAAGGCGCATTTGAGAGGAAGAGAGAAGGATAAAGAGAAGGAGAGAGAGAGCGTGAGAGAAGCAGCGAGAGAAACAGAGAGATGGAGAAGGAGTGAGAGAGAGGGGAAGCCTCATCCATTTTAATGAGCTTCCTGTGTAAATGTGTTTCCGTGGAGCGAGAGCCGAAGGCGGCCGCGCGGCGCTCCTAATCCCCCCACGCTCCCGTCATTAAGGACAGCCCTGTCACATACACACACACACACACACACACACACACACACACACACACACACACACACACACACACACACACACACACACACACACACACACACACACACACACACACACATGCACACAGTATGCAGCCATTTACTATTAAACACACTAATATGCACACAGGCACACACACACACACACTGTCCCGCTGTGGGAAGGGGCCGCTTTCGCCACTCTGACAGGTCGTCACACATGAGTGAATCCCCAGGAGCCCTTGGCCTCTCTGCAGGCGGGAAGAGAGAAAGAGAGAGAAAGAAAGAGAGAGGGTGGGGAGAAAAGGAAAGAGACAGATAAAGCGAGAGAACGAGAGAAAGAGAGAGACAGAGAAGTGAGAGAGCGAGAGAGAAAGAGACAGAGAAAGCAAGAGAGAGAGAGAAACAGAGAAAGCGAGAGAGAGAGAGAGAGAGAGAGAGAGAGAGAGAGAAAGAGAAAGTGAGAGAGACTTGGGATGTTACTCGTGCTAGCTAGAGAGACGCACATTGAAGAGAGAGACATTGCTTAATGTAATATTGTGTTCTGTGACTGTGAATGTGTGTGCAAAATGCTGTATTGTGTTGTTAAATGTTTGTGAACAAATATATAAACCATTTAAAGTGTTTTGAACAGAAATGCAATGGTTCATTGGCTCAGTCTAAGTTTTAATAAATCCAATGAACCATTGAATTTATGTTAAAAATGTTGTATCAAGACTGCCCAAATGTGCCTAGTTTGTTTGTTAATAACTTTTCATGTTCAAAATTGTGCACTCGCCTCAAACAATAGTATGGTATTATTTCACTGTAATAGCTACTGTAAATTGGACAGTGCAGTTTTATTAACAAGAATTTAAGTTTTCTGCCAATATCAGATACGTCTATGTCCTGGGAGATGTTCTTGTTACTTCCAACCTCATGCTAATCGCATTAGCCTACGTTAGCTCAACCGTCCCATGGAAGGGACACCGATCCCGAAGAAGTTTTAAATCCACCACCCAAAAGACATCCAACTCAATATTAGGAAGGTGTTCTTAATGTTTTGTGCACTCAGTGTATATATTGTTGATAAAATAAGGAACATATGTTTATGGTTGGTTATATGGGAGTTTGTAACGCACTTAACAGAATGCACAGTAAACTACACAGACAGGCAGAGCAAACTGGTTAATACATTATATATATATAAAAGTATGTAGACACCCCTTCAAATTAACGGATTCGGCTATTTCAGCCACACCCATTGCTGATAGGTGTATAAAATCGAGCACACGGGAATGCAATCTCCATAGACAAACATTGGCAATAGAATGGCCTTACTGAAGAGTTCAGTGACTTTTAACGTGGCACCGTCATAGGATGCCACCTTTCCAACAAGTCAGTTTGTCAAATGTCTTCCCTGCTATAGCTGACCGGTAAACTGTAAGTGCTGTTATTGTGAAGGGGAAATGTCTAGAAGCAACAACGGCTCAGCTGCGAAGTGGTAGGCCACACAAGCTCACAGAACAGGACCGCCGAGTGCTGAAGAGCGTAGCGCATAAAAATCGTCTCTCCTATGTTTGGCGGATGCCAGGAGAATGCTACCTGCCCCAATGTATAGTGCCAACTGTAAAGTTTGGTGGAGGAGGAATAATAATCTGGGGCTGTTTTTCATGATTCGGGCTAGGCCCCTTAGTTCCAGTGAAGGGAAATCTCAATGCTACAGCATACAATGACATTCTAGACAATTCTGTGCTTTCAACATTGTGGCAACAGTTTGGGGAAGGCCCTTTCCTATTTCAGCATGACAATGCCCACGTGCACAAAGTGAGGTCCATACAGAATGGTTTGTTGAGGTCGGTGTGGAAGAACTTGACTGGCCTGCACAGAGCCCTGACCTCAACCCCATCGAACACCTTTGGGATGAATTGGAACACCGACTGCGAGCCAGGCCTAATATCCCAACATCAGTGCCCGACCTCACTAAAGCTCTTGTGGCTGAATGTTCCAACATTTAGTGGAAAGCCTTCACAGAAGAGTGGAGGCTGTTATAGCAGCAAATGAGGGACCAACTCCATATTAATGACCATGGTTTTGGAATGAGATGTTGGACGAGCAGGTGTCCACATACTTTTGGTCATGTTGTGTAGCCGCCACCTTCCCCCCAAATTGCTTCCTATAAAAGGAGAGAGAACACGTCTGGCGCCCTCTCTCCCCCACCCTTCTCCCTCTGTCTCGCTCCCTCAGTCTCTCCCCTTTCCTTCCCACATTGTGATTAGGCCTAATTATGGTGTAGTGGACGCCTGGTGGCCTCAGTCATGCAGCTTTAATTGACCGTTATTCATCTGTGGGCTAGCGCTAATGCTAGGCTAGGCTAGGCGACACAGGGAGGGGGTGAAATGAATGGAGGTTTGGCCCTAGTCTACTGTGGCCGTAGCACAGCGGCGCGGCCCAGGCTAATTGCTAGCCCCGAGGGATTAGGCCAGGTGATTACAAACTGGGCGGTGTAATTACATAAGCAGCGGCGGGGCCCTGGCTAGTGGGCCACAGGGTCACACGGCCCCGGCCCTTCCCCAAGATTAATTGGAGCTGCCACCAGAGTGCGAGGCACCGCCGGAGAGAGCGGTTATACGATTTGCATAAACATTTTAGCGACGGGCCGCCGATCAATAAATGGTTCTCACCACCCCACCACCTCCGTTTCTCTCTCTCCATCTCTCACTCCCTCTCTCGTTCCTTCTCTCTTCCTCCCTCCCTCCCTCTCTCACCTCTCTCTCTCTCTTTTCCTCTCTCTCTCGCTCTCTCTCTCTCCCTCTCTCCCTCCCTGTCTCTCTTTCTCCCTCCCCTTCTCTCTCTCTTTCTCTCTGAATTTCTTTCTCTCTCTCTGCTGTATGTGTAAGGACAGAGACATGCAGGCGCTAGTTGATTTTCAACACAAATGTTTCAAACCAATAGCTGTGGTCCCATGCAAATATGGTGTAATTTGGCTGTATTCACCATCATGGTGTCCTTATGTGTGCTGCATATCTCCAAAGCAGCAAACTGATGATATTTAGCCCATTGCACGATTGAGAGAGAGAGAAAGTGTGTGTGTGTGTGTGTGCGTTTGCGTGTGCGTGTGCGTGTGTGTGTGTGTGTTTGTGTGCGTGTGTGTGTGTGTGTGTGTGTGTGTGTGTGTGTGTGTGTGTGTGTGTGTGTGTGTGTGTGTGTGTGTGTGTGTGTGTGTGTGTGTGTGTGTGTGTGTGTGTGTGTGTGTGCAGGAAAAGGCCTAAAAGGTTTTGCCAGAAGACGACACATAGACAATCAACAGATCACCACACACCCCCGTACCCAGTGACACTTCCACATGCTCCCTGAAACACACCAAGCTGAAGAACAGATTCTTATGTCTCTTCTCCAACCCTTCACCAACCGCACATTTTTTCTCTTACATCAAATTCTCCTGTCTCCCCTGCCCCTTTGGGACGATTGACAGAGCAGGGAGAGAAAGAGAGAGGAGCTTTTCTTTGCTCAGAACAAGGACAAAAGGAGAAGCACATAATAGAGAGGCCTTTTCATAAATAGGGTTTGCAGGACACGGCCGCCTTTTCAATCGCTCAATACGGCCCGGAGAGGGAGAGAGAGGGAGGGGCGGAAAAAAAAGAGAGAAGAGAGGAGGATTAGTGTTAATTAGAAGGTCCTTCAGCCCGTGGCCCCGGTCGAGACGCAGGGGCCGCCCCAGCTGTCGGAGCCTGACACACTCCCATTGTGTAGTCAGCCCTCATTATGTGTGTGTGCATGTGTGTGTAAGGGTGAGTATGCATATGTGTGAGTATGTATGTGTGTGTGCGTGGCCAGCGCCAGTCACCAAAACACACCACAAACCGGGTCCTCTGTAGTACATACAGGCTTTCACCTCAAACCAGTTTTATACTCAGTGCTTTCTAATATACTGTATAGTACTGTTACGAAACCAACTAGCCAGCCCAGCCTACGAATAAGTCTGCTCTCGTTATTTCTCAGGGTTGACGAACTGTTCCATAATCTGCCTGAATGTGTGCATTTAACGTGAAAGTAATAGCAGAGTATTCCAATGAAAAAATCTCAGCAATTTGTTTGACGGTTTATAGTTTTTATTGTTAATTTCTGTTGGTTTTAATGTGGTGTGTTTTTGTTTGTGTGTCCGCAGGGAGATGTCCCATCCTCCGCCTCTGCTGTCCACCCAGAACGGCCCTCACATCACATTGGGACCCCACCTGCGGCCCCCCTTCTTGGGCATGCCCTCCGCCCTGTGCCAGTCCCCCGGTAAATCAGATGCTTACACTAGTAGGCTAACTACAGAAATGAATATGGGGCCTACACCTAATGATAAATGAGATGCTAATGCTAGCAGGCTAACTACAGAAATGAATATGGGGCCTACACCTAATGATAAATGAGATGCTAATGCTAGCAGGCTAACTACAGAAATGAATATGGGGCCTACACCTAATGATAAATGAGATGCTAATGCTAGCAGGCTAACCACAGCCTGCACTTATTATTGGCGAGTTAGATGCTAATGCAAACCAGAACCACAATTGGCTTATGGTAGACATTAGTTGTATTCCCACCAAAATTGGGAAATGGGAACGTTTTCTATGGAATGAATGTGTCTATTGACTGTCTTGATTGAGAATCATGAATCAATCCTAACATTTATGTTTTAAATAATGTCATTTTCTTGGTAAAAATCAGATTCTTTGTGAGGCATTGATATTACACAGGGGGTCATTGCATTTGAATACTCCATGTAAACTGTATGTCAGAAATCTCTTAATTGGGGTGTGTGCTTATCGATGTGTGTTTTATGTGTGTGTGTGTTTTCCTCAGGCTATGGTTTCCTCCAGCCTGCCCAAGCTGAAATGTTTGCCCGGCAACAGGAAATGCTTCGGAAGCAGAACTTGGCCAGGTTTGTCATTGTCTTCTAATGTTGTGGTGCATGTGTATGTGTGGCTGTCAGTGCTGTGATGGGGTGTGTGTGTGATGTTAATGCTGTAGTAGTGTGTGTCTGTATCGTAACATTCCGTGTTTAGCGTGTGTGTGGTACCACCAGCCCGAACCTCTCTTCTCTATGTCCGGTCCCAGGTTGGAGATGTCAGCAGAGCTGCTCAGACACAAGGAGCTGGAGAGTCTCCACAGGCAGCAGCAGCAGCGTGCGTTGGGGGGTTCTGACCCCATGGGCCTACCCCATGGCCTCCCTCCGGACCATCCCGCCCTGCGCAGTCTCCACCACCTGCCCGAGGGACACCCCCTCCACGAGGAGCTCAGCCGACGCCAAAACGCCATGCTGATGCTCCGACACACCAGCACCCCCCTACTCTCCCTCAACCACCAGGGGCCCTCGGGGTCCACAACGCCCAAAGATACCCAGGGACAAGGCTCCGGGGCTGGGGCCGGATTGAGTAAGGGGGGCTCCCGGAAAGGCCCCCAGCAACCTAGGGGGGGAGACCACCAAGAGAGGGAGGGCCGAGGGAGGGACGGAGATGCAGATGGGCAGGATGAAGAAATGAAGGACACGGATAGCGAGACGGAAATGGGCGAGGATAGGCATGAGGGATTGTTTGCCAAGGCAACCGACTGGCATGGGCTTCACAGGGACAGAGGGAAAGAGAGCGGCGGGAAGGGGGGGTGTGACGGTGCCAAAGAGGCGGGCGAGGGCTCGGGTCGGCTTAGTGCCCCCTGTAGCTCGGCGGGTGCAGATTCACCACCCAGTCATCACCTCTTCACCCCGGGGCTGGGCAAGAGCGATGTCAAGTACCACTTTCCACCTGGCGCCATGCCTCCTCTGCCAGGGCTCCACGGCCAGTCGCTGCCCTTTGGATTTCCCTACACAAGCCCCTACTTCCACACTGGTGAGTAACACATACACATGCATCATAACATCCTTACCAATCAACTGTATGATACTTAAAAGTCACCCCCAACTGCAACCTGTAAATGCTATTTGGCTAGCCATGCTACCAGCCAATCTCAACAGGCGTTAGCATGCTAACTAACAACTGCTGCATCCGAGAGAAGTGTTATGCAACGATAACAGCCAAATACAATCTTAGTGATTGTCCAAACAGCATAAGTGGTCTTGTTGTGGTGCTATGAAGGCAGGGATGTGTTGAGTTTGGTTTGTACTGAACAACATGTTTCCCCAGTCATTTTGTGAGTGGTCCCTTAGAATTCTTCAAAGTGAAGGTTGCTTGCTAGATAGCAATTTGGATTGCATACCAGATGAAAAGTAGTGCCACTGTCTGTTTGCAGCCTACCAACTATGAAATCAGAAGAAATACCTTAGATGCGCATGTTCTTGGTCGGGTTTGAGCTGGGGGCCGCTAATACTCAATCAAGCCACAAGCTCATACCCCCCCTCTATCCACCGGTCCGCAAAAAATATTTCAGGTTTACATGCCGGTCCACAGAGAAAAAGAGGTTGGGAACCCCTGGTTAAGGGGACTTCCCTTTTATGTAGTATTGCAGACTGTCACATTTGAATTCACTGTAGCTTAAACTTGCAAATACACACAGAATTGTACCTTGACCTTAGAGCAACTCTTTTTAGGTTAATTAGATACCTCGTTTTAGTTGCCTATGTATAATGACTGTCATTAAAGACATTTGAACGTTTGAAAACACAGACAGAAACTGCTTAGGGAACCAGAGGCAAAATGGCCAGGTTCACAGTGGGGGCCAAAACACACACACACACACACACACACACACACACACACACACACACACACACACACACACACACACACACACACACACACACACACACACACACACACACACTCACACTCACTCTCACGTACACGCACGCACACAGGCACACACTAACACACACTCTCACGGCCCTGGGGAGGCACATGAAAGTAATGAGCGTGGAGACCTCCCTCTGGAAGGGGCCCTGCCACTGACCCTTATACACACGGGGTTATCACCACAACCATATGGAGGGAGAGGGGGAGGGGCACAACAATAGGGAGAAACAGAAAACATGGATGAAGTACACTTTTAAACATGAGATAAAGAATCACATTCTTAAATGCAATTAAATATTACGTCTATTCACACAATTGCCAAACAGCCACCAGGACAAAGAGAGAGTCAGAGCGGGAGAGAAAAAGTGTGTGCGTGAAAGAGAATTAGATATTGAGAAAGAAAGGAGAAGCGCTGTTGGGTATATGTTAGCTGTTTGTCAAGGTCTGTCCTGGGTAGTGTTCAATAGGCACCAAACGGAAGAAAACGGACAGAAACAAGGAGAGAACTACCTGAACTTGTCCAATAGGGAACGCTCATTTTCATTGTCCATTGCAAGTTTTGCTACGGTGTGCCCTTAGAATAAGACTTGATTTACAACCCCTTTCCCCCTCTTCCTCACCCAGGCGGTATGGGAGGTCTGTTAATGGACGGTGAGGACTCTGCGGCGCCCCCGGTGGAGGACATAAGCAAGTGGAGTGTGGAGGAGGTGTGTGGTTTTGTGGGAGGCCTGGCCGGCTGTGCTGAGTACACCCAGGTAAGAACCAGATCAGGATTCTGGTTTATCCACAATTTCAACCAGAGAAAGAGAGCGACAGTGGGAGAGAGGGGTCAGGGCGGGCTGGTGGAAGAGTAGGGTAGAGTATATATTATTGTCACCTCAATCAGAAGTTTTACTACTATTTGATTATATAGCTATAACACCCATGTTATCTCTCACAGCACCACGGCCCGCTCAATGTTATACACACTCATACACATACACGTCACTGTTGGAAATGAGAGTGGTGTGAGTGTAGGTGCAAGCTCTGTGAGTGTGTGTGTATGAGTGTGGGTTTGTGTGTGTATGAATTCATGAGTGTGTGTGTGTGTGTGTGTGTGTGTGTGTGTGTGTGTGTGTGTGTGTGTGTGTGTGTGTGTGTGTGTGTGTGTGTGTGTGTGTGTGTGTGTGTGTGTGTGTGTGTGTGTGTGTGTGTATATGAGTGCTGGTGAGTGTATGAGTGAGCGGATGATTGCATGTGTGTGTGTCTGTCTGGGCCCTGGCTGAAGTGGCTGTGTCTCTCCTGAAGGTGTTTCGGGAGCAGGCCATTGACGGAGAGACACTCCCGCTGCTCACAGAGGAGCACCTGCTCAACACCATGGGACTGAAGCTGGGCCCTGCGCTCAAGATACGCTCTCAGGTACACACCACTGAATGGCAACACACTGCAGAAGTGTGTGGTGTGTGTGCAGCCCCAAAGTCCAAATGTGCGTGTATGTGTAGACTGTTCTTGTGTGAGTGAACCTCAAGTGTGTGTGTGCGTGTGTGCGTGTGTGCGTGTGTGCGTGTGTGTGTGTGTGTGTGTGTGTGTGTGTGTGTGTGTGTGTGTGTGTGTGTGTGTGTGTGTGTGTGTGTGTGTGTGTGTGTGTTGGAAGCTAGTAGTGTATCATAGAGTTAGCCAAAGCAGATAGATAGTGTAGCCCCTAAAAGTGAGTCCATTTGTCAGAACACAGATTGTCAGGCATACCGTACCATAGCCCTTACGCCTCTCCTCTCTCTCAGGCTGGTGGTACAGTAGAACACTAGGCTGCTTCCCAAACGGTACCGTCTTCCCTACATAGTGCACTACTTTTGGGCTACATCCTATGGGCTCTGGTAATAAGTAGGCCACAATATAAGGAATAGGGTGCCATTTGCGACGCGGCCTGTGAGCTGAGCGGCTCTAACTTCGGCATGTGGCATTCGCTCTCTCCCTCTCAGGTGGCGCGGCGCGTTGGCAGACTCTTCTACATGACCAGCTTCCCGCTGGCGCTCCCGGTGCCGCCATCTGCCCTGCGCCCCCCAGACAGGGACCCCCTTCTGTCCGACACCCTTCTGGCGGTCCCACTGCGACCCCCCTCCGTCGCCAGCAGCAGCTCCTCTCCCTACAGCGGCCCTCCGCCCCCGTGTCACTCCTCCCCCAAGCAGGAGAACGGCTCCGCGTCAGGGGTCTACGAGGGGGCCAAGACGCCCTCCTAGGACTCAACTGGCTGCACAGGGAACATGTACTGTAGAGGAGGAGGAGGGGTGTGGAGAGGGTTCAGAGAAACCCCTTGTAACAGACATTGAATTGTCTCCATTTCCTGTAAAATATCAAAAAACTACAACTAAAGAAAATGAACTGAACAGACTTCAACTTCAAGTTCCACTGTGGCTGTAGCCAAGCAGAATCCAAAGACGTGACTGACAGTGGGCTGGAGGGAGAGACATCATGAAGCGACAGAGGGAGAGATAGAATGAGAGAACGAGAAAGAGAGGGAGGGAGCAGACAGCTGGTCTCAGTCAGATTGCCAAAAAAAAGAGCGAAGCGCCACAACTACGACATTCTTCTGAGTGAGACAGACAGACGCTAACGGAAACTCTTCCTTCCTGGGCTGAAGGAAGCCCCCCCCCTCTCGCTCTCTCTCTCTCTCTGCTCTCCAACACACCCGGCGGCGCCCAGCACTTAAAAGGAAGACGCCTCTTCCCTCTTTTCTCTCACTCACTTTTCTCCCCACTCCCAGTCTCAGGAGCCCAAACAGCTCAGAGGAACTGAGAATTCTGGAGGCTGGAGCGAAAGGACTCAAAACCCCCCTCATTATTGCAACTATGCATTCCACAGTCCAAAACCAAAGATTACCGGATGTGTGGAATCAGGACGATATTTCATGTTTGTTTCTGGGGTTTTATTTTGTTTTGTTTTTGCTTTGTGGGAAAAATGTGTAGTCTTAGGGAGGTGTGGTACATTAAGGAGAACAGTGAGCCAGGTACCATATAACTGTCTTTAAGAGACAAGGGGGACTCTTTGATAGGTGACAAAGGTACACAACACAGTGTTGTGCCCATAAGCCAACAGTCTACGCTGAGTTCTTTCTCTGACACGCCCTGATAAAAAGGGCCAAATGTTACTGATATGGGATGGTGACGAAACGGTGGCTTCGGCTCATAGAGCTAATGTCATTGTAAAATCCTGTTAACTACTGTGGGAGATACAAACACGCTGAATTGTACAGAATGATGCTTATGATGGAAATAAGGTTACAGACGTGTTTGGGGGGTTCATTAAATGTAGTTGCACGAATAACGTTTTCTTTATGACTGAACAAAATGTGACTCGCTAACTTTTGGTGGTACTTTTCTTACGAACGTTTTTGTTGGCCGTTTTATTTTCTCCAAATTGTATATTATTAAAAGAAAGCCCCAATCTTGAATGCTACTTCAGCAGATAAATATGAGGGAATAATATTTATTAGGACTTTTGATGTACAGTGCCTTCCGAAAGTATTCACACCCCTTGACTTTTTACGTATTTTGTTGTGTTACAGCCTGAATTTAAAATTGATTAAATTTAGATTTTGTGTCACTGATCTACACACAATACCCCATAATGTCAAAGTGGAACTATGTTTACAAATTAATTAAAAATGAAAAGCTGAAATGTCAAGTCAATAAGTATTCAACCCTTTTGTTTTGGCCTAAATAAGTTCAGGGGTAGAAATGTGCTTAAGTCACATAATAAGTTGCATGGACTGTGCAATAATAGTGTTTAACATGATTTTTAAATGACTACCCCCTGGGCCGTAACCAGTTTCTATTTTTTCAATTTAAATTATATTTGGAGAACAGTAATAACAAACAAAAATGACCCCAGCCATTATCACCTTGGTGGCTATAAGTTCAACACATAGCCTATTATCTACACAACTGTAACGTCATACCCCTGAATGGGGAGAAATATGAGAAATTATTTACACACATTGACACGTAGCAGCAGTGACGAAACAGAAACATTTTTAAAACTGTATAGTTTTTTTGTGCATTTTAATGTAGGCCTATAGGGAATATAGGCCATGTGGAGATGTTCATTGAAACATATATATTTGTTGTTTTGTTTTAGTTCATTCCTAACGTGTTTGATAAGATTAGTACAGATGTTCTCAGGGTACCCCACATGGGGCCCCGACCCCAAGTTTGGAAACCACTGTACTAACCTCTGCTTGCATTCTTTCTCTCTCGGTCTCCTCTGCTTCCTCCTGCATGCATTGCAGCCTGCCTTAGCCTCACCACTGAGCGCTACATCACTGCCTGTCTCAGTAGCCTACTCTCTGTAAAGCAAAGTTATTACGAGAACTTAGTAGTGTATTTTTTACTCCTGCTGAGGTAGGCTCCGTTTAACATTGGCTTCTTATTTCATCCTTCTAGCTGGCTTAGCAATAGTAGCCAGAGCCATTGAACGTTACTTGAATAAAAGTCTCTGCCGGCAGACAACTACCTGACTGACTGACATAATCTATAATCAAGTATTTACCAGATGTGCACTCATTCTCCAAGAGTCAGTTTTTGTTTGTTTGGGGGATGTCTGTAGACATAGCAGGAGTCGAGGGACGGTTTTAAAATGGCCTTTTGTCCAGCATCTCGCAAATACACTGTCAGCCGCATCTCTGACTCTCTAGCTGGCTACTTGAGCCGGCTGCGAGCTGGGGTAGTTCGTTTCAGGTCTCAGGCCCCCTAAAGAGGCAAATCAGGGAGGTAAATCAGGGGGACACAAGAGAACATAACGAACAAATCACTGTTCATGATTCGGCTCATTTCCAAAGAGGCAGTGTGATTAGAATTGTCAGATCAATAATATAAGCGATCTGAGCTTTGATCAATGCAATAATTAGATTTTGACCCGTAACTGATTTTCTTTATTGTGTACAAAATATATATATTTTTGTTATACATTTTTTCAAATTAGAAAAAATGACAGAGGTCTGGACCTCTGTGTCCTCATATGTAGTTACGGCCATGACTACCCCATCTCTGTCACAGGAGGTAGGTGGCACCTTAATTAATTGGGGAGAACGGGCTCATGGTAATGACTGGAGCGGAATTAGTGGAATGGTAACAAATACGTCAAACACATTCCATTTGCGCCGTTACGGCCATTATTATGAGCCGTTCTCCCCTCACCTGCCTCCTGTGATCTCTGTACCCTACACATACAATTACTTGTAAGGTCCCTCAGTCGAGCAGTGAATTTCAAGCACATATTAAACCACAAAAACCATGGAGGTTTTCCAATGGTTTGCAAAGAAGGACACTGATTGGTAGATGGGTAAAAAAAAGCAGACAAGGTCTAAGCCATTGGGGAGGGGGATACTAAACTAGAATTGGAGCTGGAATTGTTTTAAGATGGTCATACCATGGATAATTTAGCTATTTCTTTTTTAATTTTAGGACCTACAATTTAGGTCAACTTTTTTTTTTTTCATTATTTGATAAAATATTGAATTTAGCCTTTACCACTATAGCCCATAGAAAACGAGTTGAAAAACACATTCATAAATGGCAAAAAAGACAGCACAACATTTTATAACAAGGAATAAAGTTTGAAGTGTCTGTCCTATATACAGGAGATATAAGAAAGCTCGGGAAATATATATTGAACAAAAATATAAACGCAACATGTAAAGTTTTGCTCCCATGTTTCATGAGCTGAAATAAAAATCCCGGAAATGTTCCATACGCACAAAAAGCTTATTTCTTTCAAATGTTGTGCTCAAATTTGTTTACATCCCTGTTAGTGAGCATTTCACCTTTGCCAAGATAATCCATCCAACTGTCAGAAACGCTCAACTCCTTTTTTCTCTCCTCACTTGAATACTAGCAGTCAGTGATACAAGTAGTCAGTGAATACTCTTTGTAGTGTTTTCTCTGACTGTTGGATGGTGTGTGTTTGTAGGAGAGTGGACTCCTGGGGGCATGGTTCAGGTCAACACCAGCTGTCAGAGTGTGAGGTTCTGCCGCAGGCCAAGGCCTCCCTGCCTGTGGGGATAAACCTGACCCTTCCACACACACACACACACACACACACACAAAAAAGAAAAGTGCACACGCGAGCACTCACACCCACCTTTATCCTTCAAAGAAAACAGTTTCCACTGAAGCTGTCAAATTGACATGTATTGGTCACTGCTGGGATTTCTGCTGGGATTTCATTGGCTTGGTCTTCAGCTCTACTCAACTGGTTGCTATTGTATGCAAGTGCTGTATGCAACAGGGTTTCCATTAGCCGGTAGGCCTAACAGCCGGCTTTTGGACAATCATTTATAGTGCTGAGTGACTATTGCTTTTTGAAGTCGGTTCGGTTTCATTTAGATTATTGAAAAATAATCACGGTTTTATTTTTCAGTTTTAATTATTTGGCTTGAATGCTGTAACACAGAATAAAATAATTAATAAAAGTCTCATGATGGTAGTGACTATCCATTACTGCTTATCCCTTATTAACCATCATATATTCACATTACTTTAATAAAATATTTCAGTTGCTGTGTATATTACATTTGTTTTATTTGATCTTATTATTTCATTCCAAGTCATCAACTCATCTCTATAGAGCTACGACATATATGCGGTCTGACAAAAATAACTATTTTGTAGTTCTTCAAAGTAAATAAGGCATACTTTTATGACTGCTGAATACCAACTATAAATCACTTAGATCATGTATTTTCAGGAAGCGATAACTCGCGAAGCAACAGCTGCTCTCTATATCCCCTCAATATCAGCCATTCTTCGGTCTCTTCCGTAGAAGACGTAACAAAAACAGACCAGACAAGTAGATGTGCAGTGGATTATGGTTACAAACTAGGTTTCCATCCAATTGGCGACAATTGTTAAATTATATATATACAGTACCTGTCAAAAGTTTGGACACACCAACTCATTCAAGGGTTTTTCTTTATTTTTACTATTTTCTACATTGTAGAATAATAGGGAAGACATCAAAACTATGAAATAACACATATGGAATCATGTAGTAACCAAAAAAAGTGTTAAACAAATCAAAATATATTTTATATTTGAGATTCTTCAAAGTAGCCACCCTTTGCCTCGATGACAGCTTTGCATGCTCTTGGCATTTTCTCAACCAGCTTCATGATGTAGTCACCTGTAATGCATTTCAATTAACAGGTGTGCCTTGTTAAAAGTTCATTTGTGCAATTTCTTTCCTTCTTAATGCATTTGAGCCAATCAGTTGTGTTGTGACAATGTAGGGGTGGTATACAGAAGATGGCCCTATTTGGTAAAAGACCAAGTCCATATTATGGCAAGAACAGCTCAAATAAGCAAAGAGAAACGACAGTCCACCATTAAGACATGAAGGTCAGTCAATGCGGAAAATTTCAAGAACTTTGTGCAGTTGCAAGAACCATCAAGCTCTATGAAACTGGCTCTCATGAGGACCGTCACAGGAATGGAAGACCCAGAGTTCCCTCTGCTGCACAGGACAAGTGCATTAGAGTTACCAGCCTCAGAAATCGCCAATTAACTGCACCTGAGATTGCAGCCCCCCAAAAATGCTTCACGGAGTTCAAGTAACAGACACATCTCAACATCAACTGTTCAGAGGAGACAGCGTGAATTAGGCCTTCATGGTCGAATTGCTGCAAAGAAACCACTACTAAAGGACACCAACAAGAAGAAGAGACTTGCTTGGGCAAAGAAACGCGAGCAATGGACATTAGACCAGTGGAAATCTGTCCTTTGGTCTGATGAGTCCAAATTTGAGATTTTTGGTTCCAACTGCCGTGTCTTTGTGAGACAGAGTAGGTGAACGGATGATCTCCGCATGTGTGGTTCCCATCATGAAGCATGGAGGAGGAGGTGGGATGGTGTGTGGGTGCTTTGCTGGTGACACTCTTAGTGATTTATTTAGAATTTAAGGCACACTTAACCAGCATGGCTACCACAGCATTCTGCAGTGATACGCCATTCCATCTGGTTTGCACTTGTTTTTTTAACAGGACAATGATCCAACACACCTCCAGGCTGTGCAAGGGGTATTTGACCAAGGAGAGTGATGGAGTGCTGCATCAGATGACCTGGCCTCCACAGTCACCCGACCTCAAACCAATTGAGATGGTTAGGGATGAGTTGGTCCGCAGAGTGAAGTAAAAGCAGCCAACAAGCGCTCAGCATATGTGGGAACTCCTTCAAGACTTTTGGAAAAGCATTCCAGGCTAAGCATCATAACTTGTTTAATCTGTAGCCTGCAATGACCACAACATGTCATTGCGTGACTCCAAGTTTTCCACCTACATTTCTTGCATAATTCATTTTACAGACACAAAAATATCCCACCTTATAGCATTTTTTGTTGTTGTCGACATTTGGAAAGTTGACCAACAAATCTTCTGTTTCCATCAGGACTGTCATTATATTTTTTATCTGACATGTACTTTACTCGCATAAAAAGGTTGTATGGAATCCTGGTTACTGTGGTTAATTGCCACATGTAGAATATTGGCCTGTTGGAAATTACAACACCCTACTACATCGCACAGTTCAGCTGGATCTGATTTATCTCTAGAGAAACTGTGCAGTGTGTGCATTGAGCTCCCAGTAAAAACCGAACGAACTGGTCAATTCATTTTTTTTAAACCAAAAAAGAACCATAATTTCGGTTAATCACTCAGACGTCTGAAAAGCTGATTTCACTGACCAATTGTCCCGCAGAAGAAGAAAAATAACTATTGCGAAATAATGCTTTTTTAGCCTATTCTTTGATGGAAATACCAGTCGATGTAAATACATTTGACTTGTCATGCTTATTGGTCTATAGGTTAATTTGCATAATTTTGAGGAATTAAATTGGCACATGTACAGTAGTCGAGATTCGTTATGCATCTTATCACACGTATACAGCACACAGATACAGAGCCTTTGAGCAGAAAATCTGTCAGACAGTACCAGAGCTGTTGCTACAGCATATCAAACAGGAAATGCATAGGCAACGAATGGCAGGCTTAATCAGCGTGTCACACACCACTTTGCAATGAGCTGTAGGCAGTTTGCATTTTGAAAACATGTACTTAATTGTTTGAAAATGGAACGTTTTACTACATATTGAGGCATCTCTTACCTTGCTTCAAAATAGCCTAGCCAAAATCAGACTATATCCGTGGAGGCAATTATTTTATACTGAACAAAAATATAATTTCAAAAGATTTTACTGAGTTACAGTTCATATAAGGAAATCAGCCAATTGAAATAAATCCATTAGGCCCTATTCTATGAATTTCATATGACTGGTAATACAGATATATATCTGTTGGTCACAGATACCTTAAAAAAAAAAGTAGGGGCTAGGATCAGAAAACCAGTCAGTATCTGGTGTGACCACCATTTGCCTCATGCAGCGCGACACATCTCTTTCGCATTGAGTTGATCAGGCAGTTGATTCTGGTCTGTGGAATGTTGTCCCACTTCTCTTCAATGGCTGTGTTTGAAGTTACTGGATATTGGCGGGAACTGGAACACGCTGTCGCACAAGTCAATCCAGAGCATCCCAAACATGCTCAATGGATGACATGTCTGGTGAGTATGCAGGCCATGGAAGAACAGGGACATTTTCAGCTTCCAGGAATTGTGTACAGATCCTTGCGACATGAGGCTGTACATTATCATGCTGAAACATGAGGTGATGGCGGCGGATGAAAGGCACGGCAATGGTACTTAGGACCTCGTCATGGTATCTCTGTGCATTCAAAGTGTCATCGATAAAATGCAATTGCATTCGTTGTCCGTAGCTTACGCCTGCCAATACCATTATTACACTGCCACCATGGGGCACTCGATTCACAATGTTGACAACCGCAAATCGCTCAGCCACACGACGCAATACACATGGTCTGTGGTTGTGAGGCCTGTTGGACGTACTGCCAAATCCTCTAAAACCACGTTGGAGGCAGCTTATGGTAGAGAAATAAACATTTAATTCTCTGGCAACAGCTCTGGTGGACATTCCTGCAGTCAGCATGCCAATTGCACACTTCCTCAAAACTTGAAACATCTGTGGCATTGTGTGACAAAACTGCAGATTTTAGAGTGGCCTTTCATTGTCCCCAGCACAAGGTGCACCTGTGTAATGATCATGCTGTTTAATCAGCTTCTTGACATGCCACACCTGTCAGGTGGATGGATTATCTTGGAAAAGGAGAAATGCTCATTAACACGGATATAAACACATTTGTGCACAACATTTGAGAGATATAAGCTTTTTTTGCTTATGGAGAATTTCTGGGACCTTTTATTTCAGCTCATGAAACATGGGACCAACACTTTGCATGTTGCATTTATATTTTTGTTCAGTAAATATAAACTTTCTTTCATTGTCCAGTAGGCCTAACCAAAGGAACAATCGTCATAATATTAGCAACCCATGCTAGTTGTTGTTCGATCTCCCATCTTGCTAAATTTCTAACAAATATTTTATTCTCTATCACATGAAACTGCTAGCATGTGCGGTGCGCTGTGATAGGCTAATGTTGTTTTCCCATTAATTGCATTATGGAATTTACATTGGCGCGTATCGTACTGTCTTGTGCACATTGCTGCGCTTAGGTGAATGAATAGTTTATCAACATTTTAAGCTAAACAGTCTGATCTGTTTGGAATAGGCTATTTATTTCACGACAAGCTGACTAATAGAATATATCAACGTTTCTACTATGGGAGATAGTAACGTTAGATTGTAATAGGCTACTGATTTTGCTGTTCGTTACTCATCTAGTTGGCTGAGGAGAAGTAAAATGTCGACAATTCTAACATCTTCAAAGTTCTCATGATAATTTGCTAAGGACCGTTTAAATAAAGGTTAAATTAAATACAAAATTAAAAAATCGTTCCATCCTCCACTTGCATGTTCTGTTAATATGAATTACCATAATCTAAATGTGATTTGCCATTCTGAGCACCGTGGGTGGAGGTCCTAATCATGTTATGCATCCAATGTACATGGGTCCGGTAAATGTTTCAAATTGTCCAGTAAATTAAAATGCTGATCAAATGTCGGGCGCCACATTTTCCTAATGGAAACCCTGGTTATGCACACACCCTTTAAAAAGGTCTTATAGATACACTGCAAAAATATGATTTATTTATCAAGGAACGGTCTCTTTTGTCTGGTTAAAAAAAGAGAAACCACGAGTAGAAAATCACGAGACAAATGTCTTGCTGCTAGGCTTTAGGTGGAATTTTAGCCATATTGCTCATACCTATCCAGTCCTTTCAGATCTACACAAGTGCCTAGGGGTTGTTAATGAATGTTCCAACGTTACCGTGATACACTCACTACCAGAAGGAAGGAGAGTGGAAAGAGGGAATGAGTGGAGGGGGAGAGCAGAGGAAGGAGAGGAGTAATGATATAGAGGCAGTCTGAAGAAGCAGAGGAAGGAGGAGAGGAGTAATGATATAGAGGCAGTCTGAAGAAGCAGAGGGAGGAGGAGAGGAATAATGATAGAGGCAGTCTGAAGAAGCAGAGGAAGGAGGAGAGGAGTAATGATATAGAGGCAGTCTGAAGAAGCAGAGGAGTAATGATATAGAGGCAGTCTGAAGAAGCAGAGGAGTAATGATATAGAGGCAGTCTGAAGAAGCAGAGGAGTAATGATATAGAGGCAGTCTGAAGAAGCAGAGGACGAGGGAAGGAAATGTTGTGATGGTGCAGAAAAGGAGGATTACGTTTGTGTGTGTGTTAGTTGGCAAGGAAACAGACAGTCTGTGTTCCCTCTTCACCACCTGGGCAGAGAAGACTGGCAAGACATCAGACATGGCCGTGCCTGCCTGGCACACTGCTGCCCTGGGGCTGGAACCCCTCCCCCATACCCAGCACAGCCTGGTACAGCCCACCATAGGATAGCACAGCACAGCTACAGTATAGTCAAGCCCTTTCTTCTAACAAATTACCTTTACTAAAGGCAACCCTAGTAAATGCAGAGGAAACCCTAGTTCAAAACACGGTAACAGATGCTCATGTACTCGCACACACGTATTGGCTACAACCCACCACACTTGTTCATTCACAATCCGGTACACTGAAATGAACAATGCATACATACATCAGTAGGGTATCTCACTAAGAAACAAACAAATAGGTCTAGGAATTATTTTTTATTTTGTACAATTACATTAAGAACATGTTTGTACTATACACATTGATGGACCAAACCGAAACAAATGATAGTAGAAAGGAGTCCACAGGGAAAGCAGTAATGATTGAATGTACGGAAAGATGAGCTCCAAGCCAACACTCTTCTCTCCACCCCCAATCGTTGTGTGTGTGTGTGCGTGTCTTAGTGTGTGTGTGTGTATGCGTCACGGTGTGTCAGTCCTGGTCGGAAAGCTCCAGGTCTTCCACCAAGTCCTCGTCTCCCTCTGCCAACTCTTTCAGAGCCACGCTAGACAGCTGTTTGGGCGCCGTCGAGGCTTTAGCCCCCTCTTCTTCATCATCATCATCATCATCACCATCATCATCTATAGAGACAAGAGAAAGAAGAGCATGAAAGAGGGATTCATTTAAAAGGGGCAATCTGGGATTCAAACAATGCCAAAGTCAAAAAAATAAGGACCTATGTACCAATCCCTGATTGCCCCTTAAGTAGAAGTGACCACTGTCTGGAACACCAAGTTAGAATTATTTTTGTTTTTCATACTGATGTTATACGATAACTTTAAACATGTAGAAAACAAAATCACACCACAAGACAATATCAGACAGCAATGTATGTAAATTGCTTGGTCTGAAATGTGATTGGGATTAGTTCTGCCCAAAATGGGGTTGAGTGGAGAATATGGCAGGTTCCCTTTAGATGGAGTGAACAATATGTTGGAAGCTCCCCTCAGTTCAATTGGAAGGCTAGGTGGAGCCATCACCATTTTGATTACACCCCATCAAACCCCTTACAGATCTGTCAACTCAGAAGTGGTAGGAGGCTGGAGATCAATTCTGGACCAGGCCTGTATGTGTCCTCTAATACTCACACTAGTGTGCAGACCCGAACCAAACCGTACTCCGCTGGCTTGCATGTTCCATTTTCACATTAGCCTTTCCATCACGGTTCCAGAAACTACAGTGGATGCGTAACCAGGCCAGTCCAATACAGCTCGGCTTGGTTCAGCTCAGTAGTGTGAAAAGAACATATTTGTCGTGCTCTGTGAGAGAGAAGCCAGTCCACAAACCTGAAGCACCATCATGGTCTTCCCCCACCCCCTCATCATCGCTCAGGTCAGACAGCTCTTGAAGAAGATCAGCATCATCGTCATCATCCTCATCAGAGCCTCCCTTTGTGTCTGGCAAGAAGAAAGAGAAATCGAATATGAAGTACCAGTTAATACTCCTCATTAGCTTTGACTTGGTTTTATTCACATCAGGGTTTCCGTAAGGGAAAATGTGCTGCCGGATATATGACCGTCATTTAATTTACCGGACCAATATGCACTGGGTGCATAACCTGATTAGGGGTTCCACCCACGGTGATCAGAATGACAGAAATCACATTTAGAATATGGTTATTCATATTAACAGAACATGCAAGTTGAGGATTCAATGATGTGCGGTCCTTCTTAGCGAATTCGGATGTGCACTTTGAACATGTTAGAATAACTGTCCACATTTACTTTTCCTCGTCAACAAGACGAGTAACAAACAGCAAAATCACTAGTCTTTGTTAATCTACTAGAAAAGTTCAGGCTACCTATTCTATTGGTCAGTTTGTCGAGAAATAAATAGCCTGTTCCAAACCGACTCTGGGACAGAGGGACGATAAGAGACAAAATTCATACAACCAGTACATATAAAATAAAAACAAAAAATGCGATGAATTCGATGCAACAGATCAGAACGTTTAGCAATATTATTTTTAATAAACTATTATTTACTCACATTATAAGCGCAGAAATGCACATAAGGTAGTAGACTACACACAAATGTTCGTTCCATAACGCAATTAGCGGGAAAACACCCTTGTCAAAAGGGCAATGCACAAGCGAGCGGCTTCATGCGACAGATGAAAATAGCAGTTTAGAAAGACAGAAGAGCTAATTCATTCATTGACCAATAAATACATTTTGACTGGTCATTCTTATTGGTCTAGGTAGCTCACTGTGTATTGGTGTGTGTGTGTGTGGTCAATATGCTCTTAGTAGTAAGTGTTGGGAGTGTGGCAATTGAAGTGTCTGCCTCTCCTCCTGGCTACCAGCATCTTATCAAACCCTACTTTAAAGCTCAGGGACCACTCTGCAGTGGCCTCTGCTACACACACACACACACACACACACACACACACACACACACACACGACAGACTCGCCCATTTTACAGAAGGAATTTGAAGCTGTCTGAAGTGAAGCCTGCCTGCCATCTCCATTTTATATATTTAGGCAGCAACTGAGTGTAAGATGTGTGAAATTGGCTGTGGTAAACTGTCATGAGTAATGTATTCTCAGCTCCATCACCATGCAGGTAATAGGCAATTCCAAGGTGGTTAGATGCTACCTACCTGCCTGCATGTGTACACTTCTGGGCCCATATTCATAAAGCATCTCAGAGTACGTGAGCCTGATCTAGGATCATGTAAACGTATTAATTATGATCCAAAATGAAAACTGATCACATATCAGGACTCATACTCAGATGCTTAATTAAAAGGATACTTCAGGATTTTGGCAATGAAGCCATTTATCTACTTCCGCAGACTAAGTTGAACTCGTGGATACAATTTTTTATGTAGTTTGAAGGAAGTTGCTAACTAGCGTTAGTGCAATTTCTAACTGGCGTAAGCACAATGACTGGAAGTCTATGGTAACTGCTAGCATGCTAGTAGATACGATTAACTTCCAGTCATTGTGTCAACACCAGTTAACATTGGCTCGTGAAACTACCTCCCTTTACAAAATAATGCTTTTTAGCCTATTCATTGATGGAAATACCAGTCAATGGAAATGCATTTGACTGGTCATACTTATCGGTTTATTTGCATAATTTAGTTTAATTATATTGGCGCATGTGTACGGTATTTTCATTATGTATCACACTCGTAGAGCAGGGTTCCCCAACTGTCGGATAGTTTTACTTGTTTGACAGACTTGGAACACCGGGAAATCAGCTCCAAGTGATTTTAAGAAATCTGTTCCCAAGTATTCCCACACATAATAGAGAAACAAGATCGTATACAAATGTAAGCAACGTTTGAAATTATTATGTTTTAGTCAAACATTATACTCTCTGTTTGGGTTTCTTGAGGTCAATTTTCCATCTACAAATGATTTGTAATTATGTTCTGGCCCCCAAACCATCTGCTCAAGAAAAGAAATTGGCCCACGGCTGAATCTAGTTGATGATCCCTGGCGTACAGCATACAGATATTGAGCCTTTGAGTAGAAAATGTGTCAGACAGCACAAGAGCTGCTGCAGCATCTTGTGGTGCTTTCAAGACAACTGGGAAAGAAGACAGAGTTCCCAAATTGGATGACCGTTCAAAACTATTTTTTCTCCAGTCGGAGCAATTTTTTCTTCTTTTTTCAGTTGAATGCACTGAAGTCGTAAATGCCCCTTTTCCTCCCCAATTTCTTGATATCCAATTTGTAGTTAGTCTTGTCCCATCGCTGCAACTCCTGTAGGGACTCGGGAAAGGCTAAGGTCGAGAGCCATACGTCCTCCGAAACACGACCCTGCCAAGCCGCACCTATCGCTTAACCCGGAAGCCAGCCGCATCAATGTGTCGGAGGAAACACCGTCCAACTGGCGACTGTGTCTGCGTGCATGCGCCCAGTCCGCCATAGGCGTCGCTAGAGTGCGATGGGACAAGGACATCCCAACCTGCCAAACCTTCCCCTAACCCAGACGCCACCTCACGGGTCTCCCGGTCGCGGCTGGCTGCGACACAGCCCGGGATCGAACCTGGATCAGCTGCGCCACCCGAAAGGTCCTCGAGTTCCCAGTTGTTTTGAACGCAGCATCAAATGGTAATGGAAAGCAGGCTTCATCAGCGCGTCACACCACATTGCAATGAGCTGGAGGCAGTATGCATTTTGAAAACATACTTAATTGTTTGAAACCTGAACGTTTTAATACATATTATGAGGCATGTCTTACCTTGCTTCAAAATAGGCAAAAAAAACCACCCCAAAAACATTATTTCGCAATGGATTTTCTTTCTTCTTCTCCTGGACAATTGGCCGGCGGAAAAAGTATATCGGCTTTCCTGTTAATTTTTTTATCGTCCAAAAGCCAGCCAGCCAGCCGACCCACCCACCCACCCCGACTGGGGTTGAGGGCGAAAATATACAGGTTAGGAAAAAGTAATAATTCCACCAGGAAGCATTTGAAAATAAACAAAACAAAGTTCATGGGACCTGCGCCGTTGCTGATTCTACAGGATAAGGGTTGAAAATGTGGGAGACGATTGCAGTTATTTTCCCACTTTGATGGCAAACTTTCCGTACTGCTAACATTCACTTCCAGTCATTTTCGCTCGCATTGCTGGTACAATGGTTTAGAATTCTTGGGATATTAGAATCCTCGTCTTAACCTGTTTATTTTAGACTGGGGTTGTGAGGGACAGCAGGATCTACATGCCCGTCTGCCCCCAAACGACCTGAAGGACTTGACACCCCACAATAACAACTAGACACATTCATAGAAACCAGTCTTCTCCTCCCCTCACACTTTCCTCCTCTCCATCTCCACCACTGGGGTATCTCAGCTGACTCCAACCAACCACAGTTTGGTAAGCTGCCCAAAGGTTGGAAGGTTGTCAAGGGCTGGAGGGTGGGTTGGTTTGTGTGTGCGGAGGACATGCGGGGGCAGCCAGTTAAGCCCTGGGAGCTGGAGGGAAGCGGAGGAGGGAGTAGGGGAAGTACTGGGGAGCGGCCACCTCTGGCTGTTCCGGTGGGCTGGTTTGAATTAGGAACCCCCACCGGGATCCAAGCCTGTGCTTCCTGAGAGAGAGAGAGAGAAAGAGAGCAAGGAGACGGGCCGCCGGGGCGAGGCGGGCCCGCGGCTCGCCGGCAGCTGCCCGCCCATTTGCGGAGACTCTCCTTACAATGAGGACCAGATGAAAAGAAAATCCCCTACCGCCCCCTCACTCTCTCGTTCCGACCTCTAAAGGTTTTTCCCCCTCCCTCGAGCGTGTCCGACTGTAAAGCTGTAAAAGAGGACTCCTGCCCTGCCTGTGTCCTGTGGATGACCCAGAGCAGAGGGCCAGACACACAGGGCTTAAAGGAAGACAGGAGTGACAGCTGCACTCAGCTGAGAGTGAGAAAGGGAGAGAGAAACATAGAAGGATAGAGGAGAGAGAAATATAGGAGAAAGAAAGAAATATAGGAGAGAGATAAGTAGACTCCAACTAATTGAATAGAGCCTGTCTTGCTGGGAGGGCAGCATGGCAACACTGAGGTCAGTTGTACATTCCCTCAGAATGAGCCATTGATGGGATCAGGATTCACGAACACCGACTTCAATACAGCTTACACTCAGATTAGAGAAGTAACGTATTATCTCAAAAAGAGCGAGGCCAAAAATTCATCCCGGAAAGGGATGAGGAGCTGTATCCTTGCCATATAGGCGTTTAATTGTGTACTACAGTGTGTGTTAGAGAGTGTGCTTCTGTGCTGTTGGCCAACAGTCTGTAGATCAGGGTTCCCTAACTGGTGGTTTTATGTAGCACCTAAGTTTTCTGAGCGATCAAAAAAAAAAAAAAAAAAAAAAAAAAAAGACATAAGGCTGTATAAAAACACCAGGAAATCAGCTCCAAGATACTTGAATTAAAAAAATCTGTTCCTAAGTATTCCCATGCATGATTGTATACAAATATAATGAAGGTTTGAAATGATTTGGTTTTAATATGTTTGGGCTTATTGCGGTTAATTTGCAGTATAAACATTATTTGTAATTATGTTCCGGAACATGGACCATCCGCTCAATAAAAATAAACATCCCATGGCTGAATCTAGTTGACATGCCTGCTGTAGATGGACTGTGCAACTCAATGCAGCCTCCTAATGGCCAAGACATGCATAGGACCCTCAAGCATGCGCATCATCAGGTGAGCGACACTACTGGGAGTTTTTACCGGCCAGCTCTAACAGGAAATGTAGTGAGACAATTTGGCAACAGGCAACCAAAATGAGTGTTTCTTACTGGACAGGGCCAAGTCATCCCTCTCCGTTTTGAAACGTTATCCTTCCAATTGGTGTGTAATGAACAGGACCCAGCTGTGTATGTAAATGGGGTTACCTTTGACTTTGAGTCCTCCGTCGTCATCGGAGTCGCTGTCGGACTCAAAGAGATCCTTGAACTCCTTCTTGTCCACAGCCTTCTTCTCCTGAATTTTCCTGCGTTTGATCTCAGGGAGGTCCAAGTCTTCCATCTTAAATGAGAGGAAATGTCAATATGCAGCTCCACTTCAAAATGTAGTGTTATGGAAAACGTCTTGTCAAAACAGGTGATTTGGGACCACATGACAATGAGACCATTGCTCAAGATCCAGAAGATGCAGCAAAGTCACTTACAAAACACTTTACAAACATTTTGGCCATATTTATTTCCTAAAAACCACTGGAAACTGGGAACAGCCCCCATTGAAAAATAACAAATAAAAAGGTCAAATTCTTCAAAAATGTTTGCATGCAACCTTGAACATTTCCGCCAATTTCCCACTGACATCAATGCATTATCTTACTCAAACCTTCAAGTTACATGTATCGTTTGTAAAATAGGATGGGGACGTTTGTTGAATTTGGATGAATGTCCTGAAAATACTTTTATCTTAAAACAGTTGGTATGTAGGTGTGTGTGTGTCTGATAGTTACCCTCTCCTTCCCAGAGATCTCCAGCTGGATCTCCTTCTCCCTTAGCTTCTTCCACTGACTGTAGTACCTGGTGAGGGGCGTCCCCTCCTCCGCAGTTTGCTTCTCCCACTTCGCCTGCACACACACACACTTGTGACATAACCACTCTGTATTTGTGTGTATTAGGGCTGGGAATTGCCAGGGGCCTCACGATACTTAGATGCCGATATGATGTATTGTGATTCGCACAATTCTATATGTATTGCGATTCGATACTGCGATTTTATTGCAATTTGATGTTCCATACATACTGATCACTATATGTCTGCTGCAGAGAGAGCATGAGAAAACACGTTTTGATCAGTCAGGGACATAAGTGCTCAAAACATGTTGACTCACTATTTAAAAAGATGGCGAACAAGCTATATGATGAAAAATACAGGCTTTTTGGTGCAGGTACAGCCGACTAGCGCTAGCCAACACTACCTAGAAGAAGCCCCACTCCCCACCCTTTTTTAATCGATACTTGGAGTTCAAGTATCAATATAATAAAGGAAGACGGGTTTTGAGCTATTACTGACGAGACGGATCTCAGTCTATTCCTTTCCGAGGCGTATCGACATCTGATTTAATCTAAATGTCTGGGTATTGTGGTGTACTTTCACTTCAATTTATACTGAACAAAAATATAAAACACAACATGTAAAGTGTTGATCCCATGTTTCATGAACTGAAATACAAGATCCCAGAAATGTTCTATATGCACAGAAAGCTTATTTCTCAAAATTGTTGGGCACAAATTTGTTTACTTCCCTATTAGTGAGTATTTCTCCATTGCCAAGATAATCCATCAACCTGACAGGTGTGGCATATCAAGAAGCTGATTAAACAGCATGATCATTACACAGGTGCAGTTTGTGCTGGCGACAATAAAAGGCCACAAATGCACAGTTGTGTCACAACACAATGCCACAGCTGTCTCAAGTTTTGAAGGATTGTGCAATTGGCAAGCTGACAACAGGAATGTCCACCAGAACTGATTCCAGAGAATTAAATGTTAATTTCCCATAAGCCGCCTCTCCAGCGTCGGTTAGAGAATTTGACAGTACGTTCAACCGGCCTCACAACCACAGACCACATGTAACCACGCCAGCCCAGGACCTCCACATCCGGCTTCTTCACCTGCGAGATCGTCTGAGACCAGCCACCCGGACTGATGACCCTGTGGGTTTGCACAATCGAAGAATTTCTGCACAAACTGTCAGAAATTGCCTCAGGGAAGCTCGTCTGCGTGCTCGTCATCCTCACCAGGGTCTTGACCTAATTGCAGTTCGGCAAATGCTCACCTTCGATGGCCACTGGCATGCTGGAGAAGTGTTCTCTTCACGGATGAATCCCAGTTTTAACTGTACCGGGCAGATGTCAGACAGCATATATGGCATCGTGTGGGCGAGCGGTTTGCTGATGTCAACATTGTGAACAGAGTGCCTCATGGTGGCGGTGGGGTTATGGTATGGGCAGGCATAAGCTACGGACAACAAACATAATTGCATTTTATCAATGGCAATTTGAATGCATAGAGATACCGGGATGAGATCCTGAGGCCCATAGCCATGCCATTCATCCGCCGCCATCACCTCATGCATGATAATGTACGGCCCAACAGCCTGATCAACTCTATGCGAAGGATGTGTCGTGCTGCATGAGGCAAATGGTGGTCAGAGCGACAGAGCGAGAGAGAGAGCGAGAAGAGGAGCTGAAAGAGGAGACTGGAGAATCTATGCCAGCCCTTCCCCTAAAGGTCTTTGCGGATGGTATTGATCAGGCCCAATAGGATTATCTGACCTCCAAATCCAATAGAGCGTATAGACCGCAGCTTCCTTCGTCGGTTAGCTAAACCTATTTACGACAATTTGCAGTGGCGGTTATTAGGCTGGGCCCCAGCACAAAGAGGAGAGGACAGGACATGAACAGAAAGATCCAGTGCTTTTGAAAAACACTTCAAACCCAGACAAAACAATGCTATGGGATTAGGGTTGAGTATTTGGCACAGCTGTTCCCTCACGCCTAGCCTACCTACTCTAGAAGATGGCAAAAACCTTTCGCTCAAAACTGTAAAAACAAAAAGCATAGGCCTACCAAGAAAAAAGATCTTTAGGCTTCAGTTGAGGACCATTGAAATGTGATCTGTTTTTGGGTGTCTGGGGCCCACTGCAGCCGGAACGGGGGCTGGCCTCTACCCTGGCAACATTGTTGCCGTGCAGCATGGGGACAGATGCCATGGTGAAAGGCTCCTCTGGGCTGGGAGCCGTGGCGACAGGCGCTGCCTCCGGTGCCACGCTGTCCGCCTCTCAGTCTCTGGCAGCGTGCGCACACAAACACACACTTCTCCCAGGCTAAATTACACACAGCGACATCCCCTCTTTCATTTCACTCTTAAATCTTTAGCACGGGTGCGAGGCACTCAGCCAGGATCGGAGGCGCAATGCAGCCTGGGAAGGGTGTGTGCTTGGTGGGGCAGGTGGAGTGCATACCGTGAGAGGAAAACACACACAGGAAAAGGCATTTCTGCCCCACACACACACCTCCAATAATGTCCCCTCATTAAGGCGTTGAGGCTGGTTCAAACCTATAAAGGAGGGTCTAATGACCACAGCGCTGTCCTTTAACTAGCGTCACAGTGTTCACCTAGGGATGTCTCCTCCCGCATCCCTCCTTCTACCTCGGCTTCCTACTCAAGTTTCACTGCAGCAGCCGCTAAGTGTGTGTAGCCTAGGCTCTTATCTCCCCACTGAATGTGTGTGTAAAAGACACAGCCAGAGGAGAGGTCAGGGGTTAAGGGTCAGTGGGCACATGATGGTTAAACGCTCTAGGCTGGTGGAGACCTTCACAGGCACTTCCTACGGGAGCTCGCCCAGGATGGCGTGTGTATGTGTTTTGGGAAGGGGGTGTACAGGGGGTTAAGAGGAGGTGGGACTGCTCCAGGCAGCTCCCCAGCAGACCGATGTGTGTGTGTAAAAAACATTAAGTTGGAATCCAACAACCAACGCAACTCAATAATCAACTGTTGATGAACCATCACATAATTGAAGAAGTTCAGCTTGCTGGCTGCTGAAAATCTCAATTTAATCATGAAACGTTATGTACGTACTGGGTGAATGTCTATATATTTGGGGAAGCAGAGGCACTGATGGGAAAGAGGTGTGTGTGTGCGCGCGCCCACGAGCACATCGAAGAGGTGAAATGAGGGCTCTGGAACAGCAGCCCAGAAGACCGGGCACAGACAGGCTCAGTTGCTCACGGGCGGGAGGACACACACACACAGCCAAACTCACCACGGCGGTCGCGTCGGCCACTCCAAAGGCGGCCCTCTGTCTACGGGCTGTGATGTGGCCGCTGTTCTCCTGTACCTTCTCCAGCAGCTGGCGGATCTGCTTGCAGTAATTGGCCACTTTGCATTCCTTCAGGAACGCTTTCAGCTGTGGAGCACCAGAGGAGGTAGAAAGGAGGGAGGGGGTGAGGGAGGAAGAGTGAAAAACGGTATATAATCACCTAGTCTGGTGCTTGTCTTTCCCCTCTGGACCGTCACTACTTTATGCCCAGCGCGTGCGTGTGTGTGTGGACTGGAAGAGGAAAAGTCATGCGTTGTTTGCTTTGTTGAGGGCAGATTATTGCTTTGTTTGTTCTTTGGCTTGTAGAGGAGCTCGCCTCCCACCCACCCACTGCTGGCTGTCTCTGACAGGAAGTGGGCTCAGTGGTTGGTCACAGGGCCGTAAAAACAACGGCAAGCCGGTGGAACCATTAAAGGTCAGCACAGACACACTTTACTCTTCATCCCCCGCTCTCTCGCCCTCTTTTTCCATCTGGCCTACTCACTATAAGACCAAGTCAAGTTTCTTGCCGCCTTGTGTATGCTGTAGAGAAAGGCTAGCAGCTAAGATTTTATTTTTTTACTTGATAGTCAACAACACCTCAAGATGTTTGAGTTAGTATGTTGAATAGCTGACCATTTACCAAATGTGTAGAATAAAATATCCGCATATTGAAAATTTGAATCAGTCGCTGATCAGGAGAAGATAATCAAAACTTGTTTTTGCTTCCAGGGCCAGTTACCTATCCCTGGCTTAGGGTATGGACATTATGCCATTGCATCAATTGGTGAAGTAGTTCTATTAGCTGACTAGGGGTGGAGAGAAGAGGAGAAGGAGCTGGTATTACCTGGATGATGGTGGGCAGGGCCAGCTCTGGGAAGCCGATGGAGCAGGCCTGAGAGTGGAAGTACTCCAGGATCAGATCATACACCTGCTCTATCAGCCCATCCTGAAACAACACAAAAGTATACAAATCAGAAAATAAAAACCGAAGGGACCACACACACCATTGTGATACTCACATTAACATTCAAGAGGCTTGTTGGGAGAAAGGAGGGGAGTTGATCTGTGAGAAGACATGTGCAAACATCGAGCTAGATTACAGGGACACCTCAGCGCACTAACGCCACTCCTCAGGTTAAGTCTGAAACACACACTTTACGGATCGCAGCTATTTATGTATGTGAGTACAGCCGTCAGTACAGACTGGATTTACCTGACGGATCCGATTATCTCTAAGCGGTCACCTGCTGTCTGCCACCTGGTGCTGCCAACGTGTGACATCCCCCATGGCTCTGTACTAACCCCAGTGGATACTCGACTGGCCACACACCCACACTTAACCCCTGACCCTCAGTTAAGATATCACCACCAGCTCATCCAAAGACTTGGTCCTCGGTTCTAAACGATTTGGCATGGGTCCGCCAACACGGCAGCAATAACATGGAATGCTACAGAAGCAAAGCAAAAAAGGATATGAGAGAAAGTTGACCCATTTCAGTTCTATTATAGTAATAACGCTAATTTCTGTACTGTAGGTCACATACAGCCTACTGTAGTCAGACACTCTCTACTTGGTCTAATGGTCAGACAGGTGTTAATTTAGCCATGTCTGGCAGTAGCAAGGGTGAGTCACCAGGCACCGACGGCACGGTAGAAACAATTGGTGGAGCCGGTGGCGTTGGTTGCCCCTGCCAACAGCACCGAAAGCCAGTCCTGACCAGCGGAGTGCAAGGGATAATCCCACAGGGCCGTGTGGCAATCCTCTTGGCTTGGTGAGAGCCCCTTACGTCGGCTTTTACCCACTGCCCTCAATCCCCTTATGCACACACGGTGGGTAACACTGTGTGTCAGGGAGGGGTGTGAAAACACATTAACTAGTAGGACCTAGACATGGAGTTGATCAGCTGCTCTTGTTGCCACGCGTTAGAATGCCATCGTTATTCTATTACACTGACACAGACAACAGGTTGAGTAGTGCGCCGTAATCTAATCTGGCATGTATCCAAATATATTTGTTTTATTTGAGGGCGGGTGGAATTAAGGGGAATTGCATAATGGCCATAATACTAAATCAATTCTTACTGATTAGGCAAGGTAGCCGTCTAGGACTTACAACCAAGACAGCAAAGATGTGAAACTAATGTGCTGATGCAGGACAACAAGACACACTTTCACAGTTCTCCTGCAGATTGATCTTTGAAGGACATGCTACTTTCAACCTGTAGGCCACTCCTACAATAGACATCCTAAGCTAGTCACACATGTTCTCTAAACACCCTAAAATAGCTAGGGCTAAGAGATATTCATGACCTCTCTGACCTCCAGCAATCCTTGTACTAAAGGTGCCAAGCCACACCATTGTAGGCGCTTCCACAATCTCGGCAACCATTGGAAAACAGGTGCATCACCATTAAGCTTTCCAAAACAAGTCACAGAAATAACCCAGTTAAAAGAGAGGTGCACAGACGATACGCATGCCTAATTAGTGGTAGCCTAATTGAAGTCTTCATTGAGATGATTAAAGTATCACGACGTAAAGTTACATGAGAAGATACTATATTGACCACTAGGTGCTTGAGGACAGAACTAGACCTAACCGTTAAAAACTAACAATATCATATGAATCTCGTAATAGAATTCAAAAGGTATTGACCCTATCACTTTCCATACATGTTTGCCCATGGAAGAAGTGGTCAGAAAGGGACTTTTTGGACCTGAATGCCAAAACATTCAGTAGATAAAGGTGCTCTAAGTTGACCTATTTTGCATACCCCACCATACCATGAGACATCCATGTCTTCATCATTGGAAAAGATCAACAGTTGAGTTTGACAATTTAAAAGCTTACAAACAGTTGTCAAATTATTTTATTATTTCTTAAAAAATATATATTTTTTAATCAAAATGTCAATTACCTATAAACTCTCACCATTGGTTGGGACAAAATGCTCGTGCAAACAGGGTGGGTGTAATTTCAATCATAGAAATAAAATTAATAGAAGTGACCCATCCCTTTAGACCAGTGAAATTTTGATGGTAGACCATTTCAATTTAAGTTCAATTAAAATATTTACTACCACCCACCGTTGAATGTCAACCTAAAATGGTCATGGCTGTTCTATTATCTATATTTCAATAGGTTTCCTATGGAGGCTTGACAGTATCATTTAAAACAGATATTCCCATTCAAGCCAACATTCTCTGATGTGTGGACCTTCAACCAACTTTGTCGTACCACTTGAAAGGTGAAATATAAAATATATTATTCCCATTTTAGTACATTTATCAGCCAAAACATGACACCCACCCTGTATTCAAGAGCACCGATGGCGGGCACAACACAAAATCCGTAGATGATGTAAAACAGGGTCTAAGCTACAACATACAGTGCACTCAGAAAGTATTCAGACCCCTTGACTTTTTCCACATTTTGTTACGTTACAGCCTTATTCTAAAATGTATTAAATTGTATTGTTCCCCCCTCAATCTACCCCAAAATGAAAACTATTTTTGTACATTTTTGCTTTTATAAAAAAACAGAAATCTCACATTTACGTAAGTATTCAGCCCCTTTACTCAGTACTTTGTTGAAGCACCTTTGGCAGTGATTACAGCCTCAAGTCTTCTTGGGTATGACGCTACAAAGCTTAGCACACCTGTATTTTGGGAGTTTCTCCTATTCTTCTCTACAGATCCTCTCAAGCTCTGTCAGATTGGATGGGGAGCTTCGCTGCACAGTTGCTTTCAGGTCTCTGGTGCATGTTTTCATCAAGGATCTCTCTGTACTTTGCTCCGTTCATCTTTCCCTCGATCCTGACTAGTCTCCCAGTCCTTGCCTCTGAAAAACATTCCCACAGCAGGACGCTGCCACCACCATGCTTCTCCAAACGTGACGCTTGGCATTCAGGCCAAAAAGTTCAATCTTGGTTAGATCAGATCAGAGAATCTTGTTTCTCATGGTCAGAGTCCTTTAGGCAAACTCCAAGCGGGCTGTCATGTGCGTTTTACTGAAGAGTGGCTTCCGTCTGGCCACTCTACCATAAAGACCTGATTGGTGACGTGCTGCAGAGATGGGAGAACCTTTCAGAAGGAGAACCATCTCCACAGAGGTACCCTGGAGCTCTGTCAGAGTGACCATAGGGTTCTTGGTCACCTCCCTGACCAAGGCCCTTCTTCCCCGATTGTTCAGTTTGGCCGGGTGGCCAGCTCTAGGAAGAGTCTTGATGGTTCCAACTTCTTCCATTTAAGAATGATGAAGGCCACTGTTCTTGGGGACCTTCAATGCAGCAGAAAAATGTTGGTACCCTTCCACAGATCTGTGCCTCAACACAAACCTGTCTGGGAGCTCTACGGACAATTCCTTCAACCTCATGGATTGGTTTTTGCTCTGACATGCACAATCAACTAAGGGGCATTATATAGACAGGTGTGTGCCATTCCAAATGACATCCAGTCAATTGAATTTACCAATCAAGTTGTAAAAAACATCAAGGATGATCAATGGAAACAGGATGCACCCGAGTTCAATTTCAAGTCTTATAGCAAAGGGTCTGAATACTTATTAAATTAAAGAAACAGAAATAGCCTATTTACATAAATGTGCAACATTTCTAAAAAACAGTTTTTCACTTTGTCATTATGGGGCATTGTGTGTATATTTGAGGAAGAGAAATGTAATCCATTTCAGAATAAGGCTGTAACGTAACAAAATGTGGAAGTCAAGGGGTCTGAATACATTCCGAATGCACTGTATTTGAAATGAAGATTTTTTCATTTACATGTTTTTAGATAATTGACGTTCAAGGTTAAAAAAAAACAAGATAAAAAAAAAAAAAATTCTTCAGAAATTATCAAATAGTTTGACAACGCTGTTAGTAAGCTTTTAAAATGATATCAATCACACCCGATTATCTTTTCAGTATTAAAGACCATGCATGTTTCATGGCATGGTGGGGTATGTAAAACGGCTAACTTCTAGCACCTTAATCTCATGAATGTTTGGGCATTCAGGTCCAAAAAGTCACTTTCTGAGCATTTGTACAAATGGGTAAATATGTAAGGTTTTGTTCAAATCAAAAGAAGTGCTGTCAAAAAGTGATAGAATTCAAATGGATTTACCCAGTTCTAAGGCTACTCCTGCCGCAAATAATACATGCTAACTAAGCTAGCAGTACTACCCCCAGTCTAAGTCTTCTCCTGTGGCAGACAAGCCTAGTTAGTTGGCATGCTAAGATAGCAGTACTACCCCCAGTCTAAGTCTTCTCCTGTGGCAGACACGCCTAGTTAGTTGGCATGCTAAGATAGCAGTACTACTCCCAGTCTAAGTCTTCTCCTGTGGCAGACAAGCCTAGTTAGTTGGCATGCTAAGCTAGCAGTACTACCCCCAGTCTAAGTCTTCTCCTGTGGCAGACAAGCCTAGTTAGTTGGCATGCTAAGATAGCAGTACTACCCCCAGTCTAAGTCTTCTCCTGTGGCAGACACGCCTAGTTAGTTGGCATGCTAAGATAGCAGTACTACTCCCAGTCTAAGTCTTCTCCTGTGGCAGACAAGCCTAGTTAGTTGGCATGCTAAGCTAGCAGTACTACCCTCAGTCTAAGTCTTCTCCTGTGGCAGACAAGCCTAGTTAGTTGGCATGCTAAGCTAGCAGTACTCACCCTGTAGGCCTTCTCCTGCATGTTGGTGTTGCTGAGCTTCAGGATAACATCAAATTTGATGGGCTTCACACTCATCCGGCCAGGCTTCTTGTTGAAGTCCACCTGATGGATGATCTAAACAACAAGCAATTAACACAAAATTAGTGCGTTCAGAAATCATGCAACATTTGCAAAGACATAACACAGATTACACAAACGTGAAAACAGAACAGCGACAGTGCCATCAAACACACAAGCCAGACCTCAGCATCATTTGGTTATCATTCCATGGCTTGTCTTATGGACAATCATTCAGACTCCTGACAATAGACACTAGTAGATGTTCAATGTAAAGATATAGCCAAAGTAAAGCTTTAAAAAAGCATAGTATGTAAGTGTATATTTGTGTCTTTACCTATATTTTGTACATCTCAGTGTGCGTGTTTAGGTGCGATGTTTTTACGTATCGCTGTGTGTGTGTGTGTGTGTGTGTGTGTGTGAGGTCGTTGGTACCAGGCGAGTGGAGCGCTCTTGGCCCAGTTTGTCTGTACAAACATCGGATGTGGTGGCGATCTGCGGGGGAGCCAGGGGGGGAAGTGGGAAGGCATGGGTCAGCCCTGATACAGAGGGAGCCACAGTAACAGGAAGCACCAAATCATATATACCCCCCCCCCTTGGAGACGCACACGCACGAGTATGTGTGGTGTGCATGGACGTGTGTGTGTGTGGTCTGTGTTATTGTATATGGTGTGTGTGCGTACGACTTAGTGAGTGTTGACCTCGTGTAGTAAGCAAGCATGAAAACAGCAGTAAGGAGGCAACAGCTTGTCTGTCCTTGGGGGGGGGGGTCACCGTGATGGTCTGGAGTGCGTGCATGTGTGTGCAGTCTGACCGGAGCGAGAAAGACAGGGCTGTGGTTACGCTTTGCTCCTAACGCGCTCTGCAGATCACATCCTCTCTGCCTATGGCGCAGCCGTCCACCCACAGCAGACACAAACACGGAGGAGCATAACATGGTTGGTTCTGCTGCTCCAATTAAAACAGTAGCAGCGAGCACCTCAGCCTCGCTTTTCTCTTTAACGAGGGGAACAGTAAAAGAGAAGACAGGAAATGGAGTGTGTCACAAATAAACACTGTGTGCTGCTAGGGGGTCTTGGTGTGTGTGTGTGTGTGTGTGCTGGGGTGGACGGCTGCGCTATAGGCAGAAAGGATGTGGTCTGCAGAGCGCTTTAGGAGCAGAGCGTAAACCACAGCCTTGTCTTTATCGCTCTGGTCAAACCGTCCACACAACACGGTGACCACTCCCACAAGGCCAAGCGGTCGCTTCCATACTGCCGTTCTCACGCTAGCTTACCACTAGTGGTGCACGAGTACAGGATATTTTGACTCCCAAAACAAGCTGAAACGGATGCGCGCACACACAAACACACGCACACACAAACACCACCTCATTATAAAAGACTACATTTGCGTTCTAGAGGATTGACAGGAGCTTGACGCTGCCCATTTGCCTATAAAAAGCCTACTTTGTTTGAATGTAGAAGGTGAAGTGTAGGAACTAGAATATTTCGGTGATATTTCTGCTGTGTGCAGCCTTGACGGATCCCATGGGATGACGCGGCGCACTCCACGCTGATAAGCCTATTCCTTGCCATGTTATAGCCCTATTCGGACGGGTATTACTGGAGACGTTGGTTGTGTCATTATTATCCAAGCATGTGTGTTATTCCAGAGGACGATTCACATAGGATTCGTTTTTCTAAAACTGCCTCCTGTAATTCCAATTTTTTTCAAATTGAGTCGCCTCTTATGTAGGCGTGAAGATATTTCAACGTCGTGTCTAGACCATAATAGGCCACACTGATAACTCGTGCTTGCCTGCCAAATGTATAGGGCTCCCTATAATATTTACATTGATGAAGTGCGATCAATCATTATTTTAGCGATCCATCCATGGTAGACGTCCTTCCTAATAACAATGCCCCACATCCTGCTGATTTGAGCCGCTGAACCGTACTTGCACTCGACTATTTATGGATGAGAAAGTAAACTTGCCATTTTTCTAAAAGTTTAGCGGGGATGCTGCTTTGCAATCTTTTGCCTAGCACAGGGCTCTCCAACCCTGTTCGTGGAGAGGTACCAGTCTCTATTTGTTCATTAAATACTTTTTATTGCACATTTAGGCCTAATTAAACTGATGCATTTGGCGATGTTCAACTTCAATTCACTGGCACTATGAAGAATAGCTTAGCCATACTCAGTGATGGCCTAATATATACTTCAGGTGAATTTACGAGGCATTGCTAGATACAGATTACCAAGATATAGCCTATAGCCTGTTTTGACTGTCTCTCTCCCTCCCCGATACATCTACCAATACTTTTTATTATAGCTATAATTAAACATTTGTACTTTTTTTATGGATTGTGCAAAAAATAAAAACAGCCCTACAAAAAGATACTCAAAGCCGATTTCATACATTTGAGAAAAGAACATTAATGTAAGGGTCAGATAAAATGTAGAAGCACTGATTCCAGCAAAAAATGTGCCTAGGCTCTGAAGACTGAGCTGGCTGGAAAACAACGACGTAGGACACAATTTCGAAGTTTTCAATGACTGTAGGGCTGTAGCCACTGAATTCTGGTAGTTGTTACTTGAAAGAAAAACCCATCAATCACATAATCCACAGCGCTGCCTCTCGCCCAAAGCGTTCTATCAGTGAACGATCATTGCTATCCGTGATCCTCCCTAACCCATTCAAGTTAAGGTTCGGGTTATGGTTAGGAGTTAAGGTTTAGCGTAGGGTCATCCCAAGGATCACTAACCCTCAGTGAACGGCATCAAGTACGGCACCACTAACCCTCAGTGAACGGCATCAAGTACGGCACCACTAACCCTCAGTGAACGGCATCAAGTACTATGTTTTTTGTCCCAGAGCTTGAGGAACACCCTTTGCAAAGAGCAAATATAACGCACCAGATTTCACAGGCTTCACTAAAGGGCTGTAACGTTACCAGAGTTGAACCTTTGTAGCACGGCACTTGCTTTACATTTGGCCGTAGCATCTAATGATGGGGGGGAAAAAATATTTTATTGATAGTTACATATCGGGATATTATTTTTGACGAGGTATCATTTTGAGATATCACGTTATTTTGCACTAGTTGGCTGTACCTGCAACAAAACTCTAGTATTTCTCCTTCATAGCTTGTTCTCCATCTTATTTTTAAATAGGGAGCCAATTTGTTTTCAGCACCTTTACTTCCATGACTGATGAAAGCTTGTTTTCTCATGCTCTCCCTTGTCCCTCTGCAGCAGACATCTTGTGAGCAATATGTTTTGGACTTTGAATCGCAATAAAATCACAGTATCGAATCGCAATACATATCGGCACCTAAGTACAGTGTTAATATCGTATAGCGAGGCCCCTGGCAATTCCCAGCCCTTATAGCATCCATTGTTTGTCACAACATCCAACTATGACACTTCACAGTACACTCAGTGGCCAGTTAATTAGGTGCACCACCCCGTTCACAAAAATGGTTCACTCATACAGACAGTGAGTCAAGTGGTCGTGGCTTGCCATATAAAATCAGGCAGAGGCATTCAGTTACAGTTTAATTGAACGTTAAAATGGCCCGAGACAAGCACGTATCACATAGTAAGTCCACTTTCCCTCAATAAAGAAGCTATCAGCAAAGTCTGCTAGTAGGAAGAGACTAGTGCAGGGGTTAAGGTTGATGTCACAAACCACTCAGATTTACTTCCACCCCCTCATCTTTCAGAACCTACTTCGTGTTTAGCTGTTGAGACCTACACAGACTGTTTTCCACTGACACCTTACAAAATGTTACAACACTCCCACATTGTGTTTCCATTGGGTCTGTCGCCCAATGCTGTCCTCTCGCCGTATTGCTCACATCTATTCAACCTTTTTTGATCTAGGCCACACAAGTGCTTACGGCAGGGGTGGCCAACCCTCGTCCTAGTGAGCTACTGAGAATGCATGCAGAGTTTTGAGCCGACCCTGTTGTAAGTTAACATACCGGACTCAGCTGATCAAGGTCCTGGTTAGCGATGAACTAGTTCAGACCTCTCCAACCTTGTTCCTGCAGAGCTACCCTCATGTAGGTTTTCACTCCAACCCCAGGTGTAACTAACCCTGTTCAGCTTATCAACCAGCTGATTATTAGAATCAGGTGTGCTAGATTAGGGTTGGAGTGAAAACCTACAGGACTGTAGCTCTCCAGGAACAGGGTTTGAGAGCCCTGAACTAGTTGAGCTACAGTAGGGTGTGGAGGCAAATCCTGCAGGATCCCTATTCACAAAGAGTCAAATAGCAGGAGTGCTGATCTATGATCAGGTCCTGCTGTCGATGTACTCTTATTCATTATCAAGTAAAAAAAGGCCGAACTGATCCTAGATCAGAACACTTATTACTCTGAGACGCTTTGTAAATATAGGCCCATGAGGGTATTGCTCTGGGAGGAGATGAGCACCTCTGGCAGGGGGTAAGGGGTCTTACCTCCAGTAGGAAGGGCAGAACGGGCACAAAGGTGTGGGTGCTGCCAGAGAGGAGGGTGAGGGCTCGCACACAGTGGATCCTCAAAGGGTAGTAGCGTGAAGTGGGTACCAGCCTGCACAGTAAGACAGATAGATTCACAACAGCGGTCAACACTACCACCTGCTGGTGAAAGTGTGAAGTTAAACTTTTTGGTGCAGTTTCAGACAGATTAAGCCTAGTCGTGGACCAAACCCCCCCCCCCTTTCAAAAGAAATTCTCCATTGAGCATGCTTTTTAGTCTAGGCTTAGTCTGTGTCCGTTTTTATGTTATGTGATTGTATTTCAAGTCAAAGACGGATAACCAATAGAAAATCGGCAGAGACCATAGGCTGGTCGTGTCATGCTAACTAGACATTCTACCCTAACAGAGGGTATACATACTAAAGCACGTGTTATTGTTGATCTATACAACAACTAGGTGAAAAACAGATGGTTTAGCTTTATATTCATGTTACACTTCCGGAAAAGAGATGCAGTATTCTCCTTCCCCATAGATCTCTGTGTGATATCCTGGTAGTGTGTTCTACAGTAGCAGAGCCCATGACACAGTATGATCCCAAGTTAAGCCCATAGGTCTGTGTGTGTGTGTACCCACTTGATGGTGCCCACTATGACCTGGCACAGTGGGTAGATGAGGGGCTGCAGGACGTCGCTGGGGTGCAGGGTGCTGAGCACACGACACCACAGGTACAGGCAGTGGACAAACTGCCAGTTATACACCGACTGGTATGTCTCCTGCGGGGATCAAAAACACACACACACACACACACACACACACACACACACACACACACCTTAAAGTACGTCACATTTAACATCAGCACTGATCTACATGCAATTGCTGGTGGTTTCTAAATTATTACTGGGATACAGTTAGACGAGCAATGGTCTAGACCGGGTATTCCCAAACTGGGGTTCCCCAGGGCTACTTTGCTGTCGGGGTTAAATGTGATTCAAATTATTTTTAAATGCATTTTTTTTCACATTTTCAAACAGTCCATTTATATTTTCCAATGGAGCAATACATTTAGGTGAGTTTTTCCCCCCTCGCCTGAGTAGCCTCGTTTCACTGATGAAACCATCTAGTGTTCAGCGAAATAACAACACATGGTCAAATACAGGTAGCCCAGTCAAATAATTAACATCCAATTACATTAACCGTCACGCTCTCGCGGGAAACCTTCACTCTTGCGCAGACATTTAGAAACGAAACATGACAATTTGAAAAATAAGCCACAGGAGTTTTTTAAGCGAGAATAAAGACGACTTTCAGGTAGTAAGACATGTATAAAAGCAACAGATACCATTAATAAGAAGGGGCTAGAAGAGTTTTATATGGTGAGCTACCGAGTGGCTAGAACAGGCAAGCACCATACTACTGTGGAGGACGTAATTCTTCCTGCTGCCACAGATATGGCTGGGACAATGATGGGGGAAAAGGCCCCAAAAAACTATACATACAATGCCTTCTTCAAACAACACTGTTTCATGATGCATCACTGACATGGCAGGAGATGTTTTGAAACAATTACTGCTTCGCATACAAGCCAGTGAATTATATGCTTTACAGCTGGATGAGTCAACAGACGTGGCAGGCCTGGCACAGCTCCTGGTATATGGCCGTTATGTTTATGGGGGTCAATTAACCTCTCTTGGGTAGAGTGCAGTATTTTGACGTTTGGATGACAAACGTGCCCAAAGTAAACTGCCTGTTACTCATGCCCAGAAGCTAGGATATGCATGTACATGGTAGTATTGGATAGAAAACACTCTGAAGTCTCTAAAACTGTTAAAATAATGTCTGTGAGTATAACAGAACTGATATGGCAGGCAAAAACCCGAGGAAAATCCATCCAGGAAGTGGGATTTTTTTGCTGCGAGTTGTTTTCCATTGAATGCCTATGTTATGGGTTAGGGCCCAGATTGCAGTTCCTATGGCTTCCACTAGATGTCAACAGTCTCAGACATGTCATCAAAAAGAAAGGAGGACCAAGGCACTCTTCATATAATTAATTAAAATGCCTTTATTAGTATGGCATGTTCAATAGAAACAAAGTTGTTTAAAAACCGACGCGTTTCGGCTGCATGGCCTTCGTCAGGGAGTACAGAAAAAGGAGAATACAATGTCCTCTTTTGAAAGGCTTTTCCAATTAGCCCTAATTAGAAGAGGGAGTGGTTACCAAATTGGACACACCTAGTAAGCAATAATATACACATGAAAAGGTGAAATACTGTAGCTATGTTATCATGAGCATACAACTCCAAGCTAGAAGCATCAGAACACCCAGAGAGGCAGTTCCAACCCTAACAATGACTGGGAGAAGTGTCCAGAACAAGAAAGCAATATATTCCACAGTACACTAGACCACAGCAAAACATGAACAACAGTCCAAACATAGCTGAGGGCAGTTGAGCAAAATGTCCACTAGATGACAGCAAATGGACCCATCACGACCCTACAGGAAGGGTGAGAAATCCATATCTTCATTTAAACCAGGGTACTTAGTGGCCTGTAGTTTGTAAATCCAAAAACTTTCCCTTTGGTTTAACTGTTTAAGACGGTCCCCTTTTCTAATAGAGGCCGGAACATGATCAATACCCATAGCTTGTAGGGAGGCAGGGTTGCCATGGTGTAAGGACTTGTAGTGCCTTGCCATGGGGTAGTCTTCATTGCCTACCCGTATGGCGTACTTGTGTTCCGCCAAGCGATCTTGAAGGCGTCTCTTTGTCCGTCCAATGTAGAACACCTTGCACTGTGGACATTCTAATCTATATATGACATGAGTCTCAGACATGTTTTCAGGTTTGTATTTTGAAAAACGAGGAGTAAAAAGACCTTTCTGTCAGAGGACAGGGGAAGAATGCAGAGCTGCGTGACCGATAGCGTTTACAATAGAATGGAAAAACAACAAACGGCGCGTTATTGTTCGGTTGAAATAATATTGATTATTTAGACAATAGACAACCTGAGGATGAAATATAAACATCGTTTGACATGTTTTGACGAACTTTACTGGTACTATTAGGATGTATTCGTCTGCATGTTTGACCATCCTGGAGCCAGTGGATTACTGAACAAAACTGAGGTTTTCGGACATAGAGGACTTTATCGAACAAAACAAACATTTACTGTGTAACAGGGAGTCTTGCTAGTGCAACCATATGAAGAGCAAAGGTAAGTGATTCATTTTATCGCTATTTCTGACTTTTGTAACTCCTATACTTAGCTGGAAAATGTTTGTATGCTTTTGTAAGCGGGGCGCTGTCCTCAGATAATCGCATGGTATGCTTTCGCCGTAAAGCCTTTTTGAAATCTGACACAGCGGCTGGATTAACAAGAAGTTCATCTTTAAGCCGATGTATAACATTTGTATATTTTATGAATGTTTAATATGAGTATTTCTGTATTTTGAATTTGCTGCGCTGCAATTTCACTGGATAAGAAGTTAAGGAAGACATCCTCTTCTGAAAACCAGGACAACATGAGGATATTTTTAAAGTACTGGATAGCTTTGTGACATCAAATGGACTTTGGTGGTCAAGATGTGTTGGTATCTGTACTGATGGCGCAAAAGCCATGACAGGGAGACATAGTGGAGTGGTAACGCACATGCAAGCAGTTGCTCCCAGTACACTGCAGCATCCACCGAGAGGCTCTTGCTGCCAAGGGAAGGCATAACAGCTTGAAAGACGTTTTGGACACTACAGTGAAAATGGTTAACTTTGTTAAAGCAAGGCCCCTGAACTCTTGTGTATTTTCTGCACTATACAATGATATGTAACGCTTTTACAACATACAGAATTGTGCTGGTTATCAAGGGGCAAAGTATAGACAAGTTTGTTTTTTTAAAATTGAGAGACGAGCTAAAAGTTCTTTAATTTTCACTTGCCTGACCCCTTGCATGATGACGAGTTTCTCACACGACTGGCCTATCTGGGTGTTGTTTTTTCTCGCCTGAATGATCTGAATCTAGGATTACAGGGACTCTCCACAACTATATTCAACGTGTGGGGTGGGACAAATTTGAGGCTATGATTAAGAAGTTGGAGCTCTTTTCTGTCTGCATCAACAAGGACAACACACAGGTCTACCAATCATTGTATCATTTTTTTGTGTGCAAATGAACAAGCTTACAGACAATGTCAAATGTGATATAGCGAAGCACCTGAGTGGGCTGGGTGTGCAGATACGCAGGTATTTCCCCAAAACAGACTACACAAACAACTGGATTTGTTATCCCTTTCATGCCCTGCCTTCAGTTCACTTACCGATATCTGAACAAGAGAGCCTCATCGAAATTGCAACAAGCGGTTCTGTGAAAATTGAATTTAACCAGAAGCCACTGACAGATTTCTGGATAGGGCTGCGCTCAGAGTATCCTGCTTTGGCAAATCGCGCTGTTAATTAAGACACTGATGCCCTTTGCAACCACGTACCTATGTGAGAGTGGATTCTCGGCCCTCACTAGCATGAAACTAAATACAGGCACAGACTGTGTGGAAAATGATTTAAGCCAGACTCTCTCCAATACAACCCAACATTGCAGTTATGCGCATCCTTTCAAGCACACCCTTCTCATTAATCAGTGGTGAGTTATTCACAATTTTTGATGAACAAATAAGGTTTTATATCTAAGATGGTTAAGAGCAAAATTATTGATTATTATTATTATTTGTGCCCTGGTCCTATAAGAGCTCTTTGTCACTTCACACAAGCCGGGTTGACAAAAACTCACACTCATTCTATTGTTTAATAAAATAATCATAGTGTGTGTGTGGCAGGCTTACAATGATGGCAAAAAACATTTGAGAGTGCGCTGACCCTGGTACGCAGCTGGAGGTTGAATGTTTGAAGGGGTACGGGACTATAAAAAAAGTTTGGGAACCACTGAGATAGACCAATATTGAAACGCTTATCTCTGATGTTAGAATATCACAGACCAGTATAAAAACCTTCATAGGTAACATTATTCCTTCTATTATCATCATCAGCTGTACTTCCTGGTGTCCTACAACATAATTGCCTTATCCTTATTTCCAACATCCAGGGCCCGAAATTCACCACGCATCTCAGAGTAGGAGTGCTGATCTAGGATCAGTTTCGCCTTTTAACCTTTTGTCAATAGGGGGTGCTGTTTGCACTTTGTAATAATTTCGTTCCCAAATTAAACTGCCTCGTACTCAATTCTTGCTCGTACAATATGCATATTATTATTACTATTGGATAGAAAACACTCTAGTTTCTAAAACCGTTTGAATTATATCTGTGAGTAAAACAGAACTCGAGTTGGAGCCTTTTTCCTATGAGGATGTGAGAATGCTGAATTCTGCAAGCTGTTCCCAGGTCAGTTTATTAATTTGCCTGTCTTCTATTGGTTGAGATGCACTGCATACGCCTTCCCCTGGATGTCAGCGAATAGTGAGAATTGAAATGGAGTCTCTAGGCAGATCTGAAGGCCTATAAATAGGCTGGCAACGTGGTGTACCCTCTTTCCCCTTTTCGCCATGACGCAGGAAGGACCTTGGCATGTCGTACTAGAAAGCTCCGGTTATAGCTCTTAGATATATCCGGCTCTGTTTTTATTCGATATAGCTGTTAAAGACATCATAATGTTGTTATTTTAAACCGAGTTATATCAGTTTATGTCAGTATATTGCGATTTTCGGGTATTTATTTGTGTTGCGTTCTAGGGAGTTGGGCACGTCTGGCCCACATGGCTAATGTTTACTGCTAATTCCAACGTTGAAGACTACATTCTACAACCGAGCAACGATTCTTTTGGACAAAGGACAACTTGCCCAAGATTCTGATGGAAGCACATCAAAAAGTAAGAACTATTTATGCTGTTAATTCGTTGTTCTGTTGAAAAATGTAAAATGCATAATCCGCCATTAATTTCGGTGCGGTCTCGCTTTAACGCACGCTGTATGTCGTAGTAACGTTAATTTTAAAAATGTAACACAGCGATTGCATTAAGAACTAATGTATCTTTCATTTGCTGTCCAACCTGTATTTTTTAGTCAAGTTTATGATTAGTTATCGATTAGAATAGGTGCCTCTCCCAAGATTTCTCCCGACATTTTGTTGGCAGCTTGGCTACTTTTCTCATTGTATAACCACGATTTGTGCCGCTAAATATGCACATTTTCGAACAAACTCTATATGTATTGTGTAATATGATGTTATAGGACTGTCATCTGAAGAATTCTGAGCAGGTCAGTGAAAAAATGTATATCTTTTGCTGGTTTATACGTTATCGCTATTTTTGTCTTGAATCAATGCTGTTGTGTGGTTGGCTATTGTAGTAAGCTAATATAATGCTATATTGTGTTTTTGCTGTAAAACACTTAAAAAATCTGAAATATTGGCTGGATTCACAAGATCTTTGTCTTTCATTTGCTGTACGCTGTGTATTTTTCAGAAATGTTTTATGATGAGTATTTAGGTAATTCACGTTGCTCTCTGTAGTTATTCTAGTCGCTTTGGTGAGAGTTGTGATGGTGGCTGCAATGGTAAACTATGATTTATACCTGAAATATGCACATTTTTCTAACAAAACATATGCTATACAATAAATATGTTATCAGACTGTCATCTGATGAAGTTGTTTCTTGGTTCGTGGCTATTTATATCTTTATTTGGTCGAATTTGTGATAGCTACCTATGCAGGAAAAAAATGGTGGAGTAAAAAAAAGTTGTGTCTTTTGCTAACGTGGTTAGCTAATAGATTTACATATTGTGTCTTCCCTGTAAAACATTTTAAAAATCAGAAATGATGGCTGGATTCACAAGATGTGTATCTTTCATCTGGTGTCTTGGACTTGTGATTTAAAGATATTTAGATGCTAGTATTTACTTGTGACGCTATGCTAGGCTATGCTAGTCAGCTTTTTTACTGATGGGGGTGCTCCCGGATCCGGGATTGGGAGGAAGTAGAAGTTAAAACATTATAAAGGGGGCACGTGATGCTAGATCAGCCCGTCTACTTGGAGACACTTTGTGAATTCAGGCCCTAGTGTATGAATGGATGTGCGTCTAACTGCTAACCTTCTTCTTCATGGTCATGGCGTTCCTCAGGTGGATGGCCAGCTGGCGGATGTAGATGAAGCCGTGCTGGTAGGAGGCCTGTGTGTCCAGCGAGTACATCTCCGTCAGCGTCCGCTGCATGAAGTTGATCATAGGCAGAACGGTGGGCGACGTGAACTTGCAGTTCTGCACGTACGAGATGTACATTTGCTGAGGGAAAAAAACGAGGGTAAAGGGTGTTCGAGTTCAGTTTAAAAATAATTGAAAAAATAATAATTTTGGGGAGTTCCAACAGTTGTGCAACTTTATGCCTTCCACTTTGTGCTGCTATGTGCCACCTTTCAGGAATTTGTATACTTGCCACTAACTGGGAAGCGATATTTGCTTAGCACTTTTAATGCAGATGTGGAGACATACACCTTACTTACTAACTCTTGAAGGGTATTAACTCTCGTAGGCCAAATTAATGAAGCATTTTTCACCCACGATGGTCTCACCTCCCCAGAGGATGGAACAGAGAGAGACGTAGAGAACATACCTTGAGGATGAGGTTGAGGTAGGTGTCTTGCTTGTGTCGGCAGATCTTGTTGAGGGCCAGGAAAGCCAGCACGCGGCTCGTCTCCTCCCCGGTGCTCCACTGCTTGATCAGTTGCTAGGGGAAAAAAGGTGAGAGGTGGACTGTGAGAGCAAGCGTCGGGAATGGAGGACCCAGGTCCCAATAGCAAGGCTACCAGTCCAGAGCATAGTGTCGCTGTCGGACGTCTTGCACCGGTAAAAGCTTTTCAGGAAATTACAGAAACAGCCATATTTGACCATTTATGAAAATACAATTATGAAACGTCAGCGCTACTACTTTCAATGAACGTAATAAAAAAACAATACGGGGACAAAATGGAGTTACACGGTTCTGACAGCGGTAATATGCCATTTCCTAGGAAGGGATCCTCCAGTGCTGCACCACACCGTTTATATACTCAACCGATATTAATGTGGTTTATCTCTGCAGGGTTATCATCCCTTTCAACTAAATCATAACGGCTTTACATTACAGAAACATTATTTGCCTAATTCCCCCGATGATCATCATGCAGTTTGGTCAGCCTACATATAGGTGTTGCTGTGGTAACCGGAAATCACCTTGAGCAGGTGGCGACACTGTTTGGGGTTACACAGGTAGTAGGGAACCAGCTGGTTGGCGTGCCGCAGAACTGCACTGATGACGGTGGCCTCTGTGAGACATGACAAGAGCTGTGAACGGAGGAGGAGAGTTAAAGTTCCATTTATTTGCTGTTGTAAGTAGAGGTACATCAATTGAAACGTATCTTCGATAAGAGTAAAAGTGGTAGAAACATTTTAAAAACACTAGGGTACATCCAATACATACTGTATGCAAGAAAAGGGAAAGGTATCAGTGACAATTCAGACAAGAGGGGGGAAAAAGAAGGGAAAATAGGAGGGAGGATGAAATAAATAGCGGGACAAACCTGAACGATCCCACTGAGATACATCCTGATGTCCACCTGGTTCTTCTGCCACTTAGGACTGGAAGATGGAAGCACTGGCCTGAAGATGAGAAAATGAGAGAGGAAAGCCCGAAATTGATAAATGGATACACATTAAAAATATATATTTTTAAAAAATCACCGTGACACAGATAATAAAATACATTGGCTCGTCGGTTAATCGGTTTAGCAATTTCTCTACTCAAAACTAAGTATCAGGGAAATGGTTAAAGCTTATGTAAAGAAGAAAGGTCTCCATTTATTACTTCTTCTGGTCTTTATCTGGCTTTAGGTTGAGCATCCTCTGCAGAGCCACGTACACATCTCGGATACAGAACAGGACCAAGGCGTTGAACACTATTGGAAAACACACACACAAAACAAATTATATCATCGTCCTTGGGGCTAAAGTATGTTGACACTACTAAAGAGGGGATCATACACACTCATGGGGGGTATGATCCCTACCTGAACTGTCGGCCACTTTGTATCGACACGGATCTCCCCCTTCTCCTTTGGTGGTCGCCACGGCAGCCTTGAAGGCCTGTGTGATCTCTCTGAAGAGGCGAGGTGTAGGCTCATCCTGAAGACAAAGGGATGGGAGGCAAGAAAAGACACAAGAATGAAGGGCAAAAGCACTGTAATTGTGGTACAGTAGAAACAAAAGCCTCTTGACCTCATAATAATATGTTTTTCCTTCCTAATTAATGCTGCCTGGTAAGCATTGTTTTTTTAATCACGACACGCATGGGACGGTAGTTAATTAACCCAGAGGTTTGAGAGGTGGAAGATGGGACAAAGCACTATTCTAATGCAGAGAGAAAATATGCGTCAAACTTTGGTTATTGAAAAGTGCCATTATGCAACCTGCATCCCGGTGTCGTCTGTTTACAATGACTACACCTAAAGTCTGGTAGAGGAAAAAGGTTGAGGTCTATGCTCGGTGGATAGTCTGTAGGTAAGTGTTACCTTGATTGCGGCTTGCCACTCGTCAACCATTTTCTCTGTGACTTTGATAGCCTCTGCTGTCTTCTTGGATTTCTTGGTGGACTCTCCTTGTTCCTCATCATCATCAGAACTGGCCTCCTACAGTCACACATAACCTTAAAGTTAACACTCTGAAAAATGTAAAGGGTATTATAGAGACAACAAAGAAAACATGCATGGAATATAAATCATGAAAATTAACGAATACATGTTGAGTGTAAAATCAGCATCCCCTCAAATTTGACATTTACAAGTGTAAAATGAGATGTTCCTCTCTAATGCTGTTGGTTTAAGTCAAGCATAGGCTACCATTTTAGATCAGAAAACTCACTCTATAGTCAGTCTATACATCATTTGAATTACGTTTTCAGATCATGAAACATTTGTCAAAGTCAAAGCCCGGGTACCTCCAGTTGTTTGGGCAGCGTGTGGTACTTCCTCTCTTCCTCATCCTCGGAGCTGTCGGTGTCGTCAAAGTTGAGCAGGGTCTGGTCGTTCTGCTGCAAGAACTTATAGAACTCTGGATCTTTACTTTTTAGCCTTGACAGAGAGTCTTTGTGCTGAGATGCCTTGCCTTTCTTTTTGTCATCACCCCTGCAAGACAGGAAATACTCATGTATTAAATAACATTCGACCAGGTGACCTGGGAGGACATTTGTATTTTTAGGGTATACTAAAGTATCTGGGGCAGACATTGACTGAAGAAGTGAGAAAGACTTACTTGTCTTGAGCTGCAGATTGCCCTGCTTTCTTCTTCGTTTTCTGTCCATTCCGGGTAGGAGTGTCATCCTCAGAATCAGCCTCACCTGCCGAGTCAAAGCCAGATAGCAGGAACTCGTCCACACTGAGGTCCTCCAACTTCCTGCAACACAGAAACAATAAACAACCAATTTAGCAAACATTAAGATATTTAATTACAAAATCAAAGATCAGTTACTTAGCTACTCACTCACTTTTGTACATCGCCTTGGTCCGTACAATTGACCTTATTTTAGTGCCACAAAAACTTAATACTTCCAGATCAACTGTAATGTCTACACCATTGTAAAGCACAATTTCTCCCCTTTCCAACAGAATCAATTACATGACCCCCACGCTGCGCGTTTCTGCATAATCAACAAGGCAATGAGCTCCGTTGGGTCTTTTAAAAAATGGCGGGTGGGGAAGCGAAACTAATGCGTGATAGTGAGAAGGAGAGATGTTGTGTGGGAAAATTGCTTTTTTTCCACTCGATCTGTCCAACTTATCACCTTATGGCCTCTAAAATGTAAATAAAACACTATAAAGAATTTATATAATGTGTCATTACATACCTATTTGAAGGTTTGTGTCGAATTTGAATCTGGTTTTTAGGGCGGTGCTAAAGTAATCTTAGAAGTAAACAGCGGCTTTGAGAATGATGATCGCATGCAATGATGACGCAAAAAATGACTAGGTATCCCCCCTTATCCCTGTCACTGTCCATTTCTAGTTTTTAAACGATGAGAGAAGTGTTGCACCTGGTGGAGAGAAATTGTAAGACAGAAATAGTTGCTTTATGCTTGCTGTACGTTACGACATTACACGTCACGATGTAACGGAGGGTCCGTTTTGTCAACTTTTCTCCAATACTATAGAGCCATTACCATGTCGAACAACGCTTGGATAGAAACGTAGATCACACCCCCGATTTTGAAGTCAACAGTCCCATTAGTTTTCTTTGTAGCCTCGTATGAATGTTGCGGTTGCGCACATTTGTACGGAATGGGGTGAGTTTACGTTAGCGAGTTTTATCAGACACGTTACAATAGTCTCTCTGTAGTGACTATGATGGCAAGTAAAGTTAGTTGGCTAATTTAGCTAGCTAGTTTGATCCGTTTAACATTACATTTCAATAAGCCATGCCAAAACAAACTTAAACTGAACAGGGGGAGTAACATGTTGATCACTCACTCAACTAACTTGGTTAGCGAGCATGCCAACCATTTCTAACCAAGCTAACTATTAGCTAAGGCTAACGATTATTTCAAGTGCACTATCAACTCCACTTTTAACATTCCAAGGCAAATAAAGAACGACACTTGACATGTACAATACACAGAGAAACTAGCTACATTGTTATTTCATAGAACAAATGTGTTCAGTACCCATATTTCACTGTGAGCAACTTACCTTTTGCTTTTCTGTTTTCCTGCCATGCTGGATCAAAAACGTGACTACCAATTCGGTTCCCACAATGCAATGGTGTTAGTATGTAGGGGCGTTCCAGCTCGTCTTTTTTTTTTATGTCGAGCTACACCAGCGTCAAAGTTGCTGTAGACAGATGGTTTGATCATGCTTGCATGAGTAATTTACCTGTGACCTGAAGAGTTTGTGAAAAGAAAGACCGTTCTGGTGGGCAGGAGACGCTGGTGCAAACACTGATCGTCACAGCGGAGCTGTGTGTGACTCCGATGAGTCTCTCGCACACAAGTACAGGTGGCAAGGTGGACACGCTCCTGTTGAAAAGACAATGGCGCAATATGTAATTTTGGGATACAACATATCTGTGTGGTCTACCCTGAGTACAAGATCAAATGGTAACAGAGGTGGTTTGGTGACCACACTTGGGTTATTATTATACCTTGCATCAGTTGCCTGCTTTGACCTGGAGAGTTGTATTGACTGCTCCCCTAGTCGATACATTTATATTTCTTCAAAGTGGGACGATTTAAGTACTGTCCCTTGTATGTGAATTTGGGTTTGGAGCCCCGTAGGTGAAATTTGGGCATGCCACGGTGACCATTATTTGGGCCGATGGTGTGGAGGCTGTGCTTTGGCAAAGTGGGTGGGGTTATATCCTTCCTGTTTGGCCCTGTCCGGGGGTATCATCGGATGGGGCCACAGTGTCTCCTGACCCCTCCTGTCTCAGCCTCCAGTATTTATGCTGCAGTAGTTTATGTGTCGGGGGGCTAGGGTCAGTTTGTTATATCTGGAGTAGTTCTCCTGTCTTATCCGGTGTCCTGTGTGAATTTAAGTATGCTCTCTCTAATTCTCTCTTTCTCTCGGAGGACCTGAGCCCTAGGACCATGCCTCAGGACTACCTGGCATGATGACTCATTGCTGTCCCCAGTCCACCTGGCCGTGCTGCTGCTCCAGTTTCAACTGTTCTGCCTGCGGCTATGGAACCCTGACCTGTTCACCGGACGTGCTACCTGTCCCAGACCTGCTGTTTTCAACTCTCTAGAGACAGCAGGAGCGGTAGAGATACTCTTAATGATCGGCTATGAAAAGCCAACTGACATTTACTCCTGAGGTGCTGACTTGCTGCACCCTCGACAACTACTGTGATTATTATTATTTGACCATGCTGCTCATTTATGAACATTTGAACATCTTGGCCATGTTCTGTTATAATCTCCACCCGGCACAGCCAGAAGAGGATTGGCCACCCCTCATAGCCTGGTTCCTCTCTAGGTTTCTTCCTAGGTTTTGGCCTTTCTAGGGAGTTTTTCCTAGCCACCGTGCTTCTACACCTGCATTGCTTGCTGTTTGGGGTTTTAGGCTGGGTTTCTGTACAGCACTTTGATATCAGCTGATGTAAGAAGGTTACACATGGTGTCAGGAGGCTCGGATGTATTAATTTTATGCACTCCTCTGGCATGAATTCCGGGTTTGCAACCCACTGGTCGTTCACATTGTTTGTATCGTATGAATGTGGTTCTTGAGGCATGAAATGATTCCCCAGTCATTGTGAGACTGATAATCTGCGCAGCGTGACAACAAAACAAAACGACCTCGAACGCCACCAATCTGACGCATGTTATGTGACGTTACAATTAAAATGTTTTAGCAAATCCAGTAGATTTTGCAGAGGTTGTTAAATCAAAATCTATTTTGTATTCAGTTTCTCAATCGTTATCATGAGCAATAGCAGAACATGTATCAGTTTACTTTGTGTTTTTGCCAGATATAAAAACGTTTTTAAAATGCACATAGCTAACGTTAGCTAGTTTCCCCTTTCAGGCTAAGTAACGTTACTTTTCGGTGTCAATTGTGTGCAGCCGTATACTGTAACCTTATAGATAAAACGCATTGCTTTGATGCGACATGGGGTGTTGAAGTGATAATTAACAATTCAAGACTGATAAATTGAATCTCTTACATGCTGCACTTTTTGGACTACACCATATTGTTGGGTTAGCGAGTAACTGGAAAAGGTTACAAATAGAAATACATTTGTGCCGTCCTTGCGACACAGACGACAGCTGGTGAGTCTTGATTGCAAGCTAACTAGCTGAATCCCAACATCGCCATGTAATTTGTCAAGGCGGCCGGTGTCTCGCTAGTTTGGTATGAAGATAGCTATTGCAGCAATATCAATGCTAGTTATGCTTTAGCCACAGATGAAAGGAGAAACCTTTAGCTAGCCATCTGGAAGACTAGTCTAGTTTCTTTAATGTTAATCTCGTGGGAAACCAGACTCGTTTCTGTTGTAACGTGATCTTGACAAATCGGCTAAATAGGATCGGACTTCCTGATTGCGTCACTGGTCTATCGAAGTTCTTGTCTGGCTAGACCGGTGGTGTTCAAAGTTGGGGTCGCGTCGCGGGGGAAGTGCAGTGGGGTCAGCAAAACAGTACAGCTTATTTTATGGGACAATATACAAACGTTTTTGAGAAAGATGAATTCGAAAAATACAATTTTATTGAGTAATTTGTTTTCATTTTGTTAAGAGAAAAGTGTAATGAATTGAATCAAGTCATATCAAATCAAATGGTATTTGTCACGCGCGCTGAATACAACAGGTATTACAGGTAATACAACAGTGAAATGCTTACTTACTCTAACGAATAGTGCAAAAAAGGTATTAGGTGAACAATAGGTAAGTAAAGAAATAAAACAGTAAAAAGACAGTTGAAAATAACAGTAGCGAGGCTATATACAGACACCGGTTAGTCAGGCTGATTGAGGTAGTATGTGCATGTAGATATGGTTCAAGTAACTATGCATATATGATGAACAGAGAGTAGCAGTAGCGTAAAAGAGGGGTTGGTGGGTGGCGGGACACTGCAAATAGCCCGGTTAGCCAATGTGTGGGAGCACTGGTTGGTCGGGCCAATTGAGGTAGTATGTACATGAATGTATAGTTAAAGTGACTATACATATATGATAAACAGAGAGTAGCAGCAGCGTAAAAGAGGGGTTGGGGGGCCACACGTTGCAAATAGTCCGGGCAGCCATTTGATTACCTGTTCAGGAGTCTTATGACTGTTGAGAAGCCTTTTTGTCCTAGACTTGGCACTCCGGTACCGCTTGCCATGCTGTAGTAGAGAGAACAGTCTATGACTGGGGTGGCTGGGGTCTTTGACAATTTGTAGGGCCTTCCTCTGACACCGCCTGGTGTAGAGGTCCTGGATGGCAGGCAGCTAAGCCCCAGTGATGTACTGGGCCGTATGCACTACCCTCTGTAGTGCCTTGCGGTCGGAGGCCGAGCAATTGCCGTACCAGGCAGTGATGCAACTGGTCAGGATGCTCTCGATGTTGCAGCTGTATAACCTTTTGAGGATCTCAGGACCCATGCCAAATCTTTTTAGTTTCCTGAGGGGGAATAGGCTTTGTCGTGCCCTCTTCGCGACTGTCTTGGTGTGTTTGGACCATTCTAGTTTGTTGTTGATGTGGACACCAAGGAACTTGAAGCTCTCAACCTGCTCAACTACAGCCCCATCGATGAGAATGGGGGCGTGCTTGGTCCTCCTTTTCCTGTAGTCCACAATCATCTCCTTTGTCTTGGTTATGTTGAGGGATAGGTTGTTATTCTGGCACCACCCGGCCAGGTCTCTGACCTCCTCCCTATAGGCTGTCTCGTCGTTGTCGGTGATCAGGCGGTGATCTACCACTGTTGTGTCATCTGCAAACTTAATAATGGTGTTGGAGTCGTGCCTGGCCATGCAGTCGTGGGTGAACAGGGAGTACAGGAGGGGACTGAGCACGCAGATAAAATATAAAATATTTACATGTGTTTTGGGGATACGTATTTTCCAGATGTTGAAAATGTGTTTTCCAGACATTGAAAATATGTATTTTACGGACGTTGAAAATTCGTATTTTACAGATGTTGAAAATTCATATTTTGTTGGTCATTGTTTCTATGGCCAAATTTCAACCGTACATACATTCACTTATCTCTACATGTCAATGAGGAAAGCATTATCTCACATTAAAACAATTCCAATAAATAGGAAAATGCCGCAAACTGAAGATTGCAGTATGGAATATTTATTATTGCTCCTATGCACTTGTGTTTAAAAAAATATATTTTTTTTTTAGAACTGGCAGTGACCATGTTCAAAGTTCAGACCAATGTAACGGATGTGAAATGGCTAGCTAGTTAGCGGGTACGCGCTAGTAGCATTTCAATCAGTTACGTCACTTGCTCGGAAACCTAGAAGTAGGGTTGCACCTTGCTCTGCAAGGGCCGCGGCTTTTGTGGAGCGATGGGTAACGACGCTTCGTGGGTGTCAGTTGTTGATGTGTGCAGAGGGTCCCTGGTTCGCGCCCGGGTCGTTATACTGTTATACTGTTACATTGATGCTGTTGACCCGGATCACTGGTTGCTGCGGAAAAGGAGGAGGTTGAAAGGGGGGTGAGTGTAACGGATGTGAAATGGCTAGCTAGTTAGCGGGTACGCGCTAGTAGCATTTCAATCAGTTACGTCACTTGCTCGGAAACCTAGAAGTAGGGTTGCACCTTGCTCTGCAAGGACCGTGGCCTTTGTGGAGCGATGGGTAACGATGCTTCGTGGGCGACCGTTGTTGATGTGTGCAGTGGGTCCCTGGTTCGCGCCCGTGTCGGGGCGAGGGGACGACGTAAAGTTATACTGTTACACCAACAGGGGGAAAAAATAGTTTTATAACATTCTCAGTAACTGTTACAGAAACGTTTTTCTTGCTATGACTGTGATCTGTGGTTGTTTATCTACCTTAGTTGAATACACTGACTGTAATTCTCTCTGGATGAGAGCATCTACCGTAAATGTAAATTAACTATTGCAAAGCATGCTGGATATTATTCTAATGAGCTCCATCCCCAAACAAGACCACATTTGGTTGGACCGAACCAAATCTGAACCAATCATAGAAGTCTATTTCACAAGTTTGGACTGCACAGTAGAGTTTAGTTCAGAAGTTTATTTTGGTAGAGTACAGAACAGTACAGTAGGGTATTGTACAATATAGTATATTGTACTTTACTCATACTGTACTCTTCTGTATTGAACTATACTTTGCTCTACTGTACTGTACTCTGCTGTGCTCTACTGCAGGGTTTCCTAAACATTTAGTTTTTGTCCTAGCACTACACAGCTGATTCAATTATCCAACTCATCATCAAGCTTTGATTATTTGAATAACTGTGTAGTGCTAGGGCAAAAAAAACTACTCCACTGTACTGTGCTGTCCAAACTTCCAAAACATAGATGTTTATGTTTGGGCCAAATCCGAGTTCAGACCGGACCAAATCGTAACCAATCATAGACATCTATGTTTGGGCCAAATCGAGGCTGGAAAAAAACCCGACGTCTGTAGACGTTGAAATCAAGGCAAGGGTGGACGGACCAAATCGCAAAGTCCATGGACGTTGGCGTCGGACGGTGCTCACTGGGCTGCAGCCGCACTGCCGATTTAAGGTGGTCTAGATAGCATCTTGGACATACCGGTAGTTATAATTTATGAACTTCACAAACGCCTTTTACAATTACACAGACAACAAACATTTCCTGCCTAGGTTTCGTTTTATCCATGCGGCAAGATAGTATCAAAGCATCACTGCTTCTGGTCCACCTTAACGTTTGATGTCACTCATTGCTCATGCAGTTTGCATTTACGTACGTCAACAACATGATTGAATAGAGGCTTTCTTCATGTCGTTTGCTTTACTCATATGGACGGAGACAGGCAGTAGAGTTTATCAATTTGGATGCATCGCGTGTTGTTTTCACGTTCCCCATCATTTCAGTGAAGAGGGGCGACGAAACCGCAACGTTTATCACCGGTAATTGGCATTTATTTTGCATTTTCTTGCTGATACTGTTATTCGAAGTAGATGGTGTGGGAGTTGGGGTGCAGTACCACATCTTTTAGGAATATACATTAATAGAAACAAGCTCAAGTAGGAAGGCATGATGACAGCATGCATGTTGTTAAAATAACAAAGATGGTGACGGTCACAACGGGGAAATGGCCTGTATAAATTGAAGCCGTATGTCTAGCAGCCATCCAGAATGCTGAATGAGTCAGAAAAAGGAAATGTGAATGTGGAATAGCTTTGTGTGGCATGGCCGCGGATAATGCAGTCGGTGTGTCTTTTACTGCAGTGACAAAATGCATTCTCATGGGTGGTGGCAAACTTGTATGTGTTAAAAATACAATGGTCTTGAATGCAGTGGCGGACGAGTTTTTCAATATTTTTTTTTATAAACAGCTTTAATTATATTACACCATATTCACCCAACTCAATGAAACATCGATAGGTTTAGGTGGATTTTCCCTATGCCCATCATGAAGTTGCTACAACCTAGCCTATGAATGAAAGTTTACAACGTACGCAAGGTTCATAGGTCGAGAGAAATTTGAGTAATCAAGGTGGCAGACATTGACACATTCGATAACGCCTTGCACACTATTGACTGCATCTAACTGATATAGGGTGTAATCATTAGTCCAACAGTCGGGTATGTTCAGCCCGTTCCGTTTAATAAACGTCTTAACAGAATCGGCGGAATGAATACATCCCTGATCACACGCAAACAGTTGACTTCATAGCGGCCACAAACAGTGCTTTCGGAAAGTATTCAGACCCCTCGACTTTGTTAAGTTACAGCCTTATTCTAAAATTGATTGAATAGTTTTTTTACTCAATCTACACACAATACCCCATAATGACAAAGCAAAAACAGGTTTTTAGATTTAAAAAAAATGCATTTGAAAAAAATGGAAATATTACATTTACATAAGTATTCAGACCCTTTACTCTACTTTTGAAGCACTTTTGGCAACAATTACAATCTCGTGTCAGATTGGGTGCTACGCTGCAAGCTTGGCACACCTGTATTTGGGGAGTCTCTCATTCTCTGCAGATCCTCTCGAGCGCTGTCAGGTTGGATGGGGAGCGTCACTGCACAGCTACTTTCAGGTCTCTCCAGAGCTGTTAGATTGGGTTCAAGTCCGGGCTTTGGCTGGGCCACTCAAGGACATTGACTTGTCCCCGAAGCCACTCCCGAAGCCACTCCTGCGTTGTCTTGGCTGTGTGTTTAGGATCATTGTCCTGTTGGAAGGTGAACCTTCGCCCCAGACTGAGGTCCTGAGCATTCTGGAGCAGGATTTCATCAATGATCTCTCCGTACTTTGCTCCTTTCATCTTTCACTCGATCCTGACTAGTCTCGCAGTCCCTGCAGCTGAAAAACATCCCCACCGCATGATGCTGCCACTACCATGCTTCACCATAGGGATGGTGCCAGGCTTCCTCCATACGTGATGCTTGGCATTCAGGCCAAAGACTTCAATCTTGGTTTGATCAGACCAGAGGTGCCTTTTGGCAAACTCCAAGCAGGCTGTCATGTGCCTTTTACTGAGTAGTGGCTTCCCACTGGCTGCTCTACCATAAAGGCCTGATTGGTGGAGTGCTGCAGAGATGGTTGTCCTTCTGGAAGTTTCTCCCATCTCCACAGAGGAGCTATGTCAGAGTGACCATCGGGTTCTTGGTCACCTCCCTGACCAAGGCCCTTCTTCCCCGATTGCTCTGTTTGGCTGGGCGGCCAGCTCTAAGGGTGAGTCTGGAATTAGTTTGGAACCGCCATTTAAGTATGATGGAGGCCACTGTGTTCTTGGACCTTCAGTGCTGCAGAAAGATTTTGGTACACTTCCCCAGACCTGTGTCAACATGATCCTGTCTGAGCTCTATGGACAATCCCTTTGACTTCATGGCTTGGTTTTTGTTCTGACATGCACTATCAACTGTGAGACCTTTATATAGACAGGTGTGTGCCTTTCCAAATCATGTCCAATCAATTGAATTTACCACTGGTGGACTCCAATCAATTTGTAGAAACATCGAGGATCAATGGAAACAGGATGCACCTGAGCTCAATTTCGAGTCTCATAGCAAAGGGTCTGAATACTTATATAAAATGATACCTTATTTACATATACATTAGCAAGAATCTCTGAACCTGTTTTCACGTTGTCCTTATGGGGTATTGTGTGTAGATTGAGGACATTTTTATCTAATACATTTTAGATTAAGGCTGTAATGTAACAAAATGTGGAAATTGGGAAGGGGTCTGAATACTGTGGCGGTTTCAGCGCCATGATCTTTGCAAGGCAGGGTTTACACATACAAACACATACCACCAGTCCACGTGCAGGGTTAACACGGTTTATTTTTTATCAGGTACCGGCAGAGTTTGTGATATACAAAACTCAAACAGGCAAAGTAAATACATCGTCACCAGTGGAAGGTCCTCCAATCTTGGTCTTTGGGGGTTCACTCCGTGTTGAAATCATCAGTTCCTTTATTCCGGTAAACCACCTTCTCCACCTTATGCTCAGTCTCTCCAATAGCCTCCTGTTCCTTCACCTGCTGGGTTAAAAAAAAAAAAAAAAAAAAAAAAGGCAAGAAAGCAAACCCAGGGCGTGTTTAAGTAGAGGCCCTGATTGGTTTCACCTGTCTGCAGTTTAGTCTGTCTCTAAATACAACTGGAGACAGGTGTGGCTGTTCTGCTGCAGTCCGGAAGTTTCTCCTGAGCTGTCCATGGTCCTGCCTCTGGGGAATGCTTCCCATTGCTGTCTATGGTCCTGGCAGCCAGAAAACACAGAAACCTTGCAGGCACATACCGTCCATCCACAACACAACCCCTGAAACCGCTACAATAGTCTCCGAATGCGCTACAGGATGATCTCTTTGATTGTTGTATAATTTCTTCTCGTCTCTACGCGCTCTTCTCCCTCACCTTTTCCCTTCGCTTGTGGAGTTCAGTGCACAACACATCAGCAATCTGTGACCATGTGAAAAAACCTTTCCAAGCCAAACCTTCATATCATAACTGCTAACCGCTACACACAGCTTACATCGTTGTCACCATATTATAACGCCATAGTCAACATAGCTACTAGATCTAACGTGTTAGTAAACCTGCTACAATCATGCAGTACTGTGTACAGTCAGCAAATAGTTTAGCAGTTGCACTGGCAGGCTTCAGTGGCAATAAATTAATAAAACAAAAATCTTGCCTTGACTTGGAAGACTTCAAGTGTTGAGTAGCTATAGGCAGCTAGCTAACATTGCATCCCTCTCTGTTTGAGCCAGGTGTTTGAGTATGCTAAACTAGCTAGCTGCATTCACTAGCTAAGTAAGTGAAAGTGAAAAAAACATGAAATATAACTAGTTCTCTCTCTCTCTTGCTACCACATTTTATGCACTGCAGTGCTAGCTAGCTATAGCTTATGCTTTCAGTACTATATTAATTTTAGAATCCTTTGATTGGGGGGAGACATGTCAGTTCATGCTGCAAGAGCTCAAGATGGGGAGGACGTTGTCATAATTACTGTGTAAGTCTATGGAAGGGGGTGAGAACTACAAGCCTTCTAGGATTTGTGCTGAATTCAATGCACCCAGAACAGGGTGGAAACTAGCTGTCCTTCGGCTACACCATGGTGCTACCCTACAGACTGATGTTGGCTACTGTAGACTTTCATTGCAAAACAATGTGTTTTAATCAATTATTTGGTGACATGAATATATTTAGTCTAGTGTTATCTAAAAAGGAACTTAAAAAATATATCTGAAATTCTTCAGAGGGGGATAGTCCTCCTCCAAGGAGCCTCCGCTGCTTAAATGTAATTTTAACATTTGCAAAGTATCAATGTGCAAAATAGCCTGATGCCAGCTCTCTCTCTCTCTCTCTCTCTCTCTCTCTCTCTCTCTCTCTCTCACTGTCTCTCTCTCTCACTGTCTCTCTCTCTCTCTCTCTCACTGTCTCTCTCTATCCTTCTAGCTATCTCTCTCTCTCTCACTGTCTCTCTCTCACTGTGTGTGACAGAAGCCCTATGCAGCAGTGGTGACATTTGACATACTTCTCCGTGTATGGTTAAACAATGAATTTGTTAAAGGATATTTTTGTGCACTGCACAGTTAAAACTAATGCATCCTACACTGATATATTTAGTACAAAGTCTCCATAGAGTCTATGGAATCTATAGCACACATAGACTGTGGATTCTTAAAGTGTAGGCCCTAGGTTATCAGGCGTGAAGATCCAAAGCAAGATAGTGTTACTGTTATTTAGTTTGTTTTTAAATCAATCCCCGATTGTGCACCCCAATACATATCAGACATGCTGTTGAGTTGTGTGCCCAGTAAGTCCCTCATGTTCTCTGGCATTGGCCTTTTAACTATCCCAAAGCCTAGGACCAAGAGGCATGGAGAGTCAGCCTTTAGGTACTGTGCCCCCAGCCTCTGGAATAGCCTGCCAGAGAACCTGAGGGGGGCCTAAACTGTGGACATATTTCAAAGAGATCTTAAAACACAGCTTTTTAGCTTTGCTTTTCCTTAGGGTGGTTTTTTGAGTCTTTCATTTTTTATTGTTATTCGTTTGTTTTTATCCTCTTATGTTTGTTCTGTAGTAAATACACTACTTGGTCAAAAGTATGTGGACCCCCCCCTTCAAATTTGTGGATTCTGCTATTTCAGTCACACCAGTTGCTGACAGGTGTATATAATCAAGCACACAACCATGCAATCTTCATAGACATACACTACCGTTCAAAAGTTTGTGATCACATAGAAATGTCCTTGTTTTTTAAACAAAAGCACATTTTATGTCCATTAAAATAACATAAAATTGATCAGAGGTACAGTGTAGACATTGTTAATGTTGTAAAGGACTATTGTAGATGGAAACGGCAGATTTTTAATTGAATATCTACATAGGCGTACAGAGGCCCATTATCAGCAACCATCACTCCTGTGTTCCAATGGAACGTTGTTAGCTAATCCAAGTTTATCATTTTAAAAGGCCAATTGATCATTAGAAAACCCTTTTGCAGTTATGTTAGCACAGCTGAAAACGTGCCTTCTTTAGACTAGTTGAGTATCTGGAGCATCAGCATTTGTGGGTTCGATTACAGGCTCAAAATGGCCAGAAACAAATAGTTTCTTCTGAAACTCATCAGTCTATTCTTGTTCTGAGAAATGAAGGCTATTCCATGCGAGATATTGCCAAGAAACTGAAGATCTCATACAACGCTGTGTACTACTCCCTTCACAGAACAGTGCAAACTGGCTTTAACCTGAATAGAAAGAGGAGTGGGAGGCCCAGGTGCACAACTGAACAAGAGGACACGTACATTAGTGTCTAGTTTGAGAAACAGACGCCTCACAAGTCCTCAACTGGCAGCATCATTAAATAGTACCAGTAAAACATCAGTCTCAACGTCAACAGTGAAGAGGCAACTCCGGGATGCTGGCCTTCTAGGCAGAGTTGCAAAGAAAAAAACATATCTCAGACTGGCCAATAAAAAGAAAAGATTAAGATGTGCAAAATAACCCAGACACTGGACAGAGGAAGATTGGAAAGAAGTGTTATGGACAGATGAATTTTGAGTGGTTCGGATCACAAAGAACATTCGTGAGACGCAGAACAATTAAAAGATGCTGGAGGAGTGCTTGACACCATCTGTCCTGCATGGTGGAGGCAATGTGATGGTCTGGGGGTGCTTTGGTGCTGGTAAAGTGGAAGATTTGTACAGGGTAAAAGGGATCTTGAAGAAGGAAGGCTATCACTCCATTTTTTTTAATGCCATGCTGTGGACGGCGCTTAATTGGAGCCAATTTCCTCCTACAACAGGACAATGACCCAAAGCACAGCTCCAAACTATGCCATAACTATTTAGGGAAGAAGCAGTCAGCTGGTATTCTGTCTAATGGAGTGGCCAGCACAGTCACTGGATATCAACCCTATTGAGCTGTTGTGGGAGCAGTTTGACCGTATGGTACGTAAGAAGTGCTCATCAAGCCAATCCAACTTGTGGGAGGTGCTTCAGGAAGCATGGGGTGAAATCTCTTCAGATTATCTCAACAAATTGACAACTAGAATGCCAAAAGTCTGCAAGGCTGTAATTTCTGCAAATGGAGGATTCTTTGACGAAAGCAAAGTTTGATTATTTATAACCTTGTCAACGTCTTGACTATATTTCCTATTCATTTTGCAACTCATTTCATGTATGTTTTCATGGAAAACAAGGACATTTCTAAGTGACCCCAAACTTTTGAACGGTAGTGTACATTGGCAGTAGAATGGCCTGTACTGAAGAGCTCAGTGACTTTCAATGTGCCACCGTCATAGGATGCCACCTTTCCAACCAGTCAGTTCATCAAATTCCTGCCCTGCTAGAGCTGCCCCGGTCAACTGTAAGTGCTGTTATTTTAAAGTGGAAACGTTTAGGAACAACAACAGCTCTGCCCTGAAGTGGTAGGCCACACGAGCTCACAGAACGGGACCGCCGTGCGCTGAAGCGTGTAGCACGTAGAAATCGTTGGTTGCAACACTCATTACCGAATTCCAAACTGCCTCTGGAAGCAACGACCAATAACTGTTCATCGGGAGCTTCATGAAATGGGTTTCCATGGCCGACCACCCACACACAAGCCGAAGATCACAATGCACAATGCCATGCGTTGGCTGGAGGGTGTAAAGCTTGCCGCCATTGGACTCTGGAGCTGTGGAAACTCGTTCTCTGGAGTGATGAATCACGCTTCACTATCTAACAGTACAACGGACAAATCTGGGTTTAGCAGATGCCAGGAGTACACTACCTCCCCGATTTGCATAGTACCAACTGTAAAGTTTGGTGCTGGAGGAATAATGGTCTGGGGCTGTTTTTCATGGCTCAAGCTAGGCCCCTTAGTTTCATTGCCAGGAAATCTTAACGCTACAGCATACAATTCTACACAATTCTGTGCTTCTGACTTCACGGCAACAGTTTGGGGAAGGCCCTTTCCTGATTCAACATGACAATGCCCCTGTGCACAAAGCGAGGTCCATACAGGAATGGTTTGTCGAGATCGGTGTGGAAGAACTTGACTGGCCTGCACAGAGCCCTGACTTCAACCCCACTGAACACCACCTTTGGGATGAATTGGAATGCCGATTGCAAGCCAGGCCTAATCGTCCAACATCAGTGCCCGACCTCATTAATGCTCTTGTGGTCTAGTGAAAAACCTTCCCAGAAGAGCAGAGGCTGTTATGGCAGCAAAGGGGGATCAGCTCCATATTAATGTCTATGATTATACTTCCAGTGTATTTATATATATTTAATTGTAACCTTTGTCAGTTAAGAACAAATTGTTATTTACAATGACGGCCTACAACGGCCAAACCCGGACGATGCTGGGCCAATTGTGCGCCTCCCTATGAGACTCCCCAATCACGGGCGGTTGTGATACAGCCTGGATTCGAACCAGGGTGTCTGTAGTGATGCCTCTAGCACTGAAATGCAGTGCCTTAGACCGCTGCGCCACTCGGGAGCCCTATAAATAAAGCTTGATTTGATTTACTTCCAGTATGGTCCCAAAAAAATAATAGTTAGTCGCTCCTGAGTGGCGCAGCTGTCTAAGGCACTGCATCTCAGTGCTAGAGGCATCACTACAGACCCTGGTTCGATTCCAGACTGTATCACAACCGGCCGTGATTGGGGAGTCTCATAGGGTGAGCATTTTATTGTTTGCTTATGGCCCTATACAGCTCGTTGAGTGTGGTCTTAGTGCCAGCATCGGATTGTGGTGGTAAATGGACAGCTACGAAAAATATAGATAAACTCTCTTGGTAAATAGTATGGTCTACAGCAGGGTTTTCCAACTGGTGGCCCGTGGACGGAATTTGGCCTGCGGATGGTTTTATTTGCCACCCCATGTTTTCTGAGTATATATATATATATATATGTATGTATGTATGTATAACATTTTTTTGCATTTTCATTGTTGGACATACATTTACTTAATTTTTTTAAACACCTGGAAATCGGCTCCAAGTGATTTTAATTTGGGACATCTGTTCCCAATTATTTCCCCGCATAATAGAGAGAGACACGTGATCATATACCAATATAAGCATGGTTTGAAATGATTATGTTTTAGTCAAATATTATCTCTGTTTGGGCTTCTTGCAGTCAATTTGCAGTCTGCAAATTATTTGTAATTATGTTCCGGCCCCCCGACCATCCACTCAAAAAAAAAAATCTTAGTCTAGTTGATGATCCCTGGTCTACGGCTTATCATGAGGTATTCTAACTTGGGTGAGTAGTACTTCAAGACTTAATATGAGAGATTGCGCACCAGCTGTTGTTAACAAAGACAGAGTTTACCCCAGGCAGCCGTTCTGTCCTGCTGATGCATAGAAAACCAACTAGATGTATATTATCCATGTCCTTGTTCAGCCACGACTCCGAGAAACATAGGATAATACAGTTTTCCAGTGATTCGTTTTTTTGCCAATAGAATGGAGGGAAAAGGAGGTTTATTTACTCGCCAACGTAGTTTTGTCAGGGTGCCTGCAAGTTGGTCTCTAACACAGTATCTTCCTTTTCTGAGTCTCAGGGATTAGGGCCTTGTCTGGGGTGAGCAGTTTATCCTGCACTGCCGACTTGTTGAAGTAGAAATCTTCATCCAAATCGAGGTTAGTGATCGCTGTTCTGATGTCCAGAAGCTCTTTTCGGTCAGAAGAAAAGATGGCGGAAACATCATGTACAAAAAAAGTTCAGGTCAGCGCAAAAATACTCACAAAATAGCAGAATTGATCAGGAGCCTGTAAAACGGCAGCTTTCCATTGCAGCGCCATTCTCATCTAGAGAGATTTACCATACAAATAAATTATTACCATTATGTTGTTAGATTGTTTTTACCAAAGTCAAATTGATTGTATAATTGATTCATTAATGCATATATGGCTGTCTCTGAAGAATTTTGACTTGAAGGAAATGTAATATAATGATACTGAAGATGCCAAACGATTGAACATAGCAGTAGCTGAGTTTATCTGTCTGTACCAAGTGCCATTCTGTGACTTTGGCTAATATGCCTTTTTTGTTTATGCCGCCGTGGTATCGTTTTGGTATAGAGTATTGTGATACTAAACCTGGTACCGGTATCGAAGTCAAAATTCTGGTATCTTGACAACACTAACACAATCTGCTGATCTATGACACAATCAGTAGCCTATTAGATAAAATAATAATAATTCAGCCAGTGGGTAATTGTATCAAATTGGGGTCAATTTGTATGGAATAAACCAAAATGGCTCTTGTGTGTTGCAGTCGCCCAGAGTGAGGCCCAGGCAGGTGCCGTCTGCTGCTGACCACGGCACCATGATGGAGGGGGGCATGCAGCTGCTGAATCGTGACGGCCACAGCATCTCGCACAACTCCAAGCGCCACTACCACGACTCGTTCGTGTCCATGAACAGGATGCGCCAGCGTGGCCTGCTCTGCGACATCGTGCTGCACGTCTCCAACAAGGAGATCAAGGCGCACAAGGTGGTGCTGGCCTCCTGCAGTCCCTACTTCCATGCCATGTTTACAAGTAAGTATCCCTCAGCGGAGTTCGCTCTCCCTGCTACTGAGACTGCTCTTCCGTTCCTCCACGCCTTCACAAGTGTTCACCACTAGTGTTAGTCACCCCCTTTTAGCCACCGTCTTACTCTATTTACCCTACCTGTCTCTCTTCCACGCCTCATTACACTATTGAAGCATGCACGATTCTCCATTGCTACGGAATATAAACAAATTGGATGTGTTTAAATTATTAGAACCATGAACAAAGTGGTGTGTGACATGTTTTTGGCGATTCTTGGTTGATGCTTAAATGAATTGTGCTTTGAACTGTGCTACATTTCGCTCAATGTGTGAGTGGCATCTCACCTTGTGAGCAACACCTCATTTGTTTGCTCTTACTTCCTCACCAGTGACCACTTCCTTCCTCCTCCCTGTTGTCTGTGTGCGTTCTCTTTCCTGTTGGGGTCATAGGTCACCAGGTGAGGTGTGTGTCCCAGTTTTCCTCCTCCATCCTGCAGCTCAGACTAGAGCTTTGTGAGGGTATGTCCCTGGAGAGAGAGGCGTTAAGACTTCCCACTAGGCTTCTTTTCAACTGACCATGCTTTAAACCTAGGCCTATACAAATCTGCTGATATAGCCGACAAATCTAATCAATATAACCAAAACGCTGGTGTGCCTGTGCGTGTGTGATGGCTCTTTTGATCTGTTGGCACAATTGAACTCCCTTCCATGCTGCTGTAATCATGCTTCTTCACCAGCGTTTGGCTTAGTGCAAGCGCTGCATAGATCCAGGGATCAGAATTACACAAATATTGTCTGACAGTCAAAACAATTGATCACACAGACTGCTACAAATGAGTGCTATGCATGACTGCCCTATAAGAATGTGTGTCTTATGGGAGATAGAAGTGCTCTATGTGAGATATACTGTATGTGACAATTAGAGTATACCATGTTAAACAGACACACACTCTTTTCTTTTCAGTTAAATGTACGTAGAGATGAGTGTTGTATTGGAATGTCCGCACAGACACAGGCACATGTATTGCAGACTTTATTAAGTGGAAAACTCTGTCTGCCTCTGGTCATGCAGATGAGATGTCGGAGAGTCGTCAGACCCACGTGACCCTGCATGACATTGACCCCCAGGCGTTGGAACAGCTGGTTCAGTATGCCTACACGGCAGAAATCGTGGTGGGGGAGGGCAACGTGCAGGTAGGGAGAAAAGTGTCTAAATAACACCCTATTCCCTATAGAGTGCACTACTTATGTGCATTGCATAGTACTGTGGTGAAAAGTAGTATGTAGGGAACACCGCCATTTGTGACGCAGCCCTAATGTACCGTCATTATTCTAAATGGTAGTCTTGAACACTTTCTTGAAGCGGATCTTTTTCTCTGACCACTGGTACCTAGTGAAGGGTTAGCATGAGAGTTACTCAGACGTTTGTGGAAGGCACAAAATCTGTCAGGGTTTAAAATGTATTTGACTCTTGTCGTACTATCTTTGTCTTCTTAGCTCTGAAGTCATTTGGAGCTAAATAATTGCCCTTCAAAAACGTTAAAGTATTCCACAATAAGATACTGATACTTACAGTGCATTTGGATTCATACCCCTTGACTTTTTCCACATTTTGTTACAGCATTATTCTAAATTTGATTACCTTTTTTCCCCCAGCTCATTAATCTACACATAATAAATGGCAAATCAAATACAGGGTTTTAGAAATATCACATTTATATAAGTATTCAGACCCTTTGCTCAGTACTTCATTGAAGCACCTTTGGCAACGATTGCAGCCTCGAGTCTTCTTGGCTATGACTCTACAAGCTTGGCACACCTGTATTTGGGGAGGTTCTCCTATTCTTCTCTGCAGATCCCCTAACGCTCTGTCAGGTTGGATGGGGAGCTTCGATACACAGATATTTTCAGGTCTCTCCTGAGATGTTCGATTAGGTTCAAGGCTTGGCTCTGGCTGGGCCACTCAAGGACATTTAGACTTGTCCCGAAGCCACTCCTGCGTTGTCTTGGCTGTGTGTTTAGGGTTGTTGTCCTGTTGGAAGATTAACCTTCACCCCAGTCTGAAGTCCTGAGCACTCTGGAGCAGGTTTTCATCAAGGATCTCTCTGTACTTTGCTCCATTCATCTTTCCTTCGATCCAGTCCCTGCCGCTGAAGAACATCCCCATAGCATGATGCTGCCACCACCATGCTTCACTATAGGGATGGTGCCTGGTTTCCTCCAGACCTGACGCTTGGCATTTAGGCCAAAGAGTTCAATCTTGGTTTAATCAGACCAGAGAATCTTGTTTTTCATGGTCTGAGAGTCCTTTAGGTGCCTTTTGGCAAACTCCAAGTGGGCTGTCGTGTGCCTTTTACTGAGGAGCGGCTTCCGTCTGGCCACTCTACCATAAAGGCCTGATTGGTGGAGTTCTGTAGAGATGGTTGTCCTTCTGGAAGGTTCTCCCATCTCCACAGAGGAACTCTGGAGCCCTTCTCCCCCGATTGCTCCGTTTGGCCGGGCGGCCAGCTCTAGGAAGAGTCTTGGTGGTTCCAAACTACTTCCATGGAGGCCACTGTGTTCTTGGGGACCTTCAATGCTGCAGAAATGTTGTGTACCATTCCCTAGATCTATGCATCAACACAATCCTGTCTCGGAGCTTTACGGACAATTCCTTCGACGTCGTGGCTTGGTTTTTGCTCTGACATGCACTTTCAACTGTGGGACCTTATATAGATAGATGTGTGCCTTTCCAAATCATGTCCAATCAATTGAATTTACCACATGTGGACTCCAATCAAGTTGTAGAAACATCTCAAGGATGATCAATGGAAACAGGATGCACAGGAGCTCAATATCAAGTCTCATAGCAAAGGGTCTGAAGTTTTTGTTTTCTATTTTTAATACATTTGCAAACATTTCTAAAAACTTGTTTTCGCTTTGGCATTATGGGGTATTGTGTTTACATTGATGAGGATTTTTTTTAAATTCAATCCTGTAACGTAACAAAAGTGTCTGAATACTTTCCGAATGAACTGTACATGACTTCGTAAAAGTATTTATGTTCCTAACCTTTTTATATATACAGTTGAAGTCGGAAGTTTACATACACTTAGGTTGGAGTCATTAAAACTTGTTTTTCAACCACTCCACAAATTTCTTGTGAACAAGCTATAGTTTTAGCAAGTTGGTTCGGACATCTACCTGGTGCATGACACAAGTAATTTTTCCAACAATTGTTTACAGACAGATTATTTCACTTATAATTCACTATATCACAATTCCAGTGGGTCAGAAGTTTACATACACTAAGTTGACTGTGCATTTAAACAGCTTGGAAAATTCAAGAACATGATGTCATGGCTTTAGAAGCTTCTGATAGGCTAATTGACATAATTTGTGTCAATTAGAGGTGTACCTGTGGATGTATTTCAAGGCCTACCTTCAAACTCAGTGCTTCTTTGCTTTGACCCAAAAAAAAAAAAAAATAGTCCTCCACAAGTCTGATTCATACTTTGGAGCAATTTCCAAACGTCTGAAGGTACCACGTTCATCTGTACAAACAATAGTACACAAGTATTAACACCATGGGACCACGCAGCAAAATAGATGGCATCATGAGGAAAGGAAAATTATGTGGATATATTGAAGCAACATTTCAAGACATCAGTCAGGAAGTTAAAGCTTGGTCGCAAATGGGTCTTCCAAATGGACAATGACCCCAAGCATACTTCCAAAGTTGTGGCAAAATGGCTTAAGGACAACAAAGTCAAGGTATTGGAGTGGCCATCACAAAGCCCTGACCTCAATCCTATAGAAAATTTGTGGGCAGAACTGAAAAAGGGTGCGTGAGCAAGGAGGCCTACAGACCTGACTCAGTTACACCAGCTCTATCAGGAGGAATGGGCCAAAATTCACCCAACTTATTGTGGGAAGCTTGTGGAAGGCTACCTGAAATGTTTGACCCAAGTTAAACAATTTGAAGGCAATGCTACCAAATACTAATTGAGTGTATGTAAACTTCTGACCCACTGGGAATGTGATGAAAGAAAGAAAGAAAAGCTGAAATAAATCATATTATTCTGACATTTCACATTCTTAAAATAAAGTGGTGATCCTAACTGACCTAAACTGGGACATTTTTACTAGGATTAAATGTCAAGAATTGTGAAAAACTGAGTTTAAATGTATTTGGCAAAGGTGTATGTAAACTTCCGACTTCAACTGTAGTACCGTCAAATCCCATCCCATTTGTCACATCCTTTCCCATCACAACATAAACCTACCCTTTACTGTACAATCCTATACTATTCCTCACATCCCATCCCATATAATTCTGCCACATCCTACATAATGTTTTATATCACTCCATCCTCTTCCGCTTCCAGACATTGCTTCCAGCGGCCAGCCTGCTGCAGCTCAACGGGGTGAGGGATGCCTGCTGTAAGTTCCTCCTCAGCCAGCTGGACCCTTCCAACTGCCTGGGCATCCGCAGCTTTGCCGACACGCACTCCTGCAGCGACCTGCTCAAGTCTGCGCACAAGTACGTCCTGCAGCACTTTGTGGAGGTGTCCAAGACCGAGGAGTTCATGCTGCTGCCGCTGAAGCAGGTAGGGGCCAGACAGAGTCCTGAAGTAGCATGTTATATGCTTTTCCTTACAGAACGACTTGACGTTGCATTTGGTGGCAGCGTTGGGATCTCCTTTAGCTAATGAGTTGCATTGGAATTGTTGAACGCTATCAGGGCACTTTGACTTGCGCACTGATGTTGGGAGTCTGCAAGCTGTAGACACACTAGGTATATAGCTCTGGTGAGGGCTGTCCACTTCTCTGGTAGTTAGTATTTCAAATGGTAAATTGAAAGACACACTGAGATAGGATTAGCTTAGCATTAGTCTCCTCCTTCTCTGACTCTCCCTCTCTGACACTCTCTCTCACCCCTTTTCTGGCAAAAAGAGGAGGACATCTGGTCGTGTTCTAACCTTTCCTCAACCCCCTCAAGGGCCTTCAAAGAGCAAGCAGCACGGACAAGTGCGTAGTGCCCTTTCAACACTCACTAGACAGAAATCCTCAGCTCCTTGTCAATCAATGTCTCTTGTAGTTTAACTCATCGGGATCTCCGCCTCCCTGACCCGGACTAGTTTTATGTCACGTCAACTCAGCGTCTGGACTTGTCCAATGACAGCCTTGTTGAGGGTCATACCCTCAATGGTAATCAGGCAAAGAACTTCCAAAGATGGGCGCGTTCCAGGCCGACGACGTTGCTCGCTACTCATTGCGATGTGGTTAGCTAGTTAGGCATTGTGAGATCTGGCATGCGTCTGCAATGTAGTCAGCCTGGAACACAGCCATGGTGTATGTGTTGTTACAAGATGCCAGGAGACCATTAGAAGTGAATGGGACAGTTAGCAACCTAGCATTATGTGGAAAGAAAAGAACGCTCCATGGATCCTTTGGGAATATTTGAGGTGTTGAAGTCAATAGTCTGTGTTAGGGTCTGAGTTGGTCTAAGAGGCATACCTAGGTGGGTTTATTAGTGAAAATAAATTTACAGAGATGGTGTCAGACATGACAGGTTAGGCCAGGGATCATCAAAAAAGATTCAGCTGTGGGTCGTTTAAAAAAAAAAATATATATATATATATATATATATTGAGTGGATGATCAGAGGGCCGGAACACAATTACAAATAATATGTAGACTGCAAATTGATTGCAAGAAGCCCAGATACTGTATAACATTTAACTAAAATGTTATCTTTTCAAACCTTGTTTACATTTGTATACGATCACATACAGTGAGCTCCAGAAGTATTGGGACAGTGACACATTTGTTGTTGTTTTGGCTCTGTACTCCAGCACTTTGGATTTTAAATGATACAATGACTATGAGGTTAAAGTGCAGACTGTCAGCTTTAATTTGAGGGCATTTTCATCCCACAAATGCTAACCTCACCTGTTATTGTAATGGTAAGAGTTTAGCATGTCTTGGGGGTTTGATATAAAATGCTAACCTCCCCTGTTAATGTAATAGTGAGAGGTTAGCATGTCTTGGGGTTATGATATTTGTGCGTCTAACTTTCTCACTCATATTTATTCACGATTCATTCAGGACTGTCCGAAATCATGGTAGCATCCACATTAGTAGAAGTGTTTAGAAACATATTATGTTCTTGTTTTAAGTGACTCCAAAATTACATTATGTTATTTACCATTCATTTCTATAAGGCACAAAATAATCTGAAACGCAACAAAAAGGAACAGCAAATGCAGCCAACAAGATTTTAGAGTCACAAGCTCGATGTAATCATTGCGTGCTAGGAATATGGGACCAGATACTAAACTTTTGACTACTTTAATACACATAAGTGAATTTGTCCCAGTACTTTTGGTCCCCTAAAATAGGGGGGGACTATTTACAAAAAGTGCTGTCATTTTCTAAACGGTTCACCTGATTTGGATGAAAGTCATTGTATCTTTTCAAGTCCTGGAGTACAGAGCCAAAACGACAACAACATGTTTCACTGTCACAATACTTCTGGAGCTCACTGTATCTCTCTCTATTATGCGTGACTATACTTTGGAACAGATTCCCAAAATGAAAATCACTTGGAGTTGATTTGCTGGTGTTTTTAGAGTATTTTATGTCCAACAATGTTTTTTCTTTTTAATTATTATAATATTTTTTTTTGCTCCGAAAACTTGGGGGGACAAATAGTCACCTGGGCCACCAGTTGGGGAACTCAGGGTTAGGATATGTGACAGCTGTGACAGCACCAGCTGTTAGGCAGGGGCTATAAAATGTTTTTCTCCCTGACCAGAACACTACACTACCCTCTTTCATTCACTTGTCTTGAGTGAGCTGATCAGAACTCTACACTATACTCTTTCATTCCCTACCATCTTAATGTTACTCACCTGTCTCTCTTGAGAGTGCACCAAGAGACGACAACCCCTCACAATTTATGCTTGGGAAATGAATGATGACCTGAACTTAATAAAATCTAACAGTTTTGATAGGGTAGCTACTAACTACGAGAGCGATGACATCACTTTTACGTCCTCACCTCAAACAAACCAATCCCTAAATGAATAGGGTGGATCCCCTCCATGAGTGTAAACACAGCATGTCTCTCCCAGATTGTCAAGTCTCAGAACCGCGCCATTATGACATTTTATTGGGCACAGGTCCATTTGCCAAGAGTAAAATGGCTCGGTGACGTCTGAATCAGAGCTGCAGGGTAGCCAGCTGTGGTGCTTTCTCTCTCCTTCCCCTCTCTCTCACGCTCTCGAGCTCTTTAGTTTCATTGCCTTTCTCTCTTTTCTTTCTCTTTTTTATTCCTCTCTGCAGCTGTTGTGTGCCCGTCACAGAGCTCTGCAGCAGGGTAGGATTTATTAACCAACTGCTCTGAGCATCTTTGCGCTCACAGAGCTGTGAAACTCGTGATTTCCTCCTTTTAGACGAGGGGACTGACAACTGTTCTGACAGGACCTCCTGGTCATATTCTACTACACATTGTCATCATGACTGATGTACACAGACATTTGTTGTATAGCTACTGTCTTTTGCTATTTCTCTCACACACTTGTGACAGGTACACTTTACATGTCAGACAGACATGCATACACACACACACACACACATTGTGTCTGTATATGCTACAGTAGCCTATGTGTTATGTTGAGGGGGATACAGGGCAATAATACTACTAGAGGAACAGAGGGGGTTCATTTTGTGCTATGCTGTACTGTGCTTGACTGGACTGCGCTGTGTTGCGCTGTGTGGATTGTAGTTCCTGTGGATTAGCTGATGCTCTTCCTCTGATGCTGCTGCTATTCGACTGATCTCAGCAGCAGCTGGTCACTACGGCCCAGCCCCAGTCTGGGAACAGCCTCTCTGCAATACACACATACACATACACACACGCACTGAAGTGTACACCCGCGCACTTGATAGTCACGATCTAATATAGCAGGACACACCCTTACCCATAGCTCCAGTTATATGGGTACAGAGACGTTATGCTCATACTGTAGGCTGGATACACTACCACATTGTCTCTCGCTGTGGTGCTGGGAATATGATTCATAGCCATTTTCATCACAATTTGCACATATACATGCACATATTTATCTCGGCTCATTATAAAAATAGTTGGGAGTGAAATTTACCTTTTTTCAAGTAATTCCAAAATGAACATGCCAAGGTAAATGTGAATGAATGAATGTTTTATTTTTGTGTCATGCCAACTGTTGTGGCCCACGTGATGAGTGTGTCCCTCTCTCTCTCCCCCTCTCCCCTTCTTTCTGTTAAGGTATTAGACCTGATCTCCAGTGACAACCTGAACGTACCGTCAGAAGAGGAGGTATACCGGGCCGTGCTGAGCTGGGTCAAACACGACATAGATGGGCGCAGGCAGCACGTACCCTGGGTAAGATTTAGACGTGCAGCTGTGTGGTTAAGTTGGTGAATCCTGGCGCTTACAACGTCAGGATTGTGGGTGTCCGTTCCTGCTGAGGCCACCGTACCAAGATGTATACGCGCACTACTACAAGTCGCTTTGGATAAAAGCGTCTGCCCCCCTACCCCTTCCCCTTCCCACTCTAGCTGATGAAGTGCGTGCGTCTGCCCCTGCTGCGGAGGGATTTCCTCATGAGCAACGTGGACACGGAGCTGCTGGTGCGCCACCACTCTGAGTGCAAGGACCTGCTCATCGAGGCCCTCAAGTACCATCTTATGCCCGAGCAGAGGGGTGTGCTGAGTAACAGCCGCACCCGGCCGCGCCGCTGCGAGGGCGCCAGCCCCGTGCTCTTCGCCGTCGGTCAGTGTGCCCCCGAGGTTACCCACCAGGGTACATACACTCACTCACACACACACACACACACACACAGTGCCTTCAGAAAGTATTCATACCCGTTGACGTGTTCCATATTTTTTGTTACGGAATTCATAATGGATTAAATATATTTTTTCTCACATTGAAAACCTGTTTTTAGAAATTTTGGCAAATCTATTGAAAATGAATACAGAAATATCTAATTTACATAAGTATTCACACCCCTGAGTCAATACATGTTAGAATCACCTTTGGCAGCGATGACAGATGTGAGTCTTTCTGGGTAAGTCTCTAAGAGCTTTGCACACCTGGATTGTACAATATTTGCCCGTTTTATTATTTTTTTATTCTTCAAGCTCTGTCAAGTTGGTTGTTGATCACTGCTAGGCAGCCATTTAAGTCAAAACTAACTAGGCCACTCAGGAGTATTCAATGTCATCTTGGTAAGCAACTCCAGTGTATATTTGTGTGTTTTAGGTTATTGTCCTGCTGGAAGGTGAATTAATCTCCCAGTGTCTGGTGGAAAGCAGATTGAACCAGGCTTTCCTCAAGGGTTTTGATTTTGTTTAGCTTTATTATTTTTTATTTTATCCCAAAAATCTCACTACTGATGATAAGCATTCCCATAACATGTTGCAGCCACCACTATGCCTTAAAGTATAAATAGTGGTACTCAGTGATGTGTTGTGTTGGATTTGCCCCAAACATAACGTTTTGTATTCAGAACATAAAGTTAATTTCTTTGCCACATTTTTTGCAGTTTTACTTTAGTGCTTTATTGCAAACAGGATGCATGTTTTGGAATATTTGTATTCTGTACAGGCTTCCTTCTTTTCTCTCTGTCATGTGTTGTGGAGTAATTACAATGTTTTCCTATCACCGCCATTAAACTGTAACTGTTCTAGTCATCATTTGCCTCATGGTGACATCCCTGAGCAGTTTTCTTCCTCTCTGGCAACTTAGTTATGAAGGGCGCCTGTATCTTTGTAGTGACTGGGTCTATTGATACACCATCCAAAGTGTAATTAATAACTGCTCCATGCTCAAAGGGATATTCAATGTCTGCTTTTTTTTAAATCTACCAATACGTGCCCTTATTTGTGAACCATTGGAAAACCTCCCTGGTCTTTGTGGTTGAATCTGTTTGAAATTCACTGCTCGACTGAGGGACCATACAGATAATTGTATGTGAGGGGTATAGATGTCAAACACTATTATTGCACACAGAGTGAGTCCATGCAACTCATTATGTGACTTGCTAAGCACATTTCTACTCCTGAACTTATTTAGGCTTGCCATAACAAAGGGTTTGAATACTTATTGACTCGACATTTAAGCTCTTCATTTTTTATACATTTCAAAACATGTCTAAAAACATAATTCCACCTTGACATTATGGGGTATTGTGTGTAGATCAGTGACATTATGGGGTATTGTGTGTAGATCAGTAACATTATGGGGTATTGTGTGTAGATCAGTAACATTATGGGGTATTGTGTGTTGATCAGTAACATTATGGGGTATTGTGTGTTAATCAGTAACATTATGGGGTATTGTGTGTTAATCAGTAACATTATGGGGTATTGTATGTTAATCAGTGACATTATGGGGTATTGTGTGTAGATCAGTAACATTATGGGGTATTGTGTGTAGATCAGTGACATTATGGGGTATTGTGTGTAGATCAGTGACATTATGGGGTATTGTGTGTAGATCAGTGACATTATGGGGTATTGTGTGTAGATCAGTAACATTATGGGGTATTGTGTGTAGATCAGTAACATTATGGGGTATTGTGTGTAGATCAGTAACATTATGGGGTATTGTGTGTAGATCAGTGACATTATGGGGTATTGTGTGTAGATCAGTGACATTATGGGGTATTGTGTGTAGATCAGTGACATTATGGGGTATTGTGTGTAGATCAGTGACATTATGGGGTATTGTGTGTAGATCAGTGACATTATGGGGTATTGTGTGTAGATCAGTGACATTATGGGGTATTGTGTGTAGATCAGTGACATTATGGGGTATTGTGTGTAGATCAGTGACATTATGGGGTATTGTGTGTAGATCAGTGACATTATAGACTATTGTGTGTAGATCAGTGACATTATAGACTATTGTGTGTAGATCAGTGACATTATGGACTATTGTGTGTAGATCAGTGACATTATGGGGTGTTGTGTGTAGATCAGTGACATTATGGACTATTGTGTGTAGATCAGTGACACAAAATCTCAATGTAATACATTCAGGCTGTAACACAACAAAATGTAGAAAAAGTCAAGGGGTGTGAATACCTTCTGAAGGCACCATACATACATACTGTAATGTGTATATTATACAAACCCAACAAATACACATTCTTTACTTTCCATTAGGAAACAGGGATCCTGAATTTGGCCCTTGGTTAAAAGCTAACTTTTTCACAGATACATAACATTTTCAAACATTACATTTGAAATAGATTGGATGCAGCAATTATTCGAAAGAAGTTTGGCGCTTACCATGTCTAGAAATATTTGTGTATTTTTTTTAGGGCATTGCACCTGTAAAAAGTAAAATGTTGGCCACTGTGTTTTAATACCCATATATCTATAGATACTTTTGGTCATGTAGTGTATGTGGACACCTGCTCGTCAAACATCGCATGCAACAGAGGACAGACGCGGCTACGCTCTTCAGCACTCGGCGGTCCTGTTCTGTGAGCTTGTGTGGCCTACCACTTCGCGGCTGAGCCGTTGTTGCTTCTAGACATTTCCCCTTAACAATAACAGCACTTACAGTTTACCGGTCAGCTCTAGCACGGCAGAAATTTGACAAACTGACTTGTTGGAAAGGTGGCATCCTATGACGGTGCCACGTTAAAAGTCACTGAGCTCTTCAGTAAGGCCATTCTACTGCCAATGTTTGTCTATGGAGATTGCATGGCTGTTTGCTCGATTTTATACACCTGTCCGCAACGGGTGTGGCTGAAATAGCCGAATCCATTAATTTGAAGGGGTGTCCACATACTTTTTTATATATAGTGTATTTAAATGACCGCTTCAGATATTTAGGTGACGTTGTTTTTGTCTGTGTTTTGCCCAGGTGGCGGCAGTCTGTTTGCTATCCACGGTGACTGCGAGGCCTACGACACGCGGACTGACCGCTGGCACATGGTGGCATCCATGTCCACTCGGCGGGCACGGGTGGGCGTGGCGGCCATTGGCAACAAGTTGTACGCTGTGGGAGGGTAATAAATGACCTCATCAGACCATTCTTTTACCTATAGATCGTTTGGATTCGGGTATCATCGAAGCCATAACTAATTTCATGCTAGCTAGCACGACATTAGTTATGGCTTCGATATGGAACCATCCGATATGGCTTCGATATGGAGCCATTCGATATGGAACCATCCTCAACACTGGAAGAGTACACTAGTGTTAATTATGCTAGATAGCTCGGTTAAGTTTACGTTAACACTTTACATGACACCCCGTGTCATAACACGTTATGCCACGGTCATAATCATGTCATAACATCTGACATAACTTGTCATAACCTGTCATATGGTCATAACACTTGTGACATATATTGTGTTATTTTATGGCTGATTATGACACCTACATAAGTGTCAAAACCCACATTTTTTTCAAATTCGTTTTTTCCTGCCAAGAAGTTTGTTTTCATTTATAAGTTTGTCTCTTAAATCCTTTGTTTTTGTTGTATTGAATTCTTTACGGTCATGTTTTTTTCATCGTATTTTAAATAACTTGTAGAAAATACACTTTATGACACTGTCAGGAAGCATTATGACCATCATAATCATATAAGCCAGATAGGCCTATCACGTACATGCCCTTGTCAGTCATCAGTCAAAAATACTGAAATCTGCTTGTGCATTCATCCCAGTTATCAGCAACAGAGCATTGGGGTAGGTGATTGTCTGACATCAATGTGTGTGCAATCACAATGATAATTTAACATGGTCAATTAACTTTTTTAAATATATAGCATACGTTGTGTCAACAGTATTTTTATGGTGTAATGGAATGTTTTGCCTTGTGTGTTAGGGTTTGTGGGCTTTGACACTTCTGTAGGTGTCATAACCAGCCATAAAATAACACAATATATGTCACAACAGGTCTACATATGTGTCATGACAGTGTTGTGACCATATTATAACAGTTCAAGTTGGTTGTTGAACATTGCTAGGCAGCCATTTTAAGTCAAAACTGTAACTAGGCCACTCCGAAGCATTCAATGTCATCTTGGTAAGCAACTCCAGTGTATATTTAGGTGTTTTAGGTTATTGTCCTGCTGGAAGGTGAATTAATCTTCCAGTGTCTGGTGGAAAGCAGATTGAACCAGGCTTTCCTCAAGGATTTTGCCTTTTCTTAGCTTTATTCTTTTTCTTTTTATCCCAAAAATCTCAGTACTGATGATAAGCATTCCCATAACATGATGCAGCCACCACTATGCCTTAAAGTATAGATAATGGTACTCAGTGATGTGTTAGATTTGCCCCAAATATAACATAACGCTTTGTATTCAGGACATAAAGTAAAAAATTTTGCCACATTTTTTGCAGTTTTACTTTAGTGCCTTATTGCAAACACGATGCATGTTTTGGAGTATATGTATGTCAGCTGTTATGACATGGTTATGACCGTGTCGTAACATTTTATGACGGTGGGTGTTAAGTAAAGCGTTATCAAGTTTACAATCTGTCTGAAAGAGAAACTAGGATTAGGGGAGATACAGTATATTGTAATCCAATTTCTCATTCAACCAAACACATTGAATTATTGGCATTGGGTATAATAAGATAAACAGTTAACTGGTAGGAGGAAACTGTTGGAAGACTAATATTAGCGGTCCCCTCAAGTGTAATTATGAAAATTCCGACTTTTGAAGCAAAGGCACGTCTTCTCTACCCGAGAGGGAAACAAAACAGATGCCTTTGTAAATCAAGAGAAAGATAGAACAAAATAGTATCTGATGCACTACTCTCATTGTCTGCAATGTCAATGTTTTATCCAGGTGCTACTGATGGAAATGAGCTAGATGAGAAACTCCTGCACATCTACCCTGTCAAAATAGATAAACATAATAAATTAATTTAAAAAAAAAAATGTTTTAAGAAGGTTTCCTGAATTGAACTGTTAACACAGTACAGTTGTGAAGACTTGCTTAACAAAGAAAGCCTGCTTTTGAGATGAGATTAAAGGAAGAAACCTAAAGCGTAACTAGGTCCCTTATTCACAAAGGGTCTCAGACCAGGAGTGCTGAACTAGGATCAGCCCCCCCCCATCTTATTCTATATGATGAAAAAGCCAAACTGATCCTTGATCAGCACTTCTATTCTGATACCCTTTGTGAATATGTGCCCAGACCCTAGCGACAGAGCCCATCCTCTTATGGTTAGGCCAATCATAAGAGGATGGGCAACTTTGATGGGGGTGGGGCCACCAAAAAACAGAACTCATCATGAGGGGCCACAGTGGCTCGTGGGTCTGTGTATCACATCCATATACCCTCCCCCCACCTTGCGAGCAAAACATTTTAGTGGCCCATCGTGTGACAGTGAAGAGAAAGCTATTTAGCAATTTCATAACTAATTTCATGCAATTCTACTCAATTTGCAAGGGGGTGGAGAGAAAAATGTGCAGTTTTACAGCTAATTTCCTGCAATTCTACACATTTTGCCATATGGTGGAGCAAATGTTAGCGGTTTTTAATATGATGACTGATGATCAATGGGCCCCATCCTGGTCGGTTATTCGACCATGCTTACTAGAAGTTTAGATAGCTAGACTAACTCTAAAACATGTTTAGCTGACATGGGCTAATTGAGTGACTGCTGATGCACAGCCAATTTTCACAGACAGTATTCTATCATTCTAACTCTCAACAGTAAGTTGAGAGTCTGACTGATCCGCGGGCCACCAGTGGCCCACACCTGGCTTCGATACCCTTCTCTTTCTGATATACTCTGGTCTCCCTCAGGTATGACGGCACCTCAGATTTGGCCACCGTGGAGTCCTACGACCCTGTCACCAACTCCTGGCAGCCTGAGGTTTCAATGGGGACGCGGCGGAGCTGTTTGGGCGTGGCAGTGTTGCACGGCCTCCTGTACGCCGCCGGTGGTTACGACGGAGCTTCCTGTCTCAACAGGTACATAAAGAAATATATAGATAATTATAAGCCATGTGTTCAAAATGCTGGACTACTTTTGAGCTTTGTCACAACAGATTTTGACTGTCACGGATGCAAATACTGAGATGACATTTGTATATAATGAATGCCCCCCTCCACCCCAACAGTGCAGAGCGGTACGACCCTCTCACCAGTACCTGGACCTCCATCTCTGCCATGAGCACCCGAAGGAGATACGTCCGTGTGGCCACTCTAGGTGAGCAAGTGTTGTCCACCTCTTGTGTGATTATGTAATCTATTGAGAAAGGATATACTTACTGTATGTTAGCCTAGAGCAAGGATGGGCAACTGGTGTGCCGTCCTGCTTTTGTAGGGCCGCTGATAATTGTTTGGGGGGGAACTCAGTCGGGGTCTCAATTTACTGTTGACAGTTAGAATAATCAAATCAAAATCAAATCAAACTTTATTTGCCATATGCGCCGAATACAACAAGTGTAGACTTTACCGTGAAATGCTTACTTGCAAGCCCTTAACCCACAGTGCAGTTCAAAAAGAAGAAAATATTTACCAAGTAGGCTAAAATAAGTGTGCAGGGGTACAGGCTAGTTGAAGTAATCTGTACATGTAGGTGCGGGCGAAGTGACTATGCATAGGTAACAAACAAACAGCGAGTAGCAGCAGTGTACAAGAGGGGGGGGTCAATGTAAATTGTCCGGTGGCGATTTTTATTAATTGTTCAGCAGTCTAATGGCTTGGTGGTAGAAGCTGTTGAGGAGCCTTTTGGTCCTAGACTTGGCGCTCCGTTACTGCTTGCCGTGCAGTAGCAGAGAAAAGTCTATAACTTGGGTGACTGGAGTCTCTGACAATGTTATGTGCTTTCCTCTGACACCGCCTATTATATAGGTCCTGGATGGCAGGAAGCTTAGCCCCAGTGATGTACTGGGCCGTTCGCACTACCCTCTGTAGCGCCTTACGGTAAGTTGCCATACCAGGCAGTGATGCAACCGGTCAGGATGCTCTCGTTGGTGCAGCTGTAGAACCTTTTGAGGATCTGGGGGCCCATGCCAAATCTTTTCAGTCTCGTGAGGGGGAAAAGGTATTGTCTTGCCCTCTTCACAACTGTCTTGGTATGTTTGAACCATGAACTTGAACCTCTCGACCCGCTCCACTACAGCCCCGTCAATGTTAATGGGGGCCTGTTCGGCGCGCCTTCTCCTGTAGTCCACGATCAGCTCCTTTGTCTTGCTCACATTGAGGGAGAGGTTGTTGTCCTGGCACCACACTGCCAGTTCTCTGACCTCCTCCCTATAAGCAGTCTCATCGTTGTCGGTGATCAGGTCTACCACTGTTGTCGTCAGCAAACCTAATGATTGTGTTGGAGTGGTGTTTGGCCACGCAGTCGTGGGTAAACAGGGAATACAGGAGGGGACTAAGTACACACCCCTGAGGGGCCCCAGTGTTAAGGATCAGCGTGGCAGACGTATTGTTGCCTACTCTTACCACCTGGGGGCGGCCCGTCAGGAAATCCAGATCCAGTTGCAGAGGGAGGTGTTTAGTCCCAGAGTCCTTAGCTTAGTGATGAGCTTTGAGGGCACTATGGTGAACGCTGAGCTGTAGTCGATGAACAGCATTCTCACATCAGTGTTCCATTTGTCCAGGTGGGAAAGGGCAGTGTGGCGTGCGATTGAGATTGCATCATCTGTTGGGGTGGTATGCGAATTGGAGTGGGTCTAGGGTGTCCGGGAGGATGCTGTTGATGTGAGCCATGACCAGCCTTTCAAAGCACTTCATGGCTACCGAAGTGAGTGCCACGGGGCGGTAATCATTTAGGTAGGTTACCTTGGCACAGGGACTATGGTGGTCTACTTGAAACGTAGGTATTACAGACTCGGTAAGGGAGAGGTTGAAATTGTCAGTGAAGACACTTGACAGTTGGTCCGCGCATGCTTTTAGTACACGTCCTGGTAATCCGTCTGGCCCAGCGGCTTTGTGAATGTTGACCTGTTTAACCTTTCTGGCTCAGACGTTCCGCTAGCAACCCACCTCGACAACATCCGGTGAAATTGCAGAGCGCCAAAATACAGAAATAGTCATAATAAGCAATCATAAAAAATACAAGTGTTATGCTTAAAGATTAACTTCTTGTTAATCCAGCCGCTTTGTCAGATTTCAAAAAGGCTTTACGGCGAAAGCATACCATGCGATTATCTGAGGACAGCGCCCTGCTTACAAAAGCATACAAACATTTTACAACCAAGTAAAGGAATTACAAAAGTCAGAAATTAAAAATGTAAATTAATCACTTACCTTTGAAGATCTTCATATGGTTGCAGTCACAAGAGTCCCAGCTACACAATAAATGTTTGTTTTGTTCGATAAAGTCCCTCTTTATATCCCAAAACTCTGTTTTGTTGGCACGTTTTGTTCAGTAATCCACTGGCTCAAAGGCGGTCAAAACATGCAGACGAATACATCCTAATAGTACCGGTAAAGTTTGTCGAAACATGTCAAATTATGTTTATAATTAATCATCAGGTTGTCAATTGTCTAAATAATCAATAATATTTAAACTGGACACTAGCGTATTCAATAGAAAGGAAAAACAACGAAGGGCGCGCACTCGGTCACGCGCACAAACCAGCTCTGCATTCTTCCTCAGTCCACTGGCAGAAAGGTCTCATTCTTTCATAAAAGGCATTTAGCTTGTCTGCTAGGCTCGCTTCACTGGGCAGCTCGCGTCTGGGTTTCTCTTTGTAGTCCGTAATAGTTTTCAAGCCCTGCCACATCCGACGAGCGTCAGAGCCGGTGTAGTAGGATTCAATCTTAATCGTGTATTGATGCTTTGCTTGTTTGTCTGAGGGCATAGCGGGATTTCTTATAAGCGTCCGGATTAGTCTCCCGCTCTTTGAAAGCGGCAGCTCTAGCCTTTAGCTCGATGCGGATGTTGCCTGTAATCCATGGCTTCTGGTTGGGATATGTACGTACAGTCACTGTGGGGACGACGTCATCGATGCACTTATTGATGAAGCCAATGACTGAGTTGGTGTATTCCTCAATGCCATTGGCTGAATCCTGGAACATATTCCAGTCTGTGCTAGCAAAACAGTCCTGTAGAGTAGCAGCTGCGTCATCTGACCACTTCCATATTGAGCGAGTCACTGGTATTTCCTGCTTTAGTTTTTGCTTGTAAGCAGGAATCAGGAGGATAGAATTGTGGCCAGATTTGCCAAATGGAGGGCGGGGGAGAGCTTTGTATGCATCTCTGTGTGTGGAGTAAAGGTGGTCTAGGATTTATTTTTTTCTTGTTGCACATGTGACATGCTGGTAAAAATTCTGGGTGAGCATTTTCTTTTTTGCTTATAGCCTTATAGAGTTGTTTGAGAGCGGTCTTAGTGATAGCTTCGCTTTGTGGTGGTAAACAGACGGCTACGAATAATACAGATGAGAACTCTCTTGGTAGATAGTGTGGTCGACAACTTATCATCATGTTCTCTACCTCAGGCGAGCAATACCTTGAGACTTCTTTAATATTAGACATCAATGGAATATACATGGTGCAATTTTAAAATGTGCTTGTGCATCAGCAGCTCTTGTGTTATGTCAATAACTGACAGTCATTCAATTAGCCCATTTCGGCTAACATTTTTAGCTAGCTATCTAAACTTTCTGCTAAACTTGTAGTAATCATGGTCGAATTACTGACCGAGTGCCCCCCCATTGATCAAATTATGTCATGTTAAAAACTGCAAACATTTGTCTCCGCCCCATGGCAAAATGAGTCGAATTGAAGGAAATTATGTCTTAAACTTCTCTTTGCTGTCTAGATGCGACCGCTAAAATGTTTTGCGCACGAGGTGGGGAGGTCCCCCCAACTAAATTTCGCTTAGGGGCCCCAAAAGGCTAGGGCCGGGTCTGACTGCATGTGTGGGTATGGATGTGGGTACACAGACCCACGAGCCACTGCGGCCCCTCATGATGAGTTCCAATTTTTTGTGGCCCCCACCCCCATCAAATATGCCCATCCCTGGTCTACTACTCGCTTCCTAGTAAATATGGGCCACATCAAACATATTTTATTTTTGCGACCTGATATGTAGAGTTTTGAGCTTATTGTCACAGCATTCTCTCACTCTTTTGCGCTCTTTTTCGCTCCCTCCCTTTTTCATTCTCTCCCCCATCTCTCTCTCTCTCTCTAGATGGCAGTCTGTATGCAGTAGGAGGATATGACAGCTCCTCACACCTAGCAACAGTGGAAAAATATGAACCACAGGTAATAAACAAACAAACAGACAGATCTCTATCAATATGCACATTAAGACATAGGGCCAGTTTCCTGGACCCAGATTAAGCCTATAGAAGAATCTCAGTAGCCTGGTGGAACGAATTTGATTGCTGCGTTCACCATTCTGTTAAATAGAATGGTGAACATAGTGATCAGGCTTGTTCCACCAGGCTATATTTAAAGTCCATGAGTAGGCTTAATCTGGTTAAAATCAGACCATGAAGCTGAACTTCTGCCCAGATCAAAAAGGAGAAGCTAAGTTTTGAGTTCAACCTCAACCAGCACCGATAAGTTGCTCAAAACTGACCATCAACCCTCTGATTGGTCGGAACAGAGTAACGCGTGGACAGCCATCGCCAACATGCTGAGTCGACGCAGCAGTGCCGGGGTGGCCGTGCTGGAGGGCATGCTCTATGTCGCCGGGGGCAACGATGGCACCAGCTGCCTAAACTCGGTGGAGCGATTCAATCCCAAGACCAACGCCTGGGAGGGCGTGGCGCCCATGAACATCCGCAGGTGGGCACCGCCAGCCGCGCCACAATTACTACCAACCACCTGTAGCTATAACTGCATAGTCAATGCATGCATAGAGCCTTCTCGCTCCTCATAAATGGCTGGTGTCAGGTTTTCATTCCTTCAGTCCAGCCCTTACTCAGCAAATTATCTGAGTTTCTGGAGGAACCGGCATACACAATGGGCCTCAGAGACCAGGATTTGAAGATTCAAATTAAATTAGTTTCTCACTCACACACAAACATACACACATCCACAATGGGAGATTTGAGCAGGGAACCTGACAACAGTGGACACTCCCGGCCCTATAAATAAACCATTGCTGTAATCAGTAGTATGGCTCATATTTATCTAGAGCCTGATCTGGTCTCAGCAGAGTCATATTCAATAGGAACCAAATGGAAGCAAAGGAGGGACCTACCTTAGTTTGTACAGAAGAAACACCTTTTTTTGCTTTCCGTTACAAAACATTTTGTCGTGTTGTGCACTAATGAATATGCCCCAGTCCTCCATTTAAACTGCAGTGAGCTCAGTCTTTAGCAACAGGCTAGTCAGGGAAGTCATTCTGGTTTTATTTTCTGCCTAGTAGTTAATTGATCAGTTAATGTTAATGAATGGCCACCAACTGGGTTAAAATACTATTTGAGTTAATTTGAAACACTGTGCTTGATTGAGCTTGCCTGTTGCAATGGAACCAATAGGGGAAAAAGCGGGTGGCCATCCTATCACCTCTGACCACAGAACAATTCTACATGTTGGATCACTGTTTGTCGACACCCAGCAAGTGATCGCTATCACACCTGCTGCTTTTAGCCCTTAGTCTTTGTGGTGCGCCTGAGCTATTACTGAGTCTGCACGTTGTCCTGTCCTCCCGCAGGAGTACCCACGACCTGGTGGCTATGGACGGCTGGCTGTACGCGGTGGGCGGCAACGACGGCAGCTCCAGCCTCAACTCCATTGAGAAGTACAACCCGCGCAGCAACAAGTGGGTGGCGGCCTCCTGCATGTTCACGCGGCGCAGCAGTGTGGGGGTGGCCGTCCTAGAGCTGCTCAACTTCCCGCCGCCTTCGTCGCCCACGCTCTCTGTGTCTTCCACCAGCCTTTGACACGGGGCTAAGCTCTGGCTGACCTCAGCCTCAACCTCGGCCTCGGTTGCCACTGCACAGCCAGGCCCCAGCAAGAGACGCAACTGCTCTGTGTGAAGAGGAGGGAGTGAGAGGATGCATATACTTGAATCAGGTAGCGAGAGGGAGAGTGGAGAAAATGGCTTGAGTGGGAGGGGTACAGTTTGAGGGAGAGTGGAGAGAAGGGCTTGAGAGACTGGAAGGGGTACAGTTAGAGGTGATGGGAAGAGCGAGTGAGAGGAAGAGTGAAAGATGGAGAGAGAAACGCATAGAGGGTGCTGCTGGATTTGGTCTCTTTCCCTGAAGTCTCACTTTATTACCGTAAAGATACCAGCTTCTAGTCTATTGAAGAATACAGGAGAGTTTTCCTCAGATAAAGAGGTTGGAAAAAAACACCATTTGCAATCCAGCGCTTGAAATACCGTCTCTGAACCGAGACACATACACATATATATGTGTATATATATATATATATATGTATATGTATATGTATGTATGTATGATTTTAACTTAGGAATGTAGCTATCGACTGGTTCTGCCATGCATGTTTACTGACATTGTGTCCTGGCAGGCAGGGATAAAAATGAGTAGTGCAGCTGTATGTGTCACACTAGGTGGCATTAACGGGCAATGTTGTTTACCGTCCTACCCTACGGACGAGCCTTGTGTAATAGAGTGATGTTGCCCCTAGACATTTTCCAGCATTTCCCCCTTAAATGGTTAAGGTTAGTATTGAGGAGGGGAAGCTGATCCTAGATCTGTACCTAAGGAAAACTTCAACCAACCAGCTGGAGAAGAAGAAAAAAAGAATGTAGCTATTGATTCGAGATCTATCATTACTCGAAACTGTAAATTAGTTTATTTCCTTTAAAAAATATATAAGAACAGATAATATGATGTTGAATTATTTATTAAATGTAAAAAAAAAAATATATATATATATATATATATATATATATAGCTAATATATTCCGACAATTTCAAAGATGCTTTGTGAAAAGCAAATGGACCACTGCTACGACTCGAGTGCCGTATTATTTTTATTTTGTTGTGTTAACGTTGTGCGTATCATTGATGGAAGTGTGTCAGAGAGGATGTTAAAAGTGGGAAGTTGTTCAGTTTGAGCGTTGAGTATATCAGAGTGAAGGATTGATAAGGATTTCTTAAACTGATGAAGATATCAGGGCCCGTATTCATAAAGTGTCTCAGGGTAGGAATGCCGATCTAGGTTCCCCCTTATTCATAATGATTTAAAAGGCAAAACTGATCCTAGATCAGCATTCCTACTCTGAGACACTTTTGGAAGACGGGCAGAGGTCAACTGAAATATCTGTATTATTTGTAAAGGACAACAGTTAAAAGAAAGAGGTTTATTTTGTTCATGCAGTGTTTATTCTTTTGTTGGTTCGTACCTTGACTGAAAATGTTAAATATTTTTCAAAAGTAGCCTTGTCACTGCCACATGTAACCGATGTCATTAGTAGTTATGGCAACTGATGTCCAATACTGTTGTATGGAAGGCTATGGTATGCAAGCTTGCTTGTCCGCTAAGCTAATTAGAAGACCCCAATCCATTGTATAGATCATTATCATTCATAAACACATAGTGGTATCACGATTATGACAGCTTTGAAATGGCTAAAGAGCAGAAGGTTCAAGTAATGTGTAGGCAAATTAACACAACACTAATCTTAATACTTCACACTAGCTGCGGTAATGTCAATGTGGAAACATTTATGGTGCTGTCATTTTGTGTTACTTACTTATCGTTTTGTACATTCCCTCATAATACCTCTTCCTGTATTGTTGGAAAGGATCCAAACTTACCACAGCAATGTTTACGTAGTAAACGTGTGACGACATGTAGTATAACTCTAAGCTCTAACGATACTCTGGAACACGTCTATCAGATAATACCATTCTTTGGAAGTTCCACAAAATGGCACACATCAAAGCGAAGGCTGATTGGTTAAGGAAATGAAGCTGTTTCTACATACTCAATACTGAAACTTTACCTGAGGTTAAAGAGCTGTGTCAGCCAAAGGTACAATAGACCACAACAGGTCCTAATTTTAGTTTTTGACTCGTCACGGTTAACTAGGTTCAATAAATAGGCTATGTAGCGCAGTGTGATCAAATGTAAAACTTCTGAGAAGTTATTTATTTTCCTTTTTTCAAAGGATTTTGTTGATCTGGTTTTGTTTTTACCGAAAACCCCCCCCATTAACGGTTAGTTCTTGCAGGTTATTATCTCCAGTAATGGTGAAGTGTTTTGTCCCCAAATCGCAAAAGTGGTTGCAGTGATGTCTTCTGTGACGTCATGGTCAGGTTGTATACAGATTGTTTTAAGAGGTCTTTTTAGCGACCAGAAAAATACTTATTTAGCTGGTTGTAATCTGGTATCTTACCAGGCGTCTCTACAACCAGAAAACCTATTTACAACCAGAAAATGACGTCATTAAAACGTTCCATGACAAATTTTACACGGTGGGTTCGTGTGAGTTCATAATATACCATGAGTGAAATCTCCACACAAGAACTTGGCCTCCATTTCGTTGAATCAAATGTAAATAAGGAATTACCCAAAATCTCGGATTGAATGCATTGTCAATGTGACTGTAGCTTTTTTAGTTAACACATTATTGTTCAATGTGACGTGCATAGTTTGTTTATAATATGTTATATTTATCGAGAAAATGTATGGAGAAACGTTGCACTATTGTGAAATGGAGCAATACACTGTATAGAAAATAAAGATGCTTTCAGGTGTGAGGACCCAGGTTGTTTATGGAGTGTATTTTGAACATAGCATCTTGTGAGAAATTGTTTGAAATATGTATTTTCAACGTCTTTCCCCCCAAAAAGACTACTTTTCAATGTCTTTTCAACATTTTGTGTTCATAGGATAAGTTCAGTTGAAGGTTGCATTGCTAACAGCGTTTGTGTGTGTGTTTGTGTGTGTTGCTATGCCCACTACGGTATCGTTTAGTATCGTCCCAGCATGCTCTCCTTTCACACTGATCTGAGTGGACAGCTGAGCACTCTCACTTTACTCCTCATGACCTCAGTCACATAGTATGCACACCTGTGGCTGCTTTTGCGTGTGCACACAGAGTACACTCACACAAACCTCTAAACACACACACACACTCTCTCAACATCTACTCAATACACTAACACAGACATTGCAGTGAGTATTAATGATAAAACTTACTGTTAGCCATTAGAAAGAACTGGTACACTGCAATGTGTCAGAATTCTGTTGTTAATGAGGTTTCTGCTGTAAAGAGTCAAATGGAAGCCTATTCATGTCTCTTGGGGGCATATAAAGTGGACAGTTTTAAAGGGTTAAATGATGTGTCTGCAGTCTGCACAAGTCAATTGCCCTCTGTCCCCTGTGGTCCTGTGGGTGTTAATGAGTTTACAGCCTGGCGCACACTCGCAGGCACCGCTATGTAGCCAGTCACACAGTGGAGTAGAGACCGAGACCGTACCCTACCCACCTTTTACCCAGCCCCCTGTCACTGTCACCCACATTCAAATTTCAATCAATCAAATGTATTTATAAAGCCCTTTTTACATCAGCAGATGTCACAAAGCACTATAGAGAAACCCAGCCTAAAACCCCAAACAATACAGATGTAGATGTACGGTGGCTAGGAAAAACTCCCTAGAAAGGCAGGAACCTACAAAGAAACCTAGAGAGGAAAGGCCAGATCGTTCTTCAAGATATTAAAACGTTCATAGATGACCAGCAGGGTCAAATAATAATCAGTGGTTGTAGAGTGTGCAACAGGTCAGTACCACAGGAGTAAATGTCAGTTGGCATTTCATTGACGAGCATTTAGGGGTCGAGACAGCAGGTGTGGTAAAGAGAGTCGAAAAACCGCAGGTCCGGGACAAGGTAGCACGTTCCGTGAACAGGTCAGGGTTCCCTAGCCACAGGCAGAACAGTTGAAACTGGAGCAGCAGCACAACCGGCACACAGTCTATTGCAGCATAGAGACTGAGACGGGTGGGTCAGGGTACACTGTGGCCCCGTCCGACGATACCCCAGGACAGGGCCAACCAGGCAAGATATAACCCCAACCACTTTGCCAAAGCACAGCCCCCACACCACTAGAGGGATATCAACAGACTACCAACTTACTACCCTGAGACAAGGCTAAGTATAGCCCACAAAGATCTCCTCCACAGAAACAAGCCAGAGGGGGCGCAAAACCGGACAGGAAGATCACGTCTGTGACTCAAACCACTCAAGTGACGCACCCCTCCTAGGGACGGCATGGAAGAGCACTAGTAAGCCAGTTACTCAGCCCCCGTAATAGGGTCAGAGGCAGAGAATCCCAGTGGAGCTGGCCAGGCAGAGACGGCAAGGGCGGTTCATCGCTCCAGTGCCTTGCCGGTCATAGGACCTACTGAAGAGATGAGTCTTCAGTAATGACTTAAAGGATGAGACCGAGTTTGCGTCTCTCACATGGATAGGCAGACCATTCCATTAAAATGTAGCTCTGTTGGAGAAGGCCCTGCCTTCAGCTGTTTGCTTAGAAATTCTAGGGACAGTAAGGAGGCCTGCATCTTGAGACCATAGCGTACGTGTAGGTATGTACGGCAGAACCAAATCGGAAAGATCGGTAGGAGAAAGCCCATATAATGCTTTGTAGGTTAGCAGTAAAACCTTGAAATCAGCCCTAGCCTTAATATGAAGCCAATGTAGAGAGGCTAGCACTGGAGAAATATGATAAAATGTTGGGATTCTAGTCTGGATTCTAGCAGCCGTGTTTAGCACTAACTGAAGTTTATTTAGTACTTTATCCAGATAGCTAGAGACTAGAGCATGACAGTAGTCTAATCTAGAAGTGACAAAAGCATGGATTAGTTTTTCTGCATCATTTTTAGATAAAAAGTTAAAGATTTTTTGCAATGTTATGAAGATGGAAAAAAGCTGTCCTTGAAATATTCTTGTTCGTCAAAAGAGAGATCAGGGTCCAGAGTAACGCCGAGGTCCTTCACCGTTTTATTTGAGACGACTGTCAACTATCAAGATTAATTGTCAGATCCAGCAGCAGATCTCTTTGTTTCTTGGGACCTAGAACTAGCATCTCTGTTTTGGCCGACTTTAAAAGTAAAACATTTGCCGTCATCCACTTCCGTATGTCTGAAACACAGGCTTCCAGGGTAGCCAATTTTGGGGGTTCATCGAAATGTACAGCTGTGTGTCGTCCGCATAGCAGTGAAAGTTGACATTGTGTTTCGAAATGACATCGCCAAGAGGTAGAATATATAGTGAAAACAAAAGTGTTCCTAAAACAACCTTGAGGAACACCGAAACGTACAATTGATTTAGAGGACAAACCATCCACAGAGACTAAATGATATCTTTCTAACAGATCTAAAACAGGCAAGAACTTGTCTGTGTAGACCAATTAGAGTTTCTAATCTCTCCAAAAGAATGTGGTGATTGCTTTGGGTCAAAAGCAGAACTAAGGTCTAGGAGCACGAGCACCGATGCAGAGCCTTGGTCTGACGCCATTAAAACAGCATTTACCACCTTCATGAGTGCAGTCTCAGTGCTATGATGACTGAAGTAAATATTGGTTATTTGATGTTCTCTGAAAAAGATGTGGCAGCCTGACTAGGTTTATGAGGATTAAACCGCTTGAAACAAAATAATGTAAAGTCATTGTGAAATTGCTTGTTGGTTATTTGATACACTACATGATACACTACACTACATAACCAAAAGTATGTGCTCGACGAACATCTCATTCCAAAATCATGGGCATTGATATGGAGTTGGTCCCCCCTTTGCTGCAGGATTTCCAGTATATGTTGGAGCATTGCTGCGGGGATTTGCTTCCATTCAGCCACAAGTATTAGTGAGGCTGGGCACTGATGCTGGGTGATAAGGCCTGGCTTGCAGTCGGCGTTCTAATTCATCTCAAAGGTGTTCGATGGGGTTGAGGTCAGGGCTCTGTGCAGGTCAGTCAAGTTCTTCCACACTGATCGACAAACCATTTCTGTATGGACCTCACTTTGTTCATGGGGGCATTGTCATGCTGAAACAGGAAAGGGCCTTCCCAAACTGTTGCCACAAAGTCGGAAGCACAGAATCATCTAGAATGTCATTGTATGCAGAAGCGTTAAGATTTCCCTTCCCTGGAACTAAGGGGCCTAGCCCGAACCATGAAAAATAGTGCCAAACCCAGACTCGTCCGTCGGATGCCGGATGTTGTGATTCATCACAAGCTTTATACCACTCCAGCTGAAGCTTGGCATTGCGCATGGTGATCTTAGGCTTGTGTCCGTCCGGCTGTTCAGGCCATGGAAACCCATTTCATGAAGCTCCCAACGAACAGTTCTTGTGCTGACGTTGCTTCCAGAGGCAGTTTGGAACTGTAGTGAGTGTTGCAACCGAGGACAGACGATTTTTACACGCTACGCACTTCAGCACTCGGCGGTCCAATTTTGTGAGCTTGTGTGGCCTACCACTTCGTGGCTGAGCCATTGTTGCGCTAAGACATTTTCACTTCACAATAACAGCACTTACAGTTGACCGGTGCAGCCGTAGCGGGACAGACATTTGACGAACTGACCTGTTGGAAAGGTGGCATCCTATGACGGTGCCACGTTGAAAGTCACTGAGCTCTTCAGTAAGGCCATTCTACTGCCAATGTTTGTCTATGCAGATGGCTGTGTGCTCAATTTTATACACCTGTCAGCAACGTGTGGCTGAAATAGCCGAATCCACTCATTTGAAGGGGTGTCCACATACTTTTGTATATAGTGTATGTTGAATAAGTATAGAGTCATCAATCTCTGAAAAACGATGTGGGAACATGACTGTGTGATCTCGCTATCCGTAGCTGATGTAAGACCTTAAAACAGGTTAACATTCACAAGGCCGCAGGGCCAGACAGATTACCAGGACGCGTACTCAGAGCATGCGCTGACCAGCTGGCAATTGTCTTCACTGGCCGTGTGGTGCCAAGACAACAACCTCTCCCTCAACGTGATCAAGACCAAGGAGATCATTGTGGACTACCTGCTCCCCATTCTCATCGACGGGGAGCAGGTTGAGAGCTTCAAGTTCCTTGGTGTCCTCATCACTAACAAACTAACAAATCCCATGGAAACTTGACAGAGACCGAAATGACGGCTGAGAGAACTTTCCCAAACTGTTAGTAATGTGCAGTTTGTGAAAGATTCGTTCTTTTTTAACAGTTTGCGAATTGTGCCTATCACCCTCACGGCAGTCATTTAAGCTATGCATTCTGCCAAGAGTCGTTCACAATCTAGTCCGGTTGCGGCCACAACTAGACCTTGTTTCAAATGTATCAAGAAACAATTGTATTTCTATGCCTAGCAATCAACAAATGTACATTGTTTAAAGCAAACGTTTACATGTCTCAGTCACAAATGACAGCTCCAATAAGACCCCTATTGTGAATGAGATGTGAACAAGAGATTTGTAGAATCATGACTCTTTCAAGTTTAAGTTAGTCATTCGCCGGTGTAGGGTCCTGCATACTCTGGGCATTACTGACTTAAATGAACAAAATGAGTCGAATGATTCTTTCTTTTGACTGAACGAGTCGAAATGATCTGAGTCAGTAAAAAGAGTCAGTAAAACTTCCCATCCATCACCACAAACTGTTTATTTTCCCAAGTAGCCGCTTCCGCTACTTTCTTCAAGGATAGGCATGTGTGACTGGAGCCTTGAGTGTAGGTAAGTCACCATTTTGTGTGCAGTTGCAGACGAGCACACAAATACATTTTTCCATGACACCATATGATAGACTTATCTTTCACACATACACACTGCACAGTCAAGACATCACTTCTGATTATGCTATATACCCGCCAGGTTGGTGGCATCTTACTTGGGGAGGAAAGGGGAAAAGGGGATACCTAGTCAGTTATCCAACAATGTATTCTGAATCAGAGAGGTGCGTGGGGCTGCCTTAATCGACTTCTGCAACTTTGGCGCCTGGGGAACAGTGGGTTAACTGCCTTGCTCGGGCAGAATGACAGATCTTTACCTTGTCAGCTCGGGGATTCGATCCAGCAACCTTCCGGTTACTGCCCAACGCTCTAACCACTAGATGGGCCCATGGTAATGGTTGGAGCGGAATTAGTAGAATAGTATCAAATACATCAAACACATGGTTTCCATATGTTTGATGCCATTCCATTTGCTCTGTTCCAGCCATTATTATGAGCCGTCCTCCCCTCAGCAGCCTCCTGTGACACCAACTCCCCTTTATCTTGTCTGCTCCAGGGGTTGTAATGTCTGGCAACACTTTTACAACCCACACTATCAGTGTTACAACTTCTCTGTGACATACACTATATATACAAAAGTATGTGGACACCCCTTCAATTTAGTGGATTTGGCTATTTCAGCCACACCCGTTGCTGACAGGTGTATAAAATTGAGCACACAGCCATGTTATCTCCATAGACAAAGATTGGCAGTGGAATGGCCTTACTGAAGAGCTCAGTGACTTTCAAAATGGCACCGTCATAGGATGCCACCTTTCCAACAAGTCAGTTCCTCAAATTTCGACCCTGCTTCGAACCCAGCTGCCTCAGTTAACTGTTATTGTGAAGTGGAAACGTCTAGGAGCAACAAGGGCTCAGCTGCGAAGTGGTAGGCCACACAAGCTCACAGAACGGGACCGCCGAGTGCTGAAGCGCATTCCAACACTCACTACCGAGTTCCAAACTGCCTCTGGAAGCAACGTCAGCACAATAACTGTTCGTTGGGCGCTTCATGAAATGGGTTTCCATGGCCAAACAGCCGCAAGCTTAAGATCACCATGTGCAATACCAAGCGTCGGCTGGAGTGGTGTAAAGCTCACCGCCATTGGACACTGGAGCAGTGGAAACGCTTTCTCTGGAGTGAAGAATCATGCTTCACCATCTGGCAGTCCGACGGATGAATCTGGGTGTAGCGGATGCCAGAAGAACGCCACCTGCCCCAATGCATAGTGCCAACTGTAACGTTTGGTGGAGGAGAAATAATGGTCTGGGTCTGTTTTCATGTTTCGGGCTAGACCCCTTAGTTCCAGTGAGAGGAAATCTTAATGCTACAGCATACAATGACATTCTAGACAATTCTGTGCTTCTGACTTTGTAGCAACAGTTTGGGGATGGCCCTTTCCTGTTTCAGCATGACAATGCCCCCGTGCACAAAGTAAGGTCCATACAAGATCTCTTGTCGAGATCTGTGTGGAAGAACTTGACTGGCCGCAGTCAACCCCATCAAACACCTTTGGGATGAATTAGAACACAGACTGCGAGCCAGGTTTAATCGCCCAACATTAGTGCCCGACCTCACTAATGCTCAAGTGGCTGAATGGAAGCAAGTCCCCGCAGCAATGTTCCAACATCTGGTGGAAAGCCTTCCCAGAAGAGTGGAGGCTGTTATAGCAGCTAAGGGAGGACCAACTCCATATTAATGCCCATGATTTTGGAAGAAGATGTTCCACGAGCAGGTGTCCGCAAACCTTTGTTTGCTGCTTAGTATCTATGCATGGTCACTTTACCCCTACCTACATGTACAAATGACCTCGACTAACCTGTACCCCTGCACATTGACTCGGTACCGGTACCCCCTGTATATAGCATCGTTAATGTTATTTTACTGTGTTACTTTTTATTTAAAACATTTGTTTATTTAGTAAATATTTTCTGAACTGCATTGTTGGTTAAGGGCTTGTAAGTAAGCATTTCATGGTAAGGTTGACACCTGTTATAATAATGCTTGTCTCTATCAAATAACAGCTATACACTCCACCTTCCCTCTTGATTAAATTACTCCGCTTGAGCAACACACAACTTTGTTATGGTAAATGCGGCTTTTCATACAGGCTTTAGATTGCTCTCTTAAAGACTGGAGCTTCTCCCATTGAGTTTAACTAGTATGATGACTGTTTAGTGCCTTGGGTGGATTGGTTTGCACATTATGGTTCAGCAGCTTGGGATGAACTGTCAGTTTATTGGAAATGTGTCTATTTCATATAATGTGGCCAGGACGTTTAAAGTCCAGTCATAGACAGAAACTGGAATTAAAGCTGAGTTTGTGACTCATTCTTTGACCAGAAACGAGCACTGTCTGTTAAGACAAATCTCTGGTTTTGGTTTCATTTTGAATGGACATTTTAGTTTTTTAGGTGTGCCCTCTCTACTCATAATAACCTCTAATGATGTTTTTAAGAAACTGTGAAACACTTGCAGTGCTCCTAGTCCTAAAGTAACTAGGCCTAGATCATAATTAATCAATAAGGCAAGAGGAGGTGTGGTATATGGCCAATATACCACGGCTAAGGGCTGTTGTTGCGTACGACGCAATGCCGAGTGCCTTATTGATATTATAAACTGGTTAACAACGTAATTGGATCAGTAAAAATAAATGTTTTGTCATACCCGTGGTATACGGTTTGATAAGCCACGGCTTTCAGTCAATCAGCATTCAGGGCTCGAACCACCCAGTTTATAATAAGTCTTAAAATATGACATATTGGCCTATCCGCATGGTGTATTGATTTTGTTAAATGTTTCCTCTGTTGCTCCTGATGACAATGAAACACCAAGAGAGGAATTCATCTGACAGTTTAAAAAAAAAATGTAATATTAGCAGTGTTACCATAACACTATACAATATAATTCTTGGTTATAACACTTAATATCCGTCATCAAACAGGAACTTGTGTATATTGACTGCCCTCCTGCTGAAACTGTAGATTTAATTTAAATATGGAACTCTTTCATATGCAAACAAGTATCAGTCGATGATTAACACTAGAAGCACTGAAGTAGTCATTTTGACGGCATATTAATTTAAAATTGAAATAGGCCTATCTCTGCCATTATTAAAGTCATGCCCCACCTCCGTCCTTGACCTTTCCTAAATAAGTATATTTAACACACTAATGTTGTTAGAATTTTAATATCACAAAATTCCTGCCCCTCATTCACCGCTAGTCATTCACCATCAGCCTGTGCAGCTGATGATGGCCCAACTACACCTAAACTCTATCAAAACTAATTTCACACATATAATAATAGAGTTAGCCTAAAGACAAGATGGGTCTGATGGGTGACAATATTATCAATTGTCAAATTGTAACCTAAAAGAAGAGATGCATGGGTAGCTTGGAATTGACACAAAGGCAAGGAAATGGAGGGCCAAAAAGTGACTTTTTCAAATCCTCTGACAGTCACATGCAGGTATGACGTCGTCTATATAGTATGAAAAAAAGCTAATTCTGAGGTTTCCAAAACACTTACCTTTGCCAAATAACTTTAACATTTTAAGAGATTAGCTCTATTTCCAAATATGACTTCTTACCAGAATAACAGCTGTTCCATGCCACATGGGTAACATATAGCCCAGGTTACAAAGCAAAGACTAGTAATATAATAAAACCAAAAATATGCTATTGTCACGTTCTGACCCTAGTTCTTTTGTTATTTCTTTGTTTTAGTATGGTCAGGGCGTGAGTTGGGTGGGTTGTCTATGTTCCGTTTTCTATGTTGGTTTTTGCGTTTTGGTCTGGTATGATTCTCAATCAGAGGCAGGTGTCGTTAGTTGTCTCTGATTGAGAATCATACTTAGGTAGCCTTTTTCCACCTGTGTTTCGTGGGTGTTTATTTTCTGTCTTTGTGTATGTCACCAGACAGGACTGTTTCGTTTCATTCTCGTTTAGCGTTAGTTTTGTTGTTTTGTTCGAGTTTCGTTTTCATTAAAAGGCATAATGAATACTTACCACGCTGCAGTTTGGTCCTCCTCTCTTTCTCCAAACGAAGAGCGTTACAGCTATTTGTTATTTTGAATACATGTGCTTAGTTCCATAATGTTTCTTAAAACCTGCCATAAGGAAAATGTATTTCTTTGTGATGGATTTAACACTTGAATTGGGGTGTTTTTAGAGAGCCTACAGTAACATAAATTAATATACTATTGTGTTCTTCTTTGTATTCTAATGTTACCCAATACCTTCATAAACACAACCAAATAATTATTTTTGCGAAGGCATATATGAAATGTACTTATTAGACTGTTAGAATGCTGAAGTCAAAAGGATGGATGACTGAAAACGGGATGGCTCAAGGCCGGACTTTTCTGGTGTTAAACAGCGTACACACATTTAGGGACACATAGGGTAGAATACAGCAATGACATAACATTCTGGTCTGCTATACATGAACGATATCTTCTTTTCATAAAATGTAATATAATATACACATTTCAGTTCATTTTGGGTTGAAAGGGATGTTCTGGTATTACTGAAAAAATATGTTTTTATACACGGTGGGAAAAAAAATGATTTCCTTTTTTTGTAAGCTGTTGATTTATATAGAAAAGCCACAAGAGACTGACCTCTGTTTTAATATCACATCCTTTGTCATTACTTACGTTTCAGAGTGACAACGTTGTGCTCAATGTATATGGGGCAATAATAAATACTTCTTTGGGCAACAGGCTCAGACATGTCCCAGTCTGGAAGGTCACTCCTCTCCCCTCTGATTGACACCACCGTCAACCACCATCAATTCAGAGTGACCTGTCTTTTCATGATAGTATTTAAACATTGAAATGAGGTCCATTTGGCTGGTGGAAGGAGAGAAATGACACACTTCGCTCTGCCCCCATTTCCTTGTTGTGGAATGGCTTTAACAGCGCGCGCACACACACACACACACACACACACACACACACACACACACACACACACACACACACACACACACACACACACACACGCCCTGACACAACTCAAAGCCCCGCCCCCTGCGCGCACACACTCTCACTGACACATACCCACACTGATCTGCCTATACAACCCTCGCCCTGCCCTCTTCTCCCTCAGTATCTGCCTGACTTCAGTAAGCACACTGCCTCCACACCGTCTGCTTTGGGTTGTACAGTCACCATCACTGAGGAACATAATACAGGACATCTATAGAGGAGCGGACAGCCCCGACAACAGTAGAGCAGCATGGGGAGCAGCATGTCATGTGTTCCCCAACACAACTTCAGGTTCTCCAGCAAGAGTTTCATACGCAGGAACAGGTAAGGAAGGGCAAATCCTCACAACACAGGCAGAGTCTTAATGTCATACATGTCTGGCTCGTCTGTTGTGGTGTGGTATTGGAGATGGAGGGAATTCCTGGTATTTTTCACAGTGTTTGAGCTGTACGGTTTAAATGGAGGTTGGGAGGTTTATGGGATCAGAGACAGGATCACAGGGGGTACACGAGAGCACATGAGCAGTGGTATATTTCCAACTGTGTGATACAGTTACTGTTTTCCTCTTATTTGCATCTCCCTGTTTAACTGTAGTTTTGTTTCTTGTCAGATAATCTGGTTCCCTTCCCTTATCAGTATCTGACCCAAATTAGAATGGAATAAAATACAATGGTTAGGATAGAATATAATATAATGGTTAGGATAGAATAGAATGGTTAGGATAGAATATGATAGAATGGTTAGGATAGAATATGATATAATGGTTAGGATAGAATATGATATAATGGTTAGGATAGAATAGAATGGTTAGGATAGAATAGAATGGTTAGGATAGAATAGAATGGTTAGGATATAATAGAATGGTTAGGATAGAATAGAATGGTTAGGATAGAATAGAATGGTTAGGATAGAATAGAATGGTTAGGATATAATATAATAGAATGGTTAGGATATAATATAATATAATGGTTAGGATAGAATAGAAAATAATAGTTAGGATATAATAGAATAGAATGGTTAGGATAGAATATAATAGAATGGTTAGGATATAATAGAATAGAATGGTTAGGATATAATAGAATAGAATGGTTAGGATATAATATAAAGAATAGAAAAGAATGGTTAGGATGAAATAGAATGGTTAGGATAGAATAGAATAGAATGGTTAGGATATAATAGAATAGAATGGTTAGGATATAATATAAAGAATAGAAAAGAATGGTTAGGATGAAATAGAATGGTTAGGATAGAATAGAATGCTTAGGATAGAATAGAATCACTGCCGGGACATAAACCGACAATATCCTAGTCATGAAATAATTATTTGGGATTGTTCGAAGTTGATTAGTATTGCTGTAAGCTTACGCTACTTTAATGTACTATCAGAGTCATGAAATGAATCAACTTTATGACCCTCAGTGAAATGCTTTTACTTATAGCCACTTAGCAAAGCAAGGGCCATGATGGTACAACTGTTATGAATTGCTACTTTACCACATGGTTCACCATTCTGGGGGCAGCCTCTATATGTGGTATCCTTGGGGTTCTGCCAAGTAGATTTATGTTCAAATAAAAACAGAGGTTTAGTGTTGTCCAAAGTGCACCTAACCGTTGCCTCTTTAAAAGCATGCACACACTTGAAAGCACACACACACACACACACACACACACACACACACACACACACACACACACACACACACACACACACACACACACACACACACACACACATACACACACACACACACACACACACACACACACACACATACACATATACACACACACACACATACACACACACACACACACACACACACACACACACACACACACACACACACACACACACACACACACACACACACACACACACACTCACACACACACATACACACACACACACACACACACACACACACACACACACACACACACACACACACACACACACACACACACACACACACACACACACACACACACACACACACAAACACAGGTGAATTGATTGTTCACTTGAAACAATAAATTCTGTTTTCTCACATAGTCTGTGTCCTGCTCTCTCTCTCAATTCAGTTCAATTCATGGGGCTTTATTGGCATGGGAAACATACAGTCGAAGTCTGAAGTTTACATACACTTAGGTTGGAGTTAATAAAACTCGTTTTTCAATCACTCCACAAATTTCTTGTTAACAAACTATAGTTTTGGCAAGTCGGTTAGGACATCTACTTTGTGCATGACACAAGTAATTTTTCCAACAATTGTTTAAAGAAAGATTATTTAACTTATAACTCACTGTATCACAATTCCAGTGGGTCAGAAGTTTAACACTAAGTTGACTGTGCCTTTAATTAAACAGCTTGGAAAATTCCAGAACATGATGTCATGGCTTTAGCAGCTTCTGATAGGCTAATTTACTTCATTTGAGTCAATTGGCAGTGTACCTGTGGATGTATTTCAAGGCCTACCTTCAATCTCAGTGCCTCACTGCTTGACCTCATGGGAAAATCAAAAACATCAGCCAAGACCTCAGAAAAAAAATTGTAGACCTCCACAAGTTTGGTTCATCCTTGGGAGCAATTTCCAAACGCCTGAAGGTACCACGTTCATCTGTACAAACAATAGTACGCAAGTATAAACACCATGACACCACACAGTCGTCATACTGCTCAGAAAGGAGACGCATTCTGTCTCCTAGAGATGAACGTACTTTGGTGCGAAAAGTGCAAATCAATCACAGAACAACAGCAAAGGACTTTGTGAAGATGCTGGTGGAAACAGGTACAAAAGTATCTATATCCACAGTAAAACGAGTCCTATATCGACATAACCTGAAAGGCCACTCAGCAAGGAAGAAGCCACTGCTCCAAAACCGCCATTAAAAAGCCAGACTACGGTTTGCAACTGCACATGGGGACAAAGATTGTACTTTTTGTAGAAATGCCCTCTGGTCTGATGAAACAAAAATGGAACTGTTTGGCCATAATGACCGTCGTTATGTTTGGAGGAAAAAGGGGGATGCTTGCAAGCCGAAGAACACCATCCCAACCGTGAAGCACGGGGGTTGCAGCATCATGTTGTGGGGGTGCTTTGCTGCAGGAGGGACTGGTGCACTTCACAAAATAGATGGCATCATGAGGAAAGGAAAATTATGTGGATATATTGAAGCAACATCTCAAGACATCAGTCAGGAAGTTAAAGCTTGGTCGCAAATGGGCCTTCCAAATGGACAATGACCCCAAGCATACTTCCAAAGTTGTGGCAAAATGGCTTAAGGACAACAAAGTCAAGGCATTGGAGTGGCCATCACAAAGCCCTGACCTCAATCCTATAGAAAATTTGTGGGCAGAACAGAAAAGGGGTGTGCGAGCAAGGAGGCCTGCAAACCTGATTCAGTTCCACCAGCTCTTGTCAGGAGGAATGGGCCAAAATACACCCAACTTATTGTGGGAAGCTTGTGGAAGGCTACCCGAAGCATTTGACCGAAGTTAAACAATTTAAAGGCCATGCTACCAAATACTAATTGAGTGTATGTAAACTTCTGACCCATTGGGAATGTGATGAAAGAAATAAAAGCTGAAATAAATCATTCTCTCTACTATTATTCTGACATTTCACATTCTTAAAATAAAGTGGTGATCCTAACTGACTTAAGACAGGGAATTTTTCCTAGGATTAAATGTCAGGAATTGTGAAAAACTGAGTTTAAATGTATTTGGCTAAGGTGTATGTAAACTTCAAACTTCAACTGTATCTGTTGAAGAGGGTGGGGCTTAAGCTGCATCCCTGTCTCACCCCACGGCCCTGTGGGAAGAAATGTGTGTGTTTTTTGCCTATTTTAACCTCACACTTGTTTGTGTACATGGATTTTATAATGTCGTATGTTTTTCCCCCAACACCACTTTCCATCAATTTGTATAGCAGACCCTCATGCCAAATTGAGTCAAAGGCTTTTTTGAAATAAACAAAGCATGAGAAGACAATTATGGTGTGCAGGGTGAATACGTGGTCTGTCCGATAATTTGGTAAAAAGCCAATTTGACATTTGCTCAGTACATTGTTTTCACTGAGGAAATGTATGAGTCTGCTTTTAATGATAATGCAGAGGATTTCCCCAAGGTTGCTGTTGACGCATATCCCACGGTAGTAATTGGGGTTGAATTGTGGATTGGGGTGATCAGTCCTTGGTTCCAAATATTGGGGAAGATGCCAGAGCTAAGGATGATTTTAAAGAGTTTTAGTATTGCCAATTGGAATTTGTTGTCTGTATATTTGATCATTTCATTGAGGATTCCATCAACACCACAGGTCTTTTTGGGTTGGAGGGTTTTTATTTTGTCCTGTAGTTCATTCAAGGTAATTGGAGAATCTGGTGGGTTCTGGTAGTCTTTAATAGTTAGTTCTAAGATTTGTATTTGATCATGTATAGGTTTTTGCTGTTGGTTCTTTGTTAATAAAGAGCCTAAAAGATTGGAGAAGTGGTTTACCCATACATCTCCATTTTGGATAGTTAATTCTTCGTGTTGTTATTTGTTTAGTGTTTTCCAATTTTCCCAGAAGTGGTTAGAGTCTATGGATTCTTCAATTACATTGAGCTGATTTCTGACGTGCTGTTCCTTCTTTTTCCGTAGTGTAGTTCTGTATTGTTTTAGTGATTCACCATAGTGAAGGCGTAGACTCAGGTTTTCCAGGTCTCTATGTTTTTGGTTGGACAGGTTTCTCAATTTCTTTCTTTGATTTTTGTATTCTTCATCAAACCATTTGTCATTGTTGTTAATTTTTAGATTTGATAGGGAAGCTGAGAGGTCAAATATACTGTTAATATTTTCTTCTGCCAAGTTTACACCTTCACTATTACAGTGGAACATTTTGTACAGGAAGTTGTCTAAAAGGGATTGAATTTGTTGTTGCCTAATTGTTTTTAGGTAGGTTTCCAAACTGCATTCCTTCCATCTATAGCATTTCTTAATATCTCAGTTCCTTTGGCTTTGATGCCTCATGATTGAGTATTGCTCTGTGGTCTAATAGGGGTGTCAGTGGGCTGACTGTGAACGCTCTGAGAGACTCTGGGTTGAGGTCAGTGATAAAGTAGTCTACTGTACTACTGCCAAGAGACGAGCTATAGGTGTACCTACCATAGGAGTCCCCTCGAAGCCTACCATTGACTATTTACATACCCAGCGTACGACAGAGCTGCAGGAGTTTTTGTTGGTTATGTTGTCATAGTTGTGCCTAGGCGGGCATATGGGGGAGGGAATGCTGTCACCTCCAGGCAGGTCTTTGTCCCCCTGTGTGCTGAGGGTGTCAGGTTCTTGTCCGGTTCTGGCATTTAGGTCGCCACAGACTAGTACATGTCATTAAAGTATGGGGATTCTAGTGGGGGATATAGGTAGCACACAGGAGGACATTTTTCTCTGTTAAGACAATTTCCTTTTGAATTTCTAGCCAAATGTAAAATGTTCCTGTTTTGATTAATTTAATGGAGTGAGTTAGGTCTGTTCTATACCAAATTAGCATACCCCCTTAGTCCCTTCCCTGTTTTACACCTGGTAGTTTGGTGGGTGGGACTACCAGCTCTCTGTAACCTAGAGGGCAACCAGTGGGTCCGTCTCCTCTATACCAGGTTTCTTGTAGGATGACAATGTCTCACATTCTCTCTCTGTGTAGTGAAAGGGCCAGGTTCAGCTCAGTTATTCCCTGTAGAGCAAGATAATGTGAATGCCAATTTAGTGACACAGACAATACTAGGTTCGCAGATACCAGTTTTAGTCAATAAGTTTACAGAGTTTACATTTCTGGGTTGCGTTAGACAGTCAGTGTTCACATTATATTGTTCTGCTCAGAATTCAAAGAAAAAGAACCTGGAATATAGTAATCACTTTATTGATGATTGATTAATGCTTGTCAGTCTTATTTGTCAGTCATCACATTCTGATCCGAACTTGATTACCACCAGCTCAGATGAAGTCTTTGTTTTATGCTAATGTCATTTAGATGGGCCACAGGGAGATAGAGAGAGAAACTCGAGGGAGATTGTAAAAGTTGACTCACTCTGATATCAATGCACCGGAAATGTTTCTTTATGAAGCTGTGACACTAAAGATAACAGATGGGGTTCAGGCTTGACAAAGGAGGAGATTGAAGCCTTTATTTCTTTATTCATGCACTGCCTATCTGAGACATAAGCCCTGAATGTTTTGCTCCTTTAAATGGGTGATATTGAAGGGAACTGACAAAGGGGTTTCCTGGTCAAATGTGTCTAGATTTACAACGTGAAACCAGGCACTCACTTTACACTCCACACCCTTTCAAACTGAAAAGGGAACTCTTCAGAAAGGAACACATTCATCTTGAACTCATTGTTTTCATCCGCCATTGAGAAGCCAGCCGGTAGCACAGCAAACAGACAGGCTAGCTAGGCTACCTGCGTGGTAAACATGGGAGAGGGAGTTGTAAAATACGTTTCTTTTCCCCCTTCCCTCCCGGAGCAGCAGCCGCTTGTTCCGTAAGAAGTATCCCCAGGAAGGACAGGAGAAGTCCAACAGCATCATCAATATTCTCTGCACTGTCACTCCAAGGAAGGTATGGAACGCTGGAAAACTCTCTCCCTCCCTCTTCCCCCCTTTCTCCGTCCGTCTCTCTCACTCTCCCTCTTCCCCCCTTTCTCCGTCCGTCTCTCTCACTCTCCCTCTTCCCCCCTTTCTCCGTCCGTCTCTCTCACTCTCCCTCTTCCATTCTCTCTCTCTAAACCATGATAAAAGACATAGACATATTTCATGAACACACACAAATATTTTATGACAAATTCTCTCATTTCAACCATGTCATACAAACACACTTACTATGTTGATACATGTATGCATAATCTTGGACGCAACATTTTTTTTATCTTACAGGGACAACTGAATAACCTTTTTTCTAAGAATTAACAATCAAACTTCTTCAGCCCCAATTTAAGTTAGTTTATTTAACTAGGCAAGTCAGTTAAAAACAAATTCTTATTTTCGATGACGGCCTAGGAATACTGGGTTAACTGTCTTGTTCAGGGGCAGAACGACAGATTTTTACCTTGTCAGCTCGGGGATTTGATCTTGCAACCTTCCGGTTACTAGTCCAACGCTCTAACCACTAGGCTTCCTGCCGCCCCAGGTTTGTTGTGCACAATGGGTTAATATTCACTAATGTGATTGGTTGCTTGCAGGAGATGACCCATAAGGATCTGCAGAAGATCGAGAACATTAAGTGGGAACCTCCGTTCCCTTACGACCCAGCCAATGGATGGAAGAAAAGCAGCATCAATGTCAAAAATTATGGCAGGATGGTCCACAGCTCTAAAGTCCGCTTCCGCTTTCTCCACTGCAAGGTGAGAAACAACTAACACACACACACACACACACACACACACACACACACACACACACACACACACACACACACACACACACACACACACACACACACACACACACACACACACACACACACACACACACACACACACACACACACACACACACACACACACACACACACACGTCCTCTGACGGAACTGTAACACCTCAAGTCACTTCAGATAACTGACTAACTAAATGATGAAACAACAATAAAGCACAATGAACATATACCTCCACACAGTCATTGTGGTTAATGAGGTCTTTAAACAAGCCTCCACCCCACAGTGAAACAGTGTGTTAGTCACCCCCGACGGGAGGCAAACCAAACAAACAGGTGGAGGGGACAGGATGTAGTCCTAGCTCTGCGGGTTTGTGAAACGGTTAGCTAATGCTTAGCTAACGCTGACGTGGTGGCCAAGGGGGATGAATAAAACGAGGGTTCAGCATAGGGGACCGCAGGCCGCGTTTAAACACGCTGGGCGCTGAAGGAATTGGTAAACAACTCCCTGAGACAACCTCAGAGCTGATCTAAGAACAGGTATACAGGAAAATACCGGCACCCAACCGTGGGAATCGCTATCTGTCACAGATGCAATCACACTGTCAAAGAGAGTGAGAGAGCGAAAGAGACAGAGAGAGACAAAAAAGGAGTGAAAGAATGGAGTGTCATAGGGGAAAGAACACATTGTTTGGTAAATCAATACAGCGCAGAGAGTAAATCAAGGAGGAAGTATTGCTTCACTGTTTTTGAACCTGAAAAAAGTACAGGGCTAGTCTTGTCAAATGGCAGGAAGTGATTGTAAATCACAAGTGGCTCTTTGAGAAATCCCATAAATCCTCAGAATACCACAAGTCCTCCTAATACAACAAGTCCTTATGATCAAAATCCAGTACAACACTTCCTACAGATGTAAAATTAATCAAAAAGGGAATTGGGTGCCATTTGGGACGTTCATAATGTCATGATGAATCAATTTCCAAATCATTATTTGGTAACACTGCGTCATATTGCCAATCCTTTAGTCTTTCTCTGATATTCTATGTTTCCCCTAATGACCACCATAATAGACAGATAGAGGCATATCACCTCCAGGCACACACGCACGCACGCACGCACGCACGCACGCACGCACGCACGCACGCACGCACGCACGCACGCACACACACACACACACACACACACACATACACATACACAGACACACAGACAGACACACACACACACTCTCTGTCTCTTGCACTCTCTCCTCAGGATGTGCATGATTGCTACCTGGACCTCTTCCAGACACACCTTCATTTTGTCTCCAACAACACCACTGGACTCACCTACCAGGTGAGGCTTTCCAACTGTTCTTCAAAGTCTGCCATTATGTTATTTATGGAGATTGTACTCAAATGTTGTAAATTAATGAGTAATGATTCACAAATTGATCACAAATGACAAATGGAGAGGAAATGTTTACTATGACACAGTAGTCTCAGTGCACTGATTGTAAAATAGCTCGGTATTATAAGAGCCTCTGCTAAATGACTCAAATGTAATGTCGTTTTCAATCTCGTGTCCCTGTCTAAGTGAATATAACCGATACACCGATTACGTGTCCCTTGCGAACGGTTTTTGTATTGGTAAACATGGTGTGTATGATTGTCTCCTTAACCTGTCTAGTAAAGTATGAACAGTCATCAAGCAGTGTCTATATCGTGTTTGTCTATATCGTGTTTTTACTAGACTCAGTGACAGAGTGGGGGGCTGCTGGAGCATTACTGGATATTAGACATTATGACGACAAATGTAAGGCCTCAGACAATCATACATGCAACCTGGCTGGCCTTAGTTCCACACCAATTAATAATCATATTTGCCTACGTAGAAGTTCCAAAACTGAAACTGAAAAACGAGTACATTTGATGGTCATAAAATTCAGAAGCTATTTTTAATACATTTTCTTGGTCCTAGAGTCATGAAATGTTCAGAGTCCATAAAGGGGAGTGACTGCTTTCAATGAATGTAAAACTATAACATTTGTCAACAATTTAGTTATGAGGTATTATCCATGCTTGAAAAACAGTGAAACCCATCCTTGTTTTAAAGTATATTTCTATGGTCACGACAATGAAACTGTATGGTTAAATGGAATGATTGAATGACTAAGATTTGACTTGTGTTTTGTGCGTGCAGGGGACTCTTCCTCTGAAAGAGCTCACCATCTGCAACCTGCAGCAGAACTGTAACCACAGCCAACTCCAGGAATTTGCCTTCCAGATCAACGGTTAGTTGGCCTTTTACTTGAAAGGGAAAAACAAAATTGACTCCTTGTGGTAGTGGTGGCATTCATAAATAGCAGAGCATGGAGCGCTGAGATGTTGAAATCACTTGTTTCATGTTTTCTATTGACTATAGCCAATCTGTGTTGAGTTGGCATTGGACCGCCGTGTGTTTATAGTTGTTTATGATTCACAGGCTAACTTCAAGCCTCTCTGTAACTCAGCTGTGTGGTAGGCGAGGTTCTATTCTCACCGACTGAAACAAAGAAAATCTAGTTCAGGAATTTGTAGAAGCTACTTTCCATTAAGTAGTGACTAAATGCCCCTCTTCTTTCAACCAATCTCAAAGCTACTTGAGATGTGTGCAAAATAACTTGACTGTCACTTACATCTTGTATTGCTGTCAAAAACTCAAAACGAAGCGCACTGTTCTCAAGTTTCGTTTCTTTCTCAGCAAAGACAGACAGAGCCCATATTCACGTTCACAATCCTAAACTGCAACCACACACTATTATCAAATGGTGGTGTTTCCTATATTCCGACATTCCGGTGACTCAAAAGTGCTGTGACCTCTTTCACCTCCACACAACCCCAAGACTAACTAGAGTCGCCTCTCTCAGCCCTCAGTCAGGGGGCCAAGCCGCTCTTGAAGGCCCCTCTTGTTGTGCGACAGGTGCTCCTGAACTCGCTCAGCTGTCGAGGCTGAACCCGCTCTAAGCCCTATCAAGACATTTAATCTATTGCACATTCCAGGAGCATCCTACTTAATGCCTGCTAGTTTTGCCCCTTAGAATCTGGGCTCATATCCACAAAGTGTCTCAGAGTAGGAGTGCTTATAGATATAAATGAATAAGATGATATGGACAGATCCTAGATCAGCACTCCTACTCTGAGAGGCTTTGTGGATATGGTCGCTGATCTCTAAATGTTCCTGTACTTCAATATCAACTTGACTGCATCTTTGATAATGATGATAGGAAGTAGTTGCAAAATGAATTTGAGCATGGTTGACGGATTTGTGCCTTAGCCAGCTTCTCTGTCGTCTATTCTATGGCATGACAATTATTGTCAGAGGGGTCTGTTAAAGCACAGACATACCTGGCAACCGGGCTAGAATTGGAATGTATTTAGGATTTAAATGTGTTTGATGAGGGGATCTTGGGCATTTTTCTGCATTCAAGATGACACACAGGGTGATTAAAAGTCATTGACACGTAAAGTCAGCTCAAGTCACAGAGAATTCTTTATCATTCACATAATTATTTTGAAATGGAAGAGATCTCCACTGTCAAACGTTTTCTTTGCTACCCATGGCCAAAACATACGTCACATTCTTAGATATTTGCCGGAGAAAACTGATTTAATAAACTATTGTATTTCAGATGTTTTCTCTGTTCTGGGAGAGCCTTTATTTACCTGCAGGGAGGCTGTAATAGACTTCACTGGAAACACACGTAGAATAACATGACAAAATATTGTGCGCAGCGATAACTCTGAGTAAAAATCTTTCTCATTGCTACTCTGCTGAATCAGCTTCACTGTAAACTGACCAGGAGTTGACTTAGAATGACATACTAGGAACACGCAAGGTCCCGAAAACTGCCCTGGAAAATCCCAGAAAGTTCATGCAAAGGTTAAGTTAGTGTCATGTTGCGCAACATTTTTTCATAACATTTTTGTAATTATATTCTGATAGAGATATATATGAAATGAGAGGAGGATGAGACAGATGAGAGGGTATCACAGCCAGGAAAAGAGTAGCGGAGGGGGAAGAAAGTGGGAGCCGCACACCCCCGCCTCTAGGAGGAATGGCCTCAGAAGTCCAGACTCACACTCCCATTCGTCAGTTAAGGTAGACAGGTCAGAACAATAGGCCTCGGCTCCTGAAATATTTAACAACCCGACAAGCCTTAGTTGGGTTTTAACTTTGGCTGTCCTCACGTGAACCATGTGAAAATGCCTCCTTCAAGGGAGTGTGATGATCAAGGTCTAAAATGAAGGCTGGAACAAGGAGAAAGAAAATCAACTAACGAGAGCAGCATGGCCACCGATTAGAGAAGCAGTCAGCTGGCAAGGCAAGCATTCCGGACAATGAAAAAGGCGTGGGGCTGGAATGAAAGAGGCTGTTATCTGTAGTATGTGTAGTAGGGCTGATAAAGGGAGATTCCAGCTCACCTCAAGTCCTGTAGGCTACATTCCTGTTGGGAAGGAAGGCAGTCCAGAGGGAGGTGGGTTTGCTTCCCCACTAGGTGAGCTGTTATGAGGCCAAAGAGAGCAAGCGTTTCAGAGGAGAAGGGCTGATTTAGGATCAGTTTGGCCTTTTAGATCACAACGGATAAGATGACATGGACATGGGGACCTGATCCTAGATCAGCAGTGCTTCTCCGAGACATTCTATGAATACCGGCCCAGGTTGCAAGCTCTCTCCTGTAGTAGTTAAGTTATACCTAATTCACACATGATTTACTGTATGTTTCTTGTAAAAACATTTTTGGGGTATTGTTTGTATGACCCCCTTTCAAACAATCCTCTTTTTACCACATTCTTGCCGGCGTAAGCCTTTTATATATTCTGTGCGCATGCCGACACTGTAGACGAGTGGGAGTAGGGGTGTGCCGATGTGGATGGGCCTATTTTAATAAACCCATTAAATATACACCATTACAAAGAAATCCAATATTAATTTGTTTAGACAGGTCCATATGAGACATTAAGACTAATACAATTTATTTTCAAAAGAAAAGCATATTTTGCGTTACTGGTGTGTGCAGCCTATAGGCTACATGGCTATGCAGTGGTGTAAAGTACAGTAAAGTCAAATATTTTAACGTTTTTTGGTGGTATCTGTACTCTACTATTTATATTTTTGACAACTTTTACTTTTACTCCACTACATTCCTAAAGAAAATATTGTAAGTTTTACAGTTTCATTGACACCCAAAAAGTACTTGTTACATTTTGAATGCTTAACAGGACAGGAAAATGGTCCAATTCATGCACCTATCAAGAGAACATCCCAGACAAGACATTCTTACATAATTGCGCATGGGCTCATCTGGAAAAGAGAGGCTATGTGTAGCTCAAGAAGCTCATTCACATTAACCCATCGTTCAGTGGCTAAATATTAGGCCTAATACTGCAGTAAATGAATCACCACCAGCCAATGTGATCACACCATCGGGCGCTCTCTTCTTTCAAACAGTTATTTTGGTTGAAGACAGATAAACTACAAATGGCTAGTAGTTAGAAACGTATGCATGTTAACCCATAATTTATTAGCTAAATATCAGTGGCCTTTAAATATTTACCTGTCAAAGTCAAGAAAAAATATGAAATGGCAGTGTGCGTTTCCCCAGGCCAAATGCCAAGGCATTTCTGTGACAATAGACAAGAACAGCTCAAGGACAGAACTACATACATTTAAATGGAGAGAATAAATGCATTAAAATAATTTATGTGAAGCTGTGTCTGTAAAAAGTTGGCGGCATGCTAAAGTTGGTGTGTTTTTGTCTTAGTTTGAAAGGGATATCAGGCTACAGGGTATCTTCTGTGGAAGTTTGACAGAACATGTAATTAACATGACGGAGAGCTCTACCTATCTACAGTATTTTCACAATAGTTTCTTTGTGAAATAGTGGTAAAACCTAAAGTCTGATTTGCTAGCGATGACAAGCTTCCAGTTGCATAATGTACAGCCTTCTATTTGTAAATGAATAGGGTAGGGCTTTAGCAGGACGCGCTAGTGGCCATCTCCTCTCTGACCTCATGACCTTTGACCCCTGCAGGTGTCAGCCTGAACCCCATCATCGTCTATTGCTCCAACCAGGAGGAGATGGACATGTGGTTCGGCCTGCTCAAAGAACACATCGAGATCAACGGGGGCACCCCCATCGCACCTATCGAGACCTACACCAGGGTTAAGGTAAGGAAATAATACTATGTTTCATTGATATGGCAGTGCAGATGATGGAAATGGAGGCCAGTTAAAGAGGCCAGTTAAGGAGGCCCAAGTAGGAGCTACACCCTGGGTTGATCCTGAGGGTAAAACAGCAATCAATCAACAGGATGTGTTGAGTCATGTATGTCACGGCTGTCTCTTCCTGAGGGCATGATCCATTCCCAGGGAGCGGTCATGACTGTGGCCGCACCACAACCACATCGCTAGACTCACATCTGCACTGGGTCAAAGTATGGTTACACCAACAGGTGTGGAAAAGGCTGATCACACACATTCAATAGTGGACGAAATATAGGGCATCTACACAAGCAGGTTTGACCAACGGTATATCCCAATGCATATGTTCTGAAAGCAAAGAAGAAAAGCATTCATGCAACATTCTTCCTGTGTCACTTCCAATAGTGACAGCTAGTGTAGGAACAATTGTTGTTCCGTTATACAGTATTCTCGCCCAGGAAGTATGATAGTATGTAAGTATGATTGCGTCACTATCAGAGAATGAAAAGCCCCGTCATTATAGCAATAATAGCTCATACTGTGGAGAAGTTCTGTATGTGTTTAATGTTTATTTCTCATAACTGGTGGGGTGAGGTAGATTATTTTCATGCCTCGCTAATGTAAACATGTCTACCTGTTTCCTGCAGAATGTAAAGGAGAATACGGAGGGGAGAGAGGAGCTGAGGAACTCAATCAGTAAAGACCCCATCTATGAGTGGGAGGGTTCTCAGCGTGAGAGTCTGGGGCCCATCACTTTCGTGTCCAAAGTCAGTCTGCAGCACCTCCCCTGCCAGGTACAACACCCACCTCCGCTCACCTTTCTGTGGCTTATGATGTGCCTATGGCACACTGTAACCTGTCACTGAACCATTATAACCTGACAGTGAAACATTATAACCTGACAGTGAAACATTATAACCTGACACTAAAACATTATAACCTGGCAGTGAAACATTATAACCTGACACTAAAACATTATAACCTGACAGTGAAACATTATAACCTGACACTAAAACATTATAACCTGGCAGTGAAACATTATAACCTGACAGTGAAACATTATAACCTGACATTGAAACATTATAACCTGTCAGTGAAACATTATAACCTGACACTAAAACATTATAACCTGGCAGTGAAACATTATAACCTGACAGTGAAACATTATAACCTGACATTGAAACATTATAACCTGTCAGTGAAACATTATAACCTGACAGTGAAACATTATAACCTGACAGTGAAACATTTTAACCTGACACTAAAACATTATAACCTGGCAGTGAAATATTATAACCTGACAGTGAAACATTATAACCTGACAGTGAAACATTTTAACCTGACAGTGAAACATTATAACCTGGCAGTGAAATATTATAACCTGACACTAAAACATTATAACCTGACATTGAAACATTATAACCTGACAGTGAAACATTTTAACCTGACAGTGAAACATTATAACCTGACAGTGAAACATTTTAACCTGACACTAAAACATTATAACCTGACAGTGAAACAGTTTAACCTGACAGTGAAACATTTTAACCTGACAGTGAAACATTTTAACCTGACAGTGAAACATTAGAACCTGACAGTGAAATATTATAACCTGACAGTGAAACATTATAACCTGACAGTGAAACATTATAACCTGACAGTGAAACATTTTAACCTGACAGTGAAACATTATAACCTGGCAGTGAAATATTATAACCTGACAGTGAAACATTATAACCTGACACTAAAACATTATAACCTGACACTAAAACATTTTAACCTGACACTAAAACATTATAACCTGACAGTGAAACATTATAACCTGACACTAAAACATTGTAACCTGACACTAAAACATTTTAACCTGAAACTAAAACATTATAACCTGACAGTGAAACATTATAACCTGACAGTGAAACATTTTAACCTGACAGTGAAACATTTTAACCTGACAGTGAAACATTATAACCTGACAGTGAAATATTATAACCTGACAGTGAAACATTATAACCTGACAGTGAAACATTATAACCTGACAGTGAAACATTAGAACTTGTCAGTGAAAGATATGTCACTTTTTTATATTAAAATATCACTCAAACGAAGAAGCCTGTATATACAGTCCGCATTGCGCATAAATAGATTACACATTTTAGACAGTTATGACTCCAACCTGTAATCAGTCAGATAGCGGGGATCTGAGAATGAGGAGTAAACGTAACATTATCAATCAATAACATCTACCTTAGAGCCCACTGACTCTCTCTCTCTCTCTCGCTTTCTCTCTCTCTCTCTCACACACACACACACACACACACACACACACACACACACACACACACACACACACACACACACACACACACACACACACACACACACACACACACACACACACACACACACACACACACACACACACACACACACACACACACACACACACGTACTCTTTCGCATATTCACCATGACCTCACCACAACGTAAGGAGTGAGCATTGTTGTCTGCTGGGACTCTATACCTTGAGGGAGTGTATGGGCAGAACACTAGTCTACTGCAGTTACCACAACACTTACTCCCTAGGTCTCATACACTCCGACAAGACGTGACGTTACTCTGCTAACCGAGCGAGAAAGTAACCAAGGAAATACATGATGCTGACTAGGCTTAATCCTATAAAACAGTAACGCTCATGTAGCCGGCGGGTGAATCTGCCAATTAACATTTGATGGGAACTGGCCTGATGGAAATCTTTCGAAGGGAGATTGAAGGGCTTGTAAACTGGGTGTGTGAGAGGCAGTTGCTTAGCTCACGCAGCAACTTGACTCACCTCACAGCTGGAATGTCAGCTGTCTGCCAGACACGCCCTCGGCAGGGCGGAGAAACACGCTCACGGGCATGCAAGTGCGTGCGCACCACACATACACACACGCACACACACACACACACACAGGGTTGGGTAGGTTACTTTCTATATGTAATCCATTAGTTACTAGTTACCTGTCCACAATTGTAATCAGTAATGTAACTTTTTGATTTCCCAAACTCAGTAACTTAATCGGATTATTTTCTGTTACTTTTAGATTACTTTCCCCTTAAGAGTCATTAGAAGAAGAGAAAAAAGAATGTAGCATATTACTTTCTGGGTTGGTTATGTAGGCTTACTACAGATAATAATACAATTAGGCAATTTCTTTACATTAAAAACCAAAGTCTGTCAGATTTCCAGTCATTCCATTTCATTTAATACCCCTTGATCTTTAAGAATATGGAAATATAGATTAGCCAAATTGTTTTCCCGGATCATAATCCAAAAATGAAGGATTTATTAGTCTACTCTGTTGTTTATTCATTATGATTTTGTTGTCATGGAGGACTGATTGGGCTCATTGCTTCAAAACATGGTTGAAAAATAAATGCTGCTGTCTTGGAATGGCTTGTTTTGAGAACTACCGAAAACTGTTATTTGCATGTGGAAAAAAACACACACACACACACACACACTCACAAACACACACACACACACACACACACACACACACACACACACACACACACACACACACACACACACACACACACACACACACACACACACACACACACACACACACACACACACACACACACACACACACACCCCACACACGGTCAGGGAGATAACAGCCCACTTGCACTTAGCTACTACACTGAAAAACAATATAAATGCAACATGTAAAGTGTTGGTGCCATGTTTCATTATCTGAAATAAAAGATCCCAGAAATTTTCCATACTGTACGCACAAAAAGCTTATTTCCCTCAAATGTTCTGCACACATTTGTTTATATCCCTGTTAGTGAGCAAATTTGATTTGTCACATGCGTCGAATACCTTACTATGTTTAGACCTTACTATGAAATGCTTACTTACAGGCCCTTAACCAACAATGCAGTTTTAAGAAAAATAAGAGTTAAGAAAATATTTACTAAATAAACTAAAGTAAAAAATAAAAGAGCAACAATATAATAACAATAACGAGGCTATATACAGGGGGTACCGGTACCGAGTCAATGTGCGGGGGTACAGGTTGGTTGAGCTAAAGTGACTATGCAAAGATAATAGATAATAAACAGTGAGTAGCAGTAGCGTAAAAAAAAGTGTGTGGGGTCAATGCAAATAGTCTGGGTGGCCATTTGATTAGCTGATCAGCAGTCTTATGGCTTGGGGGTAGAAACTGTTAAGAAGCCTTTTGGACATAGACTTGACGCTCTGGTACCGCTTGCCATGTGGTAGCAGAGAGAACAGTCTATGACTAGGGTGGCTGGAGTCTTTGGCAATTTTTAAGACCTGACGCTGCCTGGTACAGAGGTCCTGGATGTCATCAAGCTTGGCCCCAGTGATGTACTGGGTCATATGCACTACCCTCCGTAGAGCCTTGCGGTCGGAGGCCGAGCAGTTGCCCTATCAGGCGGTGATAGAACCAGTCAGGATGCTCTCGATAGTGCAGCTGTAGAACACCTGACAGGTGTGGCATATCAAGAAGCTGATGATTATCAAGCTGATTAAACAGCATGATTATTACACATTACACAGAGAAGTATTTCTGTCTGTAATAAAGCCCTTTTGTGGGGAAAAACTCATTCTGATTGGCTGGGCCTGGCTCCCCAGTGGCTGGGCCTGGCTTCCAAGTGAGTGGGCATATGCCCTTCAAGGCCCACCCATGGCTGCACCCCTGCCCAGTCATGTAAAATCCATAGATTAGGGCCTAATGAATTTATTTCAATTGACTGATTTCCTTATATGAACTGTAAGTCAGTCAAATATTTGAAATTGTTGCATGTTGTGTTTCTATTTTTGTTCAGTAGATTTCAATGTCAGTACCTTCTATATTTGACACAGAAAGCCCAGTAGAACTATTAACTGATTGCATCTGATGTGAAAACACACAGCACTTCAATTAGTTAATCTTACACTGAGCGCAAGATACATTGACAGGATATAGACATTTTAATGAATTAGCTAATGCAGTGAGAGATGATTGTTTCTATTGTGTCCAATACAGGAGCAGAGTGACAGACTACTGGTGATGTACCCAGCCACTCTGATCATCCTATCAGAAGAGAGCCACGGACTTTACTACAAGGTACCTTTAATTCGTCCCATTGAACCATACAGATGTAGGATCTTAATTTGAGCCATTTTTCTACAGCAGGAAAATAATCCTGCCACAACTGGAAATGTGAATTATTATGTGGATTATAATTAATGGATGTTTTTTGTAGGGTTTGATATATTTTTCGTTAGGGCAAATCAAGTCTGACGTTTTAAATGGAAATGACAAACTAGAAGCCTTTTAAAACCTCAAATACACTACAAGTTTTCACTTCCTGCTGTGCAGAAATATTCTCAGCAACAAAAGAGTGATACAATTAAGATAATACATCTGTAGATGTAGACTCTTAGCTAGCCTGGTCTCAGATCTGTTTGTGCTATCAAGTCAAATCCTTGTCATGCCAAAAAGTGGCAAGGAATTGGCATGATAGCACAAACAGACTGGCATTCAGGCTAACTCTTATGTACATTATGTACTATACATAATGTACTCACCCCAAGAGCTTATATACAGTAAGTGACTCATATCCTTGATTATGCTCGAGGACCTTATTTGTCATGTTTGCAGTGCCTTCCCTCTGATCTGTCTTTGAATCAGAAGTGTGTGAAATGGTATGTATAACGGTGTATAACGTATAACGGTAAATCTGCATTCACAGATTTCACAACACATTGTGTGCCCTCAGGCCCCTACTCTACCACTACCACATATCTACAGTACTTAACCCGTGTGTGTGTGTGTGTGTGTGTGTGTGTGTGTGTGTGTGTGTGTGTGTGTGTGTGTGTGTGTGTGTGTGTGTGTGTGTGTGTGTGTGTGTGTGTGTGTGTGTGTGTGTGTGTGTGTGTGTGTGTGTATGATTGCAGGGGAAACTTCCACTTAACATGGTCACTGTGACCACACCCTGCCAGGACGTCAAGCCCAACACCTTCATGATTGAAGGTAAATTGACCACTATCTCACACTTATTGTGCAAGCCTCCCCTCAAATACAACATATGTATATGACACAGGTCTGTTATGACGTATAGATTTGAATGAAGACGGGTGTTTTGTTGACATTTCCAAATGTCAACAAAACAAGAAACGCTTTTATGCGCAAATATTGATATAATGACTATCATATCGAAGTAAACTTGGAGTCACACGATGACATGCTGTGTGGTCCTCCTACTACAAAAGGCATGCAGTTTATTAGGCTACATATTAAATAAATAAAGATGAATTTATCAGGGTGGTGAAAGTGCAAGGTGATGAGCTTGATGCTCCTTTCTAATTAATATCGAGGGACTTATTCTGGTGACATGATCATCGTCTTCTGTTTGACAAATACAAATAATCTCGCTCTTTTGTCCATAATAATCTCATCATGTAGGCTATATGTGCGCTCTAGCCAATGTCGCGCTGTTAGCTAGAGCCACATGTCAATACCAGATTGGGCACACTTGCTATATCTCAAAAGACACTGAACATTGCCTCATGTACATTCAATGAGTGACCTTACCCATTGTTTTGCCCTGCTGTCACAGGCAAGATGATAAACCCTATTGTGGTGTCCTGTTTGGATAAGAGGGAGTTCTATGACTGGATCCAGCACTTCAAAGCCTTCGATGTCCCTGTGGTCAGCCCCCCATCCCCCGTTTATGACATAATCTACACCCCCACAGCGAAACAGGTGAGACATTAGATTAGAACAACAAGGCCCTTCCGAGTTTTAACTGTGTCCATTCCATTGTTGTCAGTTCTTAACATGTTGTGTTGTATTTTTCACACTAGGCTCCAGAGGTTGATAGGTGGAGTTGGAACAGCCGGAGCCAGAGCCGGAGTGAGTCTCTGAGGCTGGGGCAGTCCGCTGGGAGTGAGTCTCTGAGGCTGGGGCAGTCTGCTGGGAGTGAGTCTCTGAGGCTGGGGCAGTCCGCTGGGAGTGAGTCTCTGAGGCTGGGGCAGTCCGCTGGGAGTGAGTCTCTGAGGCTGGGGCAGTCCGCTGGGAGTGAGTCTCTGAGGTTGGGGCAGTCCGCTGGGAGTGAGTCTCTGAGGCTGGGGAAGTCCCACAGTGGACGGGGGTCTGGTTCCGGGTCCCACCACCTCCAGTTCCCCCCTAGACATGCGGACAACCCTCTGTCCCCAGGGTACACAGAACCCCTATGTGTAAGTTTGCACTTGAATACTTTCTACCAGGCTTGGATCAAATACATATGTCAAACACATTCAAATGACAAAATAAGCTAAATTAAGCACATGTCAAAGTATTTGAAATGTTTTTGAGCCAGTTCTGCTTTCTACAAAGAAATTAGGGGGACATGGAATGTGTGCTACTTCCATGTGAACTAGGCCACTCAAAGCGAATTTATTTACCTTTACACTACGATGTTGGGCGTTGTACTCTGCCCTGTGGTGGTAATTTTTATGTTGCCGGTATATATAGTATCTGATATCCATACCATTAAAGCGCTGGAGTTGAGCTCAGCATTTTCCAAATGTGAATTATTAACAGAGGTTTAGACTGTGCCTCTCCTGGTACAACCCAAGCCAATGCTGAAGTCCTTAAACCTCTCGAAGACGAGATGATTTGTTGTGTTTTCCTCCTCTGAAATAACACCATTAAGATAACTTTGACCATGAGAAATGAGGGGCCCTTACACGCTGCCTCAGCAATCAATAGGTTACCTGATAACGGAGAGTGTTTCAGATTCAGCAGAAGTAGCGTACGCTATCAAGACCTTGAGTTGACTTCCTGAAGAGAGAATGACCCTACAGACTGGTCGCTCATCCAATTAGCTTATACTGGGAAAGGCGCTGTGCTCACAAGACATGTTGTTCTTGGTGTGTGTGTGTAGAGTTTAGTTTAGAAACATTTATTTAAGTGTCACTCCACAATGATACATCATTTTGATTTTTTTTACCACATTGTGAACAGACCCCTCAAATTGAGTTGAGACACTAAAAACAATTACAGTCAAACATGGTACAGGAGTCATCTATAATACATTGCATCATCTATGCACATATATGCATAAACAAAAAACAAAGTACAGTCGATAAAAGGACAATTAGGTACTTATAAAGAAATGTCTCCATTGGAGGACAAGGTGGCAGGCTTTGACGCAGGCATTTACATTATTGTTACCTGATAAGATTTCACATAATTAATTATTTTCATTTAGACTGTTAACATTTTCATTTTGGCTGGAGAGCTGAAGAAAAATATAATTCCTAATGTTGTTGTATAACACACAGTAAAGCAAGGCATGAGCTTTAGTTCAATGTAACCATCATTACAAAAACTACATACATGTTTATCTACGACCTGTTCTCAGAGAATTTCTTATTATTCTGTATGTGAATCTGATACACTCCATTTAGTATGATATGTTTCGTATGTTATGTATTCATTTGTGGATGTCCATCACCCATTTCGTATGATATGTTACGAATTACAAATCATATAATATTTTACTAATTTGAGAAAACATACAATACGTTATGAATTTGCTAAATGTATGATATGTTACAAATTCTAGCTAGGTAGCTAGATGGCTAACGTTAGCTAGATGGCTAACGTTAGCTAGCTGGCTAACATTAGCTAGGCTAGGGATTAGGGTTAAGGTTAAGGTTAGGGTTAAGTTTAGGAGTTATGTTAAAAGGTTTAGGGAAAGAGTTAGCTAAAATGGTTGTGGTTAGAGGAAGGGTTAGCTAACATGCTAAGTAGTTGCAAAGTAGCTCAAATGTAGTAAGTACTTGAAATGTTGCTAATTAGTTCAAATGCTAACGTTTTCCATGATGGAATTCGAACTCGAACTCGAATTCGAATTCGAACTCGCAACCTTTAGGTTGCTAGACATTCGCTAACATGCTAAGTAGTTGCAAAGTAGCTAAAAAGTAGTAAGTACTTGAAAAGTTGCTAATTAGCTAAAATGCTAAAGTTGTTCGTGATGAGATTTGAAACCTTTGGGTTGCTAGACATTCACGTTATACTCCCACCCATCCACCCGGACCAACGACCCTACTTTAGTTTTGCCTTAAGTAACAATCTGTCCTATGTAACCATGCCAAACTTAACATATCATACCAATTTGGGTTTCCAGGAGTTACATTTATTATGTTACGTCAAGTCTATTAGACCAGGCTGTTATCTAGGGGAGTGTTTTTGTATCTACCAGTCTCAATAGAGAGAGGGGCCACTCCACATCTACATTTTGCAAAAGAGCTTCGATTTTGCTTGGTTAAAACTTTCCGTATATAGGGTTCAGTCCCAAAAGTGCGTTTAAAAACGCAGTTTGTTACTTTCAGGTTTATTTATCAGTTGGTACCACTTTAGTTCATTGCTCTCTAAAAGTGCTGATTCAAAAGCATTACGGTCATTTCTAGAATACACTCCATCTGTATCAGTGAGCTGAGTCATATGTATGGACTGTGTGTGTGTGTGTGTGTGTGTGTGTGTGTGTGTGTGTGTGTGTGTGTGTGTGTGTGTGTGTGTGTGTGTGTGTGTGTGTGTGTGTGTGTGTGTGTGTGTGTGTGTGTGTGTGTGTGTGTGTGTGTGTGTGTGTGTGTGTGTGTGGCCTACTCCAAGCTACTGAACTGCACCTCCACAGTACCAATTAAGATGATTGAAACCTTCAACTTTCCTTGCTTAGATTTTGGCAACAGATAACATAAGCTAGACTTATTCATATAAAGCAGGAATCCAACCTAAGTTTTCAGGGCGGGTAGGAACAAAAGCATCATATCAGGTTAGCCAGATTCCAAGTTTCTTTGAATAGCACACTTTGGTACGGTTTCCCAGATCTCTATTAAGCCTACTCCTTGACTCAAAAGTTTGCTCAATGGAAAAAGTATTGAGGATTGAGTAGTAGTATCAGTGTTCATTCGCATCACCCTAGCTTGTTGCAATGTCACCGAGCATACTTGACCTTTGCCCTCTGTCTCTGTGTGTCCTTACAGTACATCTCCAGTCGGCCCTCCTCCACTGAGACGGCTCGGCTGGGCAGCCACAGTAACAGCGTTTCGTCCCACGCTGCCAGGTCCGAGCGTGACCCCCGACCTTTGTCACAGCGCTGCTCCTACCTCCCCCATGAGGGGCCGGTGGTGCTGTCCCCTGTGTACAACACCCCCTACTCAGGCCTGCACCGTGACCCCGCCAGCACCCCGCAATGCCTGGAGAAAGCCACCCTCGTCAAGGTACTAACTTCAGCCTGGCGGCTAACTTGATTATCTTTGCATTTGGCATTTTAGTCATTTAGCAGACCCTCTTATCCAGAGCAATTTACAAAAGCAATTAGGATTAAGTGCCTTGCTCAAGGACACATGGACAGATTTTTCACCTAGTCGGTACATCATGGGTACTAGAACTAAAAAAGACTAGTACCACAAAGCAACAGGTCTGTGAGTTAAAGAAGTATATGGTAGTACCTCTTCAGCTTAATTCAGACAATGTGGCTTCAGGGAGATATTACACCATAAGTGCTGGACATGAAACAACTTACCGTAACCTTCCGCTGTCAGGGGGTTCAAATTTAAGAGACTGAAGACAGATTAGTGTAGCAGGCTAGTGGCATACACTCCCCACACACATACAGATGTGACGCTAGTAGACTACACCCCTACTACCTCACCCCTTTTCCTTTCGCCCCTCTGTAGAGCATGTGTGAGATTAGACCCATCTCTCCGCTTGGTAACCCTACCCCAAATCCCAGCGCTAAGTGCGGATTAAATTATTAGCTTCTGCTAGCCTAGGAGTGTGAGAGAGCGAGAAAAGATAATGGCCATTCACCCACTGTGCTGCAAGGAACAGCTGACTGACTGAGGCTTGGAAGAATAATGATAACCCCTGGAAATCCTTGTGTGATTAGTCCAACAGCTGGAGCACCCCTCAGACGTCCCCGAAGTACGCATCGCTCTCCACCCCCCAGCGACACTCAGACATGTGCGCCCCCCGGCAGCCCCTGTCGCCCCTGTACGATGAGCCCTGCACCTCTGACACCTACACCCAGGAGGAGGAGAGCTGGCCCAGGCAGCAGCCAACGGTAAGCCGACCCCGATACTGAATCCATGTGTCTCAGTTTACACCACAACCGCACTCCCCACCAACTCTCACACACATACTGTACACGCACATATCACATATGCACACATGAACTGTACAACAAAAGTACACACATACACACAATCAGGTACATGTGCATATAGACGCAGGCACATGCATGCACGCATACAGGAAACGTTTGACCAGGGGGTGACTGACGCAGGCAATGGACAGAGTCTAAGAGCTGCGTGCTGCTGATGACTAATAGATTTTTTCTGATGCATAATGATGTGGACTGCTGAGAGATGAAATTCCTTGTCACTAGCAACGTCCTGTCCGTATGCATGACCTGTATTTTAGAGAAATATGATTTAATCGATTGAATTGAAGTTTTCTGGCTAGGTTTGTCTAGATTTTAGACACCATATTGACACATGGGGGTGCTTAAGGTTCTCGTCAGTGGCTTTATATACAATACTGTCATTGGACAGGCACTTCAATTCCAATTACTACGACTACAAATTTGACCTGCTGGCTTTTTAACGCTTGCACCCTCTGATTCTCAGCAACAATGTTGGCGAGGACCACCACAGAAGCAGCAGGACCCTCATCTCCTACCCTCCTCCTTCCAGCTGCGCACCCCTCCCCTGGGCAAGCGTTGCAGGAGGAGCCTGGTGCTCTGCCAAGGCCAGGGGCTGGAGATGGAGGGCCCTCAGGGGCCAGCAGACCAGAGAACTGAAGCTGTCCCCAGACTAAGGCTGCTGCCTGCACCCAAAGCAGTGCAAGAGGAGGTGGGAAACGGACACTCAATGGCTCATATTCACATAGCATGAATGGTGATCCTTTATCAGAACTCAGTGCTTTATTGTTATGGGTCAATACGTCTTACAGATCACTCTTTTGTTGCTGAGAATATTCCTGCATAGCAGGAAATGCAAACTTGTAGTGTATTCAAGGTTTAAAAAGGCTTCTGAAATTTGTCATTTCCACTTTAAAATGTCAGACTTGATTTGCCCTAATGAAAAATATATAAAATCCTACAAAACATGTCCAGTAATTAAACCAACATAATAATTCACATGTTTTCCTGCTGTAGTAAACTGGCTCAAATTAAGCGCTTGAGCCGACATCTGCAGCCTTTACCTTGAATGCAGTCTCCGCAAACGCAGGAGCATTGCCTTTAAAAGGCGCATTGTCGACAGTGCTGTAAGACTTGAATCCTGGCCATAGTTAATGCATTATGGCTCAATCATATTTCTTTCGAATACTTTTGAATAATCTCCATTTGTACTCTATAATAATCATCTCTAAAGTACTATTTGTTGTTCTTGTACATGTGAAACAATTTTCTATCCTCTCATCTTTTGACAGAGGCTCTTCCCATCGATGGCTGCTATGAACACCCCACAGATGCTGTATGGTTACTCACCAGGTAAGAATGTCAAGCATGCTCATGTAAACCAACATGCTGCACATCACAATGCAACAACATTGGTTAACTTTAACCTACTACATACTTAGCATTTCTGTCATGCACACCATTTCAAACCTGTCTAATACATTGTCACGTCGTCATTCACACACTACAATCCCACTAAAAGCAAAGCCTGCCTTAGTTGGTAATCTACTTCAAAAACCTCAATGACACAGAGTTCTGTTCATAGGGGAGAAAAAGGGCACATTTGCACATGCAGTATAGTATAATATACCATATAAAACATTGGAGTATTGGACTGGGTGTGTCACTGTCAACATGGAGTTTGAAAAAAAAGTGCAGGAAATGCGCAGATGTGCCAATGAAATGGAGCTTAGGCCAGCTTTAAATACCATGTGTTCAGGTGTCTCATGGGGGGAAAGCCCAGTGTAAGAGAATACTGTTCCAGACAGGGTTACTGCTAGCCATGACTGACAGCTCACAACTAGGCTAGGACCGCTCGCTCTCGCTCATATCTATGTCTCCTTTGATCTCATATAAAACAGGATGGGATTTGAAGAGGTTATCTCGGTATCTCCAAATATAAACCCACTGTAAAATTGGCTATAACTCAGGGCATTATCAGGTGATCACTTCAAGTTGTATGTCTTTGCACAATTCCGAGGACAAAACAGAGGACAAACCGTGGGTGCTGTTAGGTATGCAACAGGACGGGTTTTACAGTACAGCAACACTGTGTGTAGCTGTTCACACACAACATGAGAGAGTGACGGTATGCATTGGACCTGATCCAAAACAATCTGGGCCAGGTCTTGTATTCTTCTTCTTCTGCTCTTTGAAAACTAAAAGCCTGGGAAACGCGTCTCTCTCGCCTCCACAGATCACAACTCATACCTTGAACCATCCGAGCCAGATGACCAGGAAATGGACTATGACAACATTTGGGAGTACGACTGCAATACCGAGAGAATTCAACCCATGTCTGGAATTTTGCCACACCGGACGGGATTAGACATTGGGGCGAGAGGCCTTGGTGCCATGGCAAACAACCAGCAGAGATGGTTATAAAAACAATGGGCCGGCACTCGTCTGGACGTGCGCAAACAACAGATCCCTATCAGAGAGCCATTCAGTGACCCAAGCTCACTACTGCATATCATGGTTGTGTCCCAAATGGCACCCTATTCCTGATATAGTGTGCTCTGTTTCAAGGTAGTTCACTATATAGGGAATAGGGTGTGAATAATGTATTTGTTAGATAGTCAAAAGAATGCTTTAAGTGGCCATAAAATAAGAGGAACTTCTTAGTATTAATGCTGCACTACTGTGTACTGTATGTAAATGCAGATAAACATGATTCAGCAAAAACACTTTCCCACACAACAGAGGTAGGAAACTGAGCCTACCTCTGTTAACGTAGCATTAATGAAAGTGCAAAATGTACATAGTTTCTATCCCTGAGCGCTTGAACATGTTTGTTTTTTTACCACTATCATCGCACTGCATTTGGCGTCATTTGAATTTTGAGAGTTTTTTTGTATTATTTATGGGCATTTTCTTTAACGCCGTCCTGTTTAAATGCTTTTATATTGTGTAAACTTTTTGATTCATATGTTATATCATTATTATATTTTTGCATCATAGACAACATGTCTTTGGTTGTAAGCTGTAAAAAGCATTCCAGCAAACTTAAAAATAGCAACACATCAGTATAATTTATTTAATGTTCTGAAATAACAAGGCAAACATTGATGGCTTGGATGGACTTCCTCCATTGTGTTACTGCTGCAAAATGTTGCTTGTCTTTGTGGCTTGTTTCTCATACTTTTAGGTGTTTATTTAAGTTTTTAATATAAACTAGTATTGATATTATTTGCATTATTATACTGTGATTATTTTGATGGATGTTTAGTAGTAATTATGACCTAAAACATACTAAGACATTATATATGTAGGTAAAACTTTATTACACATTTCCTGCATAAGCATGAATAAACTATTTATAAATAGTGTACATCTATATATAGATGTATAAGCATTACAAGTAATTAGCATTTAACATTTATTATAATTTATAAAACATTTGTAACGTTTATAAACATGAATATGCATTTATAATGGGTGGAGGTCATTATGAAGTGTTACCTGACAGTTCATCTCTCCTGGACAAACCATGTAAACATAAATAGTACTGACCGATTATGCTAGACTTTAGCTCTCAGTTAACCGAGATTACCGGACAGTAGAGTCCTACTGTACAACAGACAAGCTCCTTTGAATTAATAGAAGCTGATAAATCAGATATAGGTAAGATTAACTTCCAATCTAATATCAAACGTACTGAGAGGAATGCAGTACAGTCATTTGAAGAAATGTGTATTATTCAGTCAAAACAAACACATTTTACGAGTCAGTCAACTGTTTTTTATTTTTGAAAAAAATATAGAATTTTGTTCAAATGAGCACATGCCAGTAGACTGGTGTTATTTCACCCAGGATCAGAGTCTGTGATGCTCCTCTCGTTCTCTCTCATGGCCCAACCTCGCTCTCTGCTGGTGTAAGACAGTCATCTCTACAATTGTATTGGAACCCCACGTCAATGGAGTGCCTGTTTGATGCAAATGGCCCAGTAGGAGTTAAATGTGTTATGAGTGTTGTTTGGGATTGCAATTTTTAAGAGCAAAAAACGACTTTATAGTGGTTTATAATCTGGCAGTATTGATAGTATTGTGGAGGTAGTTTATACAAGGTACTATAGCGCCCTCTAGTGTATAAAATCTGACAGAACACAGGAAACCGCTGTCAACTCTGAAATGCCATATATTTGAAACGTAATACATCCACAGTTCACAGAACAAACGATACAATGACATAAAGTCATCTGATAGAGGCCATCAAATAAATCAGCCTTAATTATGTATAAACAAAAAAACAATGGCACATATTTGTAGTCCCCTAAATAAATCTGGATACTGGCTCAGCGCTCTAACTGCTAGGCTACCTGTCACCCCATATAGTTAATACACCTTTGTTTTGTACTGGGGTATGAGATGATTTCACATAGTAAAATACTTTGAAGTTGATTGAATAATCAAACACAGCTATATTTCTATATCCATTCTGTACCTTTACTTTCTAATATTTGTCATTCAATTCCAAAACATACACACTATATTCATGTCCTCATCCTAACACATTGATAGTGTATATCTCTTAGAGCACTTTCCACTGGCATCTTATGTCTCTTCTCTACATTTTGGTACCTTCATTATAAAATATAAATATATCTGTCTCTTTTCGTACACTCATAAATATCATACATCTCTTACCCAAGGATGTTGTCATTTAAACCCTTGTTATAGGTTATATTTATCCAAATTACATTAACGGACCTCAAACACATTCTTAAAAAATGGCATACAGGAATATTATCATACACACTATCTTGACCATTTCAGTGGATTGGACATGTTTTTTTATTGCTAACTTGATGTTCATAACTTATAGTGCAAACATTTCAGGCACAGTAAAACATAGCTTTTTCCCTAAATTTTTTAAAAATATCTATATTTTTACAAGAGGACACCACAGATTTCACATGCAGTCAAAGGATGGTCCATGCTATCCGGTATCCTTGGGTCGTCCCTACCCCATTGAAGTTGAAATGTAAAATGGTTAAGGGGTTAGGGTAGGGACGTCCCAAAGAACCCTGATAGGACTGAACGTCAAAGCACCCAAGATGAATTCAGTTTCCATGGGAGAAAGGGGTAAAGTTAGGAAGGACGTAGCTGTGCATGGTGACTGTCCCTGTATCAGATGGAGGGTGTTTGACGTAACGGCTTCTCTTCAGATGCCTCTTCCCTGCCTCTTCTCCGTAGGTATCGGATGGCAGACAGCGCACTTATGTTGGCCAGGAGAACTGTGCAATGTTCCGTGGGAAAAAAATATCACATGAGCCAGTACCATGAATGCATCATTCTTGACTAAACAACTAATTACATTTTCTTATTATTGAATTGAATGTTTGAGACATATTGCATAATAATGTAAACATATAAGAACTCATAAGAACAAATAGATTGCTCACTTAAATATATATATATATTTTTTATATATATTTTTTTAAATTTTTATCCCATTTTCTCCCCAATTTTTCGTGGTATCCAATCGCTAGTAATTACTATCTTGTCTCATCGCTACAACTCCCGTACGGGCTCGGAAGCACAACCCAACCAAGCCGCACTGCTTCTTAACACAGCGCGTCTCCAACCCGGAAGCCAGCCGCACCAATGTGTCGGAGGAAACACCGTGTACCTGGCCCCCTTGGTTAGCGCGCACTGCGCCCGGCCCGCCACAGGAGTCGCTGGAGCGCGATGAGACAAGGATATCCCTACCGGCCAAACCCTCCCTAACCCGGACGACGCTATGCCAATTGTGCGTCGCCCCACGGACCTCCCGGTCGCGGCCGGCTGCGACAGAGCCTGGGCGCGAACCCAGATACTCTGGTGGCGCAGTTAGCACTGCGATGCAGTGCCCTAGACCACTGCGCCACCCGGGAGGCCCTCACTTAAATATTTTAATACTAGACTAGAATATAACAATATTCTTCAAAATATAACATAACATCTGGGTCAGATGGTTTAGACCCTTTCTTCTTTAAGTTTGCTGCCCCTATCATTGCCAAGCCTCCAACCTTTTTAACCTGTCTCTCCTTTCTGGGGAGGTTCCCATTGCTTGGAAGGCAGCCACGGTTCGTCCTTTATATAAAGGGGGAGATCAAGCTGATCCTAACTGTTATAGGCCTATTCCTATGTTGCCCTGTTTATCAAAAGTGTAGAAAATACTTGTCAATAATCAACTGACTGGCTTTCTTGATGTCTATAGTATTGACTCTGGTATGCAATCTGGTTTCCGCTCCAGTTATGGATGTGTCACTGCAGCCTTAAAAGTCCTCAATGATGTCACCATTGCACTTGATTCTAAGTAATGTTGTGCTGCTATTTTTATTGACTTGGCCAAAGCTTTTGATACGGTAGACCATTCCATTCTTGTGGGCCGGCTAAGGAGTGTTGATGTCTCTGAGGGGTCTTCGGCCTGGTTTGCTAACTACCTCTCTCAAAGAGTGCAGTGTATAAAGTCATAAAATCTGCTGACTCAGCCACTGCCTGTCACCAAGGGAGTACCCCAAGGCTCGATCCTAGTCCCAACGCTCTTCTCAATTTACATCAACAACATAGCTCGACATAGCTCAAGCTCATCCATTTATATGCAGATGATACAGTCTTATACTCAGCTGGCCTCTCCCCGGATTTTGTGTTACATGCTCTACAACAAAGCTTTCTTAGAGTCCAACAAGCTTTCTCTGTCCTTAACCTTGTTTTGAACACCTCCAAAACAAAGGTCATGTGGTTTGGTAAGAAGAATGCCCCTCTCCCCACCTGTGTGATTACTACCTCTGAGGGATTAGAGCTTGAGGTAGTTACCTCATACAAGTACTTGGGAGTATGGCTAGACGTTACACTGTCCTTCTCTCAGCACATATCAAAACTGCAGGCTAAAGTTAAATGTAGACTTGGTTTCCTCTATCGTAATAGCTCCTCTTTCACCACAGCTGCCAAACTAACCCTGATTCAGATGACCATCCTACCCATGCTAGATTGACAGGTAAAGTTGCTCTCTGCCATCAGATTTGCCACCAATGCTCCTTATAGGACACATCACTGCACTCTATACTCCTCTGTAAACTAGTCATCTCTGTATACCCGTCACAAGACCCACTGGTTTGTTGCTTATTTATTAAACCCTCTTAGACCTCACTCCCCCTATCTGAGATATCTACTGCAGCCCTTATCCTCCACATACAACACCCGTTCTGCTAGTCACATTCTGTTAAACTTCTTCGGGATCGGTGTCCCTTTCACGGGACGGTTGAGCAAACGTAGGCTAATGCGATTAGCATGAGGTTGTAAGTAACAAGAACATTTTCCAGGACATAGACCGATCTTATATTGTCAGAAAGCTTAAATTCTTGTTAATCTAACTGCACTATCCAATTTACAGTAGCTATTACAGTGAAAGAATACCATGCTATTGTTTGAGGAGAGTGCACAATTTTGAACATGAAAAGTTATGTGAAAAAAAATAACACAAGAAAATTACATAACAATAACGAGGCTATATACAGGGGGTACCAGTACCGAGTCAATGTGAGGTGGTACAGGTTAGTTGAGGTAATTTGTAGTGACTATGTGTCTATGCATAGATAATAAACAGCGAGTAGCAGCAGTGTAAAAACAAAGATGGAAGGGTGGTCAATGTAAATTGTCTGGGTGGCCATTTGATTAATTGTTCCACAATCGTATGGCTTAGGGGTAGAAGCTGTTAAGGAGCCTTTTGGTCCTAGACCTGGCGCTCCGGTACCGCTTGCCGTGCAGTGCCAGAGCAAAAATCAAGCCATGAGGTCGAAGGAATTGTCCGTAGAGCTCCGAGACGAGATTGTGTCGAGGCACAGATCTGGGGAAGGGTACCAAAAACTTTCTGCAGCATTGAAGGTCCCCAAGAACACAGCAGCCTCCATCATTCTTGAATGGAAGAAGTTTGGAACCACCAAGACTCTTCCTAGAGCTTCCCGCCCGGCCAAACTGAGCAATCAGGGGAGAAGGGCCTTGGTCAGTGAGATGACCAATAACCCAATGGTCACTCTGAAAGAGCTCCAGAGTTCCTTTGTGGAGATGGGAGAACCTTCCAGAAGGACAACCATCTCTGCAGCACTCCACCAATCAGGCCTTTATGGTAGAGAGGCCAGATGGAAGCCACTACTTAGTAAAAGGCAATTGACAGCCCACATGGAGTTTGCCAAAAGGCACCTAAAACTCTCAGACCATGAGAAACAAGATTCTCTGGTCTGATGAAACCAATATTGAACTCTTTGGCCTGAATGCTAAGCGTCACGTCTGGAGGAAACCTGGCACCATCCCTACGGTGAAGCATGCTGATGGCAGCATCATGCTGTGGGGATGTTTTTCAGCGGCAGGGACTGGGAGACTTCAACAAAGTACTGGGTAAAGGGTCTGAATACTTATGTAAATGTGATATTTCAGTTTTACATTTTTATTACATTTGCAAAAATAAAAAATAAACTGTTTTTGCTTCTTCATGATGGGGCATTGTGTGTAGATTGAAAAAAACGATTTAATAAAATTAAGAATAAGGCTGTAACATAACAAAATGTGGAAAAAGTCAAGGGGTCTGAAAACTTTGCTTGTTTCCAACAGTTTCTACCAATTGCAAAGACATCTGAAGTCATCGGCGGTCACAGAAAGACCGATAAACATCTTGATTTTGTGTTTAGCTGAGATCTTCTATGTATAAAGCAACACAGCAGGGCAAAAAAAGCATCTAACGAAGCACATAGCTGTTCTATGAGTGGTCTGAGTAAATCATTAAATAACGAGCATTTTCAAGTGTAACTTTAGTAACAATGGTTTTGGGAAACATCTCGGAGATTTAACCATGCTCAGACAAAGGTTCTAACGATGGACTTAGCCTTAAGATGCTATTGGGAAACCAGGCCAAGGTCTATAGAATGTACATACCAGCCTTCCAGGCATCTCCAGCTTGTGGGTTAGCGGACTTCAACACCCAGGAGGCAAATGCGATGCAGACTAAACACATGTCTGACTGTCTGAGAGGTACAAGGGAGGCATCTAATCCTAGAAAGGACACAGTATGTGGCTGTTTAAATAGTCAAACAAAATGTATCACATTCAAGATTGAACATTCTCTACTGTTCTACTCTTTTCACATTATTGTGCCAACGCAAACCGTACTGTGCTGGCTTGGATATTTTCTTTTCACACCGTCCTCTCCAGCACGTTTCCAGCAACTATAGTGGATGCGTAATGAGGCCAGCACAGTAGAAGTTGGCTTGGCTCAGTAGATTGAAAGAAATATTTGACTTATATAAGTATAATAGAATACATGGCAAATACCTATGCAATGGTAAAGATGACACACAGGTGAAACTGTTGGTCTGGGAGTACTTTGGAGTACTTTGTGTGCTCTTTGGCTACAAAACTAAAATATAAGATCAGTGGGGATGTGGCATTGATCAGCTGTCTTGTGAGTACAATTGTCCCCATGGAGCACAGAGGACATGGGCTTACTGTGATAATGCATGTTCACGCAGGGAATATGTCCAGGAGGAGATCAGTGCAATTATCATTGGTCTCAAATCCCATACCTGCTGCAGACAGACTAGGCCTCATTACATTAGGCAGGAAATGTCCTGTTCTTTCACACTGTGCCCTGATCAGGTTCCAGCCATAGCGGTACCTGGACTAATTCCAAACAATCTAAAATGTGACACTGGGACAGCTTTGTGGCACCCAGGTATTTCTGTGCACCTTAAAGGGATGTTCTACTAAAGAAAAAGGTCCACTTTGGCTGTTGTTGACTCCCAGACAGTTTTTGGATATGTGTTTTGCTAACTTCCCTTTAAGGAAAATCTATGGGTGAATCATTGTTGATCACCATGTTAAACACATTGTGCTATGTGTGTATATTGTGCTATTGTGTATATGTATGGCCAAGGTCACTGTTCCGTCTTAGAGCTGCTTACTGGATGGAATGGTGCTCCTTTGGCCACCATTGTGGGCCTATTTATACTTACCATTTGACGGCAAACATGTGAATAACGCTTGGCACTAGGCAACTTGAGAGGACACGGACAGTGATTGAAGAAGAGTTATCACGTGCAACCATTCCTCTGCCACTTGGCTTAGCACTACTACGTGCGTCTAGTCAATGTTCATTGACAGCTGGAGTGAGGGAGCACGTTAAGAAAAAAACCATCATTTTACAACCAGTATACAACTTGGCCATGATGTCAAGAAATGTATCAGTTTTCGCAGCTAGGTTAGATACATAAAAAAAGTAAAATACTTGAAGATGTGCATTCAAGTGCTGAATGTGCATAATAACGTGCATGCGATAATAATAGAGAAAATGGCCTTACTGGGATTAGCAACAGCCATCTGCAGATCCGGATATCTCCTCTTCTGTTCGGCCAGCTGTCTGAAGATCCTGCCCTCTAGGTTGTACAGCAGTTGATCAGGAAAAGGCTTGTCTTGGATGCCCAGCGTGTGGAAGGGTCTAATGCTTCTGCGGAATGAACTCTTGATCTCATCCACAGGAAACAGAGACCAGGAGTCAGATCTCTGACTTTGGCTGGTGGAGCCAGTGAGGCGGACCTTCCGTAGGGAAAAATGGTTTTTCCAGAAGAAGTTCTCACTTAGACCCTCGTCTGTGAAAAAGTCCTCATATATGTCCGGAGCCACTATTACACCTTGGGTCTCTTTTGGCTTATGGTTAAACCGCGTGATCACCCGGATCGGACTTCTGTCTTGGTTATCTTCCTCCTCCGAGTCTGCAGACGAGTCACTGGAAAAGAAATGATCGTAGGCCTCCGGGAACTGAAGATTCCTGTTGGCCGAATGTCCGCAGGAAGAGATGGGCAACAGCTCATCCTTGTTGTGGCTTGATGCCTCCCTGACAGGGTACAAGAAGCTTCCTGCATCAAACTCGGAGTAGAAATGCTCATAATCAGGGACTGAATCACTGTTGACATAGTAGGTGGCCATGTTGTCTGTTTCCGATGGACTGGCCTCCGATTTATTTCCTCCAAAGACGTACTGGATGATCTCAGAGAAAGAGATCTGATTGCTTTCTGTTGACACATCCTCCGAAAAAGATGCTGAAGGTAAAGAATTCATGCCACTGTGCTGCCTCACTAAATGTCCATCACTGCAGGACTCCATTTCTGGTTCTCCTTCCCCTGATATGACAGCTGGTAAGGGCCGACCTTTCAACACCTGGCAAAGTGGTTCAACTTCCAGAGCTAGTAGGTTCTGGACGCTGACGTTTTTGCAAATTTTTCTTAAGTACTGTGGGGCACTGCCTGAAAAGATTGGTCGGGGGATGTAACTTGCGGAACTTAGCATTGCAACATTTTCTGGGTATATACCAGCCCCAACGCTAACTGAGTCTGGCTCGCTTTCCCACAAGATACCAATAGAGTTGGATGATTCATCTCTTGTGATTGGATCAGTGCTTGGATTATCAGCATTTGGATTTTGTGAGAATTCTTTGTCAAAATCAGAAATGGTGGAAATGTTGCCACTGGAGCGATGAGGTTTGGAGTCGTCCAAGTGAGTGAAGTAGCCTGAGTCTGCGGCATCAGAGCTGTCGGCTGCCTCAGCCTCTGGTGGCTGGGGGAGAACACTGGACTGGTGGGCATTGCTGACCATACGTAGTCGCAAAATGTCATTAATGGTCAGCTTCTCCATCTCATTCCAAAAAGCGGAGATGGCGTACACAGGACGTGTTTCGTCAGGTGCTTTTTCAATCCCCTCACACTCTGCTGTTTTGGCTGTGCTAACAGTGTCTTCTGTTTTGACCTCTATATCAACTTTGAGTTCTGGTGTATCTTGAGACGTATCCTGACTGTCATTTTCAGACATTTCCCTCTCCCTCTCACTTGTTGCTTTGCTTACAGAAAGTTTTGCTTCTTGACCATTGAATCTGGTTTGAATATCAGGTGTATCAGAGCTTTCAAATAACGTTACTGGCAAGTCTATGTCAGCGTTACGTTTATCTGGCAGTGCTATCATATATGTTTTCTTAGACTGAAACCCAACAATTTGGTTACCTTCCATTTTTAAATCAGGGGAATTAGAAAGTGAAATATTTGATTGAGTTAATGGAACATTCTCTGGAGTACACGAATCAGGGTCTTTTTCAGTGACATAACTTATATAAGTATTATTTATTTCATCTGCCTGATTAGAGTTCATAGCACTCTTTGGAATAACAGAGTAACAAGATACAGTTAAAAGAGGTATTGCTAATACAGGCCTCTCAGTAGTTGCATCCAGAATAATAGTTGACTTAACTGTCTGGTTTCCAAATGTTGTTTGACTGATTACATCATCTGATTTTGAACAGCAGGGCTCATTGAAACGATTGATTTTGCCAGTAGTGTTAGTGCTGACCACTTCTGATGGTATACTCTTATCAAGAGTTGGGATGAGTACATTTTTAAATTCTTGTTGCATCTTGAGGACTATGTTCTCATGAGCAGGCAGCCGCAATGTGTTTGAAATAATAACACCACTGCTGCCTTTAGAGACGAGTAAGGTGTTCTTTCTGAGTGCAGTGTTATGTTCTGTTGATTGTGGCGTATTGAGAATCTCAGATGAGGCGTCCCTGTTTTGAGTCTTTCCATTCACTTCTTGCAGTTGCAGAGGCCCAGACTCGCTTTGATATTTTGCGATGTTATCTGGGCCAAACTTTGCTTCCTCTGTGACTGGAGATGACTCACTAGAAGCACAGGTGGACATCGAGACCGGCAATCCAGGACATTCTTTAAATTCTGTTGATGGCTGTAATTGTAATGCGCTGCTTGGCTGTAAATTTGCTGCCACATTACCATCATAATTAGGTGTTGACAAACCGCTGTCAACAGCTCGACCTGGTGGGGATCTTGATCTATCAGTACATTCACTGTTTACAGGCAAGCTAGATTTGGCTTGTTTGCAGTTAGCCTCCATACCAAGAGGCTCAGCTTTTACTGGCCTCAACTCATTCTTCTCAGTTAGCGTTTGACTTTGACGGTCTCTTAGAAGGGGAGTTGGTAAATTGAGGCTCACTTCGTCATGCTCCACTGCAGTTGGCCCAGGTGTCACATTGTTTCTGGTTCTCCCTTGGAGTATTTCTGAGTGTGTGGGTGGACACTGAGAACTCTGAGTTTGGTGAGCTGAGGATTTGATATGCTCACAGCCGGCCTCATTCATGTAAACTGCAGTGTAATTTCTTGATAGTCTTACATGAGCATCCATTTCTATTCCCCGTGCACCTCTCTCCTCCTCAGAGTCACTATGGTTGGCAAAGAACTGCCTCTTGTACCCTTGGCCAGCGTCCACAATACTGACAGTTTTTTTTCTCCTTCTCTTCTTTTTAATGGTGAATGATGGAGACTGATCTGGGCTCCTTACGCTCTGCTGTTCTGGGTCTTTCTTTGGTGATGTGACAGCAAGGTATTTGCCTTCTGTTGATTTATTGTGTGGCATCACTTCAAGGTTTGTAGATGAATCCCTATCAGGGTTAAGGCATGAATCAGAGGTTTTCTTAAGAGGTGGTTTATCTAACATGATATCCCCATTACTCTCATCACCCACACTTTTGCATACAGCTAACTCTGAGTTCAGCACTTTCCCAGAGGCAGGTGTCTTTAATGAGTCGGCTGTCATTTCCAATATTGCTTTGAGTAAGTCAGAGGATTGACCCTCCCTTTTCTGCCTCCCTGCTTCATTTGCTGGCAGCAACAACCAATCCCCCTCTCTGATGGCCAACTCTACATTGGGATTGGTGGATTTGTCTGTCTTGCCCTCAGAGGCATAATTGACTGGGAGCTCAGGGGCCATCTTGGAGTCAGGCCTATCTGTTGTGTTGGCATTGTCTGGCTCTGTGGTTTCCATGCCAATTGCTGCCTCACTGCTGGCAGACAGGGAGTTGAACTCTGGGTTGTTTATTGGCAAAGCGTCATCATTGGCTCGTGGCCCATCACCACACACCTCCCCCTGCGCCACCTTGCTGCTTTTCCCCACTGTTGCTTGGCTGTGCTCAATAAACTGTTCAGCCTCCGGGAGACTTTTAAGCCTCTCAAAGAACCTATTGATAGACTCCAGGTGCACATCCTCATCCTCGCTGCAAGACAGGACATTCTCCAAGCTACCGACACCGTACTTGTTGAGGTAATGCTCCACGGGAGAACCCTCGGAATCCCGGGGGCCGTCCATGGGGCAGACAGCCTCCCAAGCATCTGACTTAAGGTCAGCTCGCAGACCCTTGTCTAAGAAAGTGGACCCTCCCGCATCATCAACGTCACTCAAGCTAATGCTAGAGTCCAATCCAGCCAGCGCGGGGGGGTGGAGGTCACAGTCCTCGCACTCCTGGGAGGAGTCCCAGTCACCCTCGGAGACGTGCACACTGTGTTCATAGTCATCCATTGGTAGGAAGGGTTACAAAACAGTTTCAGCACTACCTGTGAAATAAATCAACATAGTGCTTTAAATGTCACTGCAAACATGGTGCGACACCTGAGAAGATAAAGATACTCGTGTCTCAAACTAGTTCAACAAAAAAGTGGGATTCTTAACAATGCTACTGCAACAAATGACAGATAACGTCAACTCTTGAAAATCTTTGTTTGCCATCAGTTTCGGCCACATGATGTCTCAACCAAGTATTGGCTACGTTTGCCAAGTGCATTGCGAAAACTTGTTTGAGGAGAGCAACTAAGACCTGCCTTGCAAAAAGCCTTCATAGATAATGTCTGCTAATGCATGATGGTATGCTTTGTGTAGCCTATGAGCCCCCACTTGATGTGCAATTCCTTGTGTCTAGGTGGGTAAATTTAATCATTAACTAAAGTAAAAAAAATTGTTGTCATGAAATTCATGTATGTCACAGATTCACTAACTCCAACATCACTTGAAATGACCTTAACATTGAAATTACCTTAACTATTAAAGGACTCCCCCACAAATCTGTATCAGAAAATGTATTGTCCATGTGTGCAGCCATAAGGTCCTACCTGTTAAGCCTCCTGCTGCTGTGCCACTCCTATATAGAGTGTTATGCTCCGGAGTCCCAGCAGTGGCATGCTGTTTCTCTATGTGTCCTCTGGTCGGCCGTCCATATGTTGTGAGAGTGCAATGTGTCAGGCCCTATGATTCGTTATAAATAGAGCGGTGCTTCAGTGCCTCTTATCACGTAATACACGCAATGCTCCAGGCTGGCGCTCGCCATCATTCCCAACAGAGGTATAACGTTTCAGCACCGTAAATAGACGCCATACTCACAAAGTGATCACAAGATCTTGAATGTCTACGTGATATTAATGTAGTTTACCCACTTTGTCACACCTTCTTCATGCCAGTTAGACAGCAAGTGGTCTTTCGTATAAGTTGATATTTTTGGGGTTCCTTGCTTCCTTGTAGTAGTGAATTAGACAGATTCATTCTAACATCGGTTGTATGGAACAGCCAGGGCATAACACAACTGTACCCGGTGTTTCTGCAGTAAAGTCTTGCGAGGCAGCTAATGCTCCTGACAATGGCCACACTCCCACGGAAGAGCTGATACATCGCTGGTATGATGTCACTGGGTGACAGAGGATCTGAATCTTCCCCTTAGACACACTGGACACTGTGGATAGTCAGAGTGAATGCCAGAAAAGGTTGGAGTGCTGGAGCGGCCATGGGAAAAAATGGATGCCAGTTTATGTGAGAGTCGTCTGACACAGGCCATGTTGCAGCCAGAATCTAGCTATCTGATCCCTCCATGCAGGGCCAGCTCTAGCTTTTTGGGGGCCCTAAGCGAGATTTGGTGTCCCTCCTCTTGACAGTGGAGAGAAAAATTTACTTTTTAAACTTCCTGCATTTCTACACATTTTGCCATGGAGCATAGAGAAAATGTTGCAGATTTAGAGCAGGTTTTCTGCATTTCTATATATTTTGCCATTAGGTGGCGACCGTTGGGTCCTAAGCAACTGCTTATGTAGCTTATGCCTGGAGCCGGCCCTGCCTCCATGTGGGAGACAGAATAATTCTACAATTATTTAATCTGGATACAAAAAGTGACAGTACGTGCAAAGTGCAATAAAGTGCTAAATAAAAACGTTGCCATGTAACTTTTTGTATTCTTTCAAGCATGGCAGTAGATTAGGATGTGTTTTTTAGCCTCCTTTTAATGGTTTGAGTGCGAGCAACAGCTGCACTCTACAATAAATCAGACAAGTCAAAGAAGTGATCCCGAGGGTGATATCGACCATCCTATATCTTCACAACAATCTATAGTTCTTATTCTGTTATTTTACGTGACTTTAACTTAACCTTTGCCTATACAGTGGGGCAAAAAAGTATTTAGTCAGCCACCAAGTGTGCATTTCTCCCACTTAAAAAGATGAGAGAGGCCTGTAATTTTCATCATAGGTACACTTCAACTATGACAGACAAAATGAGAAAAAAAATCCAGAAAATCAGATTGTAGGATTTTTAATGAATTTATTTGCAAATTATGGTGGAAAATAAGTATTTGGTCACCTACAAACAAGCAAGATTTCTGGCTCTCACAGACCTATAACTTCTTCTTTAAGAGGCTCCTCCTCTGTCCTCCACTCGTTACCTGTATTAATGGCACCTGTTTGAACTTGTTATCAGTATAAAAGACACCTGTCCACAACCTCAAACAGTCACACTCCAAACTCCACTATGGCCAAGACCAAAGAGCTGTCAAAGGACACCAGAAACAAAATTGTAGACCTGCACCAGGCTGGGAAGACTGAATCTGCAATAGGTACGCAGCTTGGTTTGAAGAAATCAACTGTGGGAGCAATTATTAGGAAATGGAAGACATACAAGACCACTGATAATCTCCCTCGATCTTGGGCTCCACGCAAGATCTCACCCCGTGGGGTCAACATGATCACAAGAACGGTGAGCAAAAATCCCAGAACCACACGGGGGGACCTAGTGAATGACCTGCAGAGAGCTGGGACCAAAGTAACAAAGCCTACCATCAGTAACACACTACGCCGCCAGGGACTCAAATCCTGCAGTGCCAGACGTGTCCCCCTGCTTAAGCCAGTACATGTCCAGGCCCGTCTGAAGTTTGCTAGAGAGCATTTGGATGATCCAGAAGAAGATTGGGAGAATGTCATATGGTCAGATGAAACCAAAATATAACTTTTGGTGAAAACTCAACTCGTCGTGTTTGGAGGACAAAGAATGCTGAGTTGCATCCAAAGAACACCATACCTACTGTGAAGCATGGGGGTGGAAACATCATGCTTTGGGGCTGTTTTTCTTCAAAGGGACCAGGACGACTGATCCGTGTAAAGGAAAGAATGAATGGGGCCATGTATCGTGAGATTTTGAGTGAAAACCTCCTTCCATCAGCAAGGGCATTGAAGATGAAACGTGGCTGGGTCTTTCAGCATGACAATGATCCCAACACACCGCCCGGGCAACGAAGTAGTGGCTTCGTAAGAAGCATTTCAAGGTCCTGGAGTGGCCTAGCCAGTCTCCAGATCTCAACCCCATAGAAAATCTTTGGAGGGAGTTGAAAGTCCGTGTTGCCCAGCAACAGCCCCAAAACATCACTGCTCTAGAGGAGATCTGCATGGAGGAATGGGCCAAAATACCAGCAACAGTATGTGAAAACCTTGTGAAGACTTACAGAAAACGTTTGACCTCTGTCATTGCCAACAAAGGGTATATAACAAAGTATTGAGATAAACTTTTGTTATTGACCAAATACTTATTTTCCACCATAATTTGCAAATAAATTCATTAAAAATCCTACAATGTGATTTTCTGGATTTCTTTTCCTCATTTTGTCTGTCATAGTTGAAGTGTACCTATGATGAAAATTACAGGCCTCTCTCATCTTTTTAAGTGGGAGAAATGCACATTTGGTGGCTGACTAAATACTTTTTTGCCCCACTGTACATTGTTTAAACTGTGAGGTCTGCCATTCAGATGCCCCAGGCTTAAACTGAGGTGGGTTTAAGTCTTTGTTTACAGCTATCAGGATGATTTGATGAGGACAATGGGATTATGGGGCCATCCCTGCACTAAAAATGTCATTGACTTTCACAGATATCAAGATAGCATATAATTTATGACCTCATTATCAACACTTATCCTGGGCATAACAGACTGCTGATGTGTCTTGATTGCAATGGAATGGAACGACAAGGATATTGACGTTAGAAAGGGTTCAGATACATAAAGCCATTTACACAAGGCACTTTCACATTGTTCACCATATTGTCAGAAGAGTAGCCTACATTCGAAAATGCTTTTATCCACAGGGTTGGCTCACACAAACACCAGTTGGATTCATCTTGGAGGAGAGACTGTTGTTAAGCATTCCGAACTTGCGTCTAAAAACATTCAGGATTTGCATCTACACTCCACATTCACAAACTCTATTACTATCCACGGCCACCACGGCCATTATGAGCCCTGATTTTCATCAGTAAGGCTAATTATGGGAAAACAGCCCACCTAATTAACAAACTGCAGGCTGGGCCGTGTGCCCAAAAAAGCCCTATCAATGCATCTGGTTTCATAAAGAGAGACAAACCAGGGCCTGTGTGTGACTACTGCACCTGGGGCAAGAGCAGTGGGCTGTTTTGACGTGGGTGGGATTCTGTTGCCATCGACAGGATTAGGCCCTCATGAAGTCAGTTTTGGGGATTAAGATCAGAATCTGTTTGGACTACTTAAAAGTAGCTAAAGCCCGGTTGGTTCGTGCTAATTGTTTCACCGTGTCACCTCCGGCAATTCAGCATAGATTAAACAAAGCCTTGTGAGCAGAGGCATTCAGAGAGCAGACATAGCGACATGATGTGATTAATACAGAGAGGGTTTGTATGGATATGCCACACTGGCTTGCATGCCTTGGTTGGTGGCACCTCAAGTACCTCACAGGTGGCACAGTCAGTAACATTTTCTATTATGACCAAGAGGGGGGAGCACTGTATTCTGTCTGGAGCATACTATGACAGAACAGTTGACAAAAGAGGCTGTTTTAGAAGCTTGGTGGTTGTTTTGACAATTTGACGTTACAAATGCCTCACAGGGTGTTTGAGGGCTATGTTGTTAGGGGATTAAGTTTGTTCAAGTTGAGCAAGACAACACAGTGAGCAAGACAACACAGTCCCATTTAAACCACTAAAGCAGTGCCAGAGCAGATTGGTTTTAGCTGCATGGCACAAGTAATAAGGTTCATGTAAAAATGTGTGGTTGGTAATTTCAATGAATGATATACCCATTCAATTCTTGAAGAATATAAAGGAAACATGCTTTTTGAGTGTAGCTCCTTCTTGTTTTCGTTGTCATTTGAGACTTTGTTAACAAGACATGTAGGCATAGGCTATAGCTTCAAAAAATATGTTTTACTATCATGTCAATCTCAGTGTCAATTACATGCAGTTCAAATTACAGATGGCGCCTTAACAGGATCAGTTAATTAGATGTACGGTTGAGTGCCTTTCTCTTCCTACTGTCTTAAACTCAACTCATGTCAATATATTTTTAAAATCTTTTTCGACTGTCGGTAGCCTACCTAGCCTAGGCCAACATACAGTATTTCTGGATTTGTCTGATGGCGTAGACCTGCTTATCCTCTTGACTCCCGAAGAAAAATAGTCTACACATAAACCCATCGACTGTTTTCAATTCTTCTCGTCTCATCTTGGTTGTAGCTTGATGTAGGCCTAAGATTAGCCCACAGTTTTTCCTACCTCAGTGCGAGAGACCGCCTTGCCAAAGGCACAGTTGGGACTGTGGGACAGTGATTACCGCATGCAGACAATCGTAGGGTCTGAAGGTGAGGTGCCCGTAGTGCGACCCCGCGTGTTGGATCAGCCTGCAAACAATGGTTGTGTTCTCCTGCTCAGACATTGCATGCATCAACCAAAGGTTGAATGCCACGCCATCGTCTGTACCTCCAGGCACCAAATTGCTATAACATATGATGTGGTTAGCTAATATGTAAAATACCTATCCAGGCGTTGTAAGATCTGGCATGTGTCAGCAACGTCTGAGCAGAGTAACACGACCAAGACATTATTGTCCTTAACTCAAAAGCAGCTGAAAACGTCAAGGTATCAGTGCACTCTGCATTTTGGAATGATCGTGTCCTAATAACAGACGTAAGCCCCCCTTTGACCCCCTTTGGCAAAAAGAATGGTTACTCAACTTAAGTTTCAAGGAGATCTGTGTTTGGTTAACGATAGCCGAAATACCACTTATTTAAGGTACAGTTAAAAGACCCCTGAAATGAATAATTGTCTATACAAATAGTTGAATTAGTTTGGCACATAGACTTATCGTTTCACAGATCTTCGATATCAAATGGGCTGCGATTGCGAATAGACTACACAAATTGGTTTTGCTGAGGTAGGCCATATCAAAGTCGGAACCTTATTTGATATTCAATTGACAACATGGATCCAATTTTGCCCTAGAGAATAACCGACAGGCTAGGCTACATCAATCTCAACCTATTAATTTTAGGCTATTATGTGGAATGGGCGTAGATAGGCGTACCATCTAAAGAAAAGTAGGCTACAATACAGTAGACTACAAAAAAGCCAAAAACAGGCAGTGGCAGGAAGCCCTTTCAATGCATTAAGTGAACACAAGATGGCAAAGAAGAGCCTTCAAATCTTAATGGATTCACAGAGATACGGAGTTTGAGGAGCAATCCAACAGTTGCAGCTGGGTGGGCACAGTTGCTTGGAATAGAGGTAGGCTACAAACTGCAATGGTCCTGTTATGATTTGTGATCAAGTTTGGCTGAAAAACAAAATCAGTGTTGTGAATTTAACGTCAGAATTCACATGTTCAACATTTCAACCAATATTGATCATAACAGAATTCGGAAAATATGACATTTAATGTTGGGAAATTGGTGTTATTGACTGTGTTTTTTCATTTGCAATTTACGCAACATAGTGAACGTAAATCCGGGACACTCAAATGAGTATTATACTGTATGTAACGATTGGTATGGTTGCATAAAACAAAGAGTTAGTCCTAGCTCAAACACCGCATTGCAAAAAAACGTAACTTTCTCTTTGGAAGAGCGGGGATAGAGTGCCGTCTGAAACTATATAGTGCCCCTCGTCGGACTTTTGACTATAGTTCGGCAGCCTCTGCCGCTCTTTTGGCATGTTGCGGGTGAAGCACACCTGTTTCATGCAGAGCGCCAGAGCTGGTGTGTATTCATTCAGCCGATTCTGTTGCAAAACGTTTCTTAAACGGAAGCAAACTGAATGAAACAGGGAGGGACCTACCTGAATTAGTCCAATAGAAACTCTCGTTTTGCTGTTTGCTTCGGTTTGGTTCTTAAACGATAAACGCTTTCCGTTATGAATACACCCCAGTTCTTCCACTGTCAGGCGAAATGGAAATACAGGTTGTTTCTCTACAATACCCACAACGGAAGCACACTCATTGCCTCGGATTCGCAGGTGGAGGACTTCGATGAGATGTCGTTATTGATGCTTAAAGCATCTTGATTGAAATGTGTGCTGGTATTATTACATATGTTTATCTGAACATGTCTGTATGGTATATCATGTGCTTTGAATGTTAATTGTATTCTGAATTCAACCCAAAACGAACAGGGAAGTCTGCTGCAGTGTTGGGAGCGGTTGTAAAAAATCAATCGGTACATCAAACAAAGCTCTTAACCGTGCCAGCCCGCTCTTCATTTCTATTCAGTTCGACTCGCCATAAATTCGGCATCTGAACTGTGTGTTACTTAAGGCAAAAAAAACACAGAAAGGGTGGTTGGTTGTTCGGGTGGTGGGCATATAATGTGAATGTCTAGCAATGCAAAGGCTGTGTGTTTAAATCTCATCAAGGACAACTTTGCCACTACTTGACATGTTAGCTAACCCGTCCCCTAACCCTTTAACCTATCTCCTAACCCTAACCTTAAAGGCCCCGAAAAGTTAAAATCACATTTTTCACAAGATTGAATGATATTTGGATGAAACCAGTTCAAATTACTTTAGCTGGTACATTGATAAAGTTTGAACATAAAGTTACTGGTTCCCACCCCCCTCTGTGTCAAAGACTTGGATTCAGGAGTCAGGCAATATCAAGGATTTACTTCTGGCATTATACAATGTCACATAAAACTGGACATTTTATAAACAAATGGTAGCGTCATGACTCGACCTTCGCCTCTCCCAAGCCCATTGAGGAGTTGAGTTAGGAGCCAAGGGACCTAATTCGGTGAGAAAACGGGGTAAAGACAATACGATTGTGGCCATACCACCCCGAACACGCTTGTTCAGGGTCGGGCCTGGTTAGTATTGGCATGGGAGAAAGCCTGGGAATACCAGATGCCGTAAGCAATTTTTTTTAAACAAAAAACATAAATATATATCTATATACAGTACCAGTCAGAGGTTTGGACACGCCTACTCATTCCAGGGTTTTTCTTTATTTTTACTATTTTCTACATTGTAGAATAATAGTGAAGACATCAAAACTATGAATTAACACATGGAATCATGTATTAACCAAAAAAGCATTAAACAAATCTTAAAAGTAGCCACCCTTTAGCTTGATGAAAGCTTTGCACATTCTTGGCATTCTCTCAACCAGCTCCATGAAATGCAAGGTGTGCCTTGTTAAAAATGTCTTTGTGGAATTTCTTTCCTTCTTAAAGCGTTTGAGCCAATCAGTTGTGTTGTGACAAGGTAGGGGTGGTATACAGAAGATAGCCCCATTTGGTAAAAGACTGAGTCCATATTATGGCAAGAACAGCTCAAATAAGCAAAGAGAAATGACAGTCCATCATTACTTCAAGACATGAAGGTCAGTCAATAGGGAAAATTTCAACAGCTTTGAAAGTTTCTTCAAGTGCAGTCGCAAAAACCATCAAGCGCTATGATGAAACTAGCTCTCATGAGGACCGCCACAGGAAAGGAAGACCCAGAGTTACCTCTGCTGCAGAGGATAAGTTCATTAGAGTTACCAGCCTCAGAAATTGCTGCCCAAATAAATGCTTCACAGAATTCAAGTAACAGACACATCTCAACAACTACTGTTCAGAGGCGACTGCGCGAATCAGGCCTTCATAGTCAAATTGCTGCAAAGAAACCACTACTAAAGGACACCAATAATAAGAAGATACTTGTTTGGGCCAAAAAACACAAACAATGGACATTAGACTGTGGAAATCTGTCCTTTGTGAGACACAGAGTACTGTAGGTGAGTACTATAGAGTACTATATTAGGCTAATGGATTACATTTTTTTATGTCAAATGATGTCTCACCATTATTTTTCACCTTTATTTCTCATGAGTGTTCATGTTGATCAGTATTTTGGGGAGGCTGGCCTATACATTTATGATCAGTACATACAATTCTGAACATATTGTAATTTATAATGCTAATGCAGAGCCACCAATAAATTATTGTCCAGTACACTTATTGTATTCTGTTTTCATATTCTTTTATGTCTTAGCTTCTAAGGTGAAGAAGTGTATCAGTGAACTGTATTCTGTAGTTAGTTACAAAACAATGAAAATGCAAATGTGTATTGCTGCTGTTTGTCTGACATCCAACAGTCCATGATCAGCTCTGTTGACCATGAGAGCATTATGCAGAGAAAATGGGTTGAGTCATAGTCCCAGTCGGTATTAAATAGAACGTTGCGGCCCTGCCCTCCTGTGGAGAGAACAACCTGTGGTAACCTTGGTTACCCAATTGGCTCACAGCAAAAACGTGATATGTTTCAAATGCAATTTTCTTGTTGTCTGCTTGTTTTAGTCAATTACACAACTACATTTAAGTAAAGTACAACATGTCAAAAGATTACTTTTCAATATTGCCTGCTCCCAAGCATTCTCACTACTTAATATGAATATTGTAGGGCTTCCCACATGCCCATTTTTATGACGGCGCTAACGTTAATCACGTGAAGGCTAGCTAGCTACGAACTAGAACATTAAACTAGCCAAGACCAACCTGTGATGTTTTTTTCCCACGTATATAGCTTCGTGTAGCCTACTTGGACACCGGATCCCCGCAATTTCCCATTCTTCCACACCGAATAGCCTGAAGCCACAGGGCTTTTCTCACAGGCTCTATATCCCTAGGTGGAAGCATTGCTAACTGTAGGTCGGGATTTTTGACCTGGTTACATGTACATTGAACAACACAGCAGCCTGTGGTGTGTTGGAAACGTTATTATTCAGAATAACCAATCATATTAATTCCTCAGAGGGTTATGGCTTGAATGAACAAATAGTAATTGGTTTACTGCCCTCCAAAGAGTGTGATTGGCTAATGAGAGGCAAGGGGGTCACCTGGAAAGGCAGTAGGGTTAGTAGGGCTGAAGCAGCAAAGAAGTGATGGCTAGCTGTGTTACCTGTGTGAATGTGAAATAAACTTACTCAATTATTTTACAAATTAGCAAAGTCTCGGAGTCATCAGTAAAGAACCCAGCATCTAAGATGCAACAACTGGCGACAAGGATGGGATGAACTCTGAGGTAAAATCCTGACGACCAACTGACGACCAACCAAGAGAGCTAGGTGCGCGGCTAGCTGGAATCTGCGTGAGCACGTGCGGACCAACGAGAGCCATGGAATTGTTCAGTTGTGAGATCGGTTTGTGCTTCGAAAAAAGCTAACGAGAGTTTCAGCACGTGAGAAACGGTTTTCACCGTTTTTGGAGGCCAACTAGAAGAGCGGTGTTTCTATCGGTCGCTGGTTCAAAGACTTTTACACTGCTGAAAGACTTGGTAGCGCCAAAGAAGCCTGGTGAGGCTAGCTTTAAGAAGCTAATGAAAGCTCTGAGAGAGCTGAATGGAACGTGCTCAGAATGGAACGTGCTCAGCGAGATTATCAGGAGAGACATTGGCTGAATATATTGCATCACTGATGGGATTGGCAGCTATGTGTGAGTTTGGGGCTGGACTAGAAGAGCAGCTAAGGGACCAGCTAGTGTATGGAGTTTCCTGCAAGGAGCTGCGCGGCAAACTGCTAAGAGTCGCATATGGTATGAACTTGACATGGGCTAAAGTGTTGGACATTGTCACAAATTTTGAGTCTTGCATGCATAAATTCCAGCAGATGCCGTCGCAGCCGAGAACAGATCATCTGAACGGGAAACTGGCGGGACATCGACAGGTGCCGAGAGGGACCCAGAGGATGTCGGACCAGAAAGGGGAGATATCAAAGCCCTGTTCCGCTGCCTGGGAACAGGCCATTCACCGCAGATCTGCCGCTACAAGGAGTTCCAGTGCAGAGCGTGCCAGACAGAAGACTGGACATTTGGAGCGGGCCTGTCAGGGGAGAGCACAGACAGCAGCAGCAGCTAACAGCACACTTTCAAAGCAACGCTCTCAAACAGCTCACCCTAATCCAGTGAAGGGGACACGTTTCTTTACGACAGATCAAGATAAGGTTTCAGAACTGCTACTGCCGGCAGGTACCAGCACAGCCGAAAATAACCAGTCAGGAAGTGACTTGGGACTTTTTACTGTGTGTAATGATCATGAGTATGTGAAACTGTTCACCTGGTCACCATTGTTTATCAATTGAAATGGATGATGGACATCCACAAATTAATACATATAGTACCATACGAAATGTAACATATCACACTTATATTTACTATGTTACAAGAGTCCAGGTTGCCTGACGAGGCAGCAGCTATATGCATGAGGTGTTGGGCGACCCTGGGTGTCACTGGGTGACACTGGTTGTTACTGGCTGACTGGGATCTGTCTCTTCCCCCTCGGGACGCTGCTGTCATGACTATCTCCCTCATGACCAAGCATTGTTAGAGAAAGACAGCAAAGTCAGCTCTCTAAACCTGCTTTTACAGCTGGGATGTTCTGACACATCTGGCTACTCTGAGATAGAATTATGAATAAACAAATGTTTTAAAAAGCAGCTTGATTCATGGAAATCAGTGACTTACATTGTTGAGATGGAGGAGATTAAGACATGGTAATCAATTTGATTTCCTCTGTTAATGAAGATAATAAGGTCAAATGTCACACTCATTCATAACAGTACCAATGTATTGTATATCATCTGTACTGCTTTTGATAAGCTCGGCCTGGAGAAAACAACTATTTCTGAGCGGTAGACCTTTTACGCACTATACAAAGGAATTAACTAATTTCAGGTGAGTTTTAAGATGTCTTACCCCATTTCTACACAATATATACTGAACAAAAATATAAACGCAACATGTAACGTGATGGTCCCATGTTTCATGAGCTGAAATATAAGATCCCAGAAATTGTGTAACCACGCCAGCCCAGGACCACCACATCCGGCTTCTTCACCTGTGGGATTGTCGGAGACCAGCCACTCGGACAGTTGATGAAACTGATTAGTATTTCTGTCTGTAATAAAGCCCTTTTGTGTGGAAATACAAAATCTGAAATGGCTCCCCAGTGGCTGGGCCTATACCCTCCCAGGTCCACCCATGGCTGTGCCCCTGCCCAGTCATGTGAAATCCATAGATTAGGGCCTAATGAATTTATTTCATTTGACTGATTTCCTTATATGAACTGTAACTAAGTAAAATCATTGAAATTGTTGCATGTTTTGTTTATATTTTTGCTCAGTATAGTTGATCATTCAGGCCCCCTGTAATAGGTGATCACAATGTCAGTGTTTGCCAGCGGATTAATTTAGAATGAGTGTGGAGAATGATTAGATGAACACTAAACAATGTCCTATGGAGGTTTGCAGCAACAGCCGACAATGACTCATTGGATTCAGAGAGCAAGCAAGAACATCCTCCCAAACCTCGTCTACTTATCATTTGTGGGCTGTCTCCTGTTTACTCTGGGTTAAACATACTGGGAGCCATGGGAAGACCCATTCTCCGATGGTGGACTGTTTGGGTTAATAAGTTATCTGATGACAAAGGGTCGACTAGCCCGCCACCTCCAGCCGAGTGATGGCCTTCCTTCCTTGAGCTTGGGTCAGCGGGGTTATCAGCAACAGGGAACAATAGCAAGTGGCACGGCCAGGCACGGGGCGCAGGACTGTCAGTCACTTCCTGCATACCTACACAGGCTGACCAACTTGGTCCCAGGGCAATTATTATTATTCTGCATGTAAATTTGTGACAATCAATTTAGGATTAACACAAAAAAAAACAATAGGATTGGCAGCACCTCCTATTGGAGAACTGATCTACAGCTATTATTTTGGTCTCCCATCCAGGTTTTGAACCTAGCCCGGCTTAGCTTTTATGCTTGTTACTAACTATTACCAATGTGCTATTGTGAGAGTGATTGTTGAGAGATCTCCACTTAAAAACTATATAGATTCACTGTTGCTATCAAAGTCATTCCAAAGGGTAGGTTTAACAGAGACAATGAAATGTGACCATACTTTATCACTCATGTGAAAATGGCACATTTTTGTAGAAAAAAAATATAAAGTTTGAAAGTTCTACCCAATGACATACAGTGATTTTCAAACACTATGAGATGAAAATACCCTCCCTTGGGCTGGAAACTCGTTGCAGGTTTTGAAAATCACCGTTTTTTAAACTTTTAATCTACCCTGTGATGTCACAGGGAAGCATTCCCCCCCACGGATCATAGAAAGGCAATGTGTTTCATAAGGCTAATGTAACAATCCATTCAACCTTAAAATGAGTAACACATCCATGGACACATTTTGAGGTTACTGTAACTATAAATGTCTTCTTCTGTAATCATAGAAACCATGCATGTTCAAGATAGCATGCATAGGTCGTCGCACGTCTTCACAATTGCTGTAATAATCAAAGCAATATCTTGAATGGCATTGATCACTAGCACTATGTACTTTTAGTGTAATCTCAACTGCAGTCCAGGTCATTTGGTTCCGGTGGTGCAGTGCTATTTCTTTAGGTGAGGTTGAGTGCACATTTTTTTAATGATGTCATCATTACCTCAATCAATTTCTCCCGACAGATGTAGCCAGTTAAATAGCTTATCGTTATAGAATATGCATAAAATGAATCCTCCGATTGCAAAGTCTGCCTATGCCCACACATAAATTGACCCAAATAACAAATATTTTTAATACCCTCAAAACACAAGTTAGGCCATCACTGTCAATTGTGAATGATAATTCACGTTTTACCAGGGAAATGTCCAAACTGCATCTACATGCCAATCATTTGATTGAGCTCAATCAGTTTCATGGGAATATGCATTTACTGTATATATTCTTGAATAACTGTTTTGTGAGCAAATTAGAGCAGTTGGTATTAACTATTAGTCTCTTGTATTTTGTTTCAATATAAGCATATATCCTGCCTAATGGCACACTGTCACGACTTCCGCCGAAGTTGGTCCCTCTCCTTGTTCGGGCGGCGTTCGGCGGTCGACGTCACCGGCTTTCTAGTCACCACCGATCCATGTTTCATTTTCGTTTTGTTTTCTCTTCATTGTACACACCTGGTTTCCATTCCATAATCATGTTCCTTATTTATCCCTCTGGTTTCCCCTTTTGTTTTGTGCGTGATTGTTTTTGTCAAGGTGTTCCGTGTACGTGTTCTGGATTGTTCATGTTTATCCTTGTTGGATTATTGTTGATATTGAGTAAATATCGTGGCTTTACTCATACCTATGTCCTGCGCATGACTCCGCTTTATTCCATTCACCTGGAACATTGACACACAGTCTTGAGTTTTGATGATCATTTATTTGTTGACTATTCAGCTTCAGCTGACCATCCTAAAGTGTCATTAGAAATGAGGTGTTTTTGGTGTAACAGCAACGTTATGAGCCTGCTATGCTATCATATTCGATTCTGTTATGTAAATGCAAGTTAATCAATATATGATATTGCGAGACATTGATTCAGCTTTGATCTAATTTTACTAAACGAGCACCATTGTGAGAAGTAGGACTATTAGGCAACATCTTGATGAGTGTTATTTTAAACGATTGGAGATCCCTTTATGGTGCTAAAAGGACAATGCCAGGATCGTGCAATGATGTTAAAGAAGTTGAACCAACTTGTGATGCTGAAGGATAGCTCTGCCATTCGGCCAGTTCAGGACCAAACAACAATTAGCAGTAGGCCTATAGCCTAATAGTCCTACGGCAACATGGTATAGCTATTTGTAGGCTATAGCCTAATGTAAAAACAAATACATATAGCTTAAAATCATTTGCGAGGAGAGATTTAGTTGTGAGTAAGCATTTCATTGTATAGCTTACTCATAAATAACATTTTATTTGATTAGCTTGAACACATGGATACAATGTACCCTATTACAGAATAAAATAAAGCAGAGAGATTAACTATCTATCACGTTTTAGGGAAGACCCAGATGCAGACAGTGTCAAAGTAACAAAAGTTTATTACTAGAACAGGGGCAGGCAAAACGACAGGTTGGCAGAGGTCTGTAATCCAGATCAGAGTCAAAAGGTACAGAACGGCAGGCAGGCTCATGGTTGTTCTCCGGGTTCCACCCACAGTACAACGGCCAGTCAAAGCGAGCCAACCAATACTTGGAAACGACTCTTCACTGCCTGGTCTCCGCCAACCCCACCACCTGGAGCCAGCAACTAGTGTGGGTCAAATACGCCCTCAACACCCTTCCTTGCTCTGCCATGGGTCCCTCGCCCTTTGAGTGTTCCCTGGGCTATTAACCCCTGCTCTTCCCTGAGCAAGATGTTTGTCCACCGCTGCCGTCGTACCTGGAAGAGAGCCCGGTCGGCCCTTCTCAAGACGACCTCCAGGTATCTACAACAAGTGGACCGCCACCGGACCCCGGCTCCCCGGTATCATCTCGGGCAGGTATGGCTGTCCACCCGGGATCTGCCCCTCCGGGTGGAGTCCCGCAAACTTTCCCCCTGGTTTATCTGCCCTTTCCCTGTCTCCAAGGTCATTAGCCCGTCTGCTGTTCGTCCTCTGTTGCTCCGTATACAAACCACTTTTCATGTGTCTAAAATCAAACCCATGTCTCACAGTCCTTTGTCTCCTGTTTCCAGGCCCACCCCTCTCCCCCGACCGGCGTACACTGTGAGGCGTCTTCAGAAGGATTGACCTTCCAGTACCTGGTTGACTGGGAGGGTTATGGCCCGGAGGAGAGGCGCTGGGTCCACGCTAGGGACATCACTGAATTCCAACACCGGCACCCCGGTCAACCAGGTATGTGCCCAGGTAAGACACCAGGTGATGCCCCTAGGGAGGGGTACTGTCACACCCTGATCTGTTTCACCAGTCTTTGTGCATGTCTCCACCCCCCTCCAGGTGTCGCCCATCTTCCCCATTATCCCCAGTGTATTTATACCTGTGTTCTCTGTTTGTCTGTCAAGCCTACCAGCGTTTTCCCCCTTGCTCTTGTCTTTTTCTATAGTTCCTGTTTTGACCATGTGCAGAACGCCTTCCAGAACTGGGACAAGAACTGAGGACCCTGGTCTGAGACCATGTCTACTGGGAGTCCATGGATTCGGAAGACATGCTGCACCATGAGCTGGGCCGTCTCTTTGGCAGAGGGTAGCCTGGGGAGAGGAATGAAGTGAGAGGCTTTGGAAAATTGATCCACTACTGTCAGGATGGTGGTGTTGCCATTAGATGGGGGGAGACCCGTGACAAAGTCCAGGGCTATGCGAGACCAGGGACAGTGAGGGACAGGTAGAGGTTGAAGGAGACCAGCCGGAGCTTGCCGAGGAGTCTTGTTCTGCGCACAGACCGTGCATGCGGCGACGAATGCCGAGACGTCAGAAATCATGGTAGGCCACCAAAAGCGTTGTCACACAAAGGTCAGGGTCCGACGGGAGCCAAGGTGGCAGGCAAGCCTAGAGGAGTGGACCCATTCCAGGACCGAGGAGCTAACCTCATCAGGAACAAACATCCAGTTATCTTGGTCCCCCCGGGGTTCGACTGGGAACTCTGCGCCTTACAAACCTGCTTCCCTATTCCCCAGCTGAGTGCCGTCACCAGGCACAAGGTGGGAAGGATGGTCTCAGGTTCCAGTGTTGTAGCCGTGGGGATGTAGTGGCACAACAGCGCATCCGGCGTATCCGGCTTGACATTCTTGGATCCCGGTCGGTATGAGAGGGAGAAGTTGAACCTGGTGAAAAGCAGGTCCCATCTAGCTTGCCTGGAATTGAAACACTTGGTGGTGCGGGGAGATATTCCAGGTTCCTGTGGTCGGTCCACACAATGAACGGATGTTCTGCCCCCTCCAGCCAGTGCCTCCACTCCTCCGACACCATCTTCACCCTGAGAAGCTCACGATTCCCCATATCGTAGTTCCTCTCCGTGGCGTTGAGGCGATGGGAGAAGAAGGCGCAGGGATGTAATTTGAGGTCCAGGGCAGACTGCTGGGACAGGACAGCCCCCACTCCGACATCCGAAGCATCGGCCTCCACCCCGAACTGGCGGGACAGGTCAGGATGAACCAAGATGGGAGCTGTGGTGAAGCGGTGTTTGAGATCCCGGAACATCCCGTCAGCAGCTTTGGACCACGTGAACGGAACCTTGGGAGAGGTGAGTGCAGACAGGGGGGAAGCCAGGGTGCTGTAACCCCGGTTAAAGTGGCAAAAAAAGTTGTAGAATCCCAGGAAACATTGCAGCTGCACCCTGGACGTAGGCTGGGGCCAATCCGTCACCGCTCTCACCTTCCGGGATAAATCTGTACACTCCCTGCAGCGATGATGTTACCCAGGAAGGGGATGGTGGAGCGATGGAATTCGCACTTCTCCGCTTTCACAAAAAGCTGGATTTCCAGGAGGCATTGGAGAACTTGTCGGACATGGAGCACATGTTCTTGGGTGGAGTGGGAAAAGACGAGGATGTCGTCGAGGTAGACGAAGATGAACCGGTTCAACATGACACGGAGAACATCATTAACCAAAGCCTGGAACACAGCAGGGATGTTGGTAAGGCCAAATGGCATGACCAGATACTTGTAGTGACCGCTGGCCGTGTAGAAGGCAGTCTTCCACTCGTCCCCTTCCTGTATCCGCACCAGATGGTAGGCATTCTGTAGGTCCAGCTTGGAGAACACGGTGGCCCCCTGAAGCGGCTCGAAGGCAGAGGAGATGAGTGCACGGGGGCAGGGTTTTGTCCTTCTTCTCCACAAAGAAAAACCCTGCGCCGGCGGGGGAGGCAGAAGGATGGATGAACCCTGCAGCTAGGGAGTCCTCAATGTAGGTCTCCATAGCCTTGGTCTCCGGACCCGACAGAGAGTACAGTCGTTCCGGGGCGGAGGGGTGACTGGGAGAAGGTCAATTCCGCAGTCATAGGGTCAGTGCGGCTGAGGCGAAGTGGCCCGGGCCTTACTCAACACCTCCCGGGGGTCCTGGTACTCCGCGGGAATGGCGGCGAGGTCCAGGGCAACTTCCGAGCCCCCAAGAAGACGTCCCGGGGCAGGCTACGCTGACTTCAGGCACTGAGCGTGGCAGAACGGGCTTCAACCCATGATGGCACCAGCCAACCAGTCAATAAGGGGATTGTGTTGCTGGAGCCAAGACAATCCCAATACCACAGGAACCTGAGGAGACTTAATGAACAGGAATTGGATCGTCTCGCTGTGGTTCCCTGACACCCGTAGGTTGATGGAGGTGGTATTATCGGTGACCCGGCCTATAGAGCCTGTCCAGTGCTCTAACATCCATGGGAATGGAGAGGGGCTGAGTGGGGATGCCTAGCTCGGACGCCAGGGTAGCGTCCATAAAGCTCTCGTCGGTGGGCGAGTGAAATCCAATCTCCTTCCTTCGTTCCCGTAGTCGCCCATCGATCCGAATGGTCAAGGCGTTGAGCGAGTCGAGATCCGTCGGTAGTTCCCGGGCTGCAAGCTCGTCCTTTACTTCCTCCGATACTCCGTGCAGGATCATGTTGATCAGCGCTTCCGGGTTCCAGGCACTCTCAGCTGCCAACGTGCAGAAATCCACCGCATAGTCTGCCACACTGCGGGAGTCTTGTCGAAGCTGGAGTAACTTCTGGGAAGCCTTTTTCCCGGACAATGGAGCATCAAAAACTCTTTACCTCCGCCACAAACTCCCCCAGACTGAAGCGTACGGATAACTGCTGTTCCCATACTGCCGTAGCCCAGGCTAGATCCCTCTCAGACATCAGCGTGATGAGGTACGCTATCTTAGAGCGGTCCGAGGGGAAGGAAGAGGGCTGCAGCTCGATGATGAGGGAACACATAGTGAGAAATGCCCGACAAGTGCCCGACTCTCAATCGAAGCATTCCAGGATAGGTAAGAGGGGTTCCCGGGAAACCGGGGTGACCGGGGAGGCGGCGCTGCTAACAGCCGGGTTACTGAGAGTCTGGGAGGTTACCTTTGTGGTAAGCTGCCTAACAGGCAACCCACAGAATTGCTCCAGCAATGTGTTCAACGCTCAGTAATGGCTTTGGGCCAAGGTCTGGAACCCTTCCATAAGACCATGGATCAACTCCTCATACCTTCCGATGGTGGGTCTTTGGGAGGCGATGGAGTTGCGGAGCTGGTCCGAGTCTGCTGGGTCAGTCATGGCCAGTTCGTACTATCATGTTTTAGGGAAGACACAGATGCAGACAGTGTCAAAGTATCACAAGTTTATTACTAGAACAGGGGCAGGCATAACGACAGGTCAAGGGCAGGCAGAGGTCAGTAATCCAGATCAGTGTCAAAAGGTACAGAACGGCAGGCAGGCTCAGGGTCAGGGCAGGCAGAATGGTCAAAACTGGGAAAACTAGAAAACAGGGACTATAGAAAAAGACAGGAGCAAGGGAAAAACCGGTGGTAGGCTTGACGGACAAAACGAACTAGCAACAGACAAACTGAGAACACAGGTATAAATACACTGGGGATAATAGGGAAGATGGGCGACAACTGGAGGGGGGTGGAGACAAGCACAAAGACAGGTGAAACAGATCAGCGTGTGACACTGTCAATTCATATAATATATTTGTATAGATTTAATGTGCTATCTAATCAATTGACCAAGTAGTGAACATAAATCATTACTACATAGAATTGAAGGAAATTCGTTTTAAAACAACTATAAAATCAAGCTTTTTTTATTCATGCATCTCAATAAACAATAACCTAAATGCATTATTACCTCCAACTGGCCCAATTAATATTTCCAATTGCCCACCCTGACATACCAAACTAGAATAGGCCCTGTGTCTCAACCAATATCCAATGTAGGCTAAATATTCCAAACAGGGCTACAGCAACTTCCAGAGAGAGTCAGGCTCCTTGGGCTTTGCTGTGGCCACTCTGGTTTAGGTGTCCTCGGCAAAACATTGTCGCCGTAACCAAGTGGTCACGTATCGTTCTGGGTTCCACTGAGGCGTCCGTGGAGTTTTATGAATATCATGGTGAATTTAGATTTTTTTTCAACGTTCTGATTGGCCAAAGTGGTCAAGCCTTCGACGAGCCACCACAGTTCACACTCGTAACCTACAGTTCTTCATCTCACCACCGCCAGAGAGAAGACAGGGAAGAAACCACTGTTTACTTCATTCTAGGCTGCTATACATATTTATTTGTTTTTTCATTCTATCGTTTTTCATGTAATTTTAGTGGTAATTCAATATAATTAGTTTAGTTTTCATCAGAATACATTTCCAGAAATAGTTTTACGAGCTCGGTGTATTTTTTATCATTTTTCAAAAGTGAAGGTGCGCGTTCCAGTGATAACAAATTAATTTGTTGTATGAACAAAATATCTGACATTGTATTCCTGAACTTCGCTGTGCTTTTAAATGGGTGAAAGTTCAATGATAAACATTGGAAATTGAACAAACTTTTGGCTGTCCATTTGAGTGGGTAAATATAGGTTGTAACCTCATTGATCAACATCTCAACCAAATATTACATAATTATCCACGTTGAAAGGAAGTGGTGTGCCCAATGGGATATGTCTTTCTCTGAGAACAGGTTGCTTGTTGTGCCTTAATAATAAAGGAGAATTATGGGTAGAATTTACTGTAGTTGGCGGTTAGGGGAACTAACGGCAAAGTTTATGATAATTTATGTAAAATGAGGTATATGCTTTTTCAAAAGAGCCACTGTCTGAAAATCTGCTCTAGAAAGAGAAGACAAATGTGAGTATGAGTGCAGGAAAGACAGTTAAGTGTTGAGTTAAACATTTTGTATAGTATAAAACATTTTTATATACTGCCCACCCTTCTATTGTAGTATTTTTTGTTTGAATATAAATAACCACTCATCATGTTACTGCCCAATGTATGAACAGTGGCAAAATAATACTCTTTCAGTGAACCAGCTGAGTGTAGCCTAGATATGTATAAGCCGACATGACAACATCAGGGCTTAAGCAACTGAACATTTAGGCATGAGTGTTGGCGAAACTGCCTGTCTGGCAAAACTCTAAGACATTACCATTACAGGGAGTTTTCAGAGAGTCTATTTTATGGATTTGCTCCACATTTACTAAAAAGAATGACGTATGGGCTGGAGCTCTGTTAGGACCAGCCCCTAAATCTGTCAGTCTACATCTAGTAGGCTACAATGCAGAGCCCGGTATCCCGATAGCGATGCAACTTAGACTTAAGAGTGTTTTAACAATGCATATTTCCTAGTGTACAACGGCCGAAGATGTAACATGCGTTTCCCAAAACACCAGAAAGTGAGAACTTTCGCTAAGTGCGTCGTTGAGGCATGAGTCAATACTGACAGGATTAAAAGAAAGGCAATGCTGCTCTCGGATCAGCTTTCTCCAATACCGACGAGGGATCAGCTTTCTCCAATACCGACGAGGGATCAGCTTTCTCCAATACCGACGAGGGATCAGCTTTCTCCAATACCGACGAGGGATCAGCTTTCTCCAATACCGACGAGGGATCAGCTTTCTCCAATACCGACGAGGGATCAGCTTTCTCCAATACTGACGAGGGATCAGCTCCTAGAAAGATATTATCACCTATGGCTGCAAATATTAAGGGGGCTTATTCTAATTCTTACCCTATAATAATGCAGTAAATCATTGTGCACATGTTACACATCATGAAACATATTAAACAAAAATATAAATGCAACATGCAGTAATTTCAAAGATTTTACTGAGTTACAGTTCATATAAGGAAATAAGCCAATTGAAATTCATTCAGTAGGCCCTAATCAGTTGATTTCACATGACTGTGAATATAGACATGCATCTGTTAGTTACAGACACCTTTAAAAAAATGGTCCCTCACACTGGGCCTCAAGATCTCGTCACAGTATCTCTGTGCATTGAAATTGCCATTGATAAAATGCAATTGTGTTCGTTGTCCGTAGCTTATGCCTGCCCATACCATAACCCCACCGCCACCATGGGGCACTCTGTTCACAACGTTGACATCAGCAAACCGCTCACCCACACGACGCCCACACACATACACGTGGTCTGCGTTTGTGAGGCCGGTTGGACGTACTGCCAAATTCTCAAACACGACATTGGTAGAGAAATTAACATGACATTATCTAGAAACAGCTCTGACATTCCTGCAGTCAGCAAGCCAATTGCACGCCCCCTCAAATCTTGAGACATCTGTGGCATTGTGTTGTGTGACAAAACTGCACATTTTAGAGTGGCCTTTTATTGTCTTCAGCACAAGGTGCACCTGTGTAATGATCATGCTGTTTAATCAGCTTCTTGATATGCCACATCTATCGGGTGGAAGGATTATCTATGCAAAGATGAAATGCTCACAAACAGGGATGTAAACAAATTTGTGCACAACATTTTGAGAAATAAGCTTTTTGTGCGTACAGTATGGAACATTTCTGTGATCTTTTATTTCAAGCTCATGAAACATGCGACCAACACTTTACATGTTGCGTTTATATTTTTGTTCAGTGTATATTGTGGCAAAAATGACAGACAGAAGCCTAAAATGATCAAAATAGAACTTAGTTAAATGAACATGAAATTGATTTCTATATAATTGAATGATATAGGCCTATGCTGTAGGATATTTATCTCTTAAGGCATCATAATTTGAAGCATATTCTTATCCTTCATGTGTTTGTAACAATTGCAACTTTGTTTTTGTCGTCAACTTTGGTATGATGTTATGGGATGTCACAGAGAGATAAACATATTGATTCTGTTTAGCAGAGAACTTCCATGTATAATGTGACGTGGAAGGGCAGAAAATCATCTAACAAGGTACTTAGCTTTTCTACGTGTGGTCTGAGGCAGTCGGTAAATAACAAGCGTTTTCAAGTGTACTTTAGTAATGATGGTTTTGGGAAACAGCTCAGAGATTTAACGATGCTCCTAAAAAGGTTCTAACGATGAACTTATCCTTAAGATGCTTTTGGGAAACCAGCCCCAGAACAGTACAGCAGACCTGGGTTCAAATATAATTTGTTTTCTTTCACATACTTAAGCTCTGCTTGGCGGGATGGAACCAATTGAATAGTGTCAAACGTGTAAACCCCGCCCATCTGGCCCTCCAGGCGGACTCAAGCAAACCCTCAAAGTATAAAAAAATATATATTTTTTGAACCCAGGTGTGCTGCACAGTACAGTACAGTACAGCACAGTGCACTACACACCCAACCCAGTGTCTGTCTGGGGAGCTCTCATGAGTCAACCGGCCTGTGTCTGTGTCGCTCTCTCTCTGCGCTCTGTCTCTGAGTCACAGTCTGGTGTTGGTGAGAGTGGGTGTCTGCTTTGCTGCCCTGAGCGGGGATCTCCCTGGGGTAACCCCCCTGCCATCCCCGCTCCAGAACTCAGACTCCAACCGAAGAGGGCTGTCAAATCACAGATCAGGTTTTACTGTCACTCCGTTTACTGGGAGGGGATTGGTAGGGCAGCCCTATTTGACCCCGCCTCATGATTGTTTACTTCTTGTTGATTTGGCCTCAAAATAGCTTATCAGTAGCTAGAGACAGGACCTCCACACTATTAAACATTACCTCACTGATGATGCTTGATTTAGGCCCAGTTGATTGATGCAGGTGTGTGTTCCCCATCATCAGTCAATGTTGGGACGCTAGGCTGAATGGCGCATTCCTAACCCTTCAGACGCTTTACACTCTTTTTCTATTGAGCTCCATAAGACCCTGGTCCGATCAAGTGGTCATGAAAGGCAGCTAATTTAACACAGGCCAGCCAGTCAATTCTTTCTTTTTTCCCAATTGAAAGTGTGGGAGGAATTTGCATCGAGGCAGCCACCATTCACAAGACAATAAAGGTGGGTCCCTGACAAGTGGTCCAGCTCAAGCCCCAGGTCTAGCAGAGAGCACTCTCCAGGGAAAGAGACTCTTCACTGGATTGATGGTAAGCGGAGGGCTCTGGTAACAAGACCCAGGGTGAAGCTTATTTTGCTTGGGTGTTGCCATAACAGAAAGGGTCATAAGTAGTAGCGGCCCGATGTGTGCGCCTGCTTAATAATTGGCCGTGACAAAGGGAAGTGATCAGAGGTCAGCCACTGACTTGAGCTCCCAAACCTTTTCAGAGCAAGTTTTAGCAGTGACAAAAAGGGGAGTTTAGAAAATGACCGCTTTATTAGGGCTCCGACCGTACATAGAGAAACTATCAAAAAATAGCAAGCTATTAAACATTAGACTAAATCTGTGGGGTACTGTGCATGCATGCTCACAGGGGCACACTGTATTAGCTTATACACCTCTCAGCTGAGACATGGAGAATACATTTTCCCATAACCCAGCAAAGCCTTTGATGTGATATTTACACTCCCAGTCACCACAAGGGTAAAGAAGACAGGCAAAGAGGAAGAAACACCTGCCAAACAACAGCTCCCAGCCCCAGGGCTCCAAGGCAGAATTGGTTACGATGATGTCATGCAAATCCCACGGTGCACTGAAACTTCTCACCTATTCTTCTGTGATTGTCAGGCAGCACTGGGCTGTAACACACTAGTGAAAGCCGGAGCAACGCCTAGCCGCTGCACAAGCTCAGTCAGAACACTTCTCGTCTGTACAGTCTCTCATAACGATCTGGGTTTCTTCCCCCACTGTGACGCACAGCCAACGATGATGTATGTCATGAAACCATTTATTTAATCTCTTCGAATATTTCCTGGAAAATCAGATCTAATGTGTTGCGAAAAATCTTTTGCGAGGGTTCTTTCCCACACAACAGCTCATTGTTGTGTTATTATTTTGGTTGGTTCGATCCCTAACCAACCTCCTTGACAAAGCTCTGTGACAAAGCTTGGAATGTGACCTCTTATAGGTGGACAGTGGGCACATAGGCTGAAGAGTGAGACAAAGATCGGGGTGGGGGGTGGCAACAAAGACCATATACTTGAACAAGTGTCCTTCACAGTTTTAATCAAACTTGCTGGGAGAAAAACCTGACCTCATTGCAGCCTGGGAAAATGCCAGCGCTCCCTGAGAACTCCCAAACAACCCTTTTTTTCCTGCTCTACTTTCACAGAACTCCCACTGTGTTGTAATATCCCCCTAGAAGGAGGTAGAGAGGTTGTAAGGGGTTAGAGAGCTGGAGGGTACATTATAGGGGAAGCTCTTGGACAGCCACACAATATTGTTAAATTCTCTCTGTTAGGGTAGGGTTGCTGAGGGAAGTGGCTGGTTACGGCGAGAGGGTGAGAGGGGGGTGTCGGGTGGGGTCCTGGGTTTCTCTGTGGGTCCCACTTGATTAAAATGCCTCATCGCTGTTGTGACCGCTGGTACACTACAGGCAGAGAAGAAGAAGTTGGCTGCACATATTATCACTGTCCGCCAGTCTGGACAGCTGTTCCCACAATGCACCAACACTTAAAAAGAGGTGCATGTGGCAACATCTGGTCTGAGATTTACTGGAGTGATTCCTTTTAATATCCTGAGTGGCGCAGTGGTCTAAGGCACTGCATCGCAGTGCTAGAGGCTTCACTACAGACCTGGGTTCGATCCCGGGCTGTATCACAACCGGCCGTGATCAGGGGTCCCATTAGGGCGGTACAGAATTGGCCCAGTGTCGTGAGGGTTTGGCCGGGGTAGGCCGTCATTGTAAATAAGAATTTGTTCTTAACTGACTTGCCTGGTTAAATAAAATTTTACAAATAATATCGTCCTGCGGAGTGGGGTTGCGTCAATTTACATGAAAGCTGTTTGGTTTGGGAAATGCTCTGTAAGATTTCACAGAGAGGTTTGAGATACTGTTTCTGAGCAGTTTAGGAGATACCTCATTTCTCTAGCCACCCCTCAGGCCTGTCTTCCCCGTCACACTCCTTCACCTTCTCAAGCCCTCCTCCCCCTTACAGAGGAGTGGCCTGGGGAGTGCAGAAACTCCTCCACAGAGTGAAAGGTGTCACAGGTATAGAGGGCCCTGAGGACGTTCTCCATGTTCAAACCTCTCTGTGGATCAACTAACTGACCCCCACTCCACACACTACAGAATAACCGGTTGATTGCCATGTTAATGAATGCTCTCCTGGCTGATGGCCCAAGGCTCTCTGTCTTCTCTCTCTATATGACCCCTGTGTCACTTCACCCCTGTCATCAACCATGTTACCATCATCCATTACCATCAACCCTGTTACCATGAATCCCGTAACCATCACTACACAACCAATCACCATAAAGCTGCAATAATCCCGCTGATTGCTAAAGAAAAAGCCCTGACCCTACTCAACCCATAACAGAAAAGTGAGGTTGTCCGCAGCATGAAGCTGTAGATTCTTATTTTTTCCATAACTTCCCTCTATAGAGTTGGACAAAGATCAGAAAGAAAGTGTGTTGGTGACATGGTTGAAGACTTTAGACAGAGCCAGCCAGCCACACACTCAGGAGCGTCCCGCTGCTCCCTAGCCTTCAGTCGGAAGTTATTTCTGAGATTATTGATGTGTCCACCAGCTGGGTATGTCTCTAAACACCCACCCTGAGCAACAGGTTACAAGTCCAACTCCCCGCTCATTAGGCTCTAATTGATTGTAATGTGGCCTTTGAGAAGTGCTACCCGCTACGGGGTTGTTCTGCACATGTGAGTGCCCCCACTGTCCCTTTCCTCTTGTTCGCCTCACCCACCAGCAGGACACATGGTACAGGCACAATCGGCCCACTCAGACTGAATCGTTAAAGCAGGCGGGACGGTGTTAAGGCTTTCATAGAGCAGGCTTCTGTGGACCAGCTTGAGCCCAGGGACAGTGGCCACTCTGCCTGCCTGGCGGGAGAGCCCCATCCCGGGAAGGCCATTGTTGCCTTCTCCCCTTGACTGGTGGCCTGCGGCTCGAACTGCATTGGCTCTATTTGTATGCCAAGGCTCTGGACTAAAGGCGGCCACACAGGGGTGTAGGGTCAATATTGAGTTTGAGAGCATGTGGAAACATTTCTAAATGTTAAATTCTATTGACTTTTCCCAAGGGCAGTTTGTTTCTGCGGTGAAAGACCTAGCAGGGCCATTAGTGTAAACAGTTCTTTGTCTTACGACTCAGCCTCCAGCGGGAGAACAATACACTGATACCAGAGATTAAAGTCTGGTCTAAAAATGGCCACGCCGCAGGACTCAAGAGAGACCTTAAAATGAAAAAAAGACAGATATAAAAAAACTAACTGAAATCATCCCACTTGACAAGTGGGAAATGTATTCCATCTTTGCAAATTGGCTCCTAAAGTGTTTGCTGGTTTCTGAGGGAAAGCAACTGTCTTGAACATTTAAGTTTAGAGAAATCCTTGCCTAAGAGTGATGAGCGAAGTTTTGGCAAAACACAACAACCGATTGCTAATTTGTTCAAATATTGAAGCCTACCAAATGCACAAACCTAGTGATGACAAGCATCAGATTTACTGTGGACGGCATGTTCTGTGGCATGGAACAAGTTATTCAACTTGACAGGTGGTCTCCAATATGACAGTGAGTAAAACAATTATGTTCTAGAGATACAATCTTAACTGAAACATAATGTGAGCAGTTAGAAATGTGACAAACATTTCAGGATGAAGGATTAACTTTTTATGGCTGCAGGGGCAGTATTGAGTAGCTCTGTTTAAGGTGCCCATTTCAAACGGCCTCGTACTCAATTCTTGCTCGTACAATATGCATATTATTGTTATTATTGGATAGAAAACACTCTCTAGTTTCTATAGCCGTTTGAATTATGTCTCTGAGTGGAACAGAACTCATTCTACAGCACTTTTCCTGATATGGTGTGAGATTTCAGACATCTTGGCCCCTGCTCCCAGGTCAGTTCATAAGTCCCTGTGAAGGCTATGATGCTACAAACACTGCCTACGCCTTCCTCTAGATGTCAGTAAGAGGTGACAATTTGAATGGAGTCGATTGCGCAATCAGTGCCTGTATAAAACGACAAAGACCGGATGTACCGTTCTTTTCCTGCTGCGCCTGACGCACGATGTACGTTGGACCTGCTCTCTTTCCAAGCTTGGGTTTAGCCAGTAATATTTCGCCGGTCATGTTTTTACTCGTTATAGGTGTTAAAGACATCATAAGGTAGTTAATTTAAACCGTTTTATAGCAATTTATATCCGTTTAGTGCGATTTTGAGGCAATTCTTGGTGATGCACTTTGAAGCTTTGGGCACGTTTCCAGTACCGGTCGAACGTTAGTGGGCATTTCGACGGACAAGCGGACATCTTTCGACCAAAAGAAGATTAGACCCAAGAAAGGATACATTGCCCAAGATTCTGATGGAAGATCACCTCATAGTAAGAAATATTTAAGATGATAAATCGTTGTTCTGTCGAAAAATTTTAAACGCATATTCCGCCATTTTCTTTGGTATAGCTTCGCTTGGCGAACCCTGTATTGCACAGTAAGGATAATTTTAGAAATGTAATTCAGCGATTGCATTAAGAACTAATTTGTCTTTCGATAGCTGTCCAACTTATATTTTTTTAGTCAAGTTTATGAATAGTTAATCATGAGACAAGATCACTGTCAAATATGGCGCCCGACATTTTCAGGCTAGTTTTGCTAGTTTTGTCATTGTATAACCACGTTTTTTTGTGGCTAAATATGCACATTTTCGAACAAACTCTATATGTATGTTGTAATATGATGTTACAGGAGTGTCATCGGAAGAATTCTGAGAAGGTTAGTGAAAAAATTAATATATTTTGGCGATGATTACGTTATCGCTCTCTTTGGCTTGAATCGATGCTCTGGTAACGTTTGCACATGTGGTATGCTAATATAACGATTTATTGTGTTTTCACTGTAAAACACTTAGAACATCTGAAATATTGTCTGAATTCACAAGATCTGTGTCCTTCCATTGCTGTGAGCTGTGTATTTTTAAGAAATGTTTTATGATTAGTAATTAGGTAATACACGTTGCTCTGTGTATTTATTCTAGTCGAGTTGTGATGGTGGGTGCAATTGTAAACTATGATTTATACCTGAAATATGCAAATTTTTCTAACAAAACCTATCCTATACAATAAATATGTTATCAGACTGTCATCTGATGAGGTTTTTTCTTGGTTAGTGGCTATCAATATCTTTATTTGGCCGAATTGGTGATAGCTACAGGTGGAGAGAGAAAATGGTGGACAAAGAAAAATGGTGTCTTTTGCTAACGTGGTTAGCTAATAGATTTACATATTTTGTCTTCCCTGTAAAACATTTTAAAAATCTGAAATGGTGGCTTTATTCACAAGATCTGTATCTTTCATTTGGTGTCTTGGACTTGTGATTTAATGATATTTAGATGCTACTATTTAATTGTGACGCTATGCTAGCGATGCTAATCAGTGTGGGGGGGGTGGGGGATGTTGTCATAGGTGTACCGACCTCGGGCTTGCAGCCATAAGAGGTTTTAACCTAAGTTTTGGTCTTCTGCCTTACAGAATATTATACGGAAACCAAAACACATCTTTCATCTCAATGCCTTGTCTTTCTTGAGGGGCTGGGGTCATTGAGAAGTACAGCTGTTTTACAGCCATACGTCCCCCTTCCTCAAGCTCCCAGCTCTCCTTTTTCTTTCAGGCCTCAGGGAATATTGGATTCGGTTTTGAATTGCTTCAATTAGCATACAGCAGTAAAGCCGTTCTCCCTTAGCATCTTCTTCGCACCTCACCTCCTCCCGGCTTTCTCTTCTTCTCTTTTATCTGTCTCCTTCTCACTTTATTGGGCAGCTAGCTTTTGTGCTACACCAATGAGCCACTTCTTGTTCTTGCAGAAAATAAGAAAACGTAGAGAGGTTGAGGAGAGGGATGAGCATGTAGGATGTGATTGGGTAAGGTACAGTGAACTCAAATACTTTGCAAATTGAGTGCGGATCGCAAGGTTTCAAACTGTTCCTAGGCCAAATTTGGTGAGTATGTTAATATGATACACAGTATGTACAATTTTTGTTTTGTTTTTATTTTATCAGTCTTACAGTGACAACCTAAATTCAGTTCACCATTAACATCAGACTCCAGCTACTCACCAGCATTAGGTGTAAAATAAAAAAAGTAGGCAATTTAACACAATGCTATGTTTACCACCTACCAATTTAACCTCAATGGTGCTAATGGATTACTTAGGATGTCGTCACACTGAAAACAATGCATGTGTTCCAAACCACACATTGCTGCTAGGAGTCACACTTCTCTTATTGCTCTGCAGGAATGGGTGATATAGATCTAGCTTAGAAAGTAAAAATCCCTTAAAGAAGTTACTTGCTCACACCTCTATCTAAATTGTGCTGATACAACAACAAGGCTTACTTAGCCACACCACTTCGCCAGCAAATAACATGTTCACGGCCTGCCATTACAATCATTTCAATTAATGGTTTCCTTAGTGCATGGTACCCGTAGTAGATTATATACCCAATGGTGTGTGTGTGTGTGTGTGTGTGTGTGTGTGTGTGTGTGTGTGTGTGTGTGTGTGTGTGTGTGTGTGTGTGTGTGTGTGTGTGTGTGTGTGTGTGTGTGTGTGTGTGTGTGTGCAGGCGTGCCTATGCGTAACCGGCGGGAACAAACTGCAGATTTTACGCACTCAAAGCTAACACTTTAACCATTAAACCAAGAGAAAATGAGTATGCGCATGTGTATGTGCGCATGTCAGTGACGGCTGCTGATTGGCTGAATACCCGAGGCGCGGGGTGTTTGGAGTTGTCAACAAAGTAGCCTGACAGAAATTGTATGATGCCAAGTTTTTGAACTACCGGTAGTTGCTTTGAAAAAATACTAATACACCTATTTCACTGTTGCATGTCAAAAACCGACTGACCACTGCTGCACATGCTGCTACTGTTTTGAACAGATTAGATGATATTATTTAGAAGGAGCAGCCAACTCAAGAACGCACCAGGTCGAATGCATCAAGCATGCATATTAAATTAGTGAAAACACATTTAACTGGAGAAAGCTATATTTCCAAATGAGTTTATAAAGACTTGAAATTGGCATGGGAGCTAACTAGATATTCCTAGCTAGCTGCATCATCAAAGATAGGTAACTGGTTTATTTACACCCCCCCCACAAAAAATCAACCAAACTATTTTTGCAACATTTCAAAACATTACTGTAGCTGGCGATATATCAGGCACCGAAAATCATTGTGCTTCTTCACATGAAAGTGACATGTCTAAGCATACATTTGCATCATATTCAGTAGTAGGCTACAAGGCACGGAATGGCAAACATTATTGTACCAAAGCACATCTCTGCTATTTCTGAAAAAAAAATGCAGCATAACAAATCCAGAGCTCCAATCACAACACGTTTTCTCTAAAGATGCCAATCTTTGCCAAAAATGTATTTTATTTATTTAACAGAAAATAAAAGTTGCACACCCTCAATACACCAGCCTGCCCTGTTTGTTATGGACAATGGATGTGATGGGGTCATCAGCGGTGGTCCCTCGCAGTTGAAACCCAACGTGGTGGTAGTGTTGGTCTGTGATCCATTCCAAATTGTCAATGCATAAATCCTTAATCAACAATGTGTCGATATTGCAAGAAAATATTGTCATTTCTCATAACCATACCTCATGGTAAATACTCTACCTGCTTCATTCATGACGAGAAAACTAACTGGAACAAGCTACCTAGCTAGCCTATAAACAATAACACAACATATGCCTACGTATTTTAAAATGTTAGCTGGCACCTTAAAGCTTGATAGGGGTAAAAATGTTTTTCCTTAAAGGGAAGGCAATTTCGTTATTTGCTAAATAGCTTTTAGCCCCCTATCAAGCCTAGCTAGCTAGGTAGCCCTAGTGGCTTCTGGGCAAATTAGCTAATGTGCTTTATTCTAGTTACTAAGACAAATAAAACATCTCAAATTAGCTACTCGCTTTAGTGTTAACTCCTTTGAGATATTTTCTGAACAGTTTCTCAATACTGTGTTTCTCCAGTTCTCAGTTCTACCATACACCGTTTATGCACTCATTTGTGATAACCAAAAATGACAGTTGAAACTCCACAGCAAATAAAATTCATAGAAGAAAAATTCTAGTTTTACATCTTCAGTCTGAGGTTGGTTTAAACCTTGGTTTAAACCTTAGGAATTGTATCAACTCACTACCCAAGGCTTTTATTTGCGACAAATGGACTAAAGAGGAACAATGGGTACATATTGAAGACCTGCATGCTCATCCCCAGAGTCTTTTACGTGTCTTTTTTCAAAGAATCAAGCTAAGAACATTAACAACTTAATAGTTAATTAAGAACACTATAAAAATATGGAAAAATAATTGTGTTTTCTACGACAACCAACATCATTCCCTAAAAACACAACCTTATTGAACAATCCTTGGATAGCTTTTCAGAATTCACAGATTAACTAGTCTACGTGGAAAACTAAAGGCATAGAACAGGAAATACCTTTATTTCCATGATAGAATTAAAAAGTTATTTTGGACTGACCAATGTACAAATACATGCAACTTAAAAGTTACATATCACAAAACGTTGATTTTGTAACGCCTGTCGTTGGAAGGAGTGGACCAAAGCGCAGCGTGAAAAGGGTTCATGATTTCTTTTATTTTCAAAACCACTCGAACAAAGTAACAAAACGAAAGCGAACAGTTCTGTCAGGCAACAACTACAGCTAAACAGAAAATAACTACCCACAAAACACAGGTGGGAAAAAGGCTACCTAAGTATGATTCCCAATCAGAGACAACGATAGACAGCTGCCTCTGATTGGGAACCACACGCGGCCAAAAACAAAGAAATAGGAAACATAGAATGCCCACCCTAATCACACCCTGACCTAATCAAATAGAGAAATAAAATGGCTCTCTACGGTCAGGGCGTGACAGATTTGAAATCTTTTGGACATCAGAGCAACCTTGAGGGAATTTTATTTGAGTCAGAAATGGATGTTCATATGATAGGGAAGACATACAAAACCTTGCAGAGAGCATATCTGACTGACAATCTCTTAGAAAAAAATATAATCTATTGGAATCAAGACTTAAAACAACTTATGTTGGCACAAGATGGAGGGAAAGTTGGAGCATAACATATAATATATAATATAACATATAACATATAATTTATTATATAAGAGACAAAATTCACAAATTCTACAGCACAACTGCGGAGGCATGTCTTAAGTGTAAAAATAATAATGAATCAAATACTACGCTTTCTGGAATGCTATAAAGTCCGGAAGTTGTGAGCAGAGCTAGAAAATTGGCTGTCAGTAGTATTACAATGTAAACATACTTTTAATCCATCTGTCTGCATATTTCAAGACATGGCATATGGGGGTATAGTGAGATACCGATAGGCTGAAGATACACTTCTCATCACTCATCTTGAAAAAACGTATACTAAAAACTTGGAAATCGATAATCAAATGATTTATTATTGAAATCTTTAAACAGCATGGGTGACCAAGAAAAGCTAATTGAGCCATCTGGCGTTAGAGACTATTGGGTGGTACGTTCTGACTGAACACACATTTGATCACCCCAGGACGGTCCATTTACTTTGTGCTTTTATTATTTATGCTATGAAATCCTGCGATTTCATTAGGGCAGTTCCCCCTCATAGCAAATAGCTGGCAAAACAATCCAGGCAATGTGCACACGTCCTACGTGCTTTTGTCAACGATCTACACAAACTACTCTATAATGTCAAAGTGGATTGAAAAAAAAACATTTCTAAAACATTTATGAAAATCTTCATTACATAAGTATTCAACCCCCTGAGTCAATACATGTTAGAACCACCTTTGAGTCTTCATGGGTGTGTCGCTAAGAGCTTTCAACACCTGAATTACGCAACATTTGTGCCCTTTATTATTTTAAAAAATCTGCAAGCTCTGTCAAATTGGTTGTTGATCATTGTTAGACAACCATTTTCAGGTCTTGCAATAGATTTTCAAGCAGATTTAAGTCAGAACTGTAACTCAGCCACTCAGGAACATTCACTGTCTTCTTCTAGTAAGCAACTCCAGTGTAGATTTGACCTTTTTGTTTCATTTTATTGTCCTGCTGAAAGGTGAATTCATCTCCCAGTGCCTGGTGGAAAGTAGACTGAACCAGGTTTTCTCTAGGATTTTGCCTCTGCGTAGCTTCATTCCATTTATTTTTTTATCCTGAACAACTCCTCACTCCGTAACAATTACAAGCATACCCATAAGATGATGCAGTCACCACTATTCTTGAAAATATGGAGAGTTGTACTCAGTAATGTGTTGTATTGTATTTCCCCCAAAACATAACCCTTTGTATTCAGGACAAAACGTGCATCGCTATGCAATATTTTTTGCAGTATTACTTTAGTGCCTTGTTGCAAACAGGATGCATGTTTTGGAATATTTAAATTGTGTACATGCTTCCTTATGTTCCCTCTGTCATTTAGGTTAGTATTGTGGAGTAACTACAATGTTGTTGATCCATCATCAGTTTTCTCCTATCACAGCCATTAAACTCTGTAACTGTTTTAAAGTCACCATTGCCCTGAGCGGCTTCCTTCCTCTTAGGCAACTAAGTTAGGAAGGACGTCTATATCTTTGTAGTGACTGGGTGTATTGATACACCATCCAAAGTGTAATTAATAACTTCACCATGCTCAAAGGGATATTCAGTGTCTGCTTTTTAAAATCTTTATCCATCTACCAATAGGTGCCCTTCTTTGCGAACCATTGGAAAACCTCCCTGGTCTTTGGGGTTGAATTGGTGTTTGAAATTCACTGCTCAAATGAGGGACCTTACAGATAATTGTATGTGTTGGGTACAGAGATGAGGTAGTCATAAAACAAAATCCGGATAAACACTATTATTGCACACATACTGAGTCCATGCAATTTATTATGTGACTTGTTAAGTAAGGTTTTTCTATTGAATTTATTTAGGCATGCCATAACAAAGGGGTTAAATACTTATTGACTCAAGACATTTCAGCTTTGAACATTTATATGATTTGCAAAGATTTCAAAAAACATAATTCCACTTTGACATTATGGGGTATTCTGTGTATGCCAGTGACAAAAAATCTCAATATAATCAATTTATTCAGGCTGTAACAACAACATGTGGAAAAAGTCAAGGGGTGCGCATACCTTCTGAAGGCACTGTAACTGAACAGCTTGTTTTGAACAATGTATTTTGAAACAGGAAAATGTACACATTGACCACCCTTTTATGAGCATTTAAAACATAATCCATGAATTTGATAAATTTACCAATCACAAGTGGGACGCCGCCCCTAATTCCCTAATGGGTGGTCTGGCACTGGCACACCTGCATGCATGTGTGAGACTGTGTGTGTTCTCTTGGTTTGGGGCTTGATGAGGCAGGTCACTAGGTTATGGCTCTCCTCTCATTGTCAGACACGTGGGAATCTGACTGAACAGGACTGGACCTGTTTTCCTGGTCATAGAGACTGTGGAACTGGTCAGACGCTTCATCCCCCCAGTCCATGTCAATGACCCTGCTGAAATCAGGTGAGGCGTGAGTTCATTTTGAAAATAGATGAGTCCTTCTTAGGCCAATTCCCTGTCAAACCTGATTTGACCAACATGTTAACCACAGGGGTCGAAAGTGCAGGGGAAGGGCTCTGGTCAAAGTGTTGGTCAGTCAGAATCAGAATCACCTTTACTTATTATTGATTACTACATAACATGTTCATGTGAATCACACTGCTGCTTTCTCATTAAGGTACTTGCGCCTTTACGGATTGTGGTTGTTGTGGATGGTTGAATTGAAGAAGTTTAATCTGCCTATCAATCATTGTAAAACATGTACTCTTGCAACAGCTGCGTAGTAATGCAGATCCCAGCATATGGAATAAAAGTTTGAAGGAGTTCCTCCGTTCTAAACTCCTCCGTGGTATTGTGCTCCATACTGTCAAAAACAAGTTTAATTGACCAATAGTGGGGCTTTTATTGCTCAATCTAATTCAGAATCTTTTTACATGTCTATTTTCAAAGAATATAGCTAAGAACAACAACTTATTACTTAATGAAGAACACTTTAAAAATATGGACAAATAATTGTGTATTCTAAAATCTAAAGATATTAGCCAAGACCTCAGAAAATAATTGTAGACCTCCACAAGACTGGTTCATCCTTGGGAGCAATTTCCAAACACCTGAAGGTACCACGTTCATCTGTTCAAACAATAGTACGCAAGTATAAACCCCATGGGATCACGCAGCAGTCATACAACTCAGGAAGGAGACGCGTTCTGTCTCCTAGAGATGGACGTACTTTGGTGCGAAAAATGCAAAATCAATCCCAGAACAACAGCAAAGGACCATGTGAAGATTATGGAGGAAACAGGAACAAAAGTATCTATATCCACAGTAAAACGAGTCCTATATTGACATAACCTGAAAGGCCACTCAGCAAGGAAGAAGCCACTGCTCCAAAACCGCCATAAAAAAGCCAGACTACGGTTTGCAACTGCACATGGGGACAAAGATTGTACTTTTTGGAGAAATGTCCTCTGGTCTGATGAAACAAAAATAGAACTGTTTGGCCATAATGACCATCATTATGTTTGGAAGAAAAATGGGGAGGCTTGCAAGCCGAAGAACACCATCCCAACCGTGAAGCACGGGGGTGGCAGCATCATGTTGTGGGGGTGCTTTGCTGCAGGAGGGACTGGTGCACTTCACAAAATAGATGGTATCATGAGGGAGGAAAATGATGTGGATATATTGAAGCAACATCTCAAGACATCAGTCAGGAAGTTAAAGCTTGGTCGCAAATGGGTCTTCCAAATGGACAATTACCACAAGCATACTTCCAAAATTGTGGCAAAATGGCTTAAGGACAACAAAGTCAAGGTATTGGAGTGGCCATCACAAAGCCCTGACCTCAATCCTATAGAAAATTTGTGGGCAGAACTGAAAAAGGGTGTGCGAGCAAGGAGGCCTACAAACCTGACTCAGTTACACTAGTTCTGTCAGGAGGAATGAGCCAAAATTCACCCAACTTATTTTGGGAAGGTTGTGGAAGGCTACCCGAAACGTTTAACCCAAGTTAAACAATTTAAAGGCAATGCTACCAAATACTAATTGAGTGTATGTAAACCTCTGACCCAATGGGAATGTGATGAAATAAATAAAAGCTGAAATAAATAATTCTCTCTACTATTATTCTGACATTTCACATTCTTAAAATTAAGTGGTGATCCTAACGGAATTTTTACGATGATTAAATGTCAGGAATTGTGAAAAACTGAGTTTAAAGGTATTTGGCTAAGGTGTATGTAAATTGTATGTGGTATATGCATATCAAGCATGCCATTCTGAGAGCAGTATTTATTGTTTCAACTGGAAGCAATGAGCCCAATCAGTCCTCCATGACAACAAAATCATAAACAGAATAGGCTAATAAGTCTTCGTTTTTGGGTTATTCTCAGGTAAAACAATTTGGCTAATCTATATTTCCAAGTCCTATTCTTGAAGATTTTTTACCTTTATTTAACTAGGCAAGTTAGTTAAGAACAAATTCTTATTTGACAGCCTACCCTGGCCAAACCCAGACGACACTGGGCCAATTGTGTGCCACCCTATATGACTCCCAATCATGGCCAGATGTGATACAGCCTAGATTTGAACCAGGGACTGTAGTGACACCTCTTGCACTGAGATGTAGTGCCTTAGACTGCTGTGCCACTTGGGAGCCCAAAAGATTAAGGGGTATTCAATTAATTGGAATGACTGAAAATCTGACAGACTTTGTTTCTTAATGTAAAGTCACTGTACAGCCTAATCATATTATTATCTGTAATAGAAAGCAATGGGTTAGAGAAGTGGTTCCCAAACTTTTTATAGTCCCATAACCCTTCAAACATTCAACCTCTAGCTGTGTACCCCCTCTAGCACCAGGGTCAGCGCACTCTCAAATGTAGATTTTGCCATCATTGTAAGCCTACCACACACACACTATACGATACATTTATTAAACATAAGAGTGAGTGTGATTTTGTCACAACCCGGCTCATGGGAAGTGACAAAAAGCTATTATTGGACCAGGGCACAAATAATAATATTATAATAATCAATAATGTTGCTCTTTATTTAGCCATCTTACATATACAACTATCATGACACTAGGCGAGACCCAACTGCAGACACAGGAGGCAGATGGTTGGAGTTTAAGATGTTTAATAAATCCAAAGGGAATAGGCAAGAGAATGATCATGGACAGGCAAAAGGTCATAACCAGATCAGAGTCCAGGACAGGCAAGGGTCAAAACCGATAGGACTAGAAAAAGGTGAAAAGGAAAAGCAGGAAAATGGGAAAAAACGCTGGTGGGCTTAGACATACAAGACGAACTGGCACAGAGAGACAGGAAACACAAGGAGAAATACACTGGGGAAAACAAGCGACACCTGGATGGGGTGGAGACATTAATGAGGACAGGTGAAACAGTTCAGGGTGTGAAAGTACCCCCCGGGGCGCCACCTGGCATCCTACCTGGGCGCATACCTGGTTGACCGGGGTGTCGGCGATGGAAGTCGGAAATGAGGGCTGGATCCAGGATGTCTCTAGCGGGAACCCAGCACCTCTCCTCCGAGCCGTAACCCTCCCAGTCAACCAGGTACTGGAAACCCCTGCCCCGTAGTCGAACACCCAGGAGACGTCTCACTGTGTATGCCGGATGGCCATCAATGACACGGGGAGGGGGGGACAGAAGACAGAAAACTGTGAGACACGGGTTTAATTCTAGATACATGGAACGTAGGGTGAATACGGAGGGTACGGGGTAACAAGAGACGGACAGCAGTGGAACTCAGGACTCTGGAGATGGGAAATGGACCAATAGAATGGGGGGACAGTTTGCGGGACTCTACCCGAAGGGGCAGGTCTGTGTGGACAGCCATACCCTCTGCCCAATGTGGTAGCGGGGAGCTGGGGTCCGGCGACAGTCCGCTTGTCGACGATACCTGGAGTTGGTCTTGAGAATAGCCATGCTGGCTCTTCTCCAGGTACGTCGACAGCGGTGGACAAACATCTGGGCCGAGGGTGCGCTGACCTCCTGCTCTTGTTCAGGGAAGAGTGGAGGCTGATACCCCATGGATCACTCGAAAGGGGAGAGTCCTGTGGCAGAACTGGGAAGAGTGTTCTGGGCATACTCCACCCAGACCAGTTGACGGCTCCAGGTAGTGGGGTTGGTTTAGACCAGGTACCTTAGGGTGGTCTCCAGGTCTTGGTTGGCTCGCTCATACTGACCGTTAGTTTGACAGGCTGGCCGACGACCCTATAAGGGTGCAGAATGCCTTCCAGAACTGATACGAGAACGGAGGACCCCGATCGGAGACCATGTCTACCGGGAGTCCATGGATCCGGAAGACATACTGCATCATAAGCTGGGCCGTCTCCTTGGTAGAAGGTAGTTTGGGGAGAGGGATGAAATGGGCGGCCTTGGAGAACCGGTCGACTACCGTCAGAATGACAGCGTTGCCATCAGACGGAGGGAGCCTAGTGACATAGTCCAGAGATATATGAGACCAGGTACGATGAGGAACCGGTAGTGACTGCAGGAGGCCAGAAGGAGCTTGCCGTGGAGTCTTGTTTTGAGCAAACATAGTGCATGCGGTGACGAAGGCAAAGACGTCTGGGACCATTGTGGGCCACCAGAAACGCTGTCGAAGGAAGGCTAGTGTACGATGGGACCCTGGATGACAGATCGGCCTGGAGGAATGAGCCCATTCCAGGACCCGGGACCGGACTGGATTAGGGACAAACAGCCGGTTAGCCGGGCCCCCTTCGGGTCCAGGCTTTGTCGACAGCTTGAGACCATTTGAACGGTACCTTGGAAGAGGTGAGTGTTGAGAGGGGGGCCGCCAGGGTGCTGCAGTCCCGAATGAACTGGCAGTAGAGGTTTGCAAAACCAAGAAACTGTTGCAACTGCGTTGGTTGAGGCCAATCCACCACTGCTTTCACCTTTCCATGATCCATCTGAACATTGCCCTCAGCAATGACATTTCCCAGAAAGGTAATTGTAGAGCGATGGAACTCACACTTCTCAGTTTTCACGAACAGTTGGTTCTCCAGGAGGCGCTGAAGAACCTGTCTGACATGAAGAACATGTTCTTGGGCAGATCGGGAAAAAAACAGGATGTCGTCAAGGTACACGAACACAAACCGGTTTAGCATGTCCCGAAGCACTTCATTGACCAAAGCCTGGAAAACAGGCGTTGGTGAGTCCAAATGACATGACCTGGTACTCATAATGTCCACTGGCTGTGTTGAAGGCTGTCTTCCACTCATCCCCCTCACGTATCCGAACCAGGTGGTAGGCATTTCGAAGGTCCAACTTGGAAAATATGAAGAGGTTGAAACGCAGAGGAGAGGTTGAAACGCCGAGGAGAAGAGAGGTAGGGGGTAACGATTCTTGACAGTAATGTCATTAAGTCCCCGGTAGTCAATGCACGGACCCAGGGTCTTGTCCTTCTCCACCTCACCCACATGTTGGAAAATATAAATGGACTGTTTGAATTATTTTTTAATAAAAAATTATTATTATAATATAGATTTTTTTAATGTGAATCACATTTTTATTTGGCGTACCCTCGACGGCATTGTGCGTACCCCAGTTTGGGAATACCTGGGTTAGAGGAAGCCTATATAACCAACCCATAAAGTTAAATGCAACATCCATTTATGGCCAGCTATGTAAACTCTAACATTGATTTATCCAGCAATAGATGTCGTTCTAATGGTACTTTTCATTTTTATCTTCTTCTAATGGCTCTTAAAGGGAAAGTAATCAGATTACATGACTAATTACAATTTTGTACAGGTAGTTAGTAACTTACAGATTACATTTAGAAAGTAACCTACCCAACCCCGCTAGCCCCACATAGTGTAATACTGTTGGCTAGAGCCCTATGGGAATAGAGTGGCATTTGGGAGGGACCATTATGTTACCCCCACGGGGATCATGGAACAAAACCTGTCTGAAACACCTGACACCTCCTCGTGAATGGTCTTCCTGAATACCTCGAAATGGAACTTCCATCCACTCCTCGGAACCTAAATCAAGTCCCCATTGTAAATGGACTCTATACAGACATTTAGAAGTTCTCCAAATTAGATAATGTGTTTATATGGCTAGTGGTTGAATGCTCGGAAGTGTAAAGATGTGATCTATCTTTGGTTACACAATGATTAGTGCTTACAAATTATTACATATTTTGCCTATTTAAGGAAATCATTGACTGGTTTTGGTTTTGGTCAACTTAACTTGACCTTTTAATTGACTTGAAAATAATGTCAACATTTGTTGAAAATAGAAGCCAGTCACTGTCACCAACTAGGCACATCACCAGTGCTACTTTTAACCCATATGAAATTACATCATCATGAAAATGTACCTGCCTTCAAGAAGACGTAAAACCACACTGTGTACCCAGGAAACAGCACAAAGTCCATTGTTGTCTGGAGTTGTGCTTTAAACAGTATGACCCTCTAACAAAGCCAAGTCTTTCTTCATCACAATAGCTTAAGTAGGGGCCTTGAATGAGGGGCAAGCACTGTCACTGTCACAAGCACTGTGCAATGTCAGGCTTTTCCTTGTGTTTATGGGGTAGTGAAAAGGATGGGGAAGGGTGGAGGGGGCAGTAAAATGGAGGATAGAGGGTTTCACACGTAGGTGTCTATCCTGTCATCACTCATTCACAATGCATTTGTCTGCTTAGGAGCAGTGCTGAGGGGTACGTAGAAGGGTGACATGCCTCATGAGTGACATGCCTCCCCTATGCGCGTACACACACACACACACACACACACACACACACACACACACACACACACACACACAACACAACACAACACAACACAACACAACACATGCGCAGTATGGTCAAAAGTTTGCCTCTCTAGAATGATGTAATAACAACATCAAAAACAGCAAGACAGATTAAAAACACATTCATGTAAATATTGGCCCCATATTTCTAGTACTGTACGCACAGAGGGGCACCCCACTGGTAAATCTAACCATTTGCAATAAGACATTAATAACAGGACATGCAATAGGACATACATAGACTATGGTAAATGCTATTTCCCTTTTCCTCATTTCCTAAGAAGCAATTCAGTTTTTTGCACAGTGGGAGGCACTGTTGGATGTGCAGATTCCCAGTCATCAACTACATGTATAGTACTATACTTTCAAGTTGGCTGTGATTTATCAATTCAGTGGTCTAATGAGTATGCTCAATGAAGAATCGTCATTGAAAGTCTGGGATTAGGTTTATTCTCTGTCTCAGAAACTTTCACTACGAGTTTATCTGAGGGCAAAAAGACAATGTTTATCTAACTATGTTTCCCTCATTATTAGAGTTCTGTGGCATTTCCCCCCCAATACTGTTACTTTTAAATAAAATTGTATTCAGAATATTACTTAATTTATACTATTAAGGTTCTTCAATAGGGCAACACAAAGCCTTAAACCACAACATTTTGTAGCAAATATTCTATGTGCTCAAAATATACAGTAGGCTATTTTTCTATTCGTTCTGAGATTAAATGTGTTTTGTATTATGTCTAAAGTAAACTGAAGATTGAAAAGAAAATTCTTGAGTGATTATTTCTTTAAAAAGTGAATGAACTGAGGCAATGCCACAGATGCACAAATAGCTGCATAAGCAGAGTTAATAATTATAAAAGTATTTAGAAATAAATACAAAAAACAAAGGAGGAAAAATTCCCACACTCTCCTTCCTTTCTCTTTTTTGTCAATAGTGCCAAGATGTAAAGCTGTGTGCCATCAATGAATGGGAAAAAATGATGAGGGAGGGAAAAAAAGGGGGGGGGGGGGGGGTAGAAAACACAACTTGACTTGTGTAACCTGTTGCTGGTGAGAGTTTCTTGTTTTTTGTTCATTCAGTAACCGGGCAGGTTGCAGGTTGCCCCTCCCTGAGGCAGCACTGGTTCCCAGGTATGAGAGAGAGAGTAAGAAGGTGAGTAAGAGGGGAGGAGAGTTCCCACCACGCTAGCTTACTTTTCTCACACCAGCCCATTGGTTGGAGGTGGCATCATCGGTGTAACACAACCCCCCCAGCAGAGCAGGGCAGTCTGGGCTGCACGACAGAGGAGCTGTGTGTGTGTGTGTGTGTGTGTGTGTGTGTGTGTGTGTGTGTGTGTGTGTGTGTGTGTGTGTGTGTGTGTGTGTGTGTGTGTGTGTGTGTGTGTGTGTGTGTGTGTGTGTGTGTGTGTGTGTCAAGCAGGTTTCACTCCACATTGCTGTGCTTATCCCTGTCAAAGTCAAACATACCCACAATACGACATCCTGGCCTGTACCTAGCAGGTACTGTATCTACTATACTGTATCATAAGCTGAGGTCTGAAGTGCTGTACACAATAGAGGATATTTTACCTACAGATGGCTTTACACTCTGCCCTTTGAAAGCTGCTGTACAATGACAAGACAAAAATATGTCAAGTAGCCATATAATGCTGCATCCTTTTATGGCTTCCACCAGAAGCAGGATTAATCGTAGTCGGAATATAGATAGACCTCTCCACTGAGTTGGGTTACTGTGTTGGTGAGCATTGACATTAGTCACACCATGGCCATTATGATTCCAAATCCAGGCTAGCAGGATAGGAAGTGAGCATTCTCTATTACTGTCACGGATCCCTCCGGAACTTTCATTACGCACACCTGGCCCCTATTCCCAGTGATTAGTAATTGTATAAGTGTGCCCTTGGTTTACCAGTGTCCTGTCGATTATTGTTACAATTTCCGTTGGTGCGTGTGAGTACCTGTGCTGTGTATTTTGGCTTTCGTGCCATTGTGGATTGCGCAGATGATTAAGGATCTCGTCCCGTGTGTTAATCATTGTGCGCTTGTGTTATTTATTCGAGGTACTCCTCGCTCTTTTGTTTTGGGTTTCTACCCTGAGTTTTGTAGAGTGTTTGTTTGGTCTTCGTCCCCGTGCCTTTACACGGCATGCCATAATTTGGGTAAGAAATGTAAAAAACTATTACGCATTCATGCATCTGTCTCCCGACCCTTTGTACCAGCGTGACAATTACAGTATATCCATGGAAAATAGCTAAAACATTCCTTACGTTTTGTCCTTTTAATTGGCAGTCAAAACAGTACCTCACATGGTATTTGACTGCCAAACCTAACCAAAGTTGATTTTCTTCAAAAAAACGAATATGTTGGTAATCACAGAAAAAAAGCTTTCTCTGTCGAGGCGTGATGTTTACCAACACTCAAATGTTCAACATAAATAAAGTCCTTTCTGGTTCAAAATGGACACTGTATCTCCCAGGTTGGGGTTTCAAATTAGTGCTGATGGGGGCACAGGTGATCAGAGAGGAATGTGGATGCATTCCTAACCCTTGTGTGTCTTACAACCAACACATTCACTACTGTTATCAGTCTATCTCAACTCATCGCGCTCCAGCACACGCTCACATAGCATATCTTGGTGTGGGTTTCGACAAGCCACGGTTCTCATGCTTGGCACTCGCAGGCTTCCACCTGAAGACGTGATTACAATCGTCTTACTCACTGACATGACGCAATACGGAAATGTTTAACCCTTACGGGTCTACGCTCGTTTTGTCAAATCAAAGCATCTCTACAAAGGGCCATTGTTCAACTGTTATTCATTGTTTAAAATGTAGGAAACATATTGAATTAAATAGACCAGTAATCTAGTCTGCATCACATCCGGCCATGATTGGGAGTCCCATAGGGCGGTGCACAACTGGCCCAGCGTCGTCCGGGTTTGGCCGGGGTAGGCCGTCATTGTAAATAAAAATGTGTTCTAGTTATTGCCTAGTTAAATAAAGGTTCAATAAAATGTGTAGATTTAACATGTACTGGTGAATATTAATGTCAACCTTAATGTCCGTTTTATTTTTTACCTTGATTACTTCAGGAAATGTTCCTATGTCAATATCTCTACAGTGTTCTTCAAGTGCAAACAGCTCTCACACACACGCACAACAAATATTCATGCGGGCGGGCGGACGGACGGACGGACGGACGGACGGACGGACGGACGGACGGACGGACGGACGGACAGACAGACACAGACAGACAGACAGACACACACACACACATTGACAGACAGACATAAAATGCAATTGTGGTACTCCCACTCTCAATGCTGTATGAGAGTGTCTGTTCCTCAATGAAGGGCCTCTGTCACCATTCTTTGTCACCCACGGAGTATTCACCACAACCAGATCTCCAAGGTCACAGCAGTCAACACATACAATGCACACGGGACATCAGAGTCAATAATGTCACTATCAACACCAACCCCTAATGTACTGTTAAAACACTTAAAACATCTATTCAGGGAATAATTCAATAATTGTAAATGTACACAGGCACAAACTTAAGATGCTCAAGTTTCGCACAAATCTCCCATTGGCATCAATCAATGGATTATTTAACTCAAAGTCTGAGTAAAGGCCTAATAATAACTATTATTTTGATTTGTTACGCACATTTCTCACACCTCAGGCACTAAATTGAATGCATTTCAAGTTAGAATTGTGCTGAAATCATGTGTAGCGGTTACCGCTCCCGACTCAGACCTAACATACCCCCCTGGGACGGGGGTTTGTGGCTTCCCTGTCTGGGCGACAGGGAAGAAAAAGCCCCACAATGAATTGTGAACTGTGGGAACCAGTTGGGACTGTGCATGCTGTTGTGCTTTGTCACATGTTCCCTCCAGGCAGCTTACGCTTGCTTGTGGACTGAGGTGGATGAGCTGCCATGACACACCACATTAGTTTGGGCAGGGAGGGCAGCTTTTATGGGTGGCGGTTAATAAAGTTCCCTCTGGGGGAAATAAAGTTATTCCACAACTTCATATGTGAGTCAATAGTCTTAATTATATTGATTTCCATGATCATTATAACCAAAGTGTGAACCAAAGTATTCAAACCGATTTACTTTTTCCACATTTTGTTACATTACAGCCTTATTCTAAAATGGATTTAAAAAACGAATTCCCTCATCAATCTACACAAAATACCCCCGTAATGACAAAGCAAAAACAGGTTTTTAGAAATGTTTGCTAATTTATTAAAAATGTAATAAAAGAAATATCAAATTTACATAAGTATTCAGACCCTTTATTCAGTACTTTGTTGAAGCCCCTTTGGCAGCGATTACAGCCTCGAGTCTTCTTGGGTATGACGCTACAAGCTTGGCACACCTGTATTTAGGGAGTGTCTCCCATTCTTCTCTGTAGATATTCTCAAGCTCTGTCAGGTTGGATGGGGAGCGTCGCTGCACAGCTATTTTCAGGTCTCTCCAGAGATGCTCGATCAGGTTCAAGTCCGGGCTCTGGCTGGGACACTCAAGAACATTCAGAGACTTGTTCCTGAAGCCACTCCTGTGTTGTCTTGGCTGTGTGCTTAGGGTCGTTGTTCTGTTGGAAGGTGAACCTTCTCCCAAGTCTGAGGTCCTGAGCGCTCTGAAGCAAGTTTACATCAAGGATCTCTCTGTACTTTGCTCCGTTCATCTTTCCCTCGATCCTGACTCATCTCCCAGTCCCTGCTGCTGAAAAACATCCCCACAGAATGATGCCACCACAAACATGCTTTACCATAGGGATGGTGCCAGGTTTCCTCAAGACATGACGCTTGGCATTCAGGCCAAAGAGTTCAATCTTGGTTTCATCACACCAGAGAATCTTGTTTCTCATGGTCTGAGTCCTGTATGTGCCTTTGGCAAACTCCAAGCAGGCTGTCATGTGCCTTTTACTCAGGAGTGGCTTCCGTCTGGCCACTCTACCCGAAAGGCCTGATTGTCCTTCTTGAAGGTTCTCCCATCTCCACAGAGGAACTCTGGAGCTCTATCAGAGTGACCATCGGGTTCTTGGTCACCTCCCTAACCAAGGCCCTTCTCCCCTGATTGCTCAGTTTGGCCGGGCGGCCATTCTAGGAAGAGTCTTGGTGGTTCCAAACTTCTTCCGATAAGAATGATGGAGGCCACTGTCTTCTTGGGACCTTCAATGCTGCAGAGATGTTTTGGTAACCTTCCCCAGATCTGTGCCTCAACACAATCCTGTCTCAGAGCTCTATGGACAATTCCTTTGACCTCATAGCTTGGTTTTTGCTCTGACATGCACTGTTAACTGTGGGACTTTATATAGACAGGTGTGTGCCTTTCCAAATCATGTCCAATCAATTGAATTTACCACAGGTGGACTCCAATCAACTTGTAGAAACATTTCAAGGATTATCAATGGAAACAGGATGCACCTGAGCTCAATTTTGAGTCTCATACCACTGCCGTTCAAAAGTTTGGGGTCACTTAGAAATGTCCTTGTTTTTGAAAGAAAAGCAAAATAACATCAAATTCATCAGAAATACAGTGCGACTCCAGGATGCTGGCCTTCTAGGCAGAGTTACAAAGAAAAAGCCATATCTCAGACTGGCCAATAAAAATGTAATATTACCATGGGCAAAAGAACACAGACACTGGACAGAGGAACTCTGCCTAGAAGGCCAGCATCCCGGAGTCGCCTCTTCACTGTTGACGTTGAGACTGGTGTTTTGCGGGTACTATTTAATGAAGCGGCTAATTGAGGACTTGTGAGGCGTCTGTTTCTCAAACTACACACTCTAATGTACTTGTCTTCTTGCTCAGTTGTGCACCGGGGCCTCCCACTCCTCTCTCTACTCTGGGTAAAGCCAGTTTGCACTGTTCTGTGAAGGGAGTAATACACAGTGTTGTACGAGATCTTCAGTTTCTTGGCAATTTCTCACATGGAATAGCCTTTATTTCTCAGAACAAGAATAGACTGACGAGTTTCAGAAGAAAGTACTTTGTTTCTGGACATTTTAAGCCTGTAATCGAACCCACAAATGCTGATCCTCCAGATACTCAACTAGTCTAAAGAAGGCCAGTTTTATTTATTCTTTAAAACTTCTTCTCAATAGGGGGTGCTATTTGCACTTTGTAATAATTTCGTTCCCAAATTAAACTGCCTCGTACTCAATTCTTGCTCATACAATATGCATATTATTATTACTATTGGATAGAACACACTCTCTAGTTTCTAAAACCGTTTGAATTATATCTGTGAGTAAAACAGAACTCGAGTTAGAGCATTTTTCCTATGAGGATGTGAGAATGCAGAATTCTGCAAGCTGTTTCCAGGTCAGTTTATTAATTTGCCTGTCTTCTATTGGTTGAGATGCACTGCATACGCCTTCCCCTGGATGTCAGCGAATAGTGAGATTTGAAATGGAGTCTCTAGGCAGATCTGAGAGGTTATAAATAGCTTGGGAACCAAGGGTCCTGTCTTTGTTCACTTCGCTCTGACGCAGGAAGGACCTTGGCATGTCGTAGTAGAAAGCTCCGGTTATAGCTCTTAGATATATCCGGCTCTGTTTTTATTCGATATAGCTGTTAAAGACATCATAATGTTGTTATTTTAAACCGAGTTATATCAGTTTATGTCAGTATATTGCGATTTTCGGATATTTATTAGTGTTGCGTTCTAGGGAGTTGGTGATGTCTGGCCCACATGGCTAATGTTTACTGCTAATTGCAACGTTGAAGACTACATTCTACAACCGAGCAACGATTCTTTTGGACAAAGGACACCTTGCCCAAGATTCTGATGGGAGTTCATCAAAAAGTAAGAACTATTTATGCTGTTAATTCGTTGTTCTGTTGAAAAATGTAAAATGCATAATCCGCCATTAATTTCCGTGCGGTCTCGCTTTAACGCACGCTGTATGTCGTAGTAACGTTAATTTTAAAAATGTGACACAGCGATTGCATTAAGAACAAATGTATCTTTCATTTGCTGTCCAACCTGTATTTTTTAGTCAAGTTTATGATTAGTTATCGATTAGAATAGGTGCCTCTCCCAAGATTTCTCCCGACATTTTGTTGGCAGCTTGGCTACTTTTCTCATTGTATAACCACGATTTGTGCCGCTAAATATGCACATTTTCGAACAAACTCTATATGTATTGTGTAATATGATGTTATAGGACTGTCATCTGAAGAATTCTGAGCAGGTCAGTGAAAAAATTAATATCTTTTGCTGGGTTATACGTTATCGCTATTTTTGGCTTGAATCAATGCTGTTGTGTGTTTTGCTATTGTGGTAAGCTAATATAATGCTATATTGTGTTTTCGCTGTAAAACACTTAAAAAATCTGAAATATTGGCTGGATTCACAAGATCTTTGTCTTTCATTTGCTGTACGCTGTGTATTTTTCAGAAATGTTTTATGATGAGTATTTAGGTAATTCACGTTGCTCTCTGTAGTTATTTTAGTCGCTTTGGTGAGAGTTGTGATGGTGGCTGCAATGGTAAACTATGATTTATACCTGAAATATGCAAATTTTTCTAACAAAACATATGCTATACAATAAATATGTTATCAGACTGTCATCTGATGAAGTTGTTTCTTGGTTAGTGGCTATTTATATCTTTATTTGGTCGAATTTGTGATAGCTACCTATGCAGGAAAAAAATGGTGGAGTAAAAAAAGTGGTGTCTTTTGCTAACGTGGTTAGCTAATAGATTTACATATTGTGTCTTCCCTGTAAAACATTTTAAAAATCAGAAATGATGGCTGGATTCACAAGATGTGTATCTTTCATCTGGTGTCTTGGACTTGTGATTTAATGATATTTAGATGCTAGTATTTACTTGTGACGCTATGCTAGGCTATGCTAGTCAGATTTTTTACTGATGGGGGTGCTCCCGGATCCGGGATTGGGAGGAATTAGAGGTTAATCATAACAACAGTTTTCAGCTATGCTAACATAATTGCAAAAGGGTTTTCTAATGATCAATTAGCGGTAGTTTATGTAAATAAGGTTTTTGTGTTTTTTAATACATTTGCAAACATTTCTAAAAACCTGTTCTCGCTTTGTCATTATGGTGTATTGTGTGTAGATTGATGAGGAATTGTTTTTATTTAATAGATTTTAGAATAAGGCTGTAACGTAACAAAATGTGGAAAAAGTTAAGGGGTGTGAATACTTTCTGAATGCACTATATATGTACGAATGGAGACTCAATAGCGCATTGACGTGAAATTAAGTCGATTAGGATGGTATCTCATGGAGACATAACATGCACAGTTTGAGCTACTCCAGGAGGTGACATTGCAGACTTGCTCAGTGCTTCCCCCTCTCATTGAGTAAAGGCATCTGCATACTTCGTAGACTAAACTGTTCGGTAGAGATCGTGCATATACAGTATTATGACGACATTTTGTAATGTTTTTGATCATTTTGGCCTTCAGTGAGGTTTTTTAGGGCTGTTCAGGCACACAACCTTTTTTCTGGAGGCAAGCTGAAGTTCAGTGATTGGTCAACAGTAGGGATTTTTCAATAGTCTTTGTTGTCAATCAATGAGAGATGACTCGTTTTCATGCACATTTTTTCATGGAAAAATACTGCCCCAAACATCTTAGTTAAATGTCAAATTGCGGGCCAAGATCTCTTCGACAAAAATGTCAAAATTAATGACAGATTAATTGAGATCTTAGATTAATTCAGACTATTCTGAGGAAGTGTATACTGTCTACGGCGTCTCAAAATGGACAAACAGTACTATTGCCGCTTTTTTCTCGTTTTTCAAGCGAAGGTCTTTTAAGGGAGTATGCGAGTACACTCGTTCGGTTCGATTAGACACCATTCGAACTGAAGCATGCTGATGCCTTAACTCAAATTGAAGGCCAACCGCAGTACTGCAGGCTACCATTAGCAACTCAATTATCCTTATAACATCTTACGTGTGCAATTTTTAAATAATCGGTTCAAGGACATACATTTGGTGTATTAGAAGCAATTATTGGTGCGATGATTGTCTTCAAAACATTTTGTTATTTAAACGAAGATTGACCACGAAGATCACCATTTTCCCATTCACTATAATGGGGGGGTCCTGTTTTCTGCTATCAATGCCTGCAGTACCGCAGTCGGTCTTAAACCTCTGTGGCTTCAATGAAAGGGGGCAGTCATTCTACTCTAAAGGAGGCAATCATTCTACTCTAAATGGGGCAGCCATTCTACCCTAAAGGGGGCAATCATTCTACTCTAAATGGGGCAGCAATTCTACCCTAAAGGGGGCAGTCATTCTACTCTACATGGGGCAGCCATTCTCCCCTAAAGTGGGCAGTCATTCTACTCTACATGGGGCAGCCATTCTACCCTAAAGGGGGCAGTCATTCTACTCTAAAGGGGGAAATCATTCTCCCCTAAAGTGGGCAGTCATTCTACTCTAAATGTGGCAGCCATTCTACCCTAAAGGGGGCAGTCATTCTGCCCTAAAGGGGGCAGTCATTCTACCCTAAAGGGGGCAGTCATTCTACTCTAAAGGAGGAAATCATTCTCCCTTAAAGTGGGCAGTCATTCCACTCTAAATAGGGCAGCCATTCTACCCTAAAGGAGGCAGTCATTCTACCCTATAGGGGGCAGTCATTCTACTCTAAAGGGGGCAGTCATTCTACTCTAAAGGGGGAAATCATTCTCCCCCAGAGTGGGCAGTCATTCTACTCTAAATGGGGCAGCCATTTTACCCTAAAGGGGGCAGTCATTCTACTCTAAAGGGGAAGTCATTCTCCCCTAAAGGGGGCAGTCATTCTACCCTGAAAGGGGCAGTCAATCTACCCTAAAGGGGGCAGTCATTCAACCCTGAAGGGGGCAGTCATTCTACTCTAAAGGGGGAAATCATTCTCCCCTAAAGTGGGCAGTCATTCTACTCTAAATGGGGCAGCCATTCTACCCTAAAGGGGGCAGTCATTCTACTCTAAAGGGGGCAGTCATTCTACGCTAAAGGGGGCAGTCATTCTACCCTAAAGGGGGCAGTCATTCTATTCTAAAGGGGAAGTCAATCTACCCTGAAGGGGCAGTCATTCTACCCTAAAGGGTGCAGCAATCTACCCTGAAGGGGGCAGTCATTCTACCCTAAAGGGGACAGTCATCTACCCTAAAGGGGGCAGTCAATCTACCCTGTCAGAACAGAGCTTTGATGTTGATCATAAAGACTTCACAAGTATACCAATTAGACCTGTTGAGCCACAACAGGTTGTGACTAAGGGAACTGGCTATATTTCCTATAGATAGGAAGGAGGCAATATGGTGAATATTTTAGCTTTCTCAAATTTACATCTGTACAAAATTAAACAGATGTGTTGAATTGATTGACTTTTAAAAGTGTAAATGATACAAAACATAATGCAGGCTATAAACCATTGATTGTTGAGAGTGTGTATATGTATGAACACGCCTGCATGTGTGTATATTAGGGATTGTGTGTGAGTGTGTGTGTGTGTGTGTGTGTGTTCATCTTCAGTCCGAACTGCAGATGAACAGTGTGTGTGAGCAGCTGGGTGCCTCTGGCTTCTGCCTCTGTCTGTTAATGTGTGTCAGCCAGCTGCGAGCGGGGCGGTAAGCCTGGTTGTGTGCCGCTTGGAGTGCGCGTGTGTACGCGTGTTTGAGTGTGAGTGTGTGTGTGTGTGTTTGTGCGGCCGCTGATGGGACCTGTCACTATCAGGCCCACACATCTCTGCCCGAGGGGGAACGAGTCTGCAGAGGTTGAGGAGAGCAGTGGTTTCCCACGGCTGCTGCTCACGGCCCCAGCTCTGCCTCTGCATTCCTGGGCTGCCAGCGGTCTGTAAATGTTTGGACAGCCTTGAACAAATAACACACCTTGACAGGCACAAGCACAGGCTCTCTCTCTTTCCCTCTCACACCCCATCCTCCTCATCACCCTCCTCCTTAAGCCCCCCCCCCCCCTCCCCACACACATAGCCCAAGCTACAACCACTACCCTACATACCCTACCGCATCTCTCGCAAACTGTCTGTTCCAGATTTCACTGTCAAACACAAAGAAATACACACACACAAATAGGGCTCTATTCAATCCATAGTGCTGAAGATCCACACTACAGCGTGATTGAAATTGAAAGATAACTTCCAAATGAGCCGACATATGCAGTGTTTACCGTGAATGGAGTCTGAGAACGCAACAATATTACATTTCAATTGCACTGTAGCACGCGTCTTCAGCCATAGTATTTTCATAGTATACAATTCTGCACTATTAACCCTTATACACACACAGTGTAATTTTCATTGGGCAGAGAAAAAAATGTCCAGCATTATAGCTAATCTCATGGTTTTTACAGATTTTGTTGCTGTTTTAGAGCTCAGGGATTCTTGAAAGACGGTACAATCAACTTTTATTCTACAAATAATTGTCTTAATATTAACAACATTTGAAATATATATATTTTGATAGACCAAACTATCAGCTATCACACTACTTTTAAAGGAACAACAACCTCATTTATTTTATTATTCATAAATGCAACTAACTGGATTTATGTCAACTCCGTCAGACACCATAAAAGGAATTTCACATTTACAACTATTGTCCAACAAGTGTTTAAAGGCTTTGATTGCTTACTTATAGCATTGATTATTCAAATATGTAATACAAATCTCCAAAATAATTTTTGTTTTGTTTTATAACACTAGAAAATACTCCAGGGCTGATTTCATTAGCATTTTGGCATATTCTTCTATATTTAGAAAAAAATTTTTTTTATAAAGCTAACATTATCCCTTAGCTCTAGCACAGCAAATACTTCAATTGTTTAAGCATACTGTATGTTTCAGATCAGTGATTCAAATGTTTTTTCAGAATATTGACAAAATAATATTGACTCCATCAGACGGAGTTGACAACAGATACTCAAAATATACAGTTGACATCGGAAGTTTACATACACCTTAGCCAAATACATTTAAACTCAGTTTTTTCACAACTCCTGACTTTTAATTTGAGTACAAATTCCCTGTTTTAGGTCAGTTAGGATCACCACTTTATTTTAAGAATGTGAAATGTCAGAATAATAGTAGAGAGAATTATTTATTTCAGCTTTTATTTCTTTCATCACATTCCCATTGGGTCAGAGGTTTACATACACTCAATTAGTATTTGGTAGCATTGCCTTTAAATTGTTTAACTTGGGTCAAACGTTTCGGGTAGCCTTCCACAACCTTCCCAAAATAAGTTGGGTGAATTTTGGACCATTCCTCCTGACAGAACTAGTGTAACTGAGTCAGGTTTGTAGGCCTCCTTGCTCGCACACGCTTTTTCAGTTCTGCCCACAAATGTTCTATTGGATTGAGGTCAGGGCTTTGTGATGGCCACTCCAATACCTTGACTTTGTTGTCCTTAAGCCATTTTGCCACAAATTTGGAAGTTACTTGGGGTCATTGTCCATTTGGAAGACCCATTTGCGACCAAGCATTAAGTTCCTGACTCTTGTCTTGAGATGTTGCTTCAATATATCCACATAATTTTCCTCCCTCATGTTGCCATCTATATTGTGAAGTGCATCAGTCCCTCCTGAAGCAAAGCACCCCACAACATGATGCTGCCACCCCCGTGCTTCATGGTTGGGATGGTGTTCTTCGGCTTGCAAGCATCCCCCTTTTCCCGCCAAACATAACGATGGTCATTATGGCCAAACAATTCTATTTTTGTTTCATCAGACCAGAGGAAATTTCTCCAAAAATTACGATATTTGTCCCCATGTGCAGTTGCAAACCGTAGTCTGGATTTTTTATGGCTGTTTGGAGCAGTGGCTTCTTCCTTGCTGAGCGGCCTTTCAGGTTATGTCGATATAGGACTTGTTTTACTGTGATAGATACTTGTGTACCTGTTTCCTCCAGCATTTTCACAAGGCCCTTTGCTGTTGTTCTGGGATTGATTTGCACTTTTCGCACTAAAGTACGTTCATCTCTAGGAGACAGAATGCGTCTCCTTCCTGAGCGGTATGACGGCTGCGTGGTCCCATGGTGTTTATACTTGCGTACTATTGTTTGTACAGATGAATATGGTACCTTCAGGCGTTTGGAAATTGCTCCCAAGGATGAACCAGTCTTGTGGAGGTCTACAATTATTTTCTGAGGTCTTGGCTGATTTCTTTGGATTTTCCCATGATATCAAGCGAAGAGGCACTGCGTTTGAAGGTAGGCCTTGAAATACATCCACAGGTACACCTCCAATTGACTCAAATGATGTCAATTAGCCTAACAGAAGCTTCTAAAGCCATGACATAATTTTCTGGAATGTTCAAGCTGTTTAAAGGCACAGTCAACTTAGTGTATGTAAACTTCTGACCCACTGGAATTGTGATACAGTGAATTATTTATAAGTGAAATAATCTGTCTGTAAACAATTGTTGGAAAAATTACTTGTGTCATGCACAAAGTAGATGTCCTAACCGGCTTGCCAAAACTATAGTTTGTTAACAAGAAATGTGTGGAGTGGTTGAAAAACGAGTTTTAATGACTCCAACCTAAGTTAATGTAAACTTCCGACTTCAACTGTACATATTGTTGCCTCTAAAAATAAACCCTGACCCTGTTCCTTCCTGATTAATTTAGGATTTTAAACAAACCTTATAGAGTTGACCAAATCTCTGGACACATCTTTTAGATACGTATTTTTTTAAGTCACAGACGGCTATTGCAAGAAACTACAGTACCAGTCAAAAGTTTGGACACACCTACTCATTTAAGGGTTTTTCTTCATTTTACTATTTCCTACATTGTAAAATAATAGTGAAGACATCATAACTATGAAATAACACATATGGAATCATGTAGTAACCAAAAAAGTGTTAAACAAATCAAAATGTATTTTATATTTGAGATTCTTCAAAGTAGCCACCCTTTGCCTTGATGACAGCTTTGCACACTCTTGGCATTCTCTCAACCAGCTTCATGAGGTAGTCACCTGGAATGAATTTCAATTAACAGGTGTGCCTTGTTAAAAGTTAACTTGTGGAATTTCTTTCCTTCTTAATGCATTTGAGCCAATCAGTTGGGATGTGACAAGGTATGTACTGTCTACAGAAGATGGCCCTATTTGGTAAAATATCAAGTCCATATTATGGCAAGAACAACTCAAATAAGCAAAGAGAAACGGCAGGTAGTCATTACTTTAAGACATGAAGGTCAGTCAATGCAGAACATTTCAAGAACTTGTGCAATCACAAAAACCACCAAGTGCTATAAAACTGGCTCTGCTCGCCAGTGCGCGTACACACGCACGCACGCACGCACGCACGCACGCACGCACGCACGCACGCACGCACGCACGCACACACACACACACACACACACACACACACACACACACACACACACACACACACACACAGCCTTGAGGTCTGGAGAATAACAATGTTAAAATTATGATAGAGAGAAACACGCCTGTCCTAAGCAACCCCACAAATACAAGGGTTAACGGTGTAGCGGTATTGTTAGAGAGGGGTAAAGATAAAGATTTTGTTCGGGCGCCAGGCAGGTATTAACCCTGCCGAAAGGAAAGGGTAGAATAGAGAGAGTACCACTACCAGACCCACACACATCAGCAGAAGAGACTGCCTAGAGTGTAGCCTGTTTGCCAGATAGCCAGTGGAGAGAAAAGAGAAGACACACCATATAAAACACACATCACAGCACAGAGGCAACTCAACCAATAATACCTCATACAATAATAATGGCAGAGCAATTTAACGGCAATTTTCAATAAACTTTGCACAGTGTAGACATGTAGGTAAGAGGTCAGTATAGGATACACACATAGTGTTTACATGGTCTCTTTTCTAAACCACATCTTAGACAGACTTCCTGCCAAGTAGGAGTTGTAAGCATTATGAGGACTCTCATACACAAGCTTCATTTAATGAGTTCCTTCAAAAAGTGCATGCTTCATATAGAGTTAACATTATGATTATGCCTTTGATATAAAATAACTTCATGGTAAACCATTTGAGCAATTTGCAGGCCTAAATGAGTTGATTACTTCTGATAAGTATTGTTGATTACGTAACAGTACACTATTAAACAACTGTTACATGGAATGTTCACTTATGGTGTGAAAAGCATTGACTGTCAACTCCTATACAATGTATACTTCACAGAAAGTCTATTAAAAAGACTGAAGTTTTGTATGACACTGAAAACCCAAAATGACATTTTGATAAGACGTTACAATAATATTTGCATATTTTTAGTAACAACCTATTTATCATTATATAGCACCCCGTCATTGTAAGACAGCTACACACCATAGCCTAATGTACAATAACATGGTATGATAATAATGCCTGACCCAATGCCAATTCCCCCACAACCACCCACACACACGCGCACTGATGTCTGGCAGCAGCTGTGGAATTCTGGAGTTCCTCTGCTCATAGTAAATCCCACGTAACATAACGCAGGACAAGTTACACTGTTACACTTCTCCCGGCAGCAGCAGCCCAGTCAAATGCGGCTCTGTTTTCATTGTAGGGAGGCCTCGGGTTACATACTTCTGTAATTAGGCTTTTATGCTCAGCAATTCTGCAGCTGTGATGACATTTGGGTGTCGCCCCCCTGTTTCTCACGGTCTCACTGCTAACGCTGGTCCGGCCGCTGGTCGTCAGCCAAGACTGAGGTCTGTGTGTCAGCCCCCACTCCTTGTGTACACACAGAAAGAAGATGCTTTTGAACAAATATATTCCTGGCAAGTGGAAGTTAACCGCACTGCTGCCATTTTAGGGTCAGCATTGAAATTGTAGCTCCCTGGTTTTGGGGAGTGGAGAGGGAGAGGGAAAGGGAGAGGGAGAGGGAGAGGGAGAGGGAGAGGGAGAGGTTCAAAAAGAACTGAAGCACATTGAAGTGGTTCTATACATGAACAGCGTTTCCTTGTTTTTGTCCTCAGTGGTTTGCCAGACAAAGTTCTTGTTCAAATACTTAACTGGTTTTGCTTGATTGAATAAGCTTGTTTTTTCCCTCTAAACCAGCTTTTTCTGTCACTAGAGGTGATGTTTTCCCCCTAATTGGCCTACTTTTAAAAATGTTCCTAAAATGTTCAGAGGGGGGACCGTTCTCCATATTATCAACAAGATAATAAAAAAATTAGCTGCGAAAAATTATCCAATATGTATACTCCCCCTTTTCTATTTGTTTGATTGATAATATTGATTCTGACACCAACAATGAACAAAAGCAACTGGTAGCTATCTAATGTCAAATAAATAAATCTAACATGAAATGAATGCATACAGTACAGTTCAGTGGTTTACAGTAGATGAAACCTACTCCACAAGGATCTCACAATACAGGTATTTAGCAATGTGTATGAGTGCATCCCACATCGCACCCTGTTACCCATATAGACCACAACTTTAGAACAGAGCCCTGTGGGTCATATTCCCTGTATAGTTCACTACAATTTGAGAAAAAAATAGCCTGTCTGGGTGTGTAAACAAATACAAATCGCCAAATAATTTCCTTATTCAGAAAGATCCCAGCCCAGGAAGAGAGGAATATAGGGGAAGGGAGGGGGTAGCAGGACTCAGGAGTAGCCCCAGGAGGTGAAAATGGAGGCTGGTGTTCCTCGTGGTAGCCCCCTGTCTGTTAGCGCTCAGCTGTCCTCCCGGAAACCCCAGTCCAGCTGCTGCCCATTACGCCAGGAATGTATCCTTGGGTCGGATGCCAGGAGTGTGTTGGCACATTAATAATGGGTTTACCACTGGCCCAGGACACTTGTGAGTTAATAACATTGCGCACACAAATCCTTCCCATGCCCCTCTCTGCTCCCCTGCCTTAACCCTCCCACTAGAACAGCTGCTGGACCCACGGTTTCGCAGAGTCAGTGATACCGTCTGTGTGTGTGTGTTTGCACGTGAGTGCGTGCATGTATGAAAGTGTAAGCATGTGTATGTGTTTGGGTGTGGAGAGTTTATTGGGTAAAAATATCTGATTAATTGGCCAGATACGCATACCTATAGTTCCTGTTTAGTCATTTTCATGTGGATCCAGTTGAAATGTTATAGACAGCCGAAATACTACTATTAATGATGTGATCAGTTATGGGCATTCATGCTAGAATAGGGTTCTATACTGTATATTGCACCGAGAGTAGGCCTATTTCTATTAAAGAGGAACAAAAGACAACAGCTTGGTGAGTGCAACAGAGCAGTGGTGTCAGCTCAGATAAACCTAGGTTATAGCACAGTGGTGTCAGGTCAGATAACCTAGGTTATGGCACAGTGGTGTCAGCTCAGATAAACCTAGGTTATAGCACAGTGGTGTCAGGTCAGATAAACCTAGGTTATAGCACAGTGGTGTCAGGTCAGATAAACCTAGGTTATGGCACAGAGGTGTCAGCTCAGATAAACCTAGGTTATAGCACAGTGGTGTCAGGTCAGATAAACCTAGGTTATGGCACAGAGGTGTCAGCTCAGATAAACCTAGGTTATAGCACAGTGGTGTCAGGTCAGATAAACCTAGGTTATGGCACAGAGGTGTCAGCTCAGATAAACCTAGGTTATAGCACAGTGGTGTCAGGTCAGATAAACCTAGGTTATGGCACACATTTTTGGGAAATTAAAGCTCATTTACTGCATTTCTACACCATTTAAAAACTCCAAGATGTTATTTTGAGAACCGCCAAAACAAACAAAAATGACCCTCACTGAAATATTGGGTTTTGTATTTTATTAGGATCCCAATTAGCTGTTGCAAAAGCAGCAGCTACTCTTCCTGGGGTCCACACAAAACACGAAACATGACATAATACAGAACATTAACAGACCAAAACATTCTGCATCTATTTAAAGGTCTGTGGAATGGTGTGTACAATGTGAACCACTGCTCAACCTCCTGATAAATGGACTCATTTACTTGTGGAACAGGGCATACAGCACAACATGAAATAGATGCATAATACACACTATCAAGTCACAACAAGGCCGACTTTAAATGCTGACATCAACTTGAAAGTAACTGGTGCACAAAACAGCTGACCATGAATGCAAACTATGCCAGACAAATCCTACACATGCATTGAAATACATGTAAAAGGCATAAAATCGTCATGCATCTATTTTAAAGGTCTATGGAATGGTGGGTGCAATGTGAACCACTACTCAACCTCGTCATAAACGAACTAATTTACCGTGGAACATAAAATAGATGCAAATTGAGGCAAAGTACTTAGGCCTACAATCGACATGGACGCATGACGACAAACAAACTCGACCAAAGATTGACGAAAATCACGAAATACAAAAGGAAAATATACACATTAAGGCCGCGCCCGTGATTCAGCACCGCTTAATGGACAGAGCTCGTTACAGGTAGGCATAGTGTAGCTCCGTGGTGTGGTGCTGAATGGACAGTGCCTCTTTCTAGTAGCCAGCTATAGAATTCTTCCATTTGTGGGCAGTTCGATATTTTTTGGGGCACAGTTAGGTAGCCGAAGATACGTGTCTGAAAATCATAACTGGCACGCAGATCTTTAGAAATGGTAGGATCAATTGGAAATTGGCACTACACATGAAACAGGTTGCAGATGCCCTGCTATAGGCAATATGAAGCCACCCTTGTGGAACTGCTTATAGTTTTGTCTCAATGCTCTGCATTCAGAGATGTTCCTCATACTGTGTGCTCCCGGCTCATTTTAGCTTTGGCCTGTCTGCATTATTCGCCAGGGAAGGGAAACATTCTGTGAATATTGAGACATTTTGTATCAACAAGGCAGCTCTGAGAATAACGACATTGCAACATAGTAGCCAATGATTCCCCGGACCAGCTTGTCTCTGTCTGATATTATTGTGTTGCCTATGCAGCAGCTGCACTATCTGGGTGCTCATTACATACTGTATATACAGTACCAGTCAAAGGTTTGGACACACCTACTCATTCAAGGGTTTTTCTTTATTTTACTATTTTCTACGTTGTAGAATAATAGTGAAAACATCAAAACAATTAAATAACACATATGGAATCATGTAGTAACCAAAAAAGTGTTAAGCAAATCAAAATATATTTTAGATTTTAGATTCTTCAAATTAGCCACGCTTTGCCCTACATCCACACTATAGCTAAATAAGCAATATTGAATGACGTTTTGCCAGCAAAATTGATGATAGAGTGTCTCATTTTATTTCAGGAAGATGGACAAGCAAGACTAATGGATGGAAATGCATTATACTAGAGGCAGGTATGCTACAGGAACGGATTAGGGAAGAGGATGATGAAGTAGGCTAAAAAGTTTTAAAAAGTTAGCCCAACTAAGTAATCATTAATTATTTGCATTATCTAAATTATCATTCTGTCACTGCATGAAAATGCACATTTGTTATTGTTATTTTGAAGCCAAAAACAGGACATATACACAGTATTTCGGGGAAATTTTCTAAATATCAAGTTGTTTTGTGTCTATTTTCATACCAATAGGCCTACATAGCCTAGTGGGCGACAGTGAGAATGAATGACAATAACAATTAGGACTACAGCTATCACAACCTATATTTTAATAGCAATACAATTACTTTTGGTTTCGAATTGTCACCAAAAAAGGAGGGCTCCCCACCTCCCAATTCTCAATTCAATTAACCCTTGGCTATCAGATTACAAAAAAGCTTACAAAACTGAGTTCAAATGCCGACATCAAATTCAAAGCAATCGGCTCAGTGCCTAAACAGCTGACCTGCAAAGCAAATGGCATTGTCTCTGCTCTTTCTGCTTTCTAGAAGTGACTGAAAAGCCGTACAGACTGGGAGCTACTCTCCAAGCGATGGTCCGCAGCCATTTAATATGCTAAACAGCAGTTGCATTTTAATCAGGATTGGAATGATTTAAGTATTTTTTGCCCACTTACATTTTTTGGTATTGAGCTAGGGTATACCCAACTGACGCCACTGCAACATAGTATTTCTGAGTACGGTGTAGAAAGAAGTTGATTCAGAATGACGGGCTTGTGTCTTCATTAAACAGGACATAAAAGACGTTGTGTGATTCACTTACTGGTTCTACAGCATCAAAGGCCAAGAAAGCTCTGAAGTGGCTTTGAATCGCTCAAGGAACAAACACCATTGCGCTTCTTTGGGAGTACTTTTTGAAGGACCACAAACAATATGGAAAAGAATCACACGAATGTACATCACAGTCAAAGTACCTCACATGAGGGGAACTATGTCTTGGTTTGATCCTTTCCACGCCAAAACGCTTAATTCAGAGTAGTTTGATTGACATGGTGAAATATGAGGGGTCCATCACACTTTATTTGGATAGTCCGGATTTACCTTCTGTATATTGTCATACTATCAACAAACTATCTGTTGACAAGCAACTGCTTGCTAAGATTACGTTTGGGGTTAGGTTTAGAATGAGGGTTAGGGTTAGGGTTAGGGGGTTAGTTTAAGTCTGTAGAGCATCTACAAATAGACTATACAAATAAAGTGTTACCGAGGGTTCCGCTCATGGTCGAGTATTAGCCACAGCATATAGGCCTATCACAAAGCCTAAACGCCCACAGTAGTAGCGCCGTTTTTCTTCTAATCATCTCTCTTAACATATTCAGCCATTGAAGCACCTGGGTGGATCATTTAGGCCTAATGATATAGACAACAAAACAGCCCAATAGGTACATTTTTCAGCCTTGGGCTAATTACAAATGAGTCACACAAAAAATATAAAAACCCTCTGTACTTTAATTGGTTTCCTTTCTTTTATGCTTCCATGCATGCTATTCAATCATGAGATGGAGGCAAACAAAACCTTGCTCTCTCCTTGACCCGAAACCCTTCCTCTAATTGCTGCAGGCTGCGTGGTCAAATGCAGCTGGATGTGGACTCTCCCATAGCATACTAGAGCATCTGTAATTGCCATGTGCTGCTAGAGGACAAGCACCCAACAGAATACCAGAGTTTAGATAAGGAGTACATAGGGAAGTTACCTCTGCTTTCCCTGATAGGCACCTTGACAAAACAGCATGTTCATAACATGGATTCCACTATCGTATATGAGTGACACCCAGTGACTATAGGGTTAACTCATAAAAAAAAAAAAAATGGCCCCTAGATGCAAAACAACCATAGAATCCCTTTCAAATGTACACAACTCCTGGAGAAGCCTAGTAAACACACACCTTTTCTAAGTATGACACTGTAGGACCATTCAGACAACATTTACAATGAACGTTGCAATATTATGCTAGTATAATGGTTGCAGCATAATCCGTTTGCTAAAGGCATTTCACCTGTATTATGCAGCAGTTCAGGTGTGTGATCACTGGGATGTATCATATTGTCTCTGGACTGTGGACTGCAGTGACACACAGCTCATGGTGTCTGCTGCTAAATGCTGGAACCTCACGATCACACGTGCCGTGTGCATGGCGGTCAAATGCCAGCAGAGCGGCCGCCACGTAGACGATTTGCTGGATATGTACAGACAGGCTGACAGCCCAGAAGTATCGGTGATCACGCCAGGAGACATCTAGGTGCAGAGTGTGACAGTGGCGACCACCCCTAGAGAAGAGTGTCGAGTGCAAGACAGAAGGAAAAGGAAATATCCCATGACTGGAACAGGCCTTTCAGCCTACTTTTGTGCTGTGTTTGTAAGGTTTACTTAGGTGATACGATTTCCCGTTCCATTCTAGACTTGTTGGGGGATTGTATTCAAATACATTGAAGACTAAGCCAAGGCGTCAGCTAATGGAAGACTAGGAGTCGCGTCAGCTAATGGGGACAGTGGCAGTTCAAACTAACAAACACACTTAAGTTTACATGTGTAAGTAAGAAGGGAGAAGAGTGAAAAATGTGTGGTTGTGTTTGAGTCTAATAAATGGCATGCCACTTACACTTTAATCCATTTTGTTTCATTGCCTCACAATATGTTAAAATAAAACTTCTGACGAGTTCTCTACTTTTCAGTAGGATACTGTTGAACGTAGATATTTATTTTTGCAGGCAAACCAGTGTAATGGAGTTGTCAATAATCACCAGACATTTCTCAATATTGAGGATTACATTTTTTTCAGTATATATATATATATATATATATATAGAGAGAGAGAGAGACAGGAAGAGAGAGAGAGAGAGAGACAGAACATGTGCAACTCTCACTCATTGCAGCAGCTTAGCGCAAGAGTTTGTAGTACAGGCGGTGCTAGTGCATGTATTCGTGCGCGTGCATTCGCTCCCTGTTCAGCCACGCACGGCTCCCCCTTTCCCTCCACCCACACAGCTAATCTCTGACCCCCATCAATAAGATGCATTCAGACTCTATCAAGCAGCTGAGCTGCTGTGCAGGTGGGCAGGAACCGCTTGGGGGGAGGAGGAGCCTCAGTCCTGGGAAACACTACCTTAATTGTCCCTCCGAACCCTTTTAAAAGAATATTAAGCTGCATTAGCGGTCTATGAACCTTTCTTTCCTGGCTTTTCTTTTGGAAAGGGGCTATAGAGGTGGACTCAGCAAACAGACAATTAAACGTGATAGGTCTTCGTGGTGTAAGGGGAAACAAACTGCAGAGAAGTGAGGCTAAGGCTGGTCGAGCCGCAGGTTAGTTAGGGTGCCTGGTTTGTTTCAAGCCACTCCGCTCCTGCATGACCCGCTCCCACAAAGCCTTAGATCAATTAGGGGATATTAGCCATCGTGGTGGAGTACGTCCATACTGTATAGGGAGGACCCTCACAGCCAATGTTGTGCTACTCTTTAAATCAAATCAAATCAAAGTTTATTGGTCAGGTACACAGATTTGCAGGTGTTATAGCAGGTGCAGCGAAATGCTTGTGTTACTAGTGCAGTAGAATGTCTATCAAATACAATACAAATATACAAATAATCAAACAATCTAAACAAGAAATCAAGAAATGCCAGAACGGGTCCAATTAACAATCCTGAGTAGATATATTAGAGTGAGTGAGTGTGTCAGAATCCAGAATATAAATATGTGTGTACAGAAAGTATAGAATTTGGAAAGAAAATGGTATGGTTCATTTTCTAAGAGGACAAGCAGGTGGAGACCAGAGAGGATAATCATTAGCGTAAGACATTCCAGTGATTGCGATGTCATTTCTTCACTAATTAGTGTGACATATCTAGACCACCATAGAAAGTGGATCTTCCAATTACATATTTGGGTAGTGAAAATACCTCAATTTAGGATCATTGTTTAAGTGATTTAATGTAGAGTATCTACCGTGCAACCAAACATTTTTTTTTCATATCAACATCAAGTTGGGTCTTCTATGAAATGAATAACCGATCTGTTCTGTACTGACGACTGAGAAATAAGATGTATTCTTCACTTTTGATGTAATGGCTTGTAAGAGAAGACCAACACTGCTTGAGCGGGTTTGGGGAAAAAATTGTTTCAATGCTAGTCGATTTAGCAATTTTTTTTAAAGAAAAAAGAATGAATGAATTCAAAATTCTTCCAAGCATTGAATTTCAATAATTGTTATTTTTTAAGGACTGCAGTTTGAATGTATTGTCACCCAACCCTGCCATATAACAGTGAATGGTGAGGGGCCAGGTCATCCTGTTCATCACATTAACCAAAGAGCAGACAAGGAGAGCATGGAAGGAGTGAGGCATGTGTTAAGGCCTGTGTTAAACTGCTGTGCTGTGCTGAGACCTGAACCCCCAACACAGTGGCTCTGACACAGGGGGATTTAGAAGTGAGGGGCCCTGTGGCCAGCACTTGTAGGCTGCTCTCTTCTGGGTGGACTGGCGCCCCGATTCTCCACACTTCTCCCCTTAGTGTGTACTTCCACACTTCCCTGCATTTGATTTGATTTATTAGTATCTCAATGGCGACAGCTAGTCTTACTGGGCTCTGACACATAACGGAAAAGACATTACAGACAAAATACTTTACAATTTACATATATTTAAAAACATTAAAAGCATTGGATTGGTGTAAGAGTTGGCTGGAGGGAGTTGCCACCATTGTTAAATCCATTGTTAAATGTGGAGTATGAAAGTGCACACTTCGGAAGAGGGGTGGAGAATCGGGATGCACGTTCAGGCCATTGGCTGACCCAGACCTATGGGGGAAAGAGACAAGCGGCGCAAACAAGCTCAATGAATTATTGGACTCGCTGTCCTTGTTTTCAGGAGACAAAAGGTGGAAATAAGTTTTAGAATCTAACTTCAATACTATCTCAGTATTATCTGAGTTGAGATGTTGATAATTGAAGCATTGTTCCTCTCAAATAAATGATATAAATACAATTATAAAATATTTTGGGATATACTATCATGTTATGATCTATCTATAGACAATAGTTCATCTCAAAGGGCAAAAAGAAGAAATCTCTAATTAATTGCCACTAATTGAAGGTCTTTTGGAAAACACTTGTAATATGAATGTAGTGGCATTCAATGCACATGTAACGTTTGATAACACGACTATGTGCTCACTACAGTAGAAAAATAGGGAAATCAATGTAAAGTTGTAATGAAATGGGTAGTCTTAATTAACTGTCTATTATTGGCATATTGGTAAAGCCTCTCGTCGTAGAATTGAACTAGAGTCTTCAAAAAACAACCTTGAGAACTTAAACACAATCACTGAACAGCAGATGTACAACTATGACTGTTTTCCTTCCAATGCAAAGTCCCTTTTCTCCTCTCCGTTCTATTATTATGTGGCTTAAAAGCTCCCGATGACCTTGTGACATCATTACTCAAAAACATTAACAAAAGTGCTGCCCTCCTGGACCCTAAAACAGGCATATGCTGCCCAGAATGGGCCCCACATGAATCAAAAGCAGTTCAAATCTAAATAGGCAGATCTTGGAGGAAGAGACAGAGTTTAGGGTTAGGATTACTCACTCTTTGCTCCATGACAGTTCATATAAGCCCACAGAGAGAGAATTCATCACCTTGTCATCCTAACAGAGGAAAGACGATTCAGAAAAGGGGAGTAAAGAAGCGGAGTGGCGGGGTGTTTGTGTGCACGTACGTGCTTCTGTGTGTGTGTGTGTCTGTGTGCGTGCATGTGTATGTGTATGTGTGCGTCAAAAGGAAAGAGAGCATAGTCAGGGCAGGGAGGGTCCCTTCTTGTTGGCAACACAAAGCTGTTGCTGTGCAATCAGCTCGGTGTAAAAATCGCTGCTCTGTGGCCCTCACAATGGCCCACAAAGGCCAGCGTCTGGTGGCTAGGGTGGGAGTGCGGTGACACAGCTGTGGGCAGAGCCTACACAGTCCAGCTCAATATGGGCCCTCCTCACATCTGTAGCAGCTCGGCCCCTGCTTCCGCCAGGCCCTGGCACAATGGGGCCCCTCAGCATCCCCTTTTGTTGCCAACTTTTTTCAGGGCTTCTTTTTTTGCCTAAATCTTAAATATTTCATTAGGCCTCTTTCGACCTCGCTCCCTTTCTTTCTTCGTCAGTCTATAGAGTGGAGCTGGGCCCTCAGCCTCTACCCTTAACCCCCCCCCCCCTCTTTGCTAGATCCCTGAAGTCAACAAAGGATTTCTCCCAATCTGTTGAGTTTTGGTGCACTCCTGTTGCTCCTCAAACACAAGCAATGTTTAAAATTAAACAGTGCAAAAAAAGACTTACTCTTTATTTAAATCTCCTTTAAGTCCCAAGAAATTCACAGGAAAGTATTTGAACCAGTGTTGCTCCAATGTTAGTGTGGATGAGTTTTATGAAAGTATATTCTGGTCCAGACAACTTGGTGTATTGAAGTAAGAATGAACATATTCTGGTTCAGGGTGCTTCTATTTTTATCCTGTACAGAAATATTAAAAATGTATTCAGAAGAGAAGTGGGAATGACAATGATATTAATCGTTCAATCAATGAAAAAGTATATAACAAGAAGTATATAACTTGGGTAGCTAGCTACACAATCTCAATGATAAGGACATGGTAACCAGTGAGGGAAAGAATGTCTACCATTTCAGCAGAAATTCTATTGAAAGTTATTTGTTCCCATTCGTCAGGAAGGTTTCACCTTAGCCAGTGTCTAACAGCAGTGGATAAGAACCATTCCACATTATTCATGATATGTTTAAGTACATCTACCTTTCACAATGCGAGTTTATTAAAATTCAAATATATTCACAATGACATACTTTCACTTTTCAATGAAACTTATTGAGTGTCATTATGAAGTGTTTAGTCTGTGACGCTGAGCGAACTCTGAGCTCATCCTCTATCGGACTGCCACACATACTAAACACCATGAGGAGAGGGTGACCAAACACTCCCATACAAATATTAAACACTTGTTAATAACTTTTCCTTCCTTGCAGCAGAGCTTCCGTCACGATGGATAAATAGGGCTGAAAAGGACTTGCTTTTATGCGAAGGTTTAAACTGTCTTACGGCGATTGGGTTTGTGACAAAAGAAAGCTTTTGTGAAAAAGGTTTAAGGAGGGGGGAGCAGTACGATTTATCCAACACTTTAGGGACCACTAATGAATAATTCAATGTTATCATTCAGCTTGACGCTCGATTATTATGTTTTCCTTCACTCTTCACACGTGAGGGACCCTGCCGGATGGGGGGTATCATGCAGGGGCGCCTAGGGGGAAGTAATGCGGGCCCACGGACAAAACAAGAAAGGCCGTGGCGCAGGACTCCACTGTCAGCTTGATAAATATAATGTGCCACCAATTAAAAACTCATTGCCATTGTCTAATTCAGCCAGAGCCTTGTTAACTGCTGCTTGGCAGGGAGTCTGGAGCATCAGCTACCAGCAGCCACCATAATAAAGACCCTGTTATCCCATCCTTTAAAAAAAACAAAGCCTTTCCCTTTGGCATTTAAATAAGACATTCATTCAGCCTCAATTTTCCGACAGAAAAAAAATTACCATCACCGTCTTTGATTTTATCTTTTTTTCACGGAAAACAAAGAATTCTATAGTTTCAGAATAAAATAAAATAAAATAAAAACTTTTCAGTGCTTTCTTAAGGGGCATTCTCATGGTAATGGTGTTGACACAACTTTGTGCAACGTGGGCATACAACGCATATGAACCCTAGCAGGAGTCCATTACGAAATGCCATTTAGCAAGCTGTTTCTGTGAGAAAGTCAAACGTTTAAGAGTGTTTTTTGAGGGTTCTGGGGACGTGGGTTCCAGAGAAGCAGCGGGAGTCCTTTGGGAGAGTTTCAGTGAAACTAAAGGCTTCTCAGGACTGAGATGTTTGCCAACTGAAGTCAAAAGTGGTGAAATTACAAAAAGACAGGGTGTTTTCCTGTCATCCGTGACTGTTGCACTCTTTAGCAACCTCTTTGTCCCTTTAAACATTGGATAAGTGCTTAGAGCCAAGTCTTCAAAGTTCACAATTATATTACAAGTATTATTTTTTTTAAATGATCACTTCTTTCTGTTGAGCATTTCATTGTTTTCTTTGAATAATTTATTTCCACAACATTAAAGACTACCTCATTGGTCAAATGTGTGTGATACAACTCTTGGGCTGCTAAAGAACGTGTTGTATTATTACTCAAAGACATGAGACAATGCTCAAGTCAGACAGGACACAATGTGTTTCTGGTGAATGTGTAAAATCTGGTTTATTTTATATTGCTAAAGGTGTCCCCCAAGGGTCGATTTTGGACCCTGTACTTTTTTACTATCTATATAAACAATATTGGTTTCTGTATGCAGACGATACTGTGTGTATTCTGTTTCCCCTTCTTTTAACAAGGCTTTTTCATAACTACAATCTGCCTTTTTTGCTTTGCCGAAAGCCTTCGTTGAACTGAAGTTGGTACTTAATACAGGTAAAACTAAGTATACGTTGTTTTCCCTAAAGCTTAAAAACGTATCTGATGATAATTTTCATTTACATTTACATTTAAGTCATTTAGCAGACGCTCTTATCCAGAGCGACTTACAAATTGGTGCATTCACCTTATGACATCCAGTGGAACAGCCACTTTACAATAGTGCATCTAAATCTTTTAAGGGGGGGGGGGGGGTCAGAAGGATTGCTTTATCCTATCCTAGGTATTCCTTAAAGAGGTGGGGTTTCAGGTGTCTCCGGAAGGTGGTGATTGACTCCGCTGTCCTGGCGTCGTGAGGGAGTTTGTTCCACCATTGGGGTGCCAGAGCAGCGAACAGTTTTGACTGGGCTGAGCGGGAACTGTACTTCCTCAGTGGTAGGGAGGCGAGCAGGCCAGAGGTGGATGAACGCAGTGCCCTTGTTTGGGTGTAGGGCCTGATCAGAGCCTGAAGGTACTGAGGTGCCGTTCCCCTCACAGCTCCGTAGGCAAGCACCATGGTCTTGTAGCGGATGCGAGCTTCAACTGGAAGCCAGTGGAGAGAGCGGAGGAGCGGGGTGACGTGAGAGAACTTGGGAAGGTTGAACACCAGACGGGCTGCGGCGTTCTGGATGAGTTGTAGGGGTTTAATGGCACAGGCAGGGAGCCCAGCCAACAGCGAGTTGCAGTAATCCAGACGGGAGATGACAAGTGCCTGGATTAGGACCTGCGCCGCTTCCTGTGTGAGGCAGGGTCGTACTCTGCGGATGTTGTAGAGCATGAACCTACAGGAACGGGCCACCGCCTTGATGTTAGTTGAGAACGACAGGGTGTTGTCCAGGATCACGCCAAGGTTCTTAGCGCTCTGGGAGGAGGACACAATGGAGTTGTCAACCGTGATGGCGAGATCATGGAACGGGCAGTCCTTCCCCGGGAGGAAGAGCAGCTCCGTCTTGCCGAGGTTCAGCTTGAGGTGGTGATCCGTCATCCACACTGATATGTCTGCCAGACATGCAGAGATGCGATTCGCCACCTGGTTATCAGAAGGGGGAAAGGAGAAGATTAATTGTGTGTCGTCTGCATAGCAATGATAGGAGAGACCATGTGAGGTTATGACAGAGCCAAGTGACTTGGTGTATAGCGAGAATAGGAGAGGGCCTAGAACAGAGCCCTGGGGGACACCAGTGGTGAGAGCACGTGGTGAGGAGACAGATTCTCGCCACGCCACCTGGTAGGAGCGACCTGTCAGGTAGGACGCAATCCAAGTGTGGGCCGCGCCGGAGATGCCCAACTCGGAGAGGGTGGAGAGGAGGATCTGATGGTTCACAGTATCAAAGGCAGCCGATAGGTCTAGAAGGATGAGAGCAGAGGAGAGAGAGTTAGCTTTAGCAGTGCGGAGCGCCTCCGTGACACAGAGAAGAGCAGTCTCAGTTGAATGACTAGTCTTGAAACCTGACTGATTTGGATCAAGAAGGTCATTCTGAGAGAGATAGCAGGAGAGCTGGCCAAGGACGGCACGTTCAAGAGTTTTGGAGAGAAAAGAAAGAAGGGATACTGGTCTGTAGTTGTTGACATCGGAGGGATCGAGTGTAGGTTTTTTCAGAAGGGGTGCAACTCTCGCTCTCTTGAAGACGGAAGGGACGTAGCCAGTGGTCAAGGATGAGTTGATGAGCGAGGTGAGGTAAGGGAGAAGGTCTCCGGAAATGGTCTGGAGAAGAGAGGAGGGGATAGGGTCAAGCGGGCAGGTTGTTGGGCGGCTGGCCGTCACAAGACGCGAGATTTCATCTGGGGAGAGAGGGCAGAAAGAGGTCAAAGCACAGGGTAGGGCAGTGTGAGCAGAACCAGCGGTGTCGTTTGACTTAGCAAACGAGGATCGGATGTCGTCAACCTTCTTTTCAAAATGGTTGACGAAGTCATCCGCAGAGAGGGAGGAGGGGGGGGGGGGGGGGAGGAGGATTCAGGAGGGAGGAGAAGGTGGCAAAGAGCTTCCTAGGGTTAGAGGCAGATGCTTGGAATTTAGAGTGGTAGAAAGTGGCTTTAGCAGCAGAGACAGAAGAGGAAAATGTAGAGAGGAGGGAGTGAAAGGATGCCAGGTCCGCAGGGAGGCGAGTTCTCCTCCATTTCCGCTCGGCTGCCCGGAGCCCTGTTCTGTGAGCTCGCAATGAGTCGTCGAGCCACGGGGCAGGAGGGGAGGACCGAGCCGGCCTGGAGGATAGGGGACATAGAGAGTCAAAGGATGCAGAAAGGGAGGAGAGGAGGGTTGAGGAGGCAGAATCAGGAGATAGGTTGGAGAAGGTTTGAGCAGAGGGAAGAGATGATGGGATGGAAGAGGAGAGAGTAGCGGGGGAGAGAGAGCGAAGGTTTGGACGGCGCGATACCATCCGAGTAGGGGCAGAGTGGGAAGTGTTGGATGAGAGCGAGAGGGAAAAGGATACAAGGTAGTGGTCGGAGACTTGGAGGGGAGTTGCAATGAGATTAGTGGAAGAACAGCATCTAGTAAAGATGAGGTCAAGCGTATTGCCTGCCTTGTGAGTAGGGGGGGAAGGTGAGAGGGTGAGGTCAAAAGAGGAGAGGAGTGGAAAGAGGGAGGCAGAGAGGAATGAGTCAAAGGTAGACGTGGGGAGGTTAAAGTCACCCAGAACTGTGAGAGGTGAGCCATCCTCAGGGAAGGAACTTATCAAGGCGTCAAGCTCATTGATGAACTCTCCAAGGGAACCTGGAGGGCGATAAATGATAAGGATGTTAAGCTTGAAAGGGCTGGTAACTGTGACAGCATGGAATTCAAAGGAGGCGATAGACAGATGGGTCAGGGGAGAAAGAGAGAATGTCCACTTGGGAGAGATGAGGATCCCAGTGCCACCACCCCGCTGACCAGAAGCTCTCGGGGTGTGCGAGAACACGTGGGCAGACGAGGAGAGAGCAGTAGGAGTAGCAGTGTTATCTGTGGTAATCCATGTTTCCGTCAGTGCCAAGAAGTCTGGGGACTGGAGGGAAGCATAGGCTGAGATGAACTCTGCCTTGTTGGCCGCAGATCGGCAGTTCCAGAGGCTGCCGGAGACCTGGAACTCCACGTGGGTCGTGCGCGCTGGGACCACCAGGTTAGGGTGGCAGCGGCCACGCGGTGTGAAGCGTTTGTATGGTCTGTGCAGAGAGGAGAGAACAGGGATAGACAGACACATAGTTGACAGGCTGCAGAAGAGGCTACGCTAATGCAAAGGAGATTGGAATGACAAGTGGACTACACGTCTCGAATGTTCAGAAAGTTAAGCTTACGTAGCAAAAATCTTATTGACTAAAATGATTAAAATGATGCAGTACTGCTGACTGGTGAAGTAGGCTAGCTAGCAGTGGCTGCGTTGTTGACTATGTTTGAAAGTGTTGCTGGCTAGGTAGCCTCGATAACTGGCTAGGTAACCTCGATAACTGGCTAGATAATTACTCTAAACTACACAATTATCTTAGATACAAGGACAGCAAAGACAACTATGTAGCTAGCTAACACTACACTAATCAAATCGTTCCGTTGTACTGTTTCGGTAGAAGTTGGCTAGCTGGCTAGCTAGCAGTGTTGACAACGTTAGGACGGCGAAAATAGCTGGCTAGCTGACTTTGTTTAAAAGTGGAGCTGGCTAGGTAACCTCGATAACTGGCTAGATAATTACTCTAAACTACACAATTATCTTAGATACAAAGACAGCGAAGACAACTATGTAGCTAGCTAACACTACACTAATCAAATCGTTCCGTTGTACTGTTTCGGTAGAAGTTGGCTAGCTGGCTAGCTAGCAGTGTTGACGGCGAAAATAGCTGGCTAGCTGACTTTGTTTGAAAGTGGAACTGGCTAGGTAACCTCGATAACTGGCTAGATGATTACTCTAAACTACGCAATTATCTTAGATGCAAAGACAACTATGTAGCTAGCCAACACTACACTAATCAAATCGTTCCGTTGTAATGATTCGGTAGAAGTTGGCTAGCTGGCTAGCTGGCTAGCTAGCAGTGTTGACAACGTTAGAAGATTCGATAATTCGATAATAATCTAAACTACACAATTATCTTTGATACAAAGACGGCTATGTAGCTAGCTAAGAAAAAAAGTGCTAAGATCAAACAAATCAAACCGTTGTACTGTAATGAAATGAAATTAAATGTAATACTACCTGTGGAGCGAAGCGAAACGCGACCACTCGCTCCAACCCGGAAGCAATCCATCCCATCCCATCCATAAAGACCTCTTGTGCAAACACTCTGCTATACCTTACTTAGTTGTTAAATTACAGACATACAAGTCACAAGACCTGATCACAGGGATGGCTAACTGGAAGTGCTGCTGATCACTACAGAATTAGGTAAATCTGCATTTAGTTTTCAGAGCTCTCTGCACCATGATACTCTGGTGGCACTAGGGCATTTCAAGTTGTTAATGGAGGACCACATTGTTGAGGAATGTGTTGTCTTCTTAAATTGTTTGTGGTATTGTATGTTTTTATTATGCTGAACATTTCAATAAATTGTGTTCATGCAGGGCTCCCTTGGAAAAGAGGCCTTGGTCTCAGTGGGACTCAGTAGTAGTCATAGTCTAAAACTACTCAAAGAGTCTATATCGATTCCAAGGTGTTTGTCGAGTCACATGTTTAGTCTGGTATTATGAGTTTCAATCCCTCACACCTCCTCGTTGACAATGTCCCTATAGTAAAGGGTTTAGGGTGCAGATTTGGAGACACTACAGAGTGTAACAATCACTGGGGAATCCCGAGGACCCCCGCTTCTAATGCCCCATCTCATTGTCCCTCTCAAAGCCCATTTGGACAGAAGTCTCGGAATGTGAAATATGTCTATTGGAGAAAGGCCTAAATGACCGTTGCGTTGGTATTCTATGGCGCATGAAAGCAAAGAAGCTGGGTACAGACTGAAATAAAGAGAGCTGAATTAGGTGAGCACCCTCTTCCTCTCCCCTCCCAGCTCCCCCAGCCTAGATCCTCATTACCCCTGTCACACGGCCCACTTGGCACAGTCTCGTGGACTTAATGGAATTAGACATAACTCGCTTGTTGATGCATTGTGCGGTGGCATGAGAATCTCCCAACCATTTTCGCAGGGGGGGGGGGGGGGGGGGGGGGGGGCGACAAGGCCTCTGCAACACCTTGTCGAAAGGTCTGAGAGTTGAGACTCTTGGGGAAAGGATGCATGGTGTGACAGGCTCCCGTTCGGTCTCAGCAGTGCCGCTGTTCTCCAGAGCCTGGCCCGTCGCCCAGTGAAGAGAGGCAACGGACCCGTGGGAGGCTGAGCTCCTTGTGTCTGTCAGTGTGTGCTGGGTGAGCAGGGTCTGACTAGAAAAACATTAATGGAAAATCGAGGTTCAGGCCACTGCTCATGGCCCTGGCTCTCAGATAAACTGTGGAAAGCCCCATGAGGTGCCATGGGTTTTGAGGAGGTGAACTCACTAACATACATATTTTGAGAAAGCATCAGGATTTGTTGTGTGTGTGTGTTCAGGATGTACTTTTCAGCTACATGGTGGAAAAGGTTATAGACTACTGAAAAACAACATTTGAAATATTACACACAAATGACATTACACTTGTACGTGTGTGTGTGTGTGTGTGTGTGTGTGTGTGTGTGTGTGTGTGTGTTATGCGCCTGCATATCCATTCATCTGTTGTTCAGGTGCTTATGCTTCCCATTGCATTTTTCTTCATTCTGGACGGCAGCAGCAATAGTGGCAGCTTAACCCTGTTGCCTTTTGCCTTCTGCCAGTTCTAAAGCTAACTTTAAAGTCAACAGCCAAGACACACTTCTTCAGGATTATAGAGTAGTTTGCCTTTAAAATCGAGAGGGACGAGAGGGAATGGGGGGTGGGGGGTGGGGGGGAACGACTCCCTAATGTGATTGCACTCTCCATATATCCAGCCGGGTCTTTACAAGGAGGTCTAAGAGGGGATGCGTCAGCCCTGTCGCTACATAACCTCACCTTCATAGCCCCGGGGGTCACCTCTGGGTTGACACCGTAACCCACGGCCCCTGATCCTCCTCCAGCCTCTTTAGAGGGGCACCCAGCTGGCAGTAATACGGCCCTCACTTTATTCATTTTGAGATCAGGGGACCTGAATAAGCTCTGAATAATTGGAGCCTATGGACCCCAGAGAATCTTATTTTATCTTTAACTTTCTTTATATCACTCTCAATTTATCTCTTCCCCCTATTTTTTCTTAAGAACACCCTTGTTACCTTGGTGGAGCATCCAGATGGGGTCGGTGGACTATTGGACTGTGTGGGGTAATGGTGAGGATGTTAGGCACTTTAGAGAGACGGATGACACTGACTGCAGGGGGACCTGTCAGTCAGAGCTGGAGGGAGTGAATGAGGGATTTAATGGATCCTCCACAGCCACCAGTAGACATTGAGAGGGTCTGTGTGGACACCCGACATCCAGACAGCCTGTTGTCAGCCATCTTGGCTATTTTCACTATTTATTTTGCGTTGACCTGAATGCCTAACCCTCTTTCAAGCAGTAATGTAGAGACGAAACCATGTTCACATTAATTAAAAGTTTGAATATTATGTCAATTTTTAAAAATAGGTTAAGCTGACACTATTGCTGCTTCAATCAGGAATGCATATTGCCTTTTATCTTTTGATTTTAATTCATTTGAGACGACTACAAAGGTAGATAAAGTCCTCCGTCAAATTGAAGGAAACACATCTTTTATTTGGGGATGGGTGGAGGGTTAGAAACAACAAACTGTTAGCAGACATGTTGCCCTGCTGGGCAGTGTTGACATGACATGGTTGGCTTATAGAGAGCTTCAGTCTCCTTGGGAGGTTAGATGGTGGAAACAATAGCATATGAAAATGAGCAGCGTTGCTACTGTTGCTGCTGTAATCACTCATCCTTCCGTCAAATTAGTATGCCACCCTGCCTCGGGGAGGGTCCACGACAGATAGAGCGGTGTGTGTATGTGTGTCCTACTTTGTTTTGGGATGGCTCTAGTGGAAGGCACACTGCTCTCCACCTGTCCACTGTTGTTTCAACAGAATGGTTTAACTGTATGAGTCCACAGCTAGAAAAGCTTTTATCTACAGCCTCCTGAAGACAGTACCACACGCTCATTACTGTCACACCATCCATTTCCTTTATTCAATCCCATCCCTAAGCAATATGATTTATGATATTGTTTGTTTGCAATGTAACGCGTAATGCACAACACAATTGTAGCATGGAAATGATTGAGGCAAGAATGACTTTACTGTTGAGAATTTAAACTGGTAATTATCATGACTAGGAGCAAACGAGCTATTTGACTGGGATGGATATTGGAAGGTTCTAATCTCAGGGGAACAGTGGCCGCGCAGGAGGTTTGGTGGATACAGCAGAAGAATATAATTCACTGAAACAGGGAAAGACTGCAGGCAATTCCATAGTAAAAGAATGATGCTGAGATTTAAATATATGCCAAACAAATACCATTGACGGCAATGTTAAACAAACCATACAACTCTATGCACAAGGACTACTTTTAACAGTTTTCACTGAATATTTTACAAAACGTTTATAAACATTTTCCAATGTGCGCTTTAACCAACACTGCCCAACTCTGAGGTGTTCTTTGCCCTCACTGCCCTTGGCGTTAACATGGCAGACCAGGCCTGTGTGAAACATAATAATCCTAATTATTACAATAACACCAGACAAGGCATGTGACCCTAAGCAGACAAAACAGCCTGGCCCGGGGTTGAACAAATCTCGAGCCATCGAGTCAAGCAAAATATTTTCTCTTCCCAATCACGAGGGCACATTGCTTCCTGTCCTGGATGCAGCATCACCCAATGGCATCCTTGTTTTTCATCAAGTTACTTCCTGCTTTACAGGCAAGTTTCAAAAAGAAAAAAACATGTTTTATAAAATATAAAAATCTAATCTGAAACACCCACCACATCCACACACACTCCCCAGTTCTGAGTCTCTATTACTGGCAACCGGAGAGTACATATGACACTGGATAGAACATAAGACATTGCTGCAATACAATCTAACAGTATGACGGTAGGGAATTAGCTGGCTAATCACTATAGTAAGCAAGTGTGCCACGCAACTGCTCCATCCAAAATAGCACAATAGAAATGCATCCAAACAAATCAACTTGAGGCCTGTCATTTGGCACAAGCAGGATGCACCCCGTTAAAAAATGGATCAAAGGGTTCAATGTATATTTTCAAAAGCATCATTTTACAAAGCATTTTATATATTTTACATAGTGATTTTATTTATCTCACTAGTTATTCATGGCTTGGTAAATATACCCACTTAAAAAGCTATCAAGCCATTATTTAAGTCTTGAGCTAGACAATTTACATAATATCTTTAAAAAATACTGTATATCACATCTATCACAAAATTGGATTTATATTAAATGTAAAATGCATTTGAGGAAAAGATAGGCATAGCCCTTGCCCATGCACATGTATGTTCCTCTCTTCAGATTTAACACTAAAACGTGTCATAAAAGGGTTCTCTACGTTCTGGAAGTATCTAGCTATAGGCTGTCGTGTGAGAGAGGTTCATATCACAGACAGGTAGGCTAAAGTGGCCCAATATTATAAATCAATGACGGTTTGTAATTCTGTTCATTTAAACAAAGGGCAAACAAATATAAAGCCATTAAGATGACAGGTGAATTGGCAAACAAACTGTTTAATTTGTGTCTTCTGTGTGAAGGGGGCTCTCAGCCTGTGAGGCCAGGGGCAGACCCAAATGTACATTTGATCTGAGTTTAATGGCCCATGTCGGCTTCGCCACCCTATCTCCATGACGACCAAGCTTTTCTCAAGATTATCAACAGGCTAAAATGTTATTTTTGTTGTTCATTGGAAATGTGTCATGCGAGCCAAATGGAGCTGGAGCTTGTATGTATCAATTTGTTTCTGTTGCGGGGCACGGCAATAGCCCTGCAATGAATATATGGGCCATTGAGTCTTGGCACACAATGGCCACAGCTGATGCGGTTGCCACAGAGACACGCCCACACAATGGCTCGGAATGATGACATATGGTCGAAACCTGCCCAGTCCTTGGACCCCAATAGGCTGACTGTATTGGCAGGACAAAACCTCAAAGTTAGCCATTTATCCGTGCCAACTCATTTCATGGTAAAATAAACTTTTTATCAAGTTTCCACAGCCCATGCACACAAAGTAAACCACTGGTGAAAAGCCACCATGTAAAGTGGGGGAATTCATCATGAAGTGAATAACAAAGGCTTCTTTAGCACCTGCTTCTACATTGATACGGCCATTAAACAGACTCTCCTCCTGAAAGAGGAGAACAGCACTGAAGTAAAAATACATCAAGTTCTTATTCTGTCAACTTTAATTCTATAAATATAAACTTTAATACATTTATGGAAAACATGTGTTTCTTAATTAAATATTGAATTAGATAGCTATTGATTATAGTATTTAGTATTGATTTATAATATTGTTTTTGGTGTTTAGTTCTGGTATATTGGTGACCAATAATATATTTATATATTCAGTCAAAAATGTCAAAAATGTTTGCTCATACACATAATCCTTAACTCATTTTGTTTTCCCCAGGATTAACATGTGAACTAGTCATAGCCCTACATGAGGAATTGTCAAATGCAGCTGTGAGAAACTTTTGGAATTCCTGTGGCACTGCTAGTACTTTCTCACAATGTCTTTCCAAAGACTTGAGAGGGGAAAAAAGCAAAGCTTGTTCATCAAGAGGAAGGTCCATGCAATCATTTTCCATGTAATGAAAACACAATTGCTTAAAGACGCTGTACGATTCCAGCACCAGACATCCAAATTCCTCAGATACCCAAAATTAAACGTTTTACCCCTTTGGTGAAAACCAAAACTTTGCTGGCTACATTATAAGCACCAGACAAACACCCCGTTTTATGAGAAAACTAACAAGTCATTTGGAAGGAGAGATTTCTCAGGAATTTGGCACTGCCCTGGTTTAAAACCTTTCTCAGAAAATTGAATGTATGGTGATGGTGTGATGTTAATGTCATTGTGTGGTTTCAAAATTGAATCTAACCAATCTCTGTTGATCAAATTGGCCAAATTGATTTAAATCAGAAATATGCTGTTACCATGTGAGAATCAGGTCGATTTTAGTATTTTTTTTCACATACCGATTTGATTGGATAGGGATTTTTTATTGGTTGGATAACAAACAGCGGTGTAAAGTAACTACGTAAAGATACTTTATAGTACTACTTATGTCGTTTTTGGGGGTATCTGTACTTTTTATACAACTTTTACTTTTAGTCCACTACATTCCTAAAGAAAATATGTACTTTTTACTCGCATACATTTTCCCTGACACCCAAACGTACTCGTTACATTTTGAATGCCCAGGCAGGACAGCAATATGGTCCAATTCACACACTTATCAATATAACGCGTTGCCATTTTTGTATTTGTATTTACTATGGATCCCCATTAGCTGCTACCAAAGCAGCAGCTACTCTTTCTGGGGTCCAGCAAAATTAAGGCAGTACAATTTTAAAACATTACAATACATTCACAGATTTCACAACACATTGTGTGCCCTCAGGCCCCTACTCTACCACTACCACATATCTACAGTACTTAACCCGTGTGTGTGTGTGTGTGTGTGTGTGTGTGTGTGTGTGTGTGTGTGTGTGTGTGTGTGTGTGTGTGTGTGTGTGTGTGTGTGTGTGTGTGTGTGTGTGTGTGTGTGTGTGTGTGCGTGTGTGTGCCAGTGTTTGTGTTGCTTCACAGTCCCCGCTGTTCCATAAGGTGTTTTTTAAATCAAATTTGACTGCTTGCGTCAGTTACTTGATGTGGAATAGAGTTCCATGTAGTCATGGCTCTATGTAGTACTGTGTGCCTCCCATAGTCTGTTCTGGGGGGACTGTGAAGAGACCTCTTGGGCATGTCTTGTGGGGTATGCATGGGTGTCCGAGCTGTGTGCCAGTAGTTTAGACAGACAGCTTGGTGCATTTAACATGTCAATATCTCTCATAAATAAAAGTAGTGATGAAGTCAATCTCTCCTCCACTTTCAGCGAGATTGTGTACATCCAAGGGCCAGCCGTGCTGCTCTGTTCTGAGCCAATTGCAATTTTCCTAAGTCCTTTTTTGTGGCACCTGACCACACGACTGAACAGTAGTCAAGGTGCGACAAAACTAGGGCCTGTAGGACCTGCCTTGTTGATAGTGTTGTTAAGAAGGCAGAGCATCACTACTGCATCTGATCTGGCTGTTAACAAACCACCACTGTTAACAAACATTGTCGGCTTTGCGTTATGCTGCAAAGATAACATGTAGTATAGGCCCAATGCAATGTAATACCATGTTCTTGGAATTGGGTAGAAATGGCTTTTAAAACTACATTAATTGAAACACTAATCTTTTTCCTTTCATTTCAATTCAATACATTTTATATACAGTACATCTGCAGCTGCCATGTACTACTGAGTAGTAACATTCTGTGTACCAAATATATTCTATAGCCTGATACAGCTCTTATCAAATAAACATTGGTCAAAGAGTAGGTCATAGATTAATAGAGCAACATTGTTTAAGCCACACCAATTATTTTTAAAGCCTGATTAATTAAACAAACCCTTTCTCCATTAACAAACATAGATTTCATTTAACATTTTAGCAATGGTTCATTATCAAATGATCAATGGATAGATTAGGAATCCCCCTGGGTAAAATGGTTGAAGTGGAAAACACCTAATTCCATGAGGGAAGATAAACTGTGTGAGAATAAGACATTTTAAGAGCTGTCCTGGTAGATTACTCACCAAAGAAATATTTGATGATGTCACCAGAGGCTTTGTATGGTGGGGGTTTATGGTCATGATGAGAGGGGCAACAAATTACCCCAAATCTGAAGGAAAAAGATCAGAAATGTTTCAAGTGGTGAATATCCCATAAAAATAAATCTAAATAAAGAGTAGTGACTATAAATGTGTTTTATATGAATTCTTATAGGATATTTCTTACAAGAGTTGTTGGGTTGTATTCTATGTCAAGTAAGTCAATGCAGGAAATTAAATTCAATGGCTTTTACGAGTCCTTTCAATAAAGGTATTGAATTCTGTTCCATACAAAAATCTTTACAAGAATATTGACGTCTTGATTTTATCCAAAGTAATGGTTAACAAAATCAGGTAAATTGATAAAGCCCACTTTCTTTAAACACACTGTCAACTTGTATTGATATCACACTGTTGTGTTTAGTTTGATAGATGATATATTTGGGATGTTTTCAGTGTATTTTGAATGCTTTCAGACGATTCATCACGATTCACGATAATAATAAAAAATAGTGCACAAACATTTTGTAAAGTTAACTTATCAACTCTGACAGATCTAAAAAGACGCCATGAGGGACAATCATCATAGATGTGACTGTATTGCATGGACATACAGTACAAACATGCATGCACACGCACGCACACACACACACACACACACACACACACACACACACACACACACACACACACACACACACACACACACACACACACACACACACACACACACACACACACACACACACACACACACACACACACACACACACACAGACATGCACGTACAGTACAAACATAGGCACATATGCGCGCACACACCCTCACCAGATGTTTCCTCTGCAGAAAAGAAAGGAGAAGGAAAATCAAAGTGTCAGTGCAGGAGCAAAGGTGCCTGTGTGTGAGTACAAATTGAAAGAGATTCTCTGACGAGGTGACACAGCTTTCTAAATATGGCTCAGCCCTTCCCTTATAGATTCACCCCGGTCGTCCACCCGCCTGTCTACTGCATGGACGCCTCCATTGAAGGCCGTCAAAGACTTGGTCCTGAGTAAACCCTTCCTTTCGGAGGGGGTGGGGGGTAAAGCCCTCTGAAACACTTCATCGAACACGAGGGGTCCTGCCCAGATCTGCCCCAGGCAGCCCTGAAACCACCCTCCACTGTGTACTGCTGAGGTGCCCATCTTTAGAAAACAGCAGAGGAAAGTGAGAATCCAAGTGTCACATAGAAAGTAAAGAATACTTTCATGTGCTTACACAAATTTCCACACATCCTCACTAATACAGTACATGCACCCTCACACATACACTGTACTGCGTATGCATAAACCGCCCTTTGAATTCACAGACGATTTCCCATTGGATCCAAAAATAGATCCCAGAGGAAGCTCCACATTCCAGAAGGATGGACCCACATTAAAAGACCCCCACACAATAATGCTCTCTCCCAAGTCGGAATTATCTGAGACAATATAGGAAGTGCGAGGCATCAGAGGGCTGTATATTCCCAGACGGACTGTTGTGTCTAGGACTGGGAACCTCTGACCGGGAATGCTGAGCAACGGGCAAGTGGCCACATCAAAAAGAATTGGCCGTGTAGATGGGATAAACACATACGGGGGGAAGCTGGGCTGTGTCGAACCAAGGCTGTGTCCCAAATGGCATCCTATTCCCTATATAGTACACTAGTGTTGACCAGAGCACTATTGTGTCATTTGGGATACAAGCCAAAGCAATGGTGCAGTCAATGGCCGGAAGCCATAGATCACCCAAGGGACTCCCTAGCTCCCTCTGAGCCACTGGTCCCAACTTCATGAGCTGTCACTGGGTATTGTTGGAGCTCAAACAAGGCATTCTCAGGAAAGGATCCCTCATTTAGACAATGGCGCTTAATGAGTCGCACAACTTTTATGTGTTGACAGGTTAATGTGGAGGAGCTACCATCCTTTATAAAAAAAGGGTGACACAGAAACAAGTCATCAGCTTGCAGTTGTATGAGATTAGTTTAGCTGAGTTGGGGTGGTACGTGTAGGATAGGATGTCTGTATTTGAAATTGAGAGTTCAAAGTGGTTTTGCAGGGTGGGCTTAATGTTAAGCTTCATGATTCACATGTCTGCTGTGTTGCCATATAGGCCCTTTCTGTTGTGTTCTTGTAAACAGTTCAGTAAAGCATAACAAAGTAGAGTACTTAGTGATAGTCTACACCCCACTTGCACAGTCTTTACATTTTGCGCCTTAAATTTGATCTAAAAAGGGATTACATCATTTTCTTTCTAACATTCTACACAACCTACTCCACATTATCACAGTTAAGGAAATGTATAGAACATCTTCATAATTAATCAAATGTTTAATAAAACAAATATGTATTGATTCCATATGTCTTCCCACCCCAGAGTAAATATTTGCTGGAAGCACCTTTGGCAGCCATTATAGCTTTGAATCATTTTTTAGATTCTACCAACTTTGCACAACTCATAGGGCAACATACTGTAAATCCACTGTGTTAATCAAGTTAATCAAACTTGCTCAAGCTCAGTACATTTGGTTGGGTGTCATTGAGGGACAGCAATATTCAAACCTTGTTTCTGATTTTCAAGCAAATTTAAGTTAGGACTGAGATTGGACCAGTAAGGAACATTCAATACCTCTTAGAAAGCCATTCTGGTGTGTCTTTGGCATTACAATTTGTGTAATAGTCCCACTGAAAAGTACAACTATATCCCAGGGTTTTCGGAAGACCGAGGTTGATTTTATCTGGACTTTTCTCCTTTAATATTTATTTGGAACCTGACAGAATCCCCAGTTCCTGCCTGTTACAAGTACACACATAACATCATTCTGCCAACTCAATACTTCAAAATACCGAGGGTTTCACTCCGCGTTGTGTTGTATTGGATTTGACCCAACCTGTCATTTTTTGAACCTTAGGCTAAAATGTAATTGCTGTGTTTTCTTGCCGTATTACTGAACAGAGTTGTTGCAAACAGAACGGATGATTTTGAAGTGGAATGTTTAACACAGGCTTCCTTCTTTTCACTGTCATACATTCCAGTAATGTAGTTTTGAAAACCCAACCCTTGGCAAAAGTGACTAGGTTCTGGTTTCAATGATGGCCTCTTTTGGCAACTTCGATAAGGAAAAAAATGTACTCCTGGGTGAAAGACAGACAACTCTCCCAACATATCAAGAGGCAGACATTCCAGAACGTCGGGATTCAAAACCAAAGTTTTCAGGCAAAGTCTTTGCAGTGGTTTTAGTGAAGGTAGTTGATGCAAACTAGTCACTTGTGAAAGGCACTGAATAACCTCTGTGATCTCCATCTTGCTAGCTACTACTTTGTATTTTATTTAAGCGAATAAAGTAGTGACGTAGGCAGTGACGTAGCTCCTTTACGCCAAAAGAGTCCGTCATTGAAACCCGACCATAGTCACTGTTGCCTGGGGTTGGGTTTTCGAGACTACCAGTGAAGTGGAGTGAATGCAATGTCTGTATTTTTTTGTATTGTAATGACTGCATCATGTTATGGGTATGCTTGTAACCGGCAGGGACTTGGGAGTGCGTCAGGATTAAAAGACACAGTGCATTCGGAAAGTATTTTTTTCCACATAATGTTACCTTCCAGCCTTATTCTAAAATTGATTAAATATTTGTTTATTCCCAATGAATATTTATTTGTTATATTTGTTTATTCATCAATCTACACACATTACACCATAATGACAAAGCAAAAACAGGTTTTTCAAAATGATTGCTAATTTATTACAAATCAAAAACAGAAATACCTTATTTACATAAGTATTCAGACCCCTGATTGGACATGATTTGGAAAGGCACACACCTGCCTATATAAGGTCCAACAGTTGACAGCGCATGTCAGAGCAAAAACAAAGCCATGAGGTCGAAGGAATTTTTACATAGAGCTCCGAGACAGGATTGTGTCAAGGCACAGATCTGGGGAAGGGTACCAGAACATTTCTGCAGCATTGAAGGTCCCCAAGAACACAGTGGCTTCCATATTTCTTAAATGGAAGACGTTTGGAATCACCAAGACTCTTCCTAGAGCTGGCTGCCCGGCCCAACTGAGAAATCAGGAGGAGAAAGGCCTTGGTCATGGAGGTTACCAAGAACCCAATGGTCACTCTGACAGAGCTCCAGAGTTCCTCTGTGGAGATAGGAGAACCATCCAGAAGGACAACCATCTCTGCAGCACTCCACCAATCAGGCTTTTACAGTAGAGTGGCCATACGGAAGCCATTCCTCAGTAAAATGCACATGACAGCCCACTTGGAGTTTGCCAAATGCCACCTGAAGGACTCTCAGATCATGAAAAAACAGATTCTCTGGTCTGATGAAACCAAGATTGACCTCTTTGTCCTGAATGCCAAGTGTCATGGCTGGAGGAAGCCATCTCTATAGTGAAGCACGGTGGTGGCAGCACCATGCTGTGGGGATGTTTTTCAGTGGCAGGGACTGGGAGACTAGTCAGAATTGAGAGAAAGATAAACGTAGCAACGTACAGAGAGATGCTCCAGAGCACTCAGGACCTCAGACTTGGACGAAGGTTCACCTTCCAACAGGACAACAACCCTAATCACACAGCCAAGACAACAAAGAAGTGACTTCGGGACAAGTCTCTGAATTGCCTTGAGTGGCCCAGCCAGAGCCCGGACTTGAACCCGATTGAACATCTCTGGAGAGACCTGAAAATAGTTGTGGAGCAACACTTCCTATCCAACCTGACAGAGCTTGAGAGGATCTGCAGAGAAGAATGGGAGAAACTCCCTAAATACCGGTGTGCCAAACTTGTAGCGTCATACCCAGAAGACTCGAGGCTGCAAAGGCACTTCAACAAAGTACTGAGTAAAGGGTCTGAATACTTATGTAAATGTGATATTTACGTTTAAATGTTTTTCCACATTTGCAAAAATGTATAAAAAACAGTTTTTGCTTTATCATAATGGGGTATTGTGTATAGATTGATGAGAAAAATATAATATTTTATCAAATTTAGAATAATGATGTAACGTAACAAAATGTGGAAAAAGTCAATGCACTGTACATGAAAGGAGCAAAGCCCAGATAAAAGGGTAGAGTAAAACTCGCCTCAGACTTCTGAAAACTTGACCCTGGGACAGAGTTTTATTTCACAGCGGGACAATTGCACCAATTTTTATGCCAAATACACACCAGAATGGCTTTCCAAGAGGTGTTGAGTGTTCTTGAATGGTCCAGTCTCAGTCCTGAATTAAATCTGCTTTAAAATGAGGGACAAGGTTTGAATATTGCTGTCCATCAGTGATTCCCAACCAGATGTACTCAGCTCAAGGAATTTTGAATCCTATTCAAAATGATTCACAGCTGTAATGGCTCCCAAAGGTGCTTCTACCAAGTATCAACTCTGGGGTTTGAAGATGCACTCAAGAAATCTTTAAAAAAATATGTATATTTATATATATTTTTTCTTTCACTTTGAAAACATGGAGTAGGTTGTGTAGAAAAAAAATCTAATTTAATACCTTTTTAGATTACATTTTTATACAGCATTATGTGAAAACTGTGCAAGGGGTGTGTAGACTTTCACTAGCGACTGTATTTTGCACACGTGTACAGTCGCGGGCACAAGAAAAAAAAGTTTGTTTTTAAAAACCCTTTACAAAAAAAATATCAGCTAGGAGAAGATAGAGCGCCATGTTGCACACACGTTGATGGCAATTGTTCTGCGAATACAGCGGTGCAAACTAACCTTATAGTACCCACAACTGTAGATTGAGTTATTCACCATATTTAAACAAGGATTTGTTTATTTTTATTTATTTTCATCAAAATTGTAACATTAGCTAATATGTTAGATGGATAAAAAAAGTACATGTAAAGAGAACAAGAAGTAGCTTTTTCAAAGTAGTCCTACTTAACTGATATTTGCCTTATGTAGCTCATTGTATCTCCCTCTCTTGGCATGTGCAACACAAGGTTAAAAATGGGGATGCGACAAGGAGCCAATCACTTCCATCTGATTGACAGCCACACAAAGGCATTCGAGCAGAGTGATTTGTCAATGGCTAAAATCAACACAAAGAGCCATTGATTGGCGGGAGAGAAAAGAGGACCGAGGACAATAAGCTGCGGCTAAAGAAGAGGTTGTGATCAATACTGTCAGTTCTGCTTGAGGGGTCTGTCCCACTCAATGTTTATATAGTGAGACACAGAGTAAAGAGCACCTATTGTACATCAGGCCACCACCGTCAATCAGTGTGGGACTACACAGTGGGGTGCTCACCAGCGTGCGCAGAGACATGCACGCCATACAAAAAAAATCACACACAGTGTTCACATAATTTCCAGTGGGTGGTGATACTTGTGTTGAGTGTGTGTTACTTGTGGATACGTGGGTCATATGTGCAGACAGTCAAATTTTACTGCCCATAGAACGTGCTTGAGTCTGCTATAGGACCAGATGTGTTAGTCCATGAGAGGACATGTCCAGCCCGGCTCCATGTCTCTCCTGGGACAATGTATCATCCAATCCCTGTTACACACCAGTGGCTGTATGTATCAAGTGTCTTCGATTAGGAGTACTGATTTAGGATCAGTTTAGTCTTTTAGATCATAATGAATAAGGTCATATGTACAGAGAGGACTGGATCCTAGATCAGCAGTTTCTGCTCCTGTTGACATACCATTTTACGCGAAGGTCTGAGTTGTACGTGTGTGCATGTGCCAGTGTATAGAGCAGCATTTCCCAAAACTAGGGGTCGCAACTCCATTTGGGGTAGCCTGATTTGAAAATGGGGTCACGAGAGAAACTCTGAAATTAAATACAAAAATTGTCCTTGGTTCATATAACCAGGGTTACGTCAGACTGGGGGGAAAGAGCATCATCAAGATCATACATAATGACTGCCTGATGATCTTCTGAAATTCCGTAATACTTTTCTGATGCATTTCAGTCACTTCAAACCATACTTCCTTCAGATTGAAATACTGTCAAAAGTACTGTCAAACTGATTTGTAACAGACTGTCATAACCCAATTAAAAAAGTAAACATTGGCCATTGATTACATCACTTTGTTTACATGGTGGTGTAGCGAAAGAAATTTGATCTCAAAATGAGGTCGTCTGGCCAAAAAAGTTTGGGAACCCCTGATCTACAGGTATGTCAACAGCTAGTGGCTGGTGTGTCCCCTGCACGTGGGTGGGTTGCTATGTCTGCCCGTGTTAATAATCTTATCTGCCGACATGCATTTATCATGCAGCCTTGTCTCGTGGCCTCTCGAGAGCGGACGTAGACTCCAGATGAGTGGTTCTGGTGGAGGGGTGATCCATCCTCAGGTAATTGCTGTTAGACAGGGTCTGCGTCCCAAATGGCCCCATAATCCCTATATACTGTAGCGCACTACTTTTGACCAGGACCCATAGGGCTGTGGTCAAAAGTAGTGTACTATGCAGGGAATAGGGTGCCTTTTGAGACGGCCTCTGGCAGAGAGGCTTGGCAGCCTCTGTTTATTCTCTGTCTGCTTGCAGCCAGCACCCATTGTAAAGGATCACTAAGGAGCTGTTTATTGTATCCGTACAGATACGGGAATGACATTGGGATGACTAAGTAGAAAAACTTTTTTTTAAATCTCAGGATGCATGGAATAGGAATGGTAAAATAAATAAAATAAAATTCACAATCGATTAAGTTGATGTCATTGTTGTCTATCTTGAATGAAGTCATTAGAAAATGTTATGTTTTTATTTTAATTTAAAAAAAAAGTTTTATCAAAATGCTTTTTCATCCAAATTATTAAAGGTCCAGTGCAGTCAAAAACTCGATTCTTCTGTGTTTTATATATATTTCCACTCTATGAGTTTGGAATAATACTGTGAAATTGTGAAAATTATGATAATGTCCCTTTTAGTGTAAGAGCTGTTTGAAACGACCGCCTGAAATGTCTGCCTGTTTTGATGGGAGGGAGTTTTGGCCTTCCATGGTGATATCACCACGCAGTAAAATGTGTTAATAGACCAATTAGAAAGAGTTTGAAAACCTCTCTGCCCACTCAAACCATTCCCAGACAGTCCCAGCAAAATTATTGCTTGAAATATTGCTCTTAGCTACGAAGCAATTTTTGTTTGTTTTTGGCCATTTTAATTGAAAACAATCACAGTAAGGTACTTACAGAAAGTAAGGTACTTACAGAAATAATTTGATATTGAGATAAATAAATAAAATGGCTGTATTGGACCTTTAAGAAACATTATTCACAAAAATTGTTAACTTCAATGTAGGTTGTAGTACGGCTGGGCAATATATCGAATTAATTCGATTAATTTGAATGTATGTTTTTGCGCGATATTCCAAATGCCTGAATCTTTTTTTTTAGGAGCGTTTATGTCTGCTTGTTCTCATGTTGTCTTTTTGGTCTTGTCTCCTTTGCTTCTTGTGTGCACCTTCCCATTTACACACATACACCAAGCCCCTCCCCCCACCACTCACAACAACAAAGATGAGAGATCACTTCTTCCCCTCTGACAAGCGGTTGCAACTTACTATTTGAATTTGAGGTTTGGTCCAAAAGAATCGGTCAAATTCTCACCTATGTGAGAATGCTATTCATAGACTACAGCTCAGCGTTCAACACCATAGTGCCCTCAAAGCTCATCAATAAGCTAAGGACCCTGGGACTAAACACTTCCCTCTACAACTGGATCCTGGATTTCCTGACAGGCCGCCCCCAGGTGGTAAGTGTAGGTAACAACATATCTGCCACGCTGATCCTCAACACGGAGGCCCCTCAGGGGTGCGTGCTCAGTCCCCTCCTGTACTCCCTGTTCACTCATGACTGCACGGCCAGGCACAGCGCCAAAACCATCATTAAGTTTGCCGATGACATAACAGTGGTAGGCCTGATCACCAACCACGACGAGACAGCATATAGGGAGGACATCAGAGACCTGGTCGTGTGGTGCCAGGACAACAACCTCTCTCTCAACATGATCAAGACTAAGGAGATGATTGTGGACTACAGGAAAAGGAGGACCGAGCACGCCCCCATTCTCATTGACGAGGCAATAGTGGAGCAGGTTGAGAGCCTCAAGTTCCTTGGTGTCCACATCACCAACAAACTAACATGGTCCAAGCAAACCAAGACAGTCGTGAAGAGGGCACGACAAAGCCTATTCCCCCTCAGGAGACTGAAAAGATTTGGCATGGGTCCTCAGATCCTCAAAGGTTCTACAGCTGCACCATCGAGAGCATCCTGACTGGTTGCATCACTGCCTGGTATGGCAACTGCTTGGCCTCCAACCGCAAGGCACTACAGAGGGTATTGCATATGGCCCAGTGCATCACTGGGGCCAATCTTCCTGCCATCCAGGACCTCTATACCAGGCGGTGTCAGAGGAAGGCAACAAAAATTGTCAATGACTCCAGCCACCCTAGTCATAGACTGTTCTCTCTGCAACCGGAGTAGTACAGGAGCGCCAAGTCTAGGTCCAAGAGGCTTCTAAACAGTTTCTACCCCCAAGCCATAAGACTACTGAACATCTAATCAATTGGCTACCCAGACGATTTGCACCCCCCCATATTTTACGCTGCTGCTACTCTCTGTTATTATGTATGGATAAGTCACTTTAATAACTCTACCTACATGTATATATTACCTCAATTACCTCGACTAACCGGTGCCCCCGCACATTGACTCTGTACTGGTACCCCTGTATATAGCCTTGCTATTGTAATTTTACTGCTGCTCTTTAATTATTTGTTTCTTTTATTTCTTATTTTTCTTTAGGTATTTTTCTTAAAACTGCATTGTTGGTTAAAAACTTCTTCTGGCTGCAAGCCCTAAGTCGGGATCAATATGACAACAGCCACTTCAAGTGCAGGGCGCGAAATTCAAAATATATTTTTTAGAAATATTTAACTTTCACACATTAACAAGTCCAATACAGCAAATGAAAGGTACACATCTTGTGAATCCAGCCAACATGTCCGATTTTTAAAATGTTTTACAGCGAAAACAGCACGTATATTTATGTTAGCTCACCACCAAATACAAAAAAGGACAGACATTTTTCACAGCACAGGTAGCATGCACAAAGCCAACCTAACTAACCAAGAACCAACCAAACTAACCAACAAACAACTTCATCAGATGACAGTCTTATAACATGTTATTCAATAAATCTATGTTTTGTTCGAAAAATGTGCATATTTCAGGTATAAATCATAGTTTACATTGCAGCTACAATCAGAAATTGCACCGAAAGCAGACAGAATAATTACAGACACCAACGCCAAATACCTAAATACTCATCATAAAACATTTCTGAAAAATACATAGTGTACAGCAAATGAAAGACAGGCATCTTGTGATTCCAGACAATATTTCAGATTTCTTAAGTGTTTTACAGCAAAAACACAATATAGCGTTATATTAGCTTACCACAATAGCCAGAAACACAAGCCATTTCCCAGCAGCAAAAGTTAGCGATCGTAACAAACCAGTACAAGATATATACTTTTTGACTAACCTTGATATGCTTCATCAGATGACAGTCCTATAACATCAGGTTATACATACACTTATGTTTTGTTCGAAAATGTGCATATTTAGAGCTGAAATCAGTGGTTATACATTGTGCTAACGTAGCTACTTTTTCCCACAACGTCCGGATATTTTTCTGACACTTTTTCTGACACACATATTCTGACCAAATAGCTATTCATAAACATAACTAAAAAATACATGTTGTATAGGAAATGATAGATACACTAGTTCTTAATGCAATCGCCGTGTTAGAATTCTAAAAATAACTTCATTACGACATAAGGCTTACGTTATGGCGACCGAGTGCCCAAAACCTGGGCGCAAAACTAATAGTACACAGTTCGACAGATATATGAAATAGCATCATAAAATGGGTCCTACTTTTGCTGATCTTTCATCAGAATGTTGTACAAGGGGTCCTTTGTCAAGAACAATCGTTGTTTGGATTTAGAACGTCCTTTTTCCCTCTTGAATTAGCAAGCGCACTAGCCAAGTGGCGCGAAGCTCTCCTTCCTGAACAAAGGCACACAACGCAACACGCCTAACGTCCCGAATAAATTTCAAAAATCTAATAAAACTATATTGAAAAAACATACTTTACGATGATATTGTCACATGTATCAAATAAAATCAAAGCCGGAGATAGTAGTCGCCTATAACGACAGCTTTTCAAAAGGCAATCCCCGGTTCCTTCTTGCGCCTTCCTGAAAACAGGAAATGGGTGACACGTCATTCCAAGAGGATTTATTCCAACTCAGACCAAGATAAACACTCCATTTCTTCTCTCACAGCCTCTTGACATCTAGGGGAAGGTGTATGACGTGCATGTATACTAATACGTATCATGCCCATTTATAGGCAGGACCTAGAACAGAGCATCGTTTTCAGACTTTCCACTTCCTGGTCAGGAAGTTTGTGCCAAATGAGTTCTGTTTTACTCACAGATATAATTCAAACGGTTTTAGAAACTAGAGAGTGTTTTCTATCCAATAGTAATAATAATATGCATATTGTACGAGCAAGAATTGAGTACGAGGCCGTTTGAAATGGGCACCTTTTATCTGGCTACTCAATACTGCCCCTGCAGCCCAAACAGGTTAAGGGCTTGTAAGTAAGCATTTCACTGTAAGGTCTACACCTCTTGTATTCGGCGCAAGTGATAAATAACATTTGATTTGAATTGATGTGACAAATACAATTTGATTTGATTTGATATGGACACCGAAACACATAAATACATTATTTAACTGTAATAGAGGAGAGGTTAACCTTTCTAATGATACCCTCAACTACCCACTACTAAAACGGGAGTATCAATTAACTTCTAGTTCCTCCCAAACCCGGATCCGGGAGCACCCCCACCAGTAAAAAAGCTGACTAGCATAGCCTAGCATAGCGTCACAAGTAAATACTAGCATCTAAATATCATTAAATCACAAGTCCAAGACACCAGATGAAAGATACACATCTTGTGAATCCAGACATAATTTCTGATTTTTAAAATGTTTTACAGGGAAGACACAATATGTAAATCTATTAGCTAACCACGTTAGCAAAAGACACCATTTTTTTTACTCCACCAGTTTTTTACTCCATCAGTAGCTATCACAAATTCGACCAAATAAAGATATAAATAGCCACTAACCAAGAAACAAATTCATCAGATGACAGTCTGATAACATATTTATTGTATAGCATATGTTTTGTTAGAAAAATGTGCATATTTCAGGTATAAATCATAGTTTACCATTGCAGCCACCATCACAACTCGACTAGAATAACTACAGAGAGCAACGTGTATTACCTAATTACTCATCATAAAACATTTCTTAAAAATACACAGCGTACAGCAATTGAAAGACACAGATCTTGTGAATCCAGACAATATTTCAGATTTTCTAAGTGTTTTACAGCGAAAACACAATATAGCGTTATATTAGCTTAGCACATGTGCAAACATCACCCCAGCATTGATTCAAGGCAAAAAGAGCGATAACGTATAAACCACCAAAAGATATTAATTTTTTCACTAACCTTCTCAGAATTCTTCAGATGACAGTCCTATAACATCATATTACACAATGCATATAGAGTTTGTTCGAAAATGTGCATATTTAGCGGCACAAATCGTGGTTATACAATGAGAAAAGTAGCGAAGCTGCCCAGAAAATGGCAGGAGAAATCTTTGAAGAGGCACCTAATCTAATCAGTAACTAATCAGTAACTATTCCAAAACTTGACTAAAAAATACAGGTTGGACAGCAATTGAAAGACAAATTAGTTCTTAATGCAATCGCTGAATTACATTTTTTAAATTAACGTTACTTCAAGCATACAGCGTGCGCTAAAGCGAGACCGCACCATAATTCATGGCGGAATTATTATCTGACATTTGTCAACATAAGTACGAATTAACAGCATAAAGACTGCTTACTATTAGCTGAGCTTCCATCAGAATCTTGGGCAAGGTGTCCTTTCTCCAGAACAATCGTCTTTGGGTTGAAAGATGTCCTCTTGTCCGGTCGAAATAGCCGCTAATGTTAGCCGCCAACTGGAGTGGTGTCCAACTCGTGAAAGCGCATGGCAAAGAAATCCCAGAAAATCGCAATAAACTGCTATAAACTGCTATAAGTCGGTTTAAATTAACTACCTTATGATGTCTTTAACACCTATAACGAATAAAAACATGACCGGAGATATAGAACTACTAAAACGAAAGCGTTTGCAGGACGCCATTGTGATGTCTTCATGCGTCAAGCGCACTGTTGAAAAGGACGGTCCTTCCGCTCCAGGGTCTTATATAAGGTCCCAGATTGCGCAATCCACTCCATTCAAATTCTCCCCGCTTACTGACATCTAGAGGAAGACGTATGCAGTGCATGTAGCCCCATAGCTTGCATGGGGACTTATAAACTGACCTCAGAACAGGGACCTCGATTTCTGAAATCTCACTCCCTGACAGGAAAAGTGCTGCAGAATGAGTTCTGTTTCACTCAGAGAAATAATTCAAACGGTTTTAGAAACTAGAGAGTGTTTTATATCCAATAGTAATAATAATATGCATATTGTACGAGCAAGAATTGAGTACGAGGCAGTTTAATTTGGGAACACATTTTTCCAAAGTCGAAATAGCACCCCCCATAGGCTCAAGAGTTAACATTGATTCTGGAAAATGTATGCTCAGTTTGTCACTCACGGTATTGGACTACCATCCTACCGCTAGAGGCATTTTAGCCTAAGACTGTTATACTAGCCGTCTAGTCTGTGTTTTATAAATATACAATAAGTATAAAACAAAATTCCAAACGGAATTGGCAACTCATTCTCAATCTGAGAAATAAGGTAGGCCACTTGAATTCAACTTCTGAATAAAGTGGACCGGCTAGCCTGCTGTTCAAACAGTTGGAGACGGACAGAAGGGTGTGTTCATAACAATACAACTGTTCTGCCATGTTAGCTATCAAATAGAGCCAAGTTGGCTAAACTTGGAATATTCACTAGCACGTGGGCTAGTGCTTGAGAGATTTTTATTGAGACCTGTTTTAATTTGCTACAAGAAGAGCGCAATTAAGAGAGAGAGAGAGATGTGTGTGCTTGTGAGCAGTTTGTGTGTGTGTGTGTGTGTGTGTGTGTGTGTGTGTGTGTGTGTGTGTGTGTGTGTGTGTGTGTGTGTGTGTGTGTGTGTGTGTGTGTGTGTGTGTGTGTGTGTGTGTGTGTGTGTGTGTGTGTGTGTGTTTGTGTGTGTGTGCTCAGCTGTATTCTCAGCTCTCTTTGCCAGTCTCTCAGCACATTTGTTGGGAGTGAGACCATCTACTTATTGACACTTGTCTGCCTTGCCTCTTGCATGAGAATCAAAGCAATAAAACCATTAGTGGTGGGCACACGGCGCATCATTTAACATAAGAAAAAACAAGAGGACAGTCTAACTTCCCATGACATGAAAAGAAGAGGAGAGTGAAGCTAAAGAAAAAGACAAGGGCTCATAACTCTGCCTCCCACCACACACACAAACTGGACGAGCTCCGTTCTTTGTAAACAACAGCTGGTGCACAATCTCTAATGTTAAGGAAGTCTCAAGGTTTTGCTCATCTGAGTTACCTCATGATAAGCTGCAGACCATACTATCTACCAAGAGAGTCTTCATCTATATTTTTCGTAGCTGTCCATTTACCACCACAAACCGATGCTGGCACTAAGACCGCACTCGACGAGCTGTATAGGGCCATAAGCAAACACGAGATGCACATCCAGAGGTGGTGTTCTAAGTGCCAGGTGATTTTAATGCAGGGAAATTGAAATCCGTCAAACCTCATTTTTACCAGCATGTCACCTGTGCAACTAAAGGTGAAAAAACTCTGAATCACCTTTACTCAAAACACAGAAACGCTTACAAAGTTCACTCTCCATTTCGCAAATCTGACCATAACTCTATCCTCCAGATTCCTGCTTACAAGCAAAAACTCAAACAGGAAGTAACAGTGACGTGCTCAATATGGAAGTGGTCTGATGAAGCAGATACTAAGCTACATGACTGTTTCGCTAGCACAGACTGGAATATGTTCCAGGATTCATCCAATAACATTGAGGAGTTTACCATTCAAAGTCATCGGCTTTGTTAAATAAGTGCATCGATGACGCCATCCCCACAGTGATTGTACGTACCTATCCCAACAAGAAACCATGGATTACAGGCAACATCCGCACTGAGCTAAAGGCTAGAGCGGCTGCTTTCAAAGAGCAGGGCACTATACCGGATGGTTATAAAAATCCCGCTACGACTTCCGACAAGCCATCAAACCGTCAAAACTATCACGGATTACAAAGGGAAACCCATTCGTGAGCTGCCCAGTGACGTGAGCCTACCAGATGAGCTAAATTCCTTCTATGCAAGCAGATTCAAATTCACAAGGCTGTGGGGCCAGACAGATTAGATTTTTTTAACATATTTTTAACTAGGCAAGTCAGTTAAGAACAAATTCTTATTTACGATAACGGCCTACACAGCCCAACCCTAACCTGGACGACACTGGGCCAATTGTGCACTGCCCTATGGGACTATCAATCACAGCTGGCTGTGAACCAGGGTCTGTAGTGACACCTCTAGCACTGAGCTGCAGTGCCTTGGACCGCTGCGCCACTTGGGAGCCCAAAATGGATTACCAGAATGGGTGCTCAGAGCATGCGCTGACCAGCTGGCATCAGTCTTCACTGACATTTTCAACCTCTCCCTGACCCAGTCTGTAATATCTACATGTTTCAAACAGAACGCCAGGTAACTTGTCTAAATTACTATAGCCCCATAGCACTCACATCTGTAGCCATGAAGGCTGGTGGTCATGGCTCAAAATCAACACCATTATCCCAGACACCCTGGACCCACTCCAATTCGCGTACCGCCCCAACAGATCCACAGATATTGCAATCTCTATTGCACTTCACACTGCCCTCTCCCACCTGGACAAGAGAAACATCTACGTGAGAACGCTGTTAATGTACTACAGCTCAGCGTTCAACACCATAGTGCCCTCCAAGCTCATCACTAAGCTAAGGACCCTGGGACTGCAATCTCCCTCTGCTACTGGATCCTGGATTTCCTGATGGGCCGCCCCCAGATGGTGAGGGTAGACAACAACACATCCACCATGCTGACCCTCAACACGCGGGGCCTCAGGGGTGCGTGCTTAGTCCCCTTCTGTACTCCCTCTTCATGGCCGCGCACGACTCCAACATCCTCATTAACTTTGCTGACAACACGACGGTGGTTGGCCTGATCACCAACAATGATGATACAGCCTACAGGAAGGAGATCAGGCCAACAACCTCTCCCCCTTAACGTCAGCAAGGCAAAGGAGCTGATCGTCGACTACAGGAAATTAAGGGCTGAGCACGCCCCCATCCACATTGACGGGCTGTAGTGGAGCGGGTCGAGAGCTTCAAGTTCCTCGGTGTCCATGTAACGGATGTGAAATGGCTAGCTAGTTAGCGGGTACGCGCTAGTAGCGTTTCAATCAGTTACGTCACTTGCTCTGAAACCTAGAAGTAGTGTTGCCCCTTGCTCTGCAAGGGCCGCGGCCTTTGTGGAGCGATTGGTAACGATGCTTCGTGGGCGACCGTTGTTGATGTGTGCAGAAGGTCCCTGGTTCGCGCCCGTGTCGGCGCGAGGGGACGGTTTAAAGTTATACTGTTACATTGATGCTGTTGACCCGGATCACTGGTTGCTGCGGAAAAGGAGGAGGTTGAAAGGGGGGTGAGTGTAACGGATGTGAAATGGCTAGCTAGTTAGCGGGTACGCGCTAGTAGCGTTTCAATCAGTTACGTCACTTGCTCTGAAACCTAGAAGTAGTGTTGCACCTTGCTCTGCAAGGGCCGCGGCTTTTGTGGAGCGATGGGTAACGACGCTTCGTGGATGTCAGTTGTTGATGTGTGCAGAGGGTCCCTGGTTCGCGCCCGTGTCGGGGCGAGGGGACGTTTTAAAGTTATACTGTTACATCCACTTCACTAAGGAATTATCATGAATAAAACACACCAACACCGTCGTGAAGAAGACTCCTCTTCCCCCTCTTGAGGCAGAAAAGATTCAGCTTGACTGGCTGCATCACCACTTAGTATGGCAACTGCTTGGGGCCGAACTTCCTGCCATCCAGCACCTCTGTACCAGGTGGTGTCAGAGGAAGGCCCTAAAAATTGTCAAACACTCTAGCCACCTATGTCATAGACTGTTGTCTCTGCTACCGCACTGCAAGAGGTACCGATGCAGCAACTCTGGAACCAAAACGACCCTGAACAGCTTCTACCCCCAAGCTATAAGACTGCTACATAGTTAATTAAATAGTTATCCAATAGCTAACCAAACTATCTGAATTGACCCTTTTTGTTCAAACTCTTTTGATTCATCACATATGCTGCTGCTACTGTTTATTAACTATCCTGTTGCCTAGTCACTTTATCCCTACCTGTATGTACATACAGGGCATTCGGGAAAGTATTCAGACCCTTTGACTTTTTCCACATTTTGTTAAGTTACAGCCTTCTTGTAAAATGTTTTAAATCATTATTTTTCCTCATCAATCGCCACACAATACCCCATAATGAAAAGCGATAACAGGTTTCTAGAAAAAAAATAAAACAACAGAAATAGCTTATTTACATAAGTATTCAGACCCTTTGCTATGAGACTCAAAATGCTGCTCAGATGCATCCTGTTTCCATTGGTCAAACTTTAGATGTTTCTACAACTTGATTGGAGTTCACCAGTGGTAAATTCAATTAATTGGACATGATTTGGAAAGGCACTGTAACGGTTTCTCTCCTCCTCTTCGTCTGAAGAGGAGGAGTAGGGATCAGACCAAAATGCAGCGGGTTGTGAAGACATAATGAATATTTATTAACAGAAACGACGAAACACGAAAACTCTTTAACAAACTACAAAATAAATAAACGACGTAGACTGACCTAAAACATGAGAACTTACAAATACACGAAGAACGCACGAACAGGTACAGACTACAAACCAACGCTACAGTCCTGTGTGGTACGAACATACATACAGACACGGAAGACAATCACCCACAAACAAACAGTGAGAACAGCCTACCTTAATATGGTTCTCAATCAGAGGAAACGTCAAACACCTGCCTCTAATTGAGAACCATATCAGGCAACACATTAAACCCAACATAGAAACACAACACATAGAATGCCCACCCAGCTCACGTCCTGACCAACAAACAAAGGATTAACACAATAACTAGGGTCAGAACGTGACAGTACCCCCCCCCCCCCCAAGGTGCGGACTGCGACCGCACCACCTAAACCTATAGGGGAGGGTCTGGGTGGCATCTGTCCGCGGCGGCGGCTCTGGCGCAGGACGTGGACCCCACTTCACCCTTGTCTTTGTCCGCTTCTGTGGCCTCCTCAAGGTGGCGACCCTCGCCACCGACCTTGGACTGGGAACCCTAGACATGGGTCCCGCTGGACTTAGGGGCAGCCCCGGACTGAGGGACCGCTCCGGACTGGCTGGCTCTGGCGGATCCTGGCTGGCTGGCTCTGGCGGATCCTGGCTGGCTGGCGGCTCTGGCGGATCCTGGCTGGCTGGCGGCTCTGGCGGATCCTGGCTGGCTGGCGGCTCTGGCGGATCCTGGCTGGCTGGCGGCTCTGGCTGCTCATGGCTGGCTGGCGGCTCTGGCTGCTCCTGGCTGGCGGAAGGCTCTGGCTGCTCCTGTCTGGCGGAAGGCTCTGGCTGCTCCTGTCTGGCGGAAGGCTCTGGCTGCTCCTGTCTGGCGGAAGGCTCTGGCTGCTCCTGTCTGGCGGACGGCTCTAGCGGCTCCTGTCTGGCGGACGGCTCTAGCGGCTCCTGTCTGGCGGACGGCTCTAGCGGCTCCTGTCTGGCGGACGGCTCTGAAGGCTCATGACAGACGGGCGGCTTTAAAGGCTCGGGACAGACGGGCAGCTCTGACGGCTCGGGACAGACGGACAGCTCTGACGGCTCGGGACAGACGGGCAGCTCTGACAGCTCGGGACAGACGGGCAGTTCTGGGCAGACTGGCAGTGCAGGCGGCTCTGGGCAGACTGGCACACCTGTAGGGAGGAGACGAAGAGACAGCCTGGTGCGTGGGGCTGCCACAGGACCCACCAGGCTGGAGAGACCTACAGGAGGCTTGATGTTAAGAGGCACCTGAAGGACCGGGCTGTGAGGGAGCACTGGAGCTCTGGTGCGCAGCCTTGGCACCACTCCCCCAGGCTGGAATACTACTCCAGCCCGTACCCTCCAGAGTGCAGGCACAGGTTGAACCGGGCTGTGGATGAGCACTGGAGATCTAGTGCCTACTACGCGCACCTCTCCCTTAGGCTCCACTTCCACATTTGCCCGGTACGAGCGAAGCGTAGGCATAGGACGCACTGCACTCTCCCAGCGCCCCGGAGACACAGCACGCAGAGCCGGCGCAGGATACCCTGGGCCGAAACTGCGTACTGGAGACCAGACGCGCTGAGCAGGCACAATACGCCCCGGCTGGATGCCCACACTCACACGACACTTTCGGGGGGCTGCCCTATAGCGTACCGGGCTATGGGCACGCACTGGCGACACCGTGCGCTTAACCGCATAACACGGTGCCTGACCAGTAACGCGTTGCTTATGATAAGCACGAGGAGTGCGCTCAGGTCTGCTACCTGGCTTAGCCACACTCCTCTCTAGCCCCCCCCCCAAAAAATTCTGGGGTTGCCTCTCGTACCTGTCGCGCTGCCGTGCTGCCTCCTCATATCGCCGCCGCTCAGCTTTCGCTTCCTCCAGCTCAGCTTTGGGGCGGCGATACTCCCCAGCCTGTGCCCAGGGTCCTTCTCCGTTCAAAATCTCCTCCCATGTCCAGGAGTCCTGGGATTTCTGCTGTTGCTGTCGCTGCCCTTTTCCCCGCTGCTTGATCCTTTGTGGGTGGGTGATTCTGTAACGGTTTCTCTCCTCCTCTTCGTCTGAAGAGGAGGAGTAGGGATCAGACCAAAATGCAGCGGGTTGTGAAGACATAATTAATATTTATTAACAGAAACGACGAAACACGAAAACTCTTTAACAAACTACAAAACAAATTAACGACGTAGACTGACCTAAAACATGAGAACTTACAAATACACGAAGAACGCACGAACAGGTACAGACTACAAACCAACGCTACAGTCCTGTGTGGTACGAACATACATACAGACACGGAAGACAATCACCCACAAACAAACAGTGAGAACAGCCTACCTTAATATGGTTCTCAATCAGAGGAAACGTCAAACACCTGCCTCTAATTGAGAACCATATCAGGCAACACATTAAACCCAACATAGAAACACAACACATAGAATGCCCACCCAGCTCACGTCCTGACCAAAAAACAAAGGATTAACACAATAACTAGGGTCAGAACGTGACAGGCACATACCTTTCTATATAAGGTCTCACAGTTGACAGTAAATGTCAGAGCAAAAACCAAGCCATGGGGTCGAAGGATTTGTCAATAGAGCTCCGAGACAGGATTGTGTCGAAGCACAGATCTGGGGAAGGGTACCAAAACATTTCTGCAGCATTGAAGGTCCCCAAGAACACAGTGGCCTCTATCATTCTTAAATAGAAGAAGTTTGGAACCACCAAGACTTTTCCTATAGCTGGCCACCCAGCCAAACTGAGCAAGCGGGGGAGAAGGGCCTTGGTCATGGAGTGACCAAGAGCCCGATGGTCACTCTGACAGAGCTCCAGAGTTCCTCTGTGGAGATGAGAGAACCTTCCAGAAGGACAACCATCTCTGCAGCACTCCACCAATCAGGCCTTTATGTTAGAGTGGCCAGCCGGAAGCCACTCCTCAGTGAAAGGTACATGACAGCCCGCTTGGAGGTTGCCAAAAGGCACCTGAAGGGCTCTCAGGCCATGAGAAACAAGATACTCTTGTCTGACGAAATCAAGATTAAACTCTTTGGCTTGAATGCCAGGCATCACGTCTGGAGGAAACATGGCACCATCCCTGCGGTGAAGCACAGTTTGGCAGCACCACACTGTGGGGATGTTTTTTAGCAACAGGAACTGGGAGACTAGTCAGGATCAAGGGAAAGATGAACAGAGCAAAGTACAGAGAGATCCTTCATGAAAACCTGCTCCATAACGCTCAGGACCTCAGACTGGGGCGAAGGTTCACCTTCCAACAGGACAACGACCCTAAGCACACAGCCAAGACACTGCAGGAGTGGCTTCGGGACAAGTCTCTGAATGTCCTTGAGTTCCCCAGCCAGAGCCCGGACTTGAACCTGATCGAACATCTGTAGAGAGACCTGAAAATGTGCCTGCAGCAACACTCCCCATCCTGCCTGACAGAGCTTGAGAGGAACTGCAGAGAAGAATGGGAGAAGCTCCCTAAATGCAGGTGTGCCAAGCTTGTGGCGTCATAGCCAAGAAGACTCAAGGCTGTAATCGTTGCCGAAGGTGCTTCAACAAAGTACTGAGTAAAGGGCAGTGGTGGAAAAACTACCATACTTGAGTAAAAATAAAGATACCTTAATAGAAAATGACTCAAGTAAAAGTAATTCTACTTGAGTAAAAGTCTAAAAGTATTTGATTTAAAATACACGTAGGTATCAAAAGTAAAAGTATAAATCAAACCAGATGGCACCATTTTCTTGTTTTTTATTTTATTTACGGAAAGCCAGGAGCGCACTCCAACACTCATAATTTACAAACATTTTGAATTTGACCATTTTCCTCTCCTGCTTAGCATTCAAAATGTAACTAGCACTTTTTGGTATCAGGGAAAATGTCTGGAGTAAAAAGTACAATATTTTCTTATGGAATGTAGTGAAGTAAAACTTAAATCTGTAAAAAAATATATAAATATTAAAGTAAAGTACAGAGACCCCCAAAAACTATTTAAGTAGTACTTTAAAGAGTTTTACTCAAGTACTTTTCACCACTGGTAAAGGGTCTGAATACTTATGTAAATGTGATATTTCTGATTATTTCAGTTTTTGCTTTGTCATTGTGTGTAGATTGATGAGTAAAATAAGGAAGAAAAACAAACATTTTAGAATCAGGCTGTAACGGAACAAAATGTGGTGTTGTGTTATTATTTTCTATTATTTCTGATTTTTCTTTCTGAATTGTTGGGAAGGGCTCGTAAGTAAGCATTTCACTGTTAGTCTACACCTGTTGTTTACGAAGCATGTGACAAATAACATTTGATTTGATTTGACACACACATGCAAAGCACATTTTTTATTTTATTTTTATTTCACCTTTATTTAACCAGGTAAGCTAGTTGAGAACAAGTTCTCATTTACAACTGCGACCTGGCCAAGATAAAGCAAAGCAGTGCGACAGAAGCAACAACACAGTTACATGGAAAAACAAGCGTACAGTTAATAACACAATAGAAAAAAAGAAAGTCTATATACAGTGTGTGCAAATGGCATGAGGAGGTATGGCAATAAATAGGCCATAGTAGCAAAGTAATTACAATTTAGCAGATTAACACTGGAGTGATAGATGAGCAGATGATGATGAGCAGATGATGGTGTGTAAGTAGTGATACTGGTGTGGAAAAGAGCAGCAAAGTAAATTAAAACAATATGGGGATGAGGTAGGTAGATTGGGTGGGCTATTTACAGATGGACTATGTACAGCTGCAGCGATCGGTTAGCTGCTCAGATAGCTGATGTTTAAAGTTAGTGAGGGAAATGTAAGTCTCCAGCTTCAGCAATTTTTGCAATTCGTTCCAGTCACTGGCAGCAGAGAACTGGAAGGAAAGGCGGCCAAAGGAGGTGTTGGCTTTGGGGATGACCAGTGAGATATACCTGCTGGAGCGCGTGCTACGGGTGGGTGTTGTTATCGTGACCAGTGAGCTGAGATAAGGCGGAGCTTTACCTAGCATAGACTTGTAGATGACCTGGAGCCGACGACACACACACACACACACACACACACACACACACACACACACACACACACACACACACACACACACACACACACACACACACACACACACACACACACACACACACCACTTCTGTTGCTAGTGGCTGGAGGGCATTTACAATCCAAAGCCTCATGTGGGGAAATTGCATGATAAAGGAAAGAAGAAAAACAAGTTGATCTTTTGGCATGACAAGGAAGGAAGACTCCATGGCTTGAAAGCAGTGGCATCTTTTCAAAAGCAGGTGACATCTGGTTAGAGGATTTGTTACATTATCCGTACACACACTGCTTCTGAGACACCAGTGACACTGTGTGTGTGTGTGTGTGTGTGTGTGTGTGTGTGTGTGTGTGTGTGTGTGTGTGTGTGTGTGTGTGTGTGTGTGTGTGTGTGTGTGTGTGTGTGTGTGTGTGCGTGCGTGCGTGCGTGCGTGCGTGCGTGCGTGCGTGCGTGCGTGCGTGCGTGCGTACGTGTGTGTGTATGCGTGCGTGTCAGACACCAAGACATCCTTTTTGGGGACAATGACCCCCCACTCTTAAGGCACGAGCATGATAAAGTGATAATTTCCTTAACACAAGATTGCAGTCGTCACATAGTGACTGTGATCCAATCTCACCACTCAGCAGACAGAAATGATTGGGTTAGAAAGGTCAGACAGTATCACCTCCAGGAATGGAGTGACATGCTCTTCTCTCTCCTCTATGAGGTTGATATTTAGCTCTCTTTCCAAAACAAAGTGTATTCATCAACTTTGGGTAGTTGAAGTGTCACAATTCTTGTGAAAAGTAGAAGAAGAAAAAACTATCTTACATGAGGACATAAATCATGTACCGAAACTCAGTGGGTAGACCCACCAGGGGCTGGATCTCACTCACCTTAGCTGTTACACCAAGAGATCTGAACTTCTTGACAAGGTCACTAGGTGTTGGGTTAGTCGCTACAATATCAAAAGAGACCACAGTTCAACATACTGTAGCTGTTTTGTATTTGCAGCTGTAATCGCCTCTTCCCTTCTTTGGGATTCTTTCCTCATTGTCCATGTTTTTCATTGTTTGATAATCTTTTCTGTTTTGCTTTAAAGGTGTTGACTAGCAGTGGCCCTGTAAACAAGCTCAGCATATCCTGTGTTTGACTGCAGTCAACGGATGTATTAATGAAACCAGGCACATTCTCTTTCTCACACTCTCTCTCTTTCTCTCACACGCACGCACGCACGCACGCACGCACGCACGCACGCACGCACGCACGCACGCACGCACGCACGCACACACACACACACACACACACACACACACACACACACACTGTATGAGTCAGAGCAGTTAATAAGTTGTTCTCGGTGTCAAATCTGGGGCATGTCTGGGCATGTGGTGAGTCTGTGGCTGATTCACATGTGCACGCACGCACGCACGCACGCACACAAACACACACACACACACACACCACTTCCGACCCCCAAAAGATGTCACCAAAACCAGTAGAGGTGCCCTGAGATCATTTCACATACTAGCTGGAGAGTCTACTAAAGACCACCAATATGTTATCAAGTTTTTTTCTGGATCAAAAGGGGGCTTAGGTGGTGGGCGGGCATGGCAATGAGCTCAGTCAGCTTGGCAACCTTTTATAGACATTTTTCGAGGCCCCAATCTTGGTGCTGTAGAGAAATCTTAGAATTTTTAAGCCAATTTCCTGAAATTCTACACATTTTGCCATGCAGTTGAGAGAAAATGCTGTTGTTTTAAAGCTAATTACCTGCGATTCTACATATTTCCTGCAATTCTATGCATTTTTGCCATGGTTAATGCTGTGTTCTTTAGCTCAAACATAATAACAAAATGAATACTATTAAATAAATAAAATGTTGAATGTTTTAGTCTCCCTGACTGTCTAGCTTTTATTTTGTTGATTGTTAGTTCTCAAAGATTATATTATTAAAAAATATATAGGTCCATTATCTTTTCTACATACTTTATATCTGGTTGGAGTCGTTTAAGTTTACACGTAAAGCGTTCTTTCATCCCAAAAATTATATGTATTTTTTTTATACTGTATTTAGGCAACCCGAAAAAATGCTTAGAATGCCCGCCCAAGGATTACAATGGCAGAAAAATCCTTGGTTGTCACTCTAACCAAATTGTCCACTGCAGTGTGAGAACAGACGGGAAAGGGTGCTTTGTACAAGCATGAGTTTGAGTGTTTGTTACATTTGTGACAATTATGTGACAACTGAATTTACACCTCACAAAAGGAGTTACAGTCAGTATCTGAATGGGTGATTAATAATAAACTGGTTTTAAATACATCTCAAACTAAAAGCATTTCAATAGGCTCAAAACATTCTCTAAGACCTACATTTTAACTTGAGTTGTGCATAATAGTTTAGGAATTTAATATTAGTTTTTATTTCTATTCATTTTCCGATTTTTGTAAGAAATGTTGGTTAGTTTCAGTTTGTTTTCAGACTTGATTTACTCATTTTCATTTAGTTTCAGTTTGATAAAAACATTTACATTTCGTGTTTATAGTATTTAGTTTCTGTTTAAGTGTTAGGGACAGAAAGTAGCTTGTGCGTGGGAGGCTAGGAGCCATTTATGTGTTGTAGGCCTGTAGTTTTTTGGGATGTCACTCCTTGCCAATGGGGGGCAGTAATACATAAAGTTATGTGCCAGGACCATGGACTAGGATAAACATAACATCTCTCTATGTGTGTCATGTGGGCATCTGTGAGAGCATGGGCCATCTCCATCTTGAAATAGTCAATTTTCTTCTTCACAAGTAAAATTAACTGGCCGATCCCTCCTGATGACCCACCTTTCACGACTCTAACCGGGTAATCAGGTCATGCCAATTGGGTCATCAGGTGGGATCAGCCAATGAATTTGAAAGTTCGGCCGAGTTGACTAAATCAAAATGGCGAAAAGTCCTCAATGTCACTGCTCATGCTAACACAGGCTTTTGGCCACTAGAGGACCATGGCCAGGACATTGTTTGGGTTTGGTTGGGTTTAAATTATAATTCAATCCTAATGTGACTTGGATCTAAAAGATAAGCACCTAGACTGGTGCAAGAAATATGGTGGAAGGAAACATTTGCCCGTGTTTAGAACAATCCAATGCTTTTGTAATTTTAGAAGTAGATGTAAGAAGAATCAAGTACCTTTACCATTATCTGACAGAAAGAGAGAGGAAAAAATGACAAATTCTATGTGTTGCGATTCGATACCTTTATTTTATTGCGATTCAAAGTTCCAAACATATTGCTCACCATATGTCTGCTGCAGAGAGACAAGCGAGAGCCATGAGAACATGAGTTTCGATCAGTCATGGATATAAAAGTGCTGAAAAAAATGGGCTCCCTATTTAAAAAGAAAATGGAGAACTATCTATGAATGAAAAATACTGGAGTTTTGGTGCAGGTACAGCAAACCAGCGCAAAAATAATATTGCGATATATAACTGTATAGATTATTTTCCCCGTCACTAATTTCACATGTTATGTTTATATAATATTAAATATGTATCACTGACTAATCCCTTCAACTAGGGTTAATAAAAACATAAGAATAAACACTTCTTCACAAATCTATTAAGTCACAGCCAGCCTGCCTGTGTGTGTGTGTGTGTGTGTGTGTGTGTGTGTGTGTGTGTGTGTGTGTGTGTGTGTGTGTGTGTGTGTGTGTGTGTGTGTGTGTGTGTGTGTGTGTGTGTGTGTGTGTGTGTGTGTGTGTGTGCGTGCGTGCGTGTCTGTTCAACCAAATAACATTTTGTGGTTATTCTTCAAGAAGACTGCATTCCGGGCCTCCCGAGTGGCGCAGCGGTCTAAGGCACTGCATCGCATACAGTGCTAGAGAAGTTACTACAGACCCGGGTTCATAGTCCCATAGGACGGCACACAATTGACCCAGCGTCGTGCGGGTTAGGGGAGGGTTTGGCCGATGGGGCTTTACTTAGCTCATCGCGCTCTAGCGACTCCTTGTGACCCCGGTCGCCAGTTAAACAGTGTTTCCTCAGACACATTGGTGCGGCTGGCTTCCAGGTTAAGCTGGCAGGTGTTAAGGAGGACGCATGACTCCACCTTCGCCTCTCCCGAGCCTGTTGGGGAGTTGCAGAGATGAGACAAGATCAAAAATTGGGGAGAAAAAGGGGGTAAAATAAAAACTTTTTTTTAAAGACTGCGTTCCAGAGAGGTGGTCGTTCAGTTTCACAAGTCTGATGACAGTTGTCCATAGACAACATTAAAACTAGATGCTGAACTGATGTCTGTGCTCAGTGGGTAGGCCTTTTTAAAACATCGGCATCTACTGGCAGCATTTAACGGTCAGATTCAGGCGCTCGAAAACCCAATTAGAAAAAAAGCTTGAAACTCCCATTAGATTTTTGCCCAAAGTTCAGAAGAAAAAACTGAACATAATTTACAATGTTTTATATTTTTATTTTAGTTCGTTTTGAAGTCAAAGATAATAGTTTCAGTTTTTGTTTTTCAAATGCTTTTTGTTTTATTTTTATTTCAGTTTACTAAATTGTAATTTGAAAATGTGTTTTTTATTTTAGTTTCAGTTTTCATTTACTATAGTGAACAAAAATATAAACGCAACATGTAAAGGGTTGGTCCCATGTTTCATGAGCTGAAATAAAATATCCCAGAAACGATTCCATACACACAAAAAGCTTATTTCTCTGAGATTTTGTGCACAATTTTTTTTCTATCCCTGGTAGTGATCATTTCTCATTTGCCAAGTTAATACATCCACCTGGCAGGTGTGGCATATCAAAAAGCTGATTAAATTGCATGATCATTACACAGGTGCAACTTGTGCTGGGGACAATAAAAGGCCACTCTAAAATATGCCGTTTTGTCACACAACACAATGCCACAGATGTCTCAAGTTTTGAGGGAGTGTGTAATTGGCATGCTGACTGCAGGAATGTCCACCAGAGCTGTTGCCAGAGAATTCAATGTTCATTTCTCTACCATAAGCTGCCTCCAACGTCATTTTAGAGACTTTAGTAGTACGTCCAACCGGCCTCACAACCGCAGACCATGTGTAACCACGCCAGCCAAGGACCTCCACATGCTGGAAATGTGTGCTCTTCACGGAGGAATCCTGGTTTTAACTGTACCGGGCAGGTAGCAGACAGCGTGTATGGTGTCGTGTTGGTGAGGGGTTTGCTGATGTCAATGTTGTGAACAGAGTGCCCCATGGGGGTGGGGTTATGGTATGGGCAGGCATAAGCTACGGACAACGAACACAATTTCATTTTATCGATGGCAATTTGAATGCACAGATATACGATGATGAGATCCTGAGGCCCATTGTCGTGCCATTCATCCACCGCCATCACCTCATGTTTCAGCATGAAATGCACGGCCCCGTGTCACAAGGATTTGTACACAATTCCTGGAAGCTGAAAACATCCCAGTTCTTCCATGGCCTGCATACACACCAGACATGACACCCATTGAGTATGTTTGGGATGCTCTGGATCGATGTGTACGGCAGCGTGTTCCAGTTCCTGCCAACAACCAGCAACTTCGCACAGCCATTAAGATGAGTGGGACAACATTCCACAGGCAACAATCAACAGCCTGATCAACTATGCGAAGGAGATGTGTTGCGCTGCATGAGGCAAATAGTGGTCACATCAGATACTGACTGGTTTTCTAATCCACGTCCCTACTTTGTTAAGGAATCTGTGACCAACAGATGCATATCTCTATTCCCGAGTCATGTGAAATCCATAGATTAGGGCCTAATGGATTTATTTAAATTCCTTATATGAACTGTAATTGTTGCATGTTGTGTTTATATTTTTGTTCTGTGTATAATAACCTTGTGTGACCATTGAGCAAGTTGAGGAAGCTAAACTCCTAGGTATAACATTTGATAGTCATATTGACAAAGTTGTGAAGATGGGGTGGGGTCCGTCTGTTATAAAAACATGTTATGTGTTTTTAACACATAAATCTACTGTACTAGTTGTTTAGGCTTGCCCTTAACTGCACACACAGAACTAATGTCAACAACATGCCAGTATTTCCTGTTGAAGGGTTGATGAGAGATTAACTGCATTTCGTCTAGTTTTTATGAGAAATGTTACTGTGATGAAAATTCCAGATTGTCTGCATAATCAAATAACATTCAGCTCAGACACCCATACATGCCCCACAAGACATGCCACCAGGGGGCTCTTCACAGTACCCAAGTCCAAAACGAATCCACGGCAAAGCACAGTATTATACAGAGTCATGATCGCATGGAAATCTCCAATTACTCAAGCAAACAGCCAAATGACATACTGCCTATACTTTCATACATCATCATTACCATCCCATTCTGTACGTTATGCCCTCTTGGGACCCTTTTGTGCCACTCCATCTATTCTTTGTTTTCTAATCGACCGTCAGATCCGGTGAGACAATCTTGCAATCCAGAAAGAAAATATTATACATTAGATCCAACATGACAAAAAAGTTAAGAAAATATCTTGAAATATATCTGGAAAAGGTATCACTTACTAGCCCTCTTAGAAAGTGGAAAGTGGATCTTTCAAACAGCAGGGCACTATTAATTGCATTGGGTGGGTAGTAATACTCTTGGCATGGTTTACGGTGCCATGAAACTAGACCTGAAACATACTATCTACTAAGTGTTTTTCCTTCACAGCTGCCGACAGGTCCGACAGCTCCCGACATTTTGAAGTAAAACTCTAAACCTTTGTTAAAATAGAACAACAGCTGATCAGTCTGGGAGAAGAAAGACGAGGATCCCCCTCCGATAGATGAACAAATACAAATATATCTGCACCAGTTGCAAAGGTATAAGGCCGAGGGCCGTAGAAATACGTCCTGCAGACAAGCGACAAGAATCAGTAACCCCACGTGGCACCGAGCCCCTGTGATATCTAATCGGCCCTGGGGCGTCCCTACGTGTATGCCCACCCGTGCCTCACCTCCTCCGACTACACACCCCACGCCTGCTCCCAGGGATAAGTGGTTCCTTACTATAAATGCAGAAACGGAGTTTGGGGAGGTGGGGGGGGGGGCAAATCAACACTGTTTGTTAATGTGTACTGCAGCTAGAGACAAACGTACTACTGTCATAGACAAGGCTGCATAGATTTAAACGCCATAGGGCGGACTACTTGAGAATGGTTTATGTCAGTAGAACACATACTGTATATACGGTATCCTAGTGAACCTCAAGCAGTTATTGCTAAGAGGCTCCTGGTACAGTGCATCCCTCATAATTTGAGACTGCTGTTGTCATGACAGAACAGAACCTTTTGGAGAGAGCTTTAGAATTGCAAAGGAAACCATGACAACCATGTGTGTAGGCCTACTGAGGACAGTATGCATAAAGAAGTACAGTATGCTCCAACATTGTTGCAGTTCTCTGTCTAATGTTTTAAACAGATTGATCAAGATTGCACCCGCTAATATGCAAAGTCCACTAATATAGATTTCCTTTAATTCCACACCCCAGACAATCTCAATCTAATGACGTTAACAATGATGTCTTGTCCCAAAAAAACTGTCATTACTGTATATCTGATTAATATATGGCAAGAACAAGCACAATTCATAATTTGCACAAAGTACAGAAGACCAGACTATTTATCTGAAATATAGCTTTCATAGTTTATGCAATCGATCATTCCACCAATCTGTGTTTTATTATTGCACAATTGAAATTTGGACTTCCATGCTTAGTTCTCTCCCTATTTGACTGTCTCTCGCTCTTTCTTACCTTCTCTATCTGTCTCTTCCCTCCCTCCCTCTCGCTCTGTCCCTCCCCCCCCCCCCTCAAGAAAACAGGTGCAAGGAGAATGAGTGTCGCCCTCTCTTTTCCGGAATAACCCCTCTCCTCTCACCCCTCCACCCCCACATTTCCCGCATCCATAGCCAAGCATGCTGAGTATTTCCTTCTGTGTCCCCATGAATGCGTCTTCGGTCTGGAGAGCAAATTTAGCCAGGCCTCCACGTGAAAGTGGATGTGGTATCGCTCAGTCACAATCCTCCCTCAACCTTACTCAGAGGACTGGGTTTAGTGCTTTTTTCTAGCTTGCCAGGAGTGCCAAGTGGGCAGGTTTGCCCTTTTGGGTCTATTCTATTGGTCCTTTAAGACAGACAAGCTCAATCAAGCTCAGCTAAAGTATTTGACATGATTTCAAATAGTATTTGAACCCAGGTCTGCTCTGCAGTTCTATATCTGGCCATTATTCATCAATTTCTTGCAAATACTGATACAGTATCTACTATTGACTATACCTGGCCAGTTGAAGGCAAAACTCAATGTATGGGATACACTAAGAGATACAGTGCCTTCAGAAAGTATTCTCACCCCTTGACTTTTCCCACATTTTGTTGTTAGTGGGATTAAAATCGATTTAATCCCCCCCCCCCCCCCCCCCCCCCAACGATTTACACAAAATACTCTGTAATGTCAAAGTGGAATAAATACCATTTTAAAATAGTTTAATTTAATGGAAAATAACACTAACATATTTTGATTAGATAAGTACTCAACCCACTGAGTCAATAAATGTTAGAATCACCTTTGGCAGCGATTACAGTTGTGAGTCTTTCTGGGTTAGTCTAAGAGCTTTGCAAACATGGATTGTATAATATTTGCCCATTATTCTTGTTACAATTCTTCAAGCTCTGTCAAGTTGATTGTTGAAGATTGCTAGACAGCCATTTTCAAGTCTTGCCATAGATTTTCAAAGAGATTTAAGTCAAAAATGTAACTCGGCCACTCAAGGTAAGTAACTCCAATAACTTTAGATTATTGTCCTGCTGAAAGGTGTATTTGTCTCCCGATATCTGTTGGAAAGCAGACTGCTTAGTTCTATTCCTTTTCTGTTTATCCTAAGAAATACCCTAGTCCTTGCTGATGACAAGCATACCCATAACATGTTGCAGCCACCACCATTCTTGAAATTATGAAGAGTGGCACTCAGTGATGTGTTGTGTTGGATTTTCCCCAAACATAATGCTTTGTATTCAGGACAAAGTTAATTTCTTTACCAAATTTTGTTTCAGTTCTACTTTAGTGACTTTTGGCAAACAGGATGCATGTTTTGGAATATTCCTTCTTTTGACTCTGTCATTTAGGTTAGTATTGTGGAGTAACTACAATGTTGTTGATCCATCCTCAGTTTTTCCCCATCACAGTCATTAAACTCTGTAATTGTTTTAAAGTCAGCATTGGCCTCATGGTGAAATCCCTGAGTGGTTTCCTTCCTCTACGTCAACTGACGCCTGTATCTTTGTAGTGACTGGGTGTATTGACACACCATCCAAAGTTTCATTAATTTCAGCTTTTCATTAATTTGTCAAATGTTTTAAAAACATAATTCTTCGTTGACATTATGGGGTATTGTGTGTAGATGAGTGACACAAAATCTAAAATCTATGTATCCATTTCAATTCAGGCTGTAACAACAACATTTGGAAAAAGTCAGGGGTGTGAATACTTTCTGAAGGCACTGCTCTGCCTTATGCCTTCAGAAAGATAGTATGGAAAATGAATAAGTAAAATTAATATTCTAATTTTATACTTTAGAACTTAAGTTGGTTGACACTGTATGCAAAAGTTAAAGGATTTAAGTATCATCCATCCTTAAGCATCTCTGACCTTCCTCAATGTTGACTTAATGTCACTGGGCACCTGAGGGATGAATGTATATTTAATTATCAGTGCCCATCATCAGAATCAGCATCATAATCAAACTTGTTTAAGAGCTGAAGGATGGACTGACAGAACCTTATCTCCCCTCACACCAAAGGAAATCTGTAAAAATCATGTCTGTGGAATGTACATTTATAAAGTCAGTTTGCAACTGTAATTAAGTGTCAAACTCCTGAATAATGTTAAACATTCAAGTAGGCCTATTCTCAAAGAAATCATCGACAGAACAGTGAAATAGGCTAAATGTCCACGTTTAGCTAAGGGTTTGTAAATCCATGACTTGTACAGCCATAAAAGGTTAAGTAAAATAAAACAAGGTAGCCTACTCGAAAAACATGTAAAATGATAATAAGCAGTGATATCAAAACAGCAATAAAAGGAATCCTTTGTTTCAAATAAAAATATATTTCTATTGTTGGTTATTTGGAGGGAGATATGCATAGCCGCTGGAAGTAGTTTGGGACTGGGGGTGCTGCGATGTGGCCTGACAAATAATCTCCCCTTCAAAAAAGGAGTTTTTTTTAAATTGATGAAATAACGCAGTGCACCTGCCTTAGCTTCTCAAGTAATCATGTGTGTAGTGCTAGAGGGGGGCAAGGGAGCACCGCTCCATAACTTTTTTCAATGTAAGAATTACATGGGAAATGTTTTCTGATCAATTCTGAATAATATTTAATTACCACAAAAATTCTATGAAAAACAATAGAATGACAAACCAAATAAATATGTAGGTGTAACGGCTTTCTTCCTGGGATGAAGGAGAGGACCAAAATGCAGCGCAGTTAGTGTTCAACATGTTTAATTAAACAATAAACGATGAACATGAACAAATAACAAAATAACAAACGTGAAAGCCGAGACAGTCCTATCTGGTGCAGAACACAAACACAGAGACAGGAAACAACCACCCACAATCCCCAACACAAAACAAGCCACCTATATATGATTCTCAATCAGGGACAACGATTGACAGCTGTCTCTGATTGAGAACCATATTAGGCTGAACACAGAAACAGACGAACTAGACACACAACATAGAATTCCCACCCAGCTCACGTCCTGACCAACACTAAACAAGCAAAACACATAAGAACTCTGGTCAGGACGTTACAGTACCCCCCCCCTGAGGTGCGGACTCCGAACGCACCCCTAAAACTCAAGGGGAGGGTCTGGGTGGGCATCTGTCCGCGGTGGCGGCTCCGGCGGTGGACGAGGACACCACTCCACCACTGTCTTTGTCCCCCTCCTTAGCGTCCTTTGAGTGGCGACCCTCGCCCACGACCTTGGCCTAAGAATCCTCCCCAAGGCCCCCACATGATTTAGGAGGTAGCTCAGGACAGAGAGGTAGCTCAGGACAGAGAGGTAGCTCAGGACAGAGAGGCAGCTCCGGACAGAGAGGCAACTCAGGACGAGAGGCAGCTCCGGACTGACTGGCAGCTCCGGACTGAGTGGCAGCTCCGGACTGAGTGGCAGCTCCGGACTGAGTGGCAGCTCCGGACTGAGTGGCAGCTCATGACTGAGTGGCAGCTCATGACTGAGTGGCAGCTCATGACTGTAGGGCAGCTCATGACTGTAGGGCAGCTCATGACTGTAGGGCAGCTCATGACTGTAGGGCAGCTCACGACTGGAAGGCAGCTCATGACTGGAGGGCAGCTCATGACTGTAGGGCAGCTCTGGCGGCTCCTGACTGGCTGGCGGCTCTGGCGGCTCCTGACTGGCTGGCGGCTCTGGCGGCTCCTGACTGGCTGGCGGCTCTGGCGGCTCCTGACTGGCTGGCGGCTCTGGCGGCTCCTGACTGGCTGGCGGCTCTGGCGGCTCCTGACTGACGGACGGCTCTAGCGGCTCCTGACTGACGGACGGCTCTAATGGCTCGGGACAGACGGGCGGCTCTGAAGGCTCGTGGCAGACAGACGGCTCAGACGGCGCTGGGCAGACGGATGGCTCAGACGGCGCTGGGCAGACGGATGGCTCAGACGGCGCTGGGCAGACGGATGGCTCAGACGGCGCTGGGCAGACGGATGGCTCAGACGGCGCTGGGCAGACGGATGGCTCAGACGGCGCTGGGCAGACGGATGGCTCAGACGGCGCTGGGCAGACGGATGGCTCAGATGGCGCTGGGCAGACGGATGGCTCAGACGGCGCTGGGCAGGCAGGCAGCTCAGACGGCGCTGGGCAGACGAGCAGTGCAGACGGCGTTGAGCAGACGAGCAGTGCAGGCGGGGTTGGGCAGATGGCAGACTCTGACCTGCTGAGGCGCACAGTAGGCCTGGTGCGTGGTGCCGGAACTGGTGGCACCGGACTGGAGACACGCACCTCAAGGCTAGTGCGGGGAGCAGGAACTGGTTTCTCAAAGCGCACTATAGGCCTGGTGCGTGGTGCCGGAACAGGTGGTACCGGACTGAGGGCACGCACCTCAGGGCGAGTGCGGGGAGAAGGATCAGTGCGTACAGGGCTCTGGAGACGCACAGAAGGCTGTAGGGCAGCTCTGGCGGCTCCTGACTGGCTGGCGGCTCTGGCGGCTCCTGACTGGCTGGCGGCTCTGGCGGCTCCTGACTGGCTGGCGGCTCTGGCGGCTCCTGACTGGCTGGCGGCTCTAGCGGCTCCTGACTGACGGATGGCTCTAATGGCTCGGGACAGACGGGCGGCTCTGAAGGCTCGTGGCAGACAGACGGCTCAGATGGCGCTGGGCAGACGGATGGCTCAGACGGCGCTGGGCAGACGGATGTGTCAGACGGCGCTGGGCAGACGGATGGCTCAGACGGCGCTGGGCAGACGGATGGCTCAGACGGCGCTGGGCAGACGGATGGCTCAGACGGCGCTGGGCAGACGGATGGCTCAGACGGCGCTGGGCAGACGGATGGCTCAGATGGCGCTGGGCAGACGGATGGCTCAGATGGCGCTGGGCAGGCAGGCAGCTCAGACGGCGCTGGGCAGACGAGCAGTGCAGACGGCGTTGAGCAGACGAGCAGTGCAGGCGGGGTTGGGCAGACGGCCGACTCTGACCTGCTGAGGCGCACAGTAGGCCTGGTGCGTGGTGCCGGAACTGGTGGCACCGGACTGGAGACACGCACCTCAAGGCTAGTGCGGGGAGCAGGAACTGGTTTCTCAAAGCGCACTATAGGCCTGGTGCGTGGTGCCGGAACAGGTGGTACCGGACTGAGGGCACGCACCTCAGGGCGAGTGCGGGGAGAAGGATCAGTGCGTACAGGGCTCTGGAGACGCACAGGAGGCTGTAGGGCAGCTCTGGCGGCTCCTGACTGGCTGGCGGCTCTGGCGGCTCCTGACTGGCTGGCGGCTCTGGCGGCTCCTGACTGGCTGGCGGCTCTGGCGGCTCCTGACTGGCTGGCGGCTCTGGCGGCTCCTGACTGGCTGGCGGCTCTGGCGGCTCCTGACTGGCTGGCGGCTCTGGCGGCTCCTGACTGGCTGGCGGCTCTGGCGGCTCCTGACTGACGGACGGCTCTAGCGGCTCCTGACTGACGGACGGCTCTAATGGCTTGGGACAGAAGGGCGGCTCTGAAGGCTCGTGGCAGACAGACGGCTCAGACGGCGCTGGGCAGACGGATGGCTCAGACGGCGCTGGGCAGACGGATGGCTCAGACGGCGCTGGGCAGACGGATGGCTCAGACGGCGCTGGGCAGACGGATGGCTCAGACGGCGCTGGGCAGACGGATGGCTCAGATGGCGCTGGGCAGACGGATGGCTCAGATGGCGCTGGGCAGACGAGCAGTGCAGACGGCGTTGCGCAGACGAGCAGTGCAGGCGGGGTTGGGCAGACGGCCGACTCTGACCTGCTGAGGCGCACAGTAGGCCTGGTGCGTGGTGCCGGAACTGGTGGCACCGGACTGGAGACACGCACCTCAAGGCTAGTGCGGGGAGCAGGAACTGGTTTCTCAAAGCGCACTATAGGCCTGGTGCGTGGTGCCGGAACTGGTGGTACCGGACTGAGGGCACGCACCTCAGGGCGAGTGCGGGGAGAAGGATCAGTGCGTACAGGGCTCTGGAGACGCACAGGAGGCTTGGTGCGTGGTGCCGGAACTGGTGGTACTGGGCTGGAGACACGCACCTCAAAGCTAGTGCAGGGAGCAGGAACAGGGCACACTGGTTTCTCAAAGCGCACTATAGGCCTGGTGCGTGGTGCCGGAACTGGTGGTACCGGACTGAGGGCACGCACCTCAGGGCGAGTGCGGGGAGAAGGAACAGTGCGTACAGGGCTCTGGAGACGCACAGGAGGCTTGGTGCGTGGTGCCGGAACTGGTGGTACTGGGCTGGAGACACGCACCACAGGGAGAGTGCGTGGAGGAGGAACAGGGCTTTGGAGACGCACAGGAAGCTTGGTGCGTGGTGTAGGCACTGATGGTACTGGGCTGGGGCGGGAAGGTGGCGCCGGATATACCGGACCGTGAAGGCGTACTGGAGGTCTTGAGAGCAGGGCTGGCACCATCCGCCCTGGCTGGATCTTCACCCTAGCCCGGCAGATGTGGGGAGCTGAGATGTTGCGCACCGGGCTAAGCACACGCACCGGGGACACCGTGCGCTCCACCGCATAACACAGTGCCTGCCCGGTATGACGCCCTCTCTCTCCACTGGAAGCACGGCTGGGAGAGCTGTAGCGCCGAGCTGGCAGAGGACGTGCAGGGCTAGGGAGGCGCACAGGAGGCCTGGTGCGTGAGGCTGGCACAGTCTTAACCAGACGGCTAGCACGCACCTCAGGACGAGTATGGAGAGCTGTTCCCGGTGACATCAACTCCCCGACACGTTCAGTCGGGCGGATGTCGTGCCTTATGCACCAAACCAGCACCTCCCTCATTACTCTCTCCTCCAATTTCCCCATTAACTCCTTCACCGTCTCTGCGTCACTCACCTCCAATTCCGCCCTCACCGGCTCCTTACGGTAAGCAGGGGGAGTTGGCTCAGGTCTGACTCCTGACTCTGCCACACTCCCCGTGTGCCCCCTCCCCAAGAAATTTTTGGGGCTGCCTCTTGGGCCTCCAGCCGCTCTGCCGTGCGAGCGCCTCATAATAGCGCCTCTCCGCCTTCGCTGCCTCCAGCTCTTCTTTGGGGCGGCGATATTCCCCTGGCTCTGCCCAGGGTCCTTTGCCGTCTAGGTCGTCCTCCCATGTCCATTTCTCCAAATAGTGCAGCCTCTCCTGCTGCAGCCTCTCCTGCTGCTGCTTGGTCCGGGTTAGGTGGGTGGTTCTGTAACGGCTTTCTTCCTGGGATGAAGGAGAGGACCAAAATGCAGCGCAGTTAGTGTTCAACATGTTTAATTAAACAATAAACGATGAACATTAACAAATAACAAAATAACAAACGTGAAAGCCGAGACAGTCCTATCTGGTGCAGAACACAAACACAGAGACAGGAAACAACCACCCACAATCCCCAACACAAAACAAGCCACCTATATATGATTCTCAATCAGGGACAACGATTGACAGCTGTCTCTGATTGAGAACCATATTAGGCTGAACACAGAAACAGACGAACTAGACACACAACATAGAATTCCCACCCAGCTCACGTCCTGACCAACACTAAACAAGCAAAACACATAAGAACTCTGGTCAGGACGTTACAGTAGGCTACAGCAGCCTAGAGATACAGTAGGTAAATAGTGGTTTCTTCCCTGTCTTCTCTCTGGTGAAGGATGAAGAACTGTAGGCTACATGTGTGCACTGCAGAGGCCCATTGGAGACTTGACAACTTCAGAACGTTGAGAAACTAATTTCACCTGTCTACCTTGATGTTCATAAAACTCCACCAACCTGCTCTTGCACAGTGGAACCCAGAAAGATATGTGAACACTTGGTTACAGCAACACCAAACCAACGTGGCCACCGTAAATCCCAAGAGCCCGACACTCTCTGAACGTTGCTGTAGCCCTACTTGGGATCTTTAGTTTATAATGACTATTGGTTGAGACGCAGGGCTTGTTAGGGTAGCCTATGTCAGGGTGGGAAATTGGAAATGCATTTGGGTTATAGTTTACTGAGATGCATGAATACACTACACCAAACCTTGATTTTGCGGCTGTTAAAAAACGAATTTGCTGCAAATCTACTTAGTTTAGTAACGATTTACGTTCACTACTTGGTCCATTGATTTGATGATTAAATCTATGCAAATAAATTATATGAATTGATAGTTCAGCCCTCTGTTTTCTTTTATTCTGTAATAGGCATGCTGTAATATGTGTTCAAGCTAACCAAATCTAATTTAATCTAGCACTGTTCTTCTAGAACCATGAAGGGTGTTCCAATCGCTTAAAATAACACTCATCAAGTTCTGTGGCATATGCTCAATAGTCCTACTGGTCACTTTATTACGAACAGAAGTATATCACTTCTCACAATGGTGCTCGTTTAGTAAAGTTAGATCAAAGCTGAATCAATGTCTCGCAAGATCACATAACGATTAATTAGTATTTTATATAAGAGAACCGAATAGCATAGCAGGCCTACAACATTACTTTTACACCAAAAAACATCAGATTTCTAATGAGATTTTAGGATGGTTAGCTAAAGCGGAATAGTAAAAAAAATAAAAGCATCACGAGACAAAACTATGCGAGATATATGGTTTGATTAGCTCACGAAACAGTAATTCAAGAAGATTGAAATGCGTAGGCTATTCCCATGAAACTGATTGAGGTCAATCAAATGATTGGCATGCAGATGCAGTTTTACCGTTAAAACGTAAAAAAATTATCATTCATGATTGACATTGATGGCGTATTTTGAAATCAGTTATGCCTAACTTGGGGTTTGAGGGTATTGAAAATGTACCCTTTTCTTGAGACACTATGTGTGGGCATAGGCAGACTTTGCAATTGCAAGATGCATTTTATGCATATTTTATAACAGGGCTCTCCAACCCTGTTCCTGGAGAGCTGCCATCCTGTAGGTTTTCATTCCAACCCTAATCTAGTGCACCTGATTCTAATAATTAGGTGGTTTATGGAATGAATCGGGTTAGTTACAAGTGAGTTTGGAATGAAACCCTACAGGACGGTAGCACTCCAGGAAATAGGGTTGGAGTGCCATGATAGGTCATTCAATAGGCTACATCTGTCAGTACAAACTTTGATTGAGGAAATTATGACCTCATTTACATAGTTTTTGCATACCCTCATCTAAAAAAAAATATCACTACACCACTGCAAGTAAGATCTGTGGTAGGAAGTCAAAATGCAGAAGTCAAAATGCAACCGTCCGTGCTCATTAGGAACAGGGTAAATAAAGGACATTGAATGACAGCACCATTGACAACTCCTCCGTTCACCCGGAGATTTCGTTCCACAATTTTGATCTGCCGCTAACCACATTTGAGCCTTTTACTCCATTTACATTGTTTCATAGCCTATACTTGGATTACTCTACACTGTAATTCATTAAACTGAACTGGATTATTTTACTGCACCTGCATTGCAATCCAATGCATGCACGATTTATGCAATAAACTGATATATATTGTGGCGCTGTACATTTTTGGGGGGCTGTGCTACAGAAGGCTATATCGGTCTAGTGCACTACTTTTGTGAGGAAAACAACTAACAATATATACAGTACCAGTCAAAAGTTTGGACACACCTACTCATTCAAGGGTTTTTCTTTATTTGTACTATTTTCTACATTGTAGAATAATAGTGAAGACATCAAAACTATGAAATAACACATATGGAATCATTTAGTAACCAATAAAGTGTTAAACAAATGAAAATATATTTTATATTTGAAATTCTTCAAAGTAGCCACCCTTTGCCTTAATGACAACTTTGCACACTCTTGGCATTGTCTCAACCAGCTTCATGAGGTAGTCACCTGGAATGCTTTTTGAAGGAGTTCCCACGTTGTAGAAAATAGTAAAAATAAAGAAAAACCCTTGAATGAGTAGGTGAGTCCAAACGTTTGAATGGCACTGTATATATATATCCCTATATTATTCATATTCAATTTTTCAGGGGGTGCTGCAGCACCCTCAGCACCCCTACTTCCCACGGCTATGGAGATATAGTGTTTACGGGAATCTACAATGTTAACTTAATGAGAATGATAATTTGTCAGCTCCAAGAAGGCAACTCTGACCCCTTCAATAGCATCATCTCCCACGGGACACCATTGCGCTACTCCCCCAGGGCGCTCTATCCTCTGAAGGAATGATATTGATCCCCAAGCACACCAGAAAAGGCGGTGAATTCGCGCGTATTTCTTATTAACTTGCATTTAAGACTGGTCGTTCCTATTGTAAATGAATGCATTAATAATAGTATGTGATATTTTACATTTTGCCTCACTTAACTTACTTTCTGCCTCGCTTAACTCCCTGCATATCCAAATATAACATTTAGCCTATAGGCATACGTTGTTAGTTGCTGCTGCCATATAAAGAAGGAAGGACTCAATAAACTCCCTCTGGGCCTGTCGGGTGGGTGTGTGCTCGAGCTCTGTCCAGCTTCATTTCTGTTTACACCAGTACAGGCTCACTTCTTGGCGGCCTGCACGCCTCCTCACCTCTGGAGAATGGAGCGCGGCCCAGTGCACGACCCGGCCTGCCAGCGGGGATTTACTGATTGGCGCTCTGCCCGGCTGCAAGCAGTCTAGTTCGCTCGGTTCTCACGACCTCAGCACCACAAAGGCATCTCTGAACTATTAACTTAGACACGCAGGCACAAGGAACAAGGAACAGCCGCAGAGCCCACACACTGCCAACTTGTGTTTCAGTTATGCCTCTGTGCAGAAGCAGCCTGTTATACATTGCTGGCTGAAAGTTTCAGAATGCCATTTTCGGATAGTGTCATTGAAGGGGCACGGAGAGAAAAGTAAAAAAGAAACTACATAAATTAACAAAACACAAATTTCATGGTTATTGTCATCTACAGTTAAACGGTCAAACAGGCCTATGAGATACCAACTTCTCATTGTTAGATATGGAGAAGCTAAAATGGAACATTTTAAGCACGATGAGTTGTATTAGCAATCCAATTGGAGAAATAGGTGTTCTAATAACATTATTATAGGCTATAGTGAAAAGATATGTTTATGTACTTCCGAGTCCAAATGCTCAACATAAATAGTCAAAAAAATTGCTGGCAACACACATTCATTCTACTATGGAGATAATATTGGTCTTTACGACCTATGTGCCGTGCACTCGCACTGGCGTGAGTCGATTGGTGAGCCTATCGAAGGCAGGAGGACGCTGATAGTTCTAGTTCTATTTCACCTCAGAAGCGCTCGCTCAGTCCGCGCAAAATTATTACCTCACAATTGCTCCCCAAGGACGTTGTTTTTGACGGTGACAACCTACTGACTACCTGTTGCTTCAGAGGACCGAAAAGACTGGAAAGAGAACACTCTCGCCCGCCACAGCAACACGTCCCCCAGTTCCGGAACGCACTCACTGGGGAAAGATACGTTTACATCCAGGGATAACATGGAGAGGGACGGGGGGACAGAGAAAGAGAGAGACATTTTGGATAGGCTGGAGAAATTAAGGTGCTATTTTGTTTCATTCAGAACTTATTTGGAACATGAATCCATACTTCAAAAGGAAATTTCGAATTGAACATGTATTATGTCAATTCAAAGTCATGAGGTCCAGGAGAACTGCTTTGATCAATTCAACTCTTCCATCCAATTTACCCGCCAAGGTACTAAACTCCCCATTTTCCCTCGTTTTCGCTATTCACTTATGCCTACATGGGTTAACTGAACAATGGTTGCACAAAAGGAAGCGAGGATCCTTCCATATTCTCATTTCAGTGAGGCAATCTGTTAGTGACATTAACCCCAAAGCACATTTCCCAGGCTCATGAATAGGGTTTTAGACTTCTTAGTGATCCCGCTGAATACAGGATGAGACCCCTTTCAAACTTGTAATTACCTTTTTGCAAAAGAAAAAATACACCCCCGCCATTGTCATTTCAACCCATTCTGCATTTTAGAGGACACCGGAATGACTAACTTCCCGCCACACTTAAGAAAAATTGTAAACAAGTGAAATGTCAGGGCTTTTACCATCCTATCTCACTAGGGATTAAGATTACAGGTTCGTTTTTGGCCTATAACTACTCAACCTGCACTGATATGAGCCTAGACCCTGACAGACATTAGGCCTATATCTGATGTTCAACGGCTATTCAACTTTTACACACAAGACTAAACAATAAGATAGCCTACTTAATATTTACTTTTACACAGGGGCCTTATAGAAACAAGAAATCCTAAACCTGTAGAACGATGTTCTAAGTGTAAAGTAACTAAGTAAAAATACGTTGAAGTAGCCTACTACTTATCGTTTTGGGGGGTATCTGTAATTTACTATTTATATTTGACAACTTTTACTCCACTACATTCCTAAAGAAAATATAAACTTTTTACTCCCATAAATTTCCCCTCATACCCAAAAGTGCTCGTTACATTTCGAATGGTTAGCAGGACAGGAAAATGGTCAAATTCACCGTTTATCAAGATAACACGGTCATCCCTACTACCTCTGATCTGGCTGACTCACTAAACACACATGTTTCGTTTGTAAATTATGTCTGAGTGTTGGATAGCCCTCGGCTATACATAGGCTACATTTAAAAAAAACGTGCCCTATGGTTTTCTTAATACAAGGCATTTTAAACGATTTATAGCATTTACTTTTATGTTTGATACTTAAGCATATTTAAAACCAGATAGCCTACTTTTACTCAAGTAGTTTTTGACTGGGTGACTTTCACTTTTACTTGAGTCATTTTCTATTAAGGTATCTTTACTTCTACTAAAGTATGACAATTGGGTACTTTTCTCACCACTGTAAAGATTATAGCAGTGATATGGAAGTGAAGACAAAATTGTTAATTTCTGACAACTGATTTATTAGGTCAATGGGCCACGGCCCAACATCAATTTCCAAACATAAAACGACAAACAATATAAAAACACACAGCTTTGGTATAACAATCAATATAAACTTTGTACAAAACTAAATATTTCCATAAAAGGTACTTCATCACAAACATTTGAATAAATCTTCCATTGCATGGACACCATATTTATCACCAACATCCAAATTTTGGAATCAGCCAATAACTTAAACAAACGTTTACCATGTCCAACAAATGAAACGATGTCCCCTAGAACGGAACTATTTACTTCATGAAAATAACTTTCATTATTGTAGAGTCCATTTCAACCAAACTACCAGGGTCGCCAAACAGCCTCAGTGCTCTCCGAACCAGTGCTGACACCGACAGGGCTGACGGCCTGAGAAACACCGACGAATGATGTCATCCCATGGACTGGGGATGATGCTGTTGGCGCAGAGCTGCAGTGGACAGGACTGGCGTTGACTGTCATAGATACACCTGCGTTAGCGTACAGAGGGATGACTGGGGTTGATGCTGAGGCGAATGCAGGGTTGGGAATAAGAAAAGCAAACTGTCCATCGGTGGCAGGCACAAGCTGGAACCCCCCGAAAACTTGAGGAGACAAGGCTTCCACGGTGCTGAGTTTGGAACCCATAGAGACACTGTTGGGCACGGTAGAAGGTAGCTGCACGTGAAGAGGCTGCCCAATGTGAGCCTGTTGAGTTGGAGTTGGCTGGGGGTAGTTCATGGCGATCATCTGGCCTAGGAAACCTGACAGGTGGTTGAGAAGCCGCGACTTCACCTCCGTGTTCACCCCCTCGCTGGTGGACAAGAAGCGAGTGACCTCGTTCATGCATTCGTTGAATCCCGCTCGGTATTTACTGAGGACAGTAGTGTCTGCTGACAACGCTGCTGAGGAAAAAGAAAAATGAGAACATTAGAAATCGTGTCTATTCGATGAAAATGTAAAAACGAAGTGTTGGCCAGATGTCAAATTAGATATTCGCATTGCAATTTACCAGTCATCTGCACACGTTGTAAATTCCGTAAGTGCTTCACTGTCATTTCCAGAATATCGGCTTTCTCCAATTTAGAATGTCTGGAACTCTGTGGATAAGAACATAGCAACGTTAAGGAGTGTGCATTGATACAACATTAAATCCCAGGAATAATGAACTAAACAGTGATTTTCAATTGTGAAATCACTTTGACTTACATCTTTTTTAAGTGCATCGAGGATGAGTGTCTTGAGTTGGCCAAGGCTTTCGTTTATCCTCGCTCTCCTACGTTTCTCCATGATGGGTTTTGAGGACTGCAAAATAAATGTTTTTAACATGAATTGCATGTTAATGGATAATTCCGAGTAACGTTACCTCACAAGTAAAATATCGTTAGCATACCTACAGTTTAATTTGCAACAACATTAGCCTAGCATAGCAGGTCTATGCTGAATATATCAGATTCATTTTAAATCCATAGGCAGTTTTAGAAGTGTACCTTTCTATGCTCGCTGGCATTCTTGGGTTTGTCTGGAGTATGGGAACCATTTGCAGGTGCACCAGCAATAGGGGATGCCGTTTGTTTCTCCATGGTGTCGGCTGGCATTTTGGATTAAATGACCTCCTCCGGCAGATAGAAAAATATATCCTTTTGGAGACGTTGGAAAATATTTATGCTTCTTTATGTTTAGATGAAATTGTAACCAGTGTGAAAGATATCCTACGACAGTCACGCAGAAGTGAGCAAGTCCCACTGATCAGCTATATCACTTGGTATAACCGAATTGTCATCGAGTATAAGAGCGAGCGCTGTTCCAAGCTACGTTGGGCAGGTCGAGTCTGCTCCGCTGCCGACACACGCCAGCCGTACTTATAGACGGTTCGCATGCTCCCAGTTCGTGTGAAACCCTCTCTGCATTCTTTCCCACACTCGTCTCAGCCAATGGGCGTGCGGACTCACCCATTGGGCGCGGGGCAGACTGCTGATTGGACAACACCCCCGCGGGCTGTCAGTCACGCGCTGCTCAATCGGCACTGGAGGGACAAACAACAAAGCGGCGAGTGCAGTCGGTCTGTCTGTGAAGTGATAAGGCGAATTGGGGGAATGCGCTGGCGGTTTACTTCCAACTTCTTCATACCCTTCAAAAATGTATGCTTTTTGTGTTCACAAATATTCACGATGCTTAAAGATACTGTATTTTACAAAGCCTCACCATGCTTTTAATACTATATTCATATAAATAGGCTACCTTTGAAATAATGTTGCATCTTTATTTTTTTCAATAGTTTCTATAGGCCTATCCCAAATGTCGAAAATAAATACTTTTTTTCTCAATGGACGAAGGCAAGAATATAGCCTACATTCAAAAAGTGTGTGTGGGTTTATACTAAAGTACCCAATAAATACATTTTTACTATTTTAATATTCACTGACGCAAATGCGTAAAATGCATTTATATTTGGATAAACATAAGGGTTGTAATAACTATACATTAATACTTCAATGATATAGGTTAACATTTCAGTATAGCTGTTCACTCGTCTTAACCTATTAATTATTATTATTATTATTTTATCAGTATCTAGGCCTTATCCAGAGATCCAATTGCGCCTCAGAACAACAACTGTAATGGCACGCGAGGCCGTTTGCAGGGGCACGCAGTCAACCAATGGCAGGCTGTCACTTTATGCAGATCTCACTGAGCTACGTCTTATTGGCTGTATGAACATCTAAGTGCCAATCATTCCAGCGCGGAAGCTGTGAAGGGTGCAGAGGAAGAGCGACGCGACATCTGTCCGCTTGCCAGTCGCACTGTGTGCGCCTGCTCCATACACTTGAGCCTCCACTGAGCACGTGCCGAAACGGATTTCCCTTATTACAGCCTAGAGGGGGAATTTTCCTTGGATCCTTGGGACGTCCCTACCCTATTGAAGTTGACGTTGAAAATGGTTCGGGTTAGGCAAGGGCTAAGGTTAGGGTAAGGGTTATGATTAGAGTTTAGTGTAGGGACGTCCCAAGGATTTGGGATAGCACTGACCGTTTTCTTCTCGAACTCGTTAATTCCTCTATGGAGAATGGAAGCCATTTGGCCTAGGCTACAAAACAATGCAGGTCACACAACACATTGAAAGCAGAAATATAATAACAGAAAATAATAGTATAATGTAGTAACCTAACATAATAGCATAAGTAATATATAACATTTAAAATTTACTAGGATAATGGGGTGAGAGCCTGAGTTTGAAGGAAAAGGGCGCCATCTACTGACTAATTTCTTCTGGTTTCTCAAATCCAGAACTGACAACAGCGAGCTATGTGCCGTTTACCATAGATGTTCAGCGGTTTACCTCTCAAACGAAGAGTGTAATGAATTATTAACAGCTAGGCTATATGCCTAATCATGGATGACTGGCATGAGAATGACTATAATGTGTTATTTTTTTAGCAAACATTTCTTAGATGGGGGGAGTACAGCATATTTGTGTGCATTCAGTACTTATTGGTTACATAATGAATGAATGGATGAAAAATCGCAAGAGGGAAAGGAAGCACCCTATATTTGATGTCGACAAGTAAGCCTAACACTTGTCTACAGTGTATGTATAACACAGATGTATTTCTGACGAACTCCACACATGCTCACAGAGGATGTGTTTCTGCTTACATTGGCCACAAGGTGGCACAGTGTAGCCCAACTCACTAGTTGAATCATAATAATTATGATAAATACTGTATACCCCTCTAACAGGCCTAGATTCTTGTGGATTTAACAGAGTAATGGGCAATTCCATGGTAACATAGTGACACTGAGACTCTGATCTTTCACCTTGAAATGTATGTGAAACAAAAACTGATGATTTTAAAGTTAAACAAACCATATAAATTAATGCACAAGTACAACTTTTCACAATTTCCAAAGAGCGTTTTTCTGAAACACATTTACTTGAAGAACATTGCAGATGCAAAGTTTGGTAACAGAATTACGGTTTGTGCTGTTTGTACCATCGTTCTGTTACCAAACTTTGTATCTGCACTTTGCAATCATTGGTTTTTGTTTGACATAGATTTTAAAGGGAAAAAATGGAGTCTTATAGTGTCACTCTGTTACTGTGGAATTACCCTAATCTTAAAACCCCTGTCTGAGTCCATGATCCAGAGTTCACCACATGTTTATTGACAAGTACCAAATGTAATAAAAGTTTGTTAAGCCTTAGTCCTGCATATTCTCTGGCCTGGTGTCGTATCAGTCATTGTTCATGAACTCTAGTCCTCGGTGGGTGAGCTCTGACAAAGCATGCTGGACACTTGTTTACCCGGGATCCCCAAGTCTCAAGGGCCAGCTGTGTGTACTTGAGCTCACGTTTACTTTATTTGCTTTGGGATCAGAGCAAATGATGCATACCTAGTTCTATGGGGTTTGTTGGGAGAGCATAGGTTTCCCACTACCACTGCCCCCTATTGCAGTGGTATGCATTGGCATGTTCAGGGATTTTATTTGTGTGATTGGATGTTGTTGGATGACAACCCATTTTTCTGGTCTGGATTCTGTCTATAATCTTCTTTTTTTTTACTCTGACAATTCAAAAGATCAAATGATTCAAAGGCATTTCAGTTGACTAACGAAGGGCAACTTGAAAAAAATTAACATCCATAATTCTGTCTACGTTCCGGAATTTCAAACTTGGAAGTCTTTGTGGTGCACAACAAAGAAAACAGGAATCTGGTTGAAACATTCCAAATGCCTCCCATCATTATTACATCCTTGAAACACTTGTCGACACTGACAATACCATGCGGCGGAATGCAGAGTACAGGAATCACTGTTGAGAACTGATCTAGCCTACATTCATCAAACAAGTAAAGCGAAAGTACTTGCTGTTTGACTTAAGTTTATGAGGGAGTGAAGAGAAGCCGGGGAGATGAAAAGACCAAAGGGAAGGGGCTGTGTTTGCAGATTTATCACAGTCCAGTAGGCTGTTGTCCGGCTTCAGAGTGAGCTCAACAGCTCCTTTTCACCGGCGCCTGGTTAGTTTGTCATTGGGTAATGAGCCACCCTCTGCTCTCCCCCAAATCCGTGTGCAGAATGCAGAAAATAGAGTCAATTATATCTGTATTAGCTGCTGTTGGCCAGCCAATCCCCTCGCATACTCTTTAATTGCAGTTCTCATAATTGTGTTTACTATGGTCAATCCTCGCACAAGGCAGCAACGATGCCTGCAAAGGTGACTTGTGTTCTTTCTCCAGATGGCTACTGTGGCTACTTTACAAGTACCAAAACACCAGGCAAAACAGAGAAATACTGTTAAACATAGATTATCACGCTCTAGGTGTCCAATGTTAGATAACTTCCCAGGCCAATTTTTCAACTTTTAGTAATAAGTTATGATGAACCGATCCTTTGTGTTTGTAGAATATGATTGACAGAGTACTTGCTGCTGGAAAGATTGACATCAGTTTTGAGAGTCTAGGTGTAGTTTATTGTCTTATGGTTTGTTATGTACACATTTCTTTTTAAAGCCTCCAAGTTTTTTGTTGTTGTTGAAAGTCCATAGAAATGAAAGACGCTCATGTTTGCTCAAAATAAATACATTTTGACAGCGGCATCTTGGTAAGTGTTTATATAAAGGCAAGGAAATGTGCCAAAAGAGGATGCAGACAGCACCATTAACGATTTACTCATATACAAAGGACTTGAACCAGCCAAACATAGCCAACTACAGCAGTGCAGCTAACGTTTGTGGACTGATTTATTGTTAAATGTATACTAAGCACATGCACAGACAGAACACTTATCCACCCAAGATATTATTGTTGCTAGGGATTTCTTCATATTTGGAATAACTTGATGTATTAAACGTTTTGTATAGGTATTAAAACACCTTATTTCCCTGGTCTTGATTTTCTTGTTTGATGTGTTACTAGCTCTGTTAGACGTTTTATAAGTTGTCAAAAATTGTATTAATTCATATAACGTGGGTGATATTTCTCATAGCGTGAAGGGGGTGGCTGCATTCAAAGACGTCAAAGCAGAATGTTAGCACCACAAACGTGACAGAGTGGTGTTTTTCTTGAACTTTCACCTTATTCTTTCTTAATCTCATTACTCCCTTTATTGTTCTCGTACCTGAAAAAAAAAACTTGGATCAATTATATTTGCTTCGCTTTTTAAGCAGTTTGTTGTCATTTTGCCATCTGCAGACCAGCATGTCTAGTATAATGTGATGTATTCACAGAGCCTCAGTTTTCTGAGCAGAGAGAGACCCCTTTCTCTCGCTTCTTAGCCCAATTCATGGCTTTCTTCTCCCTTTTAAGTGGGCTGTTGATGAGGTTAGCCTAATCAGATTAAGTCAACTCACATTGGTCGCCGCAGTTTGTTTTCCTTCCAAAGGCGTCCTGACATCTCCTATACTTTTTCTTTATCCTCATTTTTTGGGGGGGCACTTTTCATCAAGGCTTCCACCAAATTCCACCAAGTCCTTTGAGCACAGATTCCAATGGACTCCTTTATAAACCTCTGTACCCCAATGATATAGGTTATTTAGAATGGGTCACTAAACTGAAATACTTTGGGGGAGTGCATTAAAGTTGTGCACTGATGCATTTGGGAATTTCCACTGGTGTCTGTGTAAAGTGGCTGAACGCCACAGATTAGCAATACAAAAAACACCAAATTAAATTCTGGAAATCACTGGAACCTTTAATTTGATTCCCAAATAAATGTTTGAAGGATGTTGTATTAACTACAATACTTAATGCAATCTTCCCTGATTTCAAGACACAGAGAGAGGACCAACATTTTCACAGCAGGTTAACTAGTCTTTTAGTGCAATAAGCATCCATTGTTTATATTGCATTAATAGATGTAAATACTACGCCCACTGAATTTAAACATCTACAATTACCAATTCATCATTCATTATTTTGTAAAAAAATCGAATGTTTCTGTAGTTCCCTTAGGGACTTCATCTGAGTTCTAAACACTACCTATTTTTCAATGAGCTAGCCATAGACCCGTTTTGTCACCAAAGGACAATGTTAGTCCAACAAAAAATATATTATTGTAATAGCAGTGTGAATTCCTCTGGTTAATCGTCCAATATGCCTATAAAATCGAAATGTTTCTTTTAGAGAAGACATTGCAATAAATGTCTGTCAAATTATTTAACTCAACATTGATAATTTTTAGAGGAGGTATTCCTGGTATTTGAACTCTGAGCCGAGATGCCCAGTTGAACAGACATTCCCCTATCTATAACCGTACATCTCTGTTGTTCTCATCGGTGGTGTGCCGTAACTTGATTCTCCCGCTAATAACAGGCTTACAAAGACAATGAGCACAATCAGTACAGAAGAGGCCTTTTCATGAGACTTAAGAGGCCTCGCTTGAGAAAAGACATGGCAGCCCACTGACTGAATGGTGACTGTGGAACCATTTAAAGTTAATGGATCTGAGAGTATTACATTATAGGGTTTCAGCAGCCCTTTGAGTTCCAGACTTACAGTTTGGGCACACCACTACCCTTCATTCATATCAGCGCTCTGAACTGGAATTCACTATGAGAGATATTGCCCTCTTGAGCACTGTTGAACTAGGTTGCACTCCATGCCTGCAAATTCCTAGAGTTAAAAGAGAGGGTGGGTACGACAAAGACTATGGATCAAACGCTGAGGGCAAAGCAAATCGGAAATCTAATTATTACAAAGGCATGTGTCAAATATAACTACTGTTTGAGGCCATCTACAGTACATGGCATGCCTCTTCCCAATGCTGCTGCTACACATGGGAAATTGCGATAATGGCATTGTGCTGAGACTCAGATTTTTCACTTTAAAATGTACACTACAGTTCAAAAGTTTGGGGTCACTTAGAAATGTCCTTGTTTTTGAAAGAAACACACATTTTTTTGTCAATTAAAATAACATGAAATTGATCCGAAATACAGTGTAGACATTGTTAATGTTGTAAATGACTATTGTAGCTGGAAACGGCGGATTTGATATGGAATGTCTACATAGGCGTACAGAGGCCCATTATCAGCAACCATCACTCCTGTGTTCCAATGGCACGTTGTGTTAGCTAATCCAAGTTTATCATTTTAAAAGGCTAATTAATCATTAGAAAACCCTTTTGCAATTATGTTAGCACAGCTGAAAACTGTTGTTCTGATTAAAGAAGCAATAAAGGTAGCCTTCTTTAGACAAGTTGAGTATCTGGAGCATCAGCATTTGTGGGTTCGATTGCAGGCTCAAAATGGCCAGAAACAAAGTACTTTCTTCGGAAACTCGGCAGTCTATTTCTGTTCTTAGAAATGAAGGCTTTTCCATGTGAGAAATTGCCAAGAAACTGAAGATCTCGTACAACGCTGTGTACTACTCCCTTCACAGAACAGAGCAAACTGGCTCTAACCAGAATAGAAAGAGAGTGGGAGGCCCTGGTGCACAACTGAGCAAGAGGACAAGTACATTAGTATCTAGTTTGAGAAACAGACGCCTCACAAGTCCTCAACTGGCAGCTTTCATAAAATAGTACCCGCAAAACACCAGTCTCAACGTCAACAGTGAACTGTTGAAATTGAGACTGGTGTTCACTGCTTCTTGATGCACTGCTCACTGGACAGAGGAACTCTACCTAGAAGGCCAGCATCCCGGAGTCGTCTCTTCACTGTTGACGTTGAGACTGGTGTTCACTGCTTCTTGACACACCGCTCGCTTAACCCAGAAGCCAGCCACACAATGTGTTGGAGGAAACACTGTACAACTGGTGACCAAGTCAGCTTGCAGCTGCCCAGCCCACCACAAGGAGTCACTAGAACACGATGACATTGAGAAAGCATGCAGTTTATTAGGCTACAGATTAAATAAATTATTATGAACTTCACAGGGTGCTGAAAGTGATAAAGGCTTGCGCTCCATTTTAAAATTATTATTTGTAATGCGCTGTTGCCGGTAGGTGCACTTGTTTCAGAAGCCCTGCGCACCAGGTAGACAAAGTGTTCCTGATTTTGAACCATTTAATTTGTCTTAAAAGACAAACTCTGCCTACCCTGCGGACCTGGAGATCTGTAGCTCAAATCACCATGCCTACAAATGTTATACTAGCCTACATGAGATTTCACAACTTTTAAAACCATGACCAGAGAGAGACTGTCAAAGAATACAGCAAAGAACTGCTGTTTTTATGAGTGAGTTCATGTTTAATTGTGTATTCAGCATTGTCAACACTGTTTTTATTCAACACTATTACAAAACATAAAACGCCAACTCACGCTGCAGCTGCAATGACTGAGTAGCCAAGTGTATCGATAGCCCTGCGTTTTTATAAATAAGCTATTATTAGCAGCTCACCATGTCTATTTTAATATCAAGGAATATTTCACTTTCTTTGGTCATAGGAACAACATGAATTTGTGCTTGAGGCAGATGTGAGTTATGCCATCAGGTGGAAGACTGTCCGTTCTTTCTGATCAGTCCCACTGGAGGAAAGGAAGGAGATAGCAGGGACCGTGAGACACTGACCATCTGCTGCTCTCTCCCTCCCTCCGCTGAGACTAATGCCATGTTCAAAACAACTGGGTACTCGGAACTCTGACAACTCCGACTTCAGGGCGTTCACGACAACTGGGAACTCAGAAAATACATCGTTTTGAACAGTCATATTAGGCTCGTTATTTTACTATTTCTCAGTTGTCTTGAAAGCACCATGACCATCAGATGCAGGTAGCCTAGATGCAGGTAGTCCAGGTAGTCTAGTAAAATAAAACATACAATTATTTGCTAATTATTTCAATTTATACTCGGAATTGGTGGGTAAAATCTATCGGCTATTTCACCAGCAACGTTGGCGGGTGGTCAGGGATCCATAGTGCAAACATTTCATTCGTATTTGCAAAGAAAAAATATTAGTGGTCAAGTGTGAGCATATTTATAGCAAAATAAATCATGCAGTTGATTTTTTCTAAGTTTTTCTGTATTTGTGTTTCATAGCTGGTAGCTAATCACACAAAGACCTACGAATCTTATATATCCAACCTCGCACAACGCGCATCAACACTGCTCGGCTGATGACCTGTGCGCCCTGTCATTGAAGTGGAGATTAGTTTTTAGAAGCGCAGCGCACAGGCAAAAAAGTTCGTCTAATTTACTTGAAAGTGTACTAAAGTGAACCTTTGTCCTTTTGTTTCTTGGCTAGTTACATTGTTTTGAGTGTATGCTTCAGTGAAGACAACAGCTACTAGTCAGATTATCATATCTCACAGGCAGGTACACTGTAACTAAAGACTCCAGCATCTCGAGTGCCCTCGTTGCCACGGTAACCTCCTGAGCTTAAAGGGGCAGCTGAACATTTGTCTCATCTGTGATATTTTGGTTAAAAGACTCGGGTCACAAAAAATGAAATACAATTTAGCAATATACCACATCACTTACTAGAAATACATTTATTGTTTTAGAAACATTACAAAGCATGCTCATCCGTTTTTTGTTTTTTGTGTAATTATGGTAGTAAAACATTTTTGGCCTGTAAACAATTTGAGTGTCTGGTGGACCAAAAAAGTTCGTTTCAGGCCCTGAACTGACCTATTTTGTTATCAAAGATCGAATTTTGAAATAGCCATTATGCTGTGATAATGTATTAGGCCTGCCTACTGCACAAACCTGATTACTACATAACTGTTTTTAGTAGGTTAATGTAAACATTTTTTAAGTCATGTTTAAAAAAAGAAGTCTTAGCGGTAGATCTCGGCTTGCTTTTTGACTGCGAAAGAGATCTTTACTCAGAAAAGGTTGGTGACCACTAATGTAGGCTATTACGTGTGCTATAGCCAACAGTGCTCAGATAGCAGTATTGGTTACCACACATGCCAATACCAGGGTGGGCACATAACGCAATTTTTTGGTGAGAAAACAGTATAGTTGAAAATAAGATTGATAATCCATTTAACTTGTATTCTTTATTCGATACATGGGAATTTAACCGCACAATGTATTTTATGTGCTCTATGTCATCACGCACAGGCTTTTATCTGCAACAAGTACATTTGATGGAAACAAATCTGTGGAGGGAGAAATTTGATTTTAGAATATTCTTATGAAAATCTTTCACCAACTGGATGGAAACCTAGCATCCTAAAGCCTACCCTGAGCTGGGTGTTTTTGTTGTTGTCTTTGTTAATTGTTAAATGTAGTACCTGTGGAAAGAGTTTTGTTTAACTATGAAATCTTTGCCTCCCGAGTGGCGCAGCGATCTAAGGCAATGCATCGCAGTGCTTGAGGCGTCACTATAGCCCCGGGTTCGTTCCCAGGCTGTGTGACAGCCGGTCGTGAACGTCCCTTGATATTTATTGGAAAGGCACATCAAGCTCATCACCTTGCACTTTCAGCACCCTGTGAAGTTCATAATAATTTATTTCATCTGTAGCCTAATAAACTGCATGCTTTCTCAACGTCATAGTGGGAGGACCACACAACATGCCATTGCGTGCCTCCAAGTTAAAAACAATGCTTAAATTGGACATGCCTATAAGTTTGGCAATTGACAGCATTTAGAGCCTATGTGTTCAGTGATTAGTGGTAGACCTTTCAAACGTTTTATGCAACATTTGTGCCTATTGTTCCAAAAGCAATTTAGTGTTATTGAACGGGAGTGATGAGTGTGTTGATATAACAGTAATATTGTAAAAAATCCGATTTTAACAACCATCATACTGTATGATTCAGTGCAATATACCTCTCATCTTATTCAACATTTCAGAATTGGTCAAAAAAAAAAATATATATTATAATATAATAAATTAAGTTATGCAAGGCAACATATTATGCAATAATTAAGAATAGGAAAAGTGATCATGTCGTAAATAATGTCAAACGTTTTACCATTGCAACATTCAACGTGGTTGTCTGAAGTGCTATAGAGTTCACATCTGGCAAAGCCTCATCGCAATTGGTTATTCCCCATCATTTGCAACAGTAACCAGGTTTCCATCCAACCGCTTTATGCGAGTAAAGTAGGCCATGTCTTTAAAAAAATGTAATCACAGGCCTGATGGAAACCAACATTTTTTTGGGTGAACTTTCCAAATGACAGAACAAAATATGCTAGAATTTAAAATATGCAAGGTGGGATCTTTTTGTGTTGGTAAAATTATTTATGCAAGAAATGTCGGTGGAAATGCTTTTATGTGCAAATATTGATATAGGCCTAACAACCATGATGTCGAAGTTAAAAGGATCGGACCCTTTTTTTCAATTTTCACCTAAAGTGACATACCCAAAACTAACTGCCTGTAGTTCAGCCATTGAAGAAAGGATATGCATATTCTTGATACTATTTGAAAGGAAACACTTTGAAGTTTATGGAAATGTGAAATTAATGTAGGATAATATAACACATTAGATCAGGTAAAAGAAAATACAAAGAAAAAAACAACAGGTGTTTTGTATTTTTTTGTACCATCATCTTTGAAATGCAATAGAAAGGCCATGTATTATTCCAGCCCAGGCGCAATTCAGATTCTGGCCACTAGATGGCAACAGTGTATGTGCAAAGTTTTAGCCTGATCCAATGTACCATTGCATTTCTGTTCAAAATGTTGTATCAAGACTGCCCAAATGTGCCTAATTGGTTTATTAAAAACTTTTGAAGTTCATAACTGTGCACTCTCCTCAAACAATAGCATGGCATTCTTTCACTGTAATAGCTACTGTAAATTGGACAGTGCAGTTAGACTAACAAGATTTTAAGCTTTCTGCCAATATCAGATATGTCTATGTCCTGGGATATTTTCTTGTTACTTACAACCTCATGCTAATCGCAATAGCCTACGTTAGCTTAACCGTCCCGTGGGGGACCCACCAATCCTGAAGATGTTTAACTTCTTTGGGACTGGGGGGCAGTATAGAGTAGCTTGGATGAATAAGGTACCCAGAGTAAACTGCCTGCTACTCAGGCCCAAAAGCTAGAATATGCATATAATTAGTATATTTGGATAGAAAACACTCTGAAGTTTCTAAAACTGTTTGAATGATGTCTGTGAAAAAATCCAACCAGGAAGTGGGAAATCTGAGGTTTGAAGTTTTTCAAGTGATTGCCTATCCACTTCCTAAGGCTTCCACTAGATGTCAACAGTCCTTAGAACATTGTTTCAGGCTTCTACTGTGAAGGGGGAGCGAATAAGAGCTGTTTGAACCAGGGGTCTGGCAGAATGCCATTAGTTTAGTCACGTGCGCGGCTGTGAGCAAGAGCTCTGTTCCTTTTCATTTCTAAAGACAAAGGAAGAATCCGGTTGAAACATTATTGAAGATGTATGATAAAAACATCCTAAAGATTGATTATATACATCGTTTGACATGTTTCTACGAACTGTAATATAACTTTTTAGACTTTTCGTCTGGACCTAGTGCCTGCGCCTTGTGCATTTGCATTACTGGACTAAACGCGCAAACAAAAAGGAGGTATTTGGACATAAATGATGGACTTTATCGAACAAAACTAACATTTATTGTGGAACTGGGATTCCTGGCAGTGCATTCCGATGAAGATCATCAAAGGTAAGTGAATATTTATAATGCTATATCTGACTTTTGTTGACTCCACAACATGGCGGGTATCTGTATGGTGGCTGAGCGCTGTACTCAGATTATCGCATGGTGTGCTTTTGCCATTAAGCTTTTCTGAAATCTGACACAGCGGTTGCATTAAGGAGAAGTATATCTTTAATTCTATGCATAACACTTGTATCTTTTATCAACGTTTATGATGAGTATTCCTGTAAATTGATGTGGCTCTCTGCAAAATCACCGGATGTTTTGGGGGCAAAACATTACTGAACATAACGCGCCAATTTAAACTGAGATTTTTGGATATAAATATGAACTTTATCGAACAAAACATACATGTATTGTGTAAAATGAAGTCCTATGAGTGCTATCTGATGAAGATCATCAAAGGTTAGTGATTCATTTTATCTCTATTTCTGCTTTTTGTGACTCCTCTCTTTGGCTGGAAAATGGCTGTGTTTTTGTGACTAGGCGCTGACCTAACATAATCGCAAGGTATGCTTTCGCCGTAAAGCCTTTTTGAAATCGGACACTGTTGTTGGTTTAACAAGAAGTTTATCTTTAAAATGGCGTATAATACTTGTATGTTTGAGGAATTTTTATTATGAGATTTCTGTTGTTTGAATTTGGCGCCCTGCAGTTTCACTGGCTGTTGTCAAATCAATCCCGTTAACGGGATTTGAGCCAAAAGAAGTTGATTTTGCTCTCCACATGCATAACTTGAAATAACATGATGTGGGTTAATGAAACAATCTATATCAAAATATGCCTAATGTAAAATCCTTGTCAAATACGCAAGAGATAGTTTCATGCTCATATAAAAGTATCAAAACATTTGACTCCAAAGCAATTGCCTGTCTATGGCGCAGCAACCAATGACTCAAGCTTCCTTTTTCTATAATCAAGACACCTGCTGGTAACTCAGCTCATGAGGTCTCCTAAATATCTAATGACAAAATTTTTACCCATAAGAGTAGGAGTAACTTCACATGTTGGTGCTTATGTGTCCTTTAATGGTACACACACACCGAGAAATCTGACTGCCGATAGGTACTTAGCACAGTAGGAGGCCATTCCTTCTGTTGCTAGAACAAAATACGTCCCTGCTGTGTACCTACCTGGTACAGACTAACCTGCCGGTTCTACTTGTAGAACCACAGTGCTCATCAGTGGCTTAGAACTTGACTTTAAGCCAATCAGAGATTACAAACCTCCATGTGAGGGAGCCAACAGAACTAATCTACCCCCTTTTATCAGAATTGTTATAACTAAACTGATGTAGCTGCATAATACATATTTTGTTCTAGTGCAAGTCTTCACATCTTTTACATCTAGCTAAGGAGTTTTGTGCTTGAAGAAGGATTTTTTTGTTAAGTTCAAGTTTGATAATGTGCACCTGCTCATTAGTTAGCTAGCTAATGTTAGCTTGCTAACTGAGCCAGGCAGTCACACACACTTCATTTGAAATGAAGGAATTGTGTGCACGCAAACTGGTCTCAGAGCATTTAGTATTATTCTGTACGTAAATCATACACCCTATTTAGTATGATATTATACATTTGGTTTAATTACATAAGACAGATGATTACGGGTTGGTTGGGGTGGGTGGGTGGGTGGGCGTATAACACGAACATTTAGCATACGAGTTCGAATCTCATAATAGACTACTTTGTATTTTAGCTGTTGGGGTGGATGGGTGGGCGTATAACACGAACATTTAGCATACGAGTTCGAATCGCATAACAGACTACTTTGTATTTTAGCTGTTGGGGTGGATGGGTGGGCGTATAACACGAACATTTAGCATACGAGTTCGAATCGCATAACAGACAACTTTTGTATTTTAGCAACTTTTAAACTATTCACTACTTTTAGGTACTTTGCAACGACTTAGCATGTTAGCTAACCCTTCCTCTAACCCTAACCCTTTAATCTAACTCCTAAACTTAACCCTAACCTTAACCCCTAACCTAGCCAATGTTAGCGAGCTAGCTAACGTTAGCCACCTAGCTAGAATTCGTAACATATCATACATTTTGCAAATTCGTAACATATAATACAATTTGTAATTCATAACATATCATACGAAATGGTGATGGACATCCACAAATTAATACATACCAAATTAAATATAACTTATACTAAATGGAGTGTCTAGGATTTACATACAGAATAATATGAAGTGCTCCGAGACAAGGTTGGTGCACAATGCACAGAACACTAAATTGTTTACCAAGCTAGATATCTAGCAAGATGGTGAAAAAATAATTAAATTCACCCTCCATTATCCCATACTGCCAATACCAGTTTGCTTGCTAGCTAATGTTAGCTAAACAGTTAGCATTGCCATTTAGCACAACATAGCTAGCTAGCTACTCCACCGTCTCTCGGCAGCTACTTCATTAAAAACAAATCTATTGTGAGTTAAATATAATTTTGCTAGCTACGCTAGTTTTCTAGTTATGGCCATGTGGTTAGTATCAACAAGGGCTTACTACAAATTCTAGCTAGCTAGCTAGGAACAACAATAGCACAGCTTTCTAGTTAGCTTACATTAGCTACAGCAGGTACAAGCCAAACAAGCTACTGCCACCTTGTGGCCTGGGGTATTTAAACAAAGCAAATCGGAGGTAAAACTGTTCCATGTGAACAACAAAAAGTTAACTGCCGACACTCTGGGCAATGGTGCTAATTACCTATCGGCAGTCCGATTTCTCTGTGTGTCTGAACCTTTACATGGAAATGCTCATATGTTGCTGGGCAATATGTTTAAGTTTACTGTGTTGTGTTTGGATTTGTTCAAATTTTTATGATAAAGTTTACTACTACCTCTTTGAAAACTGTAACAATGTGCAATGGTCTATACGATATTAGCTTATATAATGCAGACATAATTTGACCTGTATTTCCTGTGCCTGTCATCCTAACTAGTGGGCCACAATGTTCAGAGTGATGAGACTATCAAGCTATTCAAACGATTACTCAAATACACTGAGTGTACAAAACATGCTCTTTCCATGACATAAACCAGGTGAATCCAGGTGAAAGCTATGATCCCTTGTTGATGTCACTTGTTAAATCTGCTTCGATCAGTGTAGAAGAAGGGAAGAAGGATTTTTAAGCCTTGAGACAATTGAGACATGGATTGTGTATGTGTGCCATTCAGAGGGTGAATGGGCAAGACAAAAGATTTAACGGCCTTTGAACAGAGTATGGTTGGAGGTGCCAGGCTCACCAGTTTGAGTGTGTCAAGATCTGCAACGCTGCTGGATTTTTTCCACGCTCAACAGTTTCCAGTGTGTATCAAGAATTGTGAACCACCCAAAGGACATCCAGCCAACTTGACAAGTGTGGGAAGCATTAGAGTCAACATGGGCCAGCATCACTGTGGAATGCTTTCAACACCTTGTAGAGTTCATGCCCCGAAGAAATTGAGGCTGTTCTGAGGACAAAAGGGGGTGGTACAACTCTACATTAAGAATACAAATAGGTTATAGGGATTTTTTAACTCTAACACCTTCTCAATGTTCCTATATTTTGGGATAAACTACCTAATTATTTATTGCAGTACAACTTTTTGTTGAAAATATTTTTGCCAATCTGCCATTAATCCAAAGATTTCCTCCTTCAAATTAGTTTTTGGTATTTTTAAATGTTCCCTTTCTCCCCTTTAGTGAAGACATGGACTCTGAAGTAATTGCCAGAACTGCAGATTACACAAATTGTATTTGAGAAGGTCTCATTAGTTAATTTCAACATGTTTTCCCCATTTGTTTAGTGAAAAAGATATACATCACTTCAAGCTTGTAATGATATGGTTGTGAATTAAATACCGGAAGAAAAATAAGGCAGAAAATGCATTTTTTTGTCTTTTTGGCTTGAATTGAGCTTGTGTCGAATCCATTTGGCCAAACTAAAACAGATGTAAAAAGGCGAACAGGACTTTTCACAGGCTGTGGCGAATGGTGTTGGTTAAGTCAAACAAACTAACACAGAGCAGAAAAAGCTAATTTCTCACTGCATTACCGTGCTGAATTCAATCCCAATGTGTTTGATTTATAAAGAACCTCTCCAGACCTTCACAAGCCAAATTATTCAAATTTAGACTGATGTTTCTATATCTTTTGATTAAACGTGCACATTCCATAGAAAAGTCACAGAAAAGCTATGGCTACTGACCAAGTGGAAAATCCTCCAAAACGAATAATACACAAAGGACCAATTTCAAGATTTTCCTCCTTGATAGCCATATTAAACGGTGCCCATTGATTGTTTTGTTCCATTTGGTTGGTTGGAAAAAACGCTTTGCTCTCTAGTTTTTGGGGACAAAAAATGACTTCTTTTGTCAAGGGGCAAAATCAATGCAAATTAATCCTTTATGCATTTCCTTTTTGTTTGGTGCCCGCCGCTAGCTAAACAAAATCATAAGAAAAGGTGGAGAATGCAAGCGTTTATCGGCCAGTGGAGGAGAGAGATGACCCTGCTCTCGGGTTAACAATGAGCCCTTTATGGCAACTGAGCATTTCTATGAAGCACGGGTATTCCACTCTGCCTGACCAACACCACGGGAGACCCCAACACGTGCAGATGGTCCCCAGCAGAATCAGCTCTATTTACTCACATAAAGGGAAAGGAAAATCAACCAACCACATCTATGGCCAGGAGCCATTCTTGGCCAATATTCCCAGGGATAATCAGACAGGCCAGAACTAGAAGGACAGAGGAAAGGATGCAGATTTGTTGGCAGACAGTACTGTATTGTTGGGTGCATTGACAGATGACCAGAGTGAGGAGGCTTTCTCAGAAGAATGGCAAGCCAGGAGATGCTGCTGACCAAATAAATCACAGACGGCTGTGTGGCTGAAACTGAAAACGTGGAGTTTACCCAAGAGACTAGAGAAATAACAATCCCTGAATCATCACTTTTTGGCATCTAAGCTTACCGACTGAGGTTGAACCATGCATGCTCCACAGAGTGCAATGAGACCTGAGATAAAACAAAGGCCATACTAACAGTACAAGTTTTCAGGATTTAATGCAGATAAATATACACTGCTCAAAAAAATAAAGGGAACACTTAAACAACACAATGTAACTCCAAGTCAATCACACTTCTGTGAAATCAAACTGTCCACTTAGGAAGCAACACTGATTGACAATAAATTTCACATGCTGTTGTGCAAATGGAATAGACAAAAGGTGGAAATTATAGGCAATTAGCAAGACACCCCCAAAAAAGGAGTGATTCTGCAGGTGGTGACCACAGACCACTTCTCAGTTCCTATGCTTCCTGGCTGATGTTTTGGTCACTTTTGAATGCTGGCGGTGCTCTCACTCTAGTGGTAGCATGAGACGGAGTCTACAACCCACACAAGTGGCTCAGGTAGTGCAGTTCATCCAGGATGGCACATCAATGCGAGCTGTGGCAAAAAGGTTTGCTGTGTCTGTCAGCGTAGTGTCCAGAGCATGGAGGCGCTACCAGGAGACAGGCCAGTACATCAGGAGACGTGGAGGAGGCCGTAGGAGGGCAACAACCCAGCAGCAGGACCGCTACCTCCGCCTTTGTGCAAGGAGGTGCACTGCCAGCGCCCTGCAAAATGACCTCCAGCAGGCCACAAATGTGCATGTGTCAGCATATGGTCTCACAAGGGGTCTGAGGATCTCATCTCGGTACCTAATGGCAGTCAGGCTACCTCTGGCGAGCACATGGAGGGCTGTGCGGCCCCACAAAGAAATGCCACCCCACACCATGACTGACCCATCGCCAAACCGGTCATGCTGGAGGATGTTGCAGGCAGCAGAACGTTCTCCACGGCGTCTCCAGACTCTGTCACGTCTGTCACATGTGCTCATGTGCTCAGTGTGAACCTGCTTTCATCTGTGAAGAGCACAGGGCGCCAGTGGCGAATTTGCCAATCTTGGTGTTCTCTGGCAAATGCCAAACGTCCTGCACGGTGTTGGGCTGTAAGCACAACCCCCACCTGTGGACGTCGGGCCGTCATACCACCCTCATGGAGTCTGTTTCTGACCGTTTGAGGAGACACATGCACATTTGTGGCCTGCTGGAGGTCATTTTGCAGGGCGCTGGCAGTGCACCTCCTTGCACAAAGGCGGAGGTAGCGGTCCTGCTGCTGGGTTGTTGCCCTCCTACGGCCTCCTCCACGTCTCCTGATGTACTGGCCTGTCTCCTGGTAGCGCCTCCATGCTCTGGACACTACGCTGACAGACACAGCAAACCTTTTTGCCACAGCTCGCATTGATGTGCCATCCTGGATGAACTGCACTACCTGAGCCACTTGTGTGGGTTGTAGACTCCGTCTCATGCTACCACTAGAGTGAGAGCACCGCCAGCATTCAAAAGTGACCAAAACATCAGCCAGGAAGCATAGGAACTGAGAAGTGGTCTGTGGTCACCACCTGCAGAATCACTCCTTTTTTGGGGGTGTCTTGCTAATTGCCTATAATTTCCACCTTTTGTCTATTCCATTTGCACAACAGCATGTGAAATTTATTGTCAATCAGTGTTGCTTCCTAAGTGGACAGTTTGATTTCACAGAAGTGTGATTGACTTGGAGTTACATTGTGTTGTTTAAGTGTTCCCTTTATTTTTTTGAGCAGTGTATATATATATATATGTGTGTCCAAACTTTTGACTGGAACTGTATATGTATATATATATGCATTAATATGGAGTTGGTCCCCCTTTGCTCCTATAACAGCCTCCACTCTTCTGGGAAGGCTTTACACTAGATGTCGGAACATTGCTGTGGGGACTTGATTTAATTCAGCCACAAGAACACTAGTGAGGTCGGGCACTGATGTTGGCCGATTAGGCCTGGCTCGTAGTCGGCGTTCCAATTCTCCCGAAAGGTGTTCGATGGGGTTGAGGTCACGGCTCTGTGCAGACCAGTCAAGTTCTTCCACACCGATCTCGACAAACTATTTCTGTATGGACCTCACTTTGTGCACGGGGGCATTGTCATGCTGAACCAGGAAAGGGCCTTCCCCAAACTGTTGCCACAAAGTTGGAACCACAGAATCATCTAGAATGTCATTGTATGCTGTAGCTTTAAGATTTCCCTTCACTAAGCCTAGTCCAAACCATGAAAAACAACCCCAGACCATTATTCCCCCTCCACTAAACATATAACTGCATATACCACTTGGTAGTTTTCCGTGCACATTCCACAAAGCTGTTTATCATGTCAGCCTTATCCACTGCCCCCATTTTGAGGTTATAGTCAAGCACCCAGTCTGATTTGATCTTTCTCTCTCCCGTCAGGTGGTCCAACTTCCCTGTGGCCGGCATGGTTGCTGTATGGACAACAGAGAGGACATGGACGTCTCATTTGTCATGCCACTTTACTGACAGCTGTTTACCGTTCTCCTGGAAGACCACCTCCCCCCCACTGCATGTTCCTGCTTCCGAATGCCGGAATCCCCTTCCTGTTCGACCTGACTGTGCCACAGGCCCCTGTGCTGTTCGAGAGCAGATGCTAGAAGAGTGTGGAACTGCTGTACCATTTGTCAACATATTAAAGTGTAGCCCTTCCTGAGACGGTGAGCCAACATGGTCATCACCACGGACCCAGACACCCCAAGCCCCTCATAATGTTGGATGTCAGTGGTGGACCCTGTGTAGACTATAATGTCCTGGACAAATCCTGTCTTCACGTCTCACACAGCAAAAGAACTTGACCCCAAACCTGTGCCTTTTGGAAGGAATGTATTGGCGGAATGCCAGCCTACCCTTCGATAACATCAGGGACTAATCGGTCATATCGTCAATGCATAGGTTCTTGTATGGCACAAAGACCCTACCAAATGCTGATGTTTGTCTCTTCCACAATGTCTCCCACCAGCTCCTCTGTCATAAACAGCTTGAACCACTCTGGGAGATGGCAATGGGCTTTGCACTCCAGACTGGGACTCATCAAAACCAACAGCCGAGCCAGGATGGGTGAAATGGCTGGCGGCTTTCCAGCTACCGCAGACCTCCTGTACAGTCGTAGCCAAAAGTTTTGAGAATGACACAAATATACATTTTCACAAAGTTTGCTGCTTCAGTGTCTTTAGATAGTTTTGTCAGATGTTACTATGGAATACTGAAGTATAATTACAAGCATTTCATTAGAGTCAAAGGCTTTTATTAACAATTACATGAAGTTGATGCAAAGAATCAATATTTGCAGTGTTGACCCTTCTTTTTCAATACCTCTGCAATCCGCCCTGGCATGCTGTCAATTAACCTGTCTAGGACTGGGGTTCCGCTAGTGGAACCCCTCGCCAACAGCCAATGAAATTGTAGGGTGCCAAATTCAATCAACAGAAATCTCATAATTCAAATTTCTCAAACACAAGTATTAGACACCCTTTTAAAGATACAATTCTCGTTAATCCAACCACAGTGTCCGATTTCATTTTTTTTTTTTAGACGAAAGCAGAACATGTCATTATGTTAGGTCAGCAACTAGTCACAGAAAGCATACAGCGATTTTCCAACCAAAGATGAGTCACCAAAAGCAGAAATAGAGAGAAAATTAATCACTAACCTTTGATATTCTTCATCAGATGACACTCCCGGGACAACATGTTACACAATACATGCATGTTTTGTTCGATCAAGTTCATATTTATATCCAAAAACCTCAGTTTACATTTGGCTTTGCCTCCAAAACATCCCGTGAATTTGCACAGAGCCACATCAATTTACAGAAATACTCATAATAAACATTGATAAAAGATACAAGTGTTATTCACAGATTTAAAGATATACTTCTCCTTAATGCAACCGCTGTGTTAGATTTCAAAAAACTTTACGGAAAAAGCAAACCATGCAATAATCTGAATACAGCGCTCAGAGACCAACACAACCCAAAAAGATATCAGCCATGTTGGAGTCAACATAAGTCAGAAATAGCATTATAAATATTCACTTACCTTTGATGATCTTCATCAGAATGCACTCCCAGGAATCCCAGTTCCACAATAAATGTTTAATTTGTTCCATAAAGTCCATTTATGTCCAAATAACTCTTTTGGTTCACGCGTTCAGTACACAATCTAAACTCACGACGCGCGGGCAGGTCCAGGCAAAAGTTCAGACGAAAAGTCATATTACAGTTCGTAGAAACATGTTAAACGAAGCATAGAATCAATCTTTAGGATGTTTTTAACATAAATCTTCAATGTTCCAACCGGAGAATTCCTTTGTCTTCAGAAATGCAATGGAAAGCAGGTCGCTCTCTCGTGAGCGCGCATGGTCAGCTCGTGGCTCTCTGGGAGAGATCTTACTCAATCCCCTCTCATTCGCCCCCACTTCACAGTAGAAGCATCAAACAAGATTCTTAAGACTGTTGACATCTAGTGGAAGCCTTAGGAAGTGCAAAATGACCCCATAGACACTGTGTATTTGATAGGCCAAGAGTTGAAAAACTACAAACCTCAGATTTCCCACTTCCTGGTTGGAGTTTTCTCAGGTTTTCGCCTGGCATATGAGTTCTGTTATACTCACAGACATCATTCAAACAGTTTTAGAAACTTCAGAGTGTTTTCTATCCAAATCTACTAATAATATGCATATATTAGCAACTGGGACTGAGTAGCAGGCAGTTTACTCCGGGCACGCTTTTCATCCAAACATGAAAATGCTGCCCCCTAGCCATAAGAAGTTCTTCTGGGCCACATCCCGACAGATGGCAGCCCATTCTTGCATAATCAATGCTTGGAGTTTGTCAGATTATCCACCCGCCTCTTGAGGATTGACCACAAGTTCTCAATGGGATTAAGGTCTGGGGAGTTTCCTGGCCATGGACCCAAAATATCGATGTTTTGTTCCCTGAGCCACTTAGTTTTCACTTTTGCCTTATGGCAAGGTGCTCCATCATGCTGGAAAATATATTGTTCATCACCATGTTCCTGGATGGTTGGGAGAAGTTGCTCTCGGAGGATGTGTTGGTACCATTCTTTATTTATGGCTGTGTTCTTAGGCAAAATTGTGAGTGAGCCCACTCCCTTGGCCGAGAAGCAACTCCACACATGAATGGTCTCAGGATACTTTACTGTTGGCATGACACAGGACTGATGGTAGCGCTCACCTTGTCTTCTCCGGACAAGTTTTTTCCGGATGCCCCAAACAATGGGAAAGCGGATTCATCAGAGAAAATCACTTTACCTCAGCCCTCAGCAGTCCAATCCCTGTACCTTTTGACTTATCAGTCTCTTATCAGTCTATCATCATAGACTTAAGACATTTCAGCTTATATTTTTTATGAATTTGTAAAAAATTATTTTAAAACTATTCAATTTTGACGTTATTGTGTGTAGGCCAGTGACAAATCTCAATTTAATCAATTTAGTGGAAAAAGTAATGGGGTGTGAATACTTTCTGGAGGCACTGTACATGTGTCCATCCATGTTTGTTGACATCACACAATGTATTCTAGGTGTCAGACCAAAGATGTTATTACAAAACGAGGTGAAGGGATGGTTCACTCCACTCGTCTTTCGAGTAAACTTCCATAAGGGGATGATGGGAAATGAATTATGGTAGACACACCCCCTTCAACATGCATTTTGCAAACGGACCCAACTAATCTTGTCACCTTTTATCTTTGGTTGTCGGACGCACAAACTCTACCTATCGTTTGGTTACTTTCGACGTTTAGAAAGTGTTTCACTCAATTATTTCGACCACTGATGAGCTCACCCGTGATGTGATGAGTTGTAAATGATAATTGCTATTAGCTAATTCATATTATGATTTCTGTCAGTCGAGAGTTAGCTAAATATGACCGCTTGTGTCAGCTCATTCTTTCCTCAGTTAGCGCTAGGACTAATGTAGCCCACATGTTTCGATTTGGTTGAGAATTGTGTTACGCTGTTGGTACTTCTGTGAATGTCTGGACATTTCATCCAAAAATAACCTGCTCACATTGAGGTCATAAAGTTGTAAAGACTGTTTGAGCAAAATGTTTCAGTGAAAAAACAATGTGGCCAGCTCAAATGCTGACTGTTGCGACAATCTTAAGTAGACATTATAAAAAATGATTATAATCACACAGGTTTGTGCATGTTCATTTATACAGTAAATATTACTCAACATGTCCTCACTTTGGATTTGAACTCACAACCTCTTGGTTCACGGTACTTAGATCTTCCTGCAATACCACCATGTCCATGTCATGTATCAGTTATTCTGACAGCTCTCATCACTGATTTGATTTAGGCCTACTTATTTCAGCAATTTATGGGCTTTCAGTATAGTTGTCTAATGTTGGTGGGGCATGTTAACCTGTTTTAATGATACTCCTGAATCACTATGATCAATAAACATTTTTCTTGAGTGTACTTTTAACAGAGCTGAGATTTGCTTAAGTACATTCACCTAATTGCTAACAGCCTTAACACCTATCAAGCTGTTTCAGATCTACACACGTGCAAAGGGAGGAGGGGGTAGGGTTTATTCTGGATATTGGCCCAATAAGCACATCCTAGATACATCCTTTATTTGGACAGTGGTTAGGGCATTTGTCATTGGTGCTGTTGGCCTAGGTTTGAGACCCACTAAGGCAGTCACCCTTCTCTCACATTCCTAGCAAAATATGTTAATGTCATTATCTGGCATAAGTTACAACACACATCTGATCTAATTAAAATTCGTTTCTCATTGAAAGATGGGAGTCTGTAGGATTTCACCTTGAGCATGAATTATGATCACATTTCCACTACCTCGTAAATGATCAGTATTTATTAGTTGTATATAGCTGCGCATCTCAAAGAGAATTCCCGTATTTTTTAAATCTACACCACATATAACATTTATAACAAACATGTCATTGACAAACTCATTTTAATTAGATCAGATAGGTGTGTTGTAACTGTTGCCAAGTAATTACATTAAAGGGATACTTTGGGATTTTGGCAATGAGGCCCTTTATCTACTTCCCCAGCGTCAGATGAACTTGTGGATACCATTTGTATGTCTCTGTGTCCAGTATGAAGGAAGTTATAGGTAGTTTTGAGAGCCAGTGCTAACTAGTTTTAGCACAATGACTGGAAGTCTATGGGTATCAGCTAGCATGCTAGATTTGGGACCATTAGGCAACGTCCAGACAACTGACACACAGAAATGTTCCTGTACGTTCCCATGAACCAAATCTAGAATTAATATCTTATATTCTGAGAACATGGCAACCGTGTTCTGTGTATGTTTGGTGGGATGATGATGGAATATTTTCCTAACCCTCAGAAAACTAGACACGAATGTTCTTGCAACGTTCCCATGAAACATGTCTAGAACATTTATATCTTAAATTATGAGAACATGGTAAGCACATTCTGGGTAAGATCTATTTCAAATGAAGGGGATGGTCTCTTGGAAACATTCCTTGCACATCATGGCTACATTCCTACGAAAACATTATTTGATGACCTAATGAGACTCTTAAGAGAACTTTCTCCAAGGTTGTTGTAATATTTGTTGTTAGCTGGGAAGCAAACAACTAGGCTACACTGTATAGTCACTATAAAAGTAGTAGGAGACCACAAACCCAACATTTTATTCATCTTGTAATTAGAACAGTGTCAGTGAATCCTTTTCCATCTGAAGAAACCAAAGCAACACCTCCTCCCCCCATCTTCTCTTTCCCATACACACACACTCCTACCAAAGTTCATACTCAAATGTATGATCCTCAATAAGAACCGCCATCCTTCTCTTCCTGAGATTGGCATGCGTTCCTCTCATCCTCCCATCTCCAGCCCCCTGCCTGTGGTTGACCCTGTGGTTGACCCTCTACCCGGCCGTCAGGCTCCCTCCGGCCCCCTGTGGGTCCCCTCCCCACCCAGGCTGGGGAGGCCCATGGCAGAGCTGCAGTTCAGGCTCATTAGCAGGGGCCATCTGGAGGCTGGCCAGGGGCCAGCAGAGGGCCCGGGCCCTTGATCTGTGGTCTATGAGCAGCAGTGTGACACGCTGCCTGGCTGGGGCTGGCCGGCTGGGCTAACATTACAGCCCACCCCAACCAGGCCATCACACAGCCTATCGAATAAAGAGCACTCTCCAGCCTTCAGCCAACTGCAGCCTAATCACTACAGCCAAAACAAGCCACCCTCCTATGTCCCCCTCTTCTGACTCCACCCAGGAGCTTCCATTCACCCATTTCAAACACAAACTTTTTTGAGGAAATGCAGGACATCTTAGCATTAATTTTTTTATTTATTTTTATTTTTACTGTTGCTGTTAGTGATATCATTGTTAAAGATTTGCATAAAATGCTGGTGGAAATGGTCAGGTTTTTCATGTTTTCAAATCAATAAAAAAAAATGTATTTGTCATATGAGTCGAATACAACATATCACTTTATCGTGAAATATTTTATGATATACATGTGTTATTTCATAGTTTTGATGTCTTCACTATCATTCTACAATGTAGAAAATAGTACAAATAAAGAAAACCCTGGAATAGTAGGTGTGTCCAAACTTTGGACTGGTACATTTGCAAAAATGTCTTAATCTGTTTTTGCTTTGTCATTATGGGGTATTGTGTGTAGATTGATAAGGGGGGAAACATTTTAATCCATATTAGAATAAGGCTGTAATGCAACAAATGTGTAAACAGTCAAGGGGTTTGTAAACACTCCGAATGCACTGTATATACAGGGGTTATCGGTACAGGTTAGTCAAGGTTAGTCAAGGTAATTGAGGTAATATTTACATGTAGATAGGGGTAAACAGCGAGTAGCAGCAGAGTAAAAAATGGGGGGAGCAACGCAAATTGTACGGGTAGCAATTTGATTAGCTGTTCAGCAGTTTTATGGTTTGGGGGTAGAAGCTGTTAAGGAGCCTTTTGGAACTAGACTTGGCGCTCCGGTACCGCTTGCCATGAGATAGCAGAGAGAACAATCTATGACTTGGGTGGCTGGAGTCTTTGGCAATTTTTAGGGCCTTCCTCTGACACCGCCTAGTATAGAGGTTCTGGATGGCAGGAAGCTCAGCCCCAGTGATATACTGTTGCCATTCCAGGCGGTGATGCAACCAGTCAGGATGCTCTTGATGGTGCCGCTGTAGAACTTAGAGGATCTGAGGACCCATGCCGAATCTGTTCAGTCTCCTGGGGGGGAATAAGCTTTGTCGTTCCCTCTTCACGACTGTCTTGGTGTGTTTGGACCATGATAGTTTGTTGGTGATGTGGACACTAAGGAACTTGAAGCTCTCGACCTGCTCTACTACAGCCCCATCAATGAGAATGGGGGCGTGCTCGGCCCACCTTTTCCTGTAGTCCACAATCATCTCCTTTGTATTGATCATGTTGAGGGAAAGGTTGTTGTCCTGGCACCACACGGCCAGGTCTCTGACCATCTCCCTATAGGCTGTCTCATCGCTGTCGGTGAATAGGCCTACCACCGCTGTGTCATCGGCAAACTTAATGATGGTGTTGAAGTCGTGCTTGGCCACCCAGTCCTGAGGATCAGCATGGCAGATGTCTTGCCTACCCTACCACCTGGCGGCCGCTCGTCAGGAAGTCCTGGATCCAGTTGTAGAGGGAGGTGTTTAGTCCCAGGGTCCTTAGCTTAGTGATGAGGTTTGAGGGAAAATCGTGTTGAACGCTGAGCAGTAGTCAATTGCATTCTCATATAGGTGTTCCTTTTGTCCAGGTGGTAAAGGGCAGTGTGGAGTAAAATAGAGATTGCGTCATCTGTGGATCTTTTGGGGCGGTATGCGAATTGTAGTGGTCTAGGGTTTCTGGGGTGATGGTGTTGATGTGAGCCATGACCAGCCTTTCAAAGCACTTCATGGCTACAGACGTGAGTGCTACAGGTCGGTAGTCATTTAGGCAGGTTACCTTGGTGTTCTTCAGCACAGGGACTATGGTGGTCTGCTTGAAACATGTAGGTATTACAGACTCGTTCAGGGACAGGTTCAAAATGTCAGTGAAGACACTTGCTTGTTGGTCAGTGCTCTGAGTACACGTCCTGCTAATGCATCTAGCCCTGCAGTCTTGTGAATCTGGACCTGTTTAAAGGTCTTACTCACATTGGCTACAGAGAGTGTGATCACACAGTCATCTGGAACAGCTGGTGCTCTCATGCATGCTTCAGTGTGGCTTGCCTCGAATTGCACATAGAAGTCATTTCTCTCGTCTGGTAGGCTCGTGTCACCTGGGGCTTCCCTTTGGGGTCCATAATAGTTTGCAAGCCTGCCACATCCGATGAGCGTCAGAGCCAATATAGTAGGATTCAATCTTAGTCCTTTATTGACACTTTGCCTGTTTTGACATCTTAGGAATGGTTATTCGGCTGTTCGGCTATACACTCTCCCTCTCCCATCATTTGGACAAACATTATCCCTGTTGGTGGTTGTTAACTATACATTTTGTGTTTGCTGTGTACTAGCGGTGCTCTGACTCCCTGGGTGAATCTCATCTATCACTCATATTTTCAAAAATAGTTTACGTATGTAGGTTCTTTAAACCTCTGAACTGTCCCTTTAAACCTCACAGGTGCCCCCTGGCACAGTGTTTGCAACCTAATGACAGATGTGTTGAAAGTAACAGCAGGGAGAACATAATGGTTTATTCAGTTAGTTAACACAGTAGCCATGCCCCCCCGGACAGCCGTTGCCCCCAGGCTCAATGTCATAGCATGGCACAGCCTCAGGTGAGAGTCTCTGTGGGAGACCATGTCAATACACATGCTAACAACACCCAGGGGCAGGCCAAATCTACCATAGCTGAATGGTAAATCTACAATGGTTGACTTAAGAAAAGGTCAACTTTGTAAAAGAGATGGCTAACTGCAGTAGAGAGCAGGTTAACTTAATTAAACAGCACAATATTATAAAAGAACACCACTGAAGATGAGCAATTCAAAGGGCAGCCTGCTGTTCAAAGGGCTCCTGTGATCTCCCTCTGCTGGGCCTCAGCAGTGCACCGCAGACGGCCACCACCACCATCAGCCATGAGGCTAACCTGGCTACAGCTAACACACCGCAGGTGACCAGCTGCTCCATCAAACACCACACCTCCCCTCACATCCCCCACACTTGTGCTGAATCACAAACCAAACCTTAACCCTTACATTCCTAGGCCCTTCTGTAGATTTGAGAGGATTTGATAGCAGGCTAAGCAATATAGGTGAAAATTCCACTATGCCTATCAGACGGCAAGATGGAGCTATTGGAAATATTGTTAACCTATCCTCTCCACAGGTACATAGGGATGCGGGTAGGGTTTGGGACTGGCTCACTGCCTCAGGTAACATTCAAGTGTTATATTATTAATAGTAAAATGTTATTCAAATGTTATAATATTCAGCATTGGCCACACTTCTGGCCTATGACAGAGAGCACGAGGGTAACAGTAGCATTTAGTCAGCTCTGCATCAATCCCCCTACTGCGGGACGTAGCAAGATGGCGGTCAGTGCAGATGCATTTTTTGGTAGCTGAAAGAATTATTGGATTTCCTCACTCAAATATTACCATTTGGTAATTTCTAAGGTCATAGAACCAAGGAAGATTATGGTTAAGTTTGTTTGTCAAAGTAATTGATTACTTTCTGCAAGTTATTCACCTCTAAAACTATTAAGTTAGCAACAACACTAGATAGCCAGATCAGCTAGCTAGCTCAAAAATGAGCTTGTCAACATGAAAACTTCCACGACCAGAACCAAATGAAATGGAGAAATCATCAGATGGACAATTAATAGCAAAATATGGTATGGTTTTGGGTACTCCTCTTCAGAATGTAACTGTGGGGGGAAATAGTGCTGTGGGTGGTGAGCACTGACAATAACGCTGACAACTTGCACCCATCCAGTCCCCAGCTCAGGCTCCAGTCAAGCCCCAGGGGAAAAAGATGAGAGGTCAAAAGGGTATGTCACTTCTTGAGGTGCAAAACAATATTGTGATGCTTTTGCTCCACTAAAAGTTGTGCGATTATGCTGCGGGACTTAGAGGTCATTTGTGGTTTAGTACGGTACCCTGTGTCACCACTTCATTGCTCCAGACCAGCGCAAGGGGCAGTTATAGCACTGATTATGCTTTTGGGTCCTACTGTGTCTCTAACTGACAATGAATGGGCGACATACACCTAAATAGAAACTGATAATTGTGAACGACTTCAGTATTACTTACTAAAACTGTTGTTACACTAAGGTTTTTATTATTTTATTTAGTTAGGATTATTTTGCTCTTACTGTAGTACTGTAGCCCACTCCCAACCGGTCACGTTGTACAGCGGCCTTTAAAAAAATATATATATATTTCACCTTTATTTAACCAGGTAGGCCAGTTGACAACAAGTTCTCATTTACAACTGTGACCTGGCCAAGATAAAGCAAAGCAACACAGTTACACATGAGATAAACAAACGTACAGTCGATAACACAATAGAAAAGTCTATATACAGTGTGCAAATGTAGTAAGATTAGGGAGGTAAGGCAATAAAAAAATTGTGCAACAGTCTAAGACACTGCATAGCAGTGCAAGCTGTGTTGCTACAGATGCTGGTTCAAAACCTGTGCCAGTCTTTGTTGGGAGACCCATGAGATGACTGTAGGATTTTGGTTTCTCTCCCTCTAAAAACAGAAATAAATCATTCTAAATAACAAACCAGCTTTATTTAAAGAATTGAATTCAAGAATTGCCTTTTTCTCGCTCATTTTACATTATTTGAAAACAAAATAATCTTTAACAAAGCGATAATTATTATTATTATTAATTTAGAATTATATAAAAGCCCCTTGGACATTCTCACAGATATATTATATTATTAACCCTGTTAATAAACCCCACCCCGTCACCCTAGGTAGCACAGAGCAACACTTTAAGGGGCATTGCACTAATAATGTCGCTGACTAGGGAAGCGTTCCCACTGTTCTTAGTACCAGTCTGAATGTTCAAACTAAAACAATGTAACTAATAATTGCATATATATTTTCCGTTCCATCCTAACGGAAACCCAGAGTGTTTTTTCATTTAAAAAATAATAATAGAAACACCATAATATTAATCAAATTAATCCCAAACTCTAAAAGTAATTGGAAAGGTAGATCCAAATTATTTGTGACATTGTGGTTACAGTTGAGACTGGTGTTTTGCGGGCACTATAAGGATCGGCGTTCCGTCAACTGGACAGTTGTAAATCATGCAGCGCGTTATGTCAAGATCACAGATTTTAGAGAAACAACAAATGTCAGTACATAGAACTGTCTTATATCGACTGAAAGCTTAAATTCTTGTTAATATAACTGCACTGCCCAATTTACAGCAGCTATTACTGCGAAAAAATGACATGCTATTGTTTGAGGAGAGCTCCTAACAACAAAACAGTTTTTTCACCGCGATAGCTTTGATAAATTCACCTCTGAAGGTGAAATGTGTACATGAAATCTTGCTCTGATTTATCATCCAAAGAGTCCCAGAGATAACATGAAGTGTCGTTTTGTTAGGTAAAATATTTTTTCATATCCTAAAAAGGTCCATATAGCATGCACGATTCGTTTTGTATTTCCACTCATTCAATTTGCAAAGAAAGGAATCTGTGAAAATCTCACCCTAAACGTTGTTTCAACGAGTCAAATCACGTTTGTATCTATTCCTCAGAGATCCTAGAAGGTAACAAGACTTCACTATTTCATTAGAGGTGTAGTATATCCTATAGGACTCCATATTTGGTCAGAGAGCTATGCGTTCATGGCACGCAGATGACGCAGGCAGCCATCACTTGAACGACTGTATCTTTGTCAAATAAGCACCAATCGGGGTCAAACAAAGCTAGCTAGATAGCCAATGAGCTGGGCATTACGAAAACCATGTATATGTCGTAAAATATAGCTACTAACCTTGTACGGCAGCATGCCTTTTCTTTTTGGACAAAAATTATAAGGATATTCAGAGTTATGAAGTTCAACATTTGTTGAACTGGTTGTTTTGCACATTTTTTACTTATAATATGGCTACTAATACTTGGAACAGTAAATCAAAGTCCAAGTATACAGATTTGATGATATTCTTGCAGAAAAAATGGAATATGAATGCAAATGTCTCCTTCACAGTTTGTCAAAATGTACCTTGGGACTTCACACTAAAAGTCTTGAGCTTCAGTCATACTTCAAGTTATCCATCTGAACCTTTGCACATACACTGATGCCATCTTGTGGACACTATTGGAATTACTAACAGAATGATGGCTGTAACTGTGACCTTTCTCTTGCATTTCAAAGATAGTGGTAAAAAGACACGGGTTGTTTTTTCTTTGTTTTTTCTTGTACCAGATATATTGTGTTATATTCTCCTACATTCAATTCACATTTCCACAAGCTTCAAAGTCTTTCCTTTCAAGTGGTACCAATAATATGCATATCCTTGCCTCAGGGCCTGAGCTACAGGCAGTTAGATTTGGGTATGTCATTTAGGTAAAAATTGTAAAAAAAGGGGGCTATATTAATGAAGCTGCCAGTTGAGGACTTGTGAGGCGTCTGGTTCTCAAACTAGACACTCTAATGTACTTGTCCTCTTGCTCAGTTGTGCACCGGGGCCTTCCACTCCTCTTTCTATTCTGCTTAGAGCCAGTTTGCGCTGTTCCTGAAGGGAGTAGTACACAGCGTTGTACGAGATCTTCAGTTTTATTGCATCTTTAAGCAGAACAACAGTTTTCAGCTGTGCTAACATAACTGCAAAAGGGTTTTCTAATGATCAATTAGCCTTTTAAAATGATAAACTTGGATTAGCTAACACAATGTGCCATTGGAACACAGGAGTGATGGTTGCTGATAATGGGCCTCTGTACGCCTATGTAGATATTCCATTAAGAATCTGCCATTTCCAGCTACAATAGTCATTTACAACATTAACAATGTCTACACTGTATTTCTGATCAATTTGATGTTATTTTAATGACAAAAAATGTACTTTTCTTTCAAAAACAAGGACATTTCTAAGTGAGCCCAATCTTTTTGAAGGTGTGAACATCCCCCTACCTGCAATGTATTCGATGCTTAAGTACTCTGAAGTATTACATACCTAACTCAAAACAGCAGTACAGTATTTCTTAATCAACATCTTTATACTTTCGCTAATAAAATAACTAGAAAAAAGACATTCAAAATGCAGATGGTTATTTAAACTAGATTTTAGTTGCACTTCCACCCAGCTCCACGTCCACGGGTAAAACCTTGCTGAGATGATCAATGTATTTGTTGCATTGTAGTATTGTCAATTTCTCTAGCCAAAATGTCTTCATGGCCTTGACCAGTTCATTTTTTGCTTGTAGGCTTGGCAGAGATACGGATTCATGTTTTCAGTTGATGCCAAACAAGTTCAATCGGGTTTAAATCAAGAGACCTACATGTAGAGATTCATTTTTCTGTTATAGATTTTTATTTTTTTATTTTTTTATTTCACCTTTATTTAATTCTCATTTACAACTGCGACCTGGCCAAGATAAAGCAAAGCAGTGTGTGACACAGACAACAACACAGAGTTACACATGGAGTAAACAATAAACAAGTCAATGACACAGTAGAAAAAAAAGAAAGTCTACATGCAGTGTGTGCAAAAGGCATGAGGAGGTAGGCAATAAATAGGCCATAGGAGCGAATAATTACAATTTAGCAGATTAACACTGGAGTGATAAATTAGCAGATGATGATGTGCAAGTAGAGATACTGGTGTGCAAAAGAGCAGAAAAGTAAATAAAATAAAAACAGTATGGGGATGAGGTAGGTAGATTGGGTGGGCAATTTACAGATGGACTATGTACAGCTGCAGCGATCGGTTAGCTGCTCAGATAGCTGATGTTTAAAGTTGGTGAGGGAAATAAAAGTCTCCAACTTCAGCGATTTTTGCAATTCGTTCCAGTCACTGGCAGCAGAAAACTGGAAGGAAAGGCGGCCAAATGAGGTGTTGGCTTTGGGGATGATCAGTGAGATATACCTGCTGGAACATGTGCTACGGGTGGGTGTTGTTATCGTGACCAGTGAACTGAGATAAGGCAGAGCTTTACCTAGCATAGACTTATAGATGACCTGGAGCCAGTGGGTCTGGCGACGAATGTGTAGCGAGGGCCAGCCGACTAGAGCATACAGGTCGCAGTGGTGGGTGGTATAAGGTGATTTGGTAACAAAACGGATGGCACTGTGATGGACTGCATCCAGTTTGCTGAGTAGAGTATTGGAAGCTATTTTGTAGATGACATCGCCGAAGTCGAGGATCGGTAGGATAGTCAGTTTTACTAGGGTAAGTTTGGCGGCGTGAGTGAAGGAGGCTTTGTTGCGAAATAGGAAGCCGATTCTAGATTTGATTTTGGATTGGAGATGTTTAATATGAGTCTGGAAGGAGAGTTTACAGTCTAACCAGACACCTAGGTATTTATAGTTGTCCACATTTCTAGGTCGGAACCGTCCAGGGTGGTGATGCTAGTCGGTGATGCCTCCGATATATTGTAGGACTACCGTATGTGTTGTAGGTCTTTTATTTATTTATTTTTATTCAACCTTTATTTTACTACATAAAGGTCTACTTATTCTGCTGGCGTCTTGACCCAGTTTATGCCTTCATTTGTAATGCAAACCCGGGCGGCAGTGTGTTTTGGGTCATTGTCTGCATTTGGAGAAGAAAAAAATACATTTAGCCACGGTTGATTCATTTGTGAGGAAGACATCATTGAATGTCTCACTAGCTTTGATCCATGCCTGGGCCTGCAGGACGCGAAGGTCTTTATTTGTCAGACGGATCATCGGATCAAAACTACAGAACAGCACAAAACAAGCTAACACACACGGTTAATGTTCAGAAGATTATTTTTATTTTTTTATATATACAACATGTCTTACCGAGCATTTCCATAAGTACACGCAAGTTTCTTCAACTGTCTTCTGACTGTGAGAAGAGCGATGTTGATGTTGTGCCGTGATGCCAGCAGATTACAGATTGCCTTTGCCGATCGCTCATCATCTTCATTCATCAGTGAGTCAATGGCTTGAATAGTCTTACTAGAAAGGAATAAAATGTAAAAATGTGCAGCATACAGTAAAGACCAGCAGTCGATTTATTTAAGCATTATTAGGCCTACTTTACTGTATTATCGCCTACTGTACCTGTTCATAGGCCACTGTAATGGATGGGGGCTCAGGGCGGTAACATTCTGCTCATCTGATGAAGGTGCACATGGATCAGATTCAAACTTTGAAGACCGAGATCGAGTCATTGAAGGCAGACCAGCAGAAAGAGAAACATTATCTGAGGGCAGAGATATGGGCAACAGCTGATGCATTGGTTCAGAGCCAGGCGGCATTGGCGGAGAGTCAGGTGGAGAATGACGCGTTGAAGAGGGCGAGGAACGAGATGGAGTCACAGTCCATGCCAAGCACATCTGTGAGCTCTGGAACTCCACCCGCGACAGGCAGAGTCAACATACCTGGCGGGTTCATCAGGTCATCGATTCACCCTGACATTTCCATTCCTCTTCTGACAACATAACTTTGACCAACTGCTCACCAGGAACAGCAAGGGCCATCAGGACCGTTCTGCTGTTCTGCTATAGATGATTAAACAAATGCAGGTGGCCAAATTATCCAAATGTAAAGGCATATACTGTACAGTCGTGGCCACAAGTTTTGAGAATGACACAAATATTAATTTTCACAGTCTGCTGCCTCAGTTTGTATGATGGCAATTTGCATATACTCCAGAATGTTATGGAGAATGGTCAGATGAATTGCAATTAATTGCAAAGTCCCTCTTTGCCATGCAAATGAACTGAAATCCCCAAAAACATTTCCACTGCATTTCAGCCCTGCCACAAAAGGACCAGTTGATATCATGTCAGTGATTCTCTCGTTAACACAGGTGTGGCAGCAGGCAGGTGTGAGTGCATCTGCACGCACAGTGAGGTGAAAACCTTTGGAGGATGTCCTGGTGTCAAGAAGGGCAGCAAAGAGGCCACGTCTCTCCAGGAAAAACATCAGAGACAGACTGATATTCTGCAAAAGGTACAGGGATTGGACTGCTGAGGACTGGGGTAAAGTCATTTTCTCTGATGAATCCCCTTTCCGATTGTTTGGGGCATCCGGAAAAAAGCTTCCCCGGAGAAGACAAGGTGAGCGCTACCATCAGTCCTGTGTCATGCCAACAGTAAAGCATCCTGAGACCATTCATGTGTGGGGTTGCTTCTCAGCCAATGGAGTGGGCTCACTCACAATTTGCCTAAGAACACAGCCATGAATAAAGAATGATACCAACACATCCACAGAGCAACTTCTCCCAACCATCCAGGAACAGTTTGGTGACGAACAATGCCTTTTCCAGCATGATGGAGCACCTTGCCATAAGGCAAAAGTGATAACTAAGTGGCTCGGGGAACAAGACATCGATATTTGGGGTCCATGGCCAGGAAACTCCCCAGACCTTAATCCCATTGAGAACAAAACCCCACAAATTCTGACAAACTCCAAGCATTGATTATGCACAAATGGGCTGCCATCAGTCAGGATGTGGCCCAGAAGTTAATTGACAGCATGCCAGGGCGGATTGCAGAGGTCTTGAAAAAGAAGGGTCAACTGCAAATATTGACTCTTTGCATCAACTTCATGTAATTGTCAATAAAAGCCTTTGACACTTATGAAATGCTTGTAATTATACTTCAGTATTCCATAGTAACATCTGACAAAAATATCTAAAGACACTGAAGCAGCAAACTTTGTGCAAATTAATATTTGTGTCATTCTCAAAACTTTTGGCCAAGACTGTACAGTACTGTATTTGTTCATCTTTAAGCTTTCATTACTAAAATAATGATAGAAATACTCTTTCAAAATGCCAATGTTTATTTAGATTAATTAAGGATCGGTGTCACGCTAGCGCGTCAACTTCCGGTGAAACTGGAGGGCGCGTAATTCAAAGAACTTCTTATTAATATTATGGATTTTAAACATTTAGGTACATATAAGTGTCCTATATCGGCTGAAAGCTTAAATTCTTGTTAATCTAACTGCACTGTCCAATTTACAGTAGCTATTACAGCGAAAACATGCCATGCGATTGTTTCAAAATATTTTGATGAAACATACATTCACATATAAAGATGAAATATTCACTTACTTTTTGAAAATCTTCCTCTGATTTGTCACCCAAAGGGTCCCAGCTATAACATGTAGTGTTGTTTTCTTAGATAAAATCCTTCTTTATATCCCAAAAAGTCAGTTTAGTTGGCGCCATCGATTTGAGTAATCCACTCGTTCAACATGCAGAGAAAGGAATCTGAAAATCTACCCCTAAACTTTGTTTCAACAAGTCAAAATACATTTCAATTTACTCCTCAGATACCCTAAAATGTAATCAAACTATAATATTTCTTTCTGAAAGAAGTATGTTCAATAGGAAACCGATTATAGCAGATGCGTAATTTCTTTATGGCGCGCGCAAACATGGATTTCCAAGACTGTGTCCTTCTACTAAAACTGTTATTTATTATTTGTTTTTGAAGTTACAAGTCTGAAGCCTTGAAATAGATTGCTGACACCCTGTGGAAGCCATAGGAATTGCATCCAGGGAGCTATTTTACAATATCAGCTTTTTCTTGCATTTCTATTGTGTTATATTCTCCTACATTATTTTAACATTTCTACAAACTTCGAAGTGTTTCCTTTCCAATGGTACTAATTATATGCATATCCTGGCTTCAGGGCCTGCGCTACAGGCAGTTTACTTTGGGCACTTCATTCAGGCAGAAATTGAGAAAAAAGGGGCCTGACCCTAAGAAGTTATGGATCCATAACGAATTACTATGGGAATAAATATCACTGAATTACAGAAATATTGTGTCATGTGTGCTCCCTCTCCGGCCTCTAGGTCACCAGGCTGCCCGTTAAGGCGCACATCTGTTACCATCGTTATGCGCACCTGCGTGTCATCAGACTCACCTGGACTCCATCACTTCCCTGATTACCTTCCCTATATATGTCACTCCCTTTGGTGCCTTCCCCAGGTGTCATTGTTTCTGTTTCTTGTCTGTGTGCTGTTCATGTTTCTTGTTTTGTATTATGTTCCCTTTATTTTATTAAAACACTCACTCCCTGAACTTGCTTCCCGACTCTCAGTGCACATTGTTATAAATTGGAACCAAGTTGTCTAATGCAGGTAAACAAATTGTTGCTTACTGGAAAATACTTTTTCAAACACACACGGTCACGTCGTACAGCGCCATTATGGCTATAAGCAGGTAGCTGGACAATAAACTTGCCTAGAAAGAGGGTAGGGGAAGAATTCTATCGTCAAATGTATTTCTTAGTTAGGTTGGCCGTGATTGGTTGCAATTTCAGTTTAATCCACCAGAAAAAATCATATAACAAAAAGTATTATTATTATGTATCTCATCCGACCGTGATTGGGAGTCCCATAGGGTGGCGCACAATTGGCCCAGCATTTCTCTCCCTCTGAAAATAGAAATAAATGTTTTGGCCTTTACAAATATTATTTTGGCCTTTACTCAGATTACAATCGCTCACTTTAGGTTTTTGAAAATTAAATAACCTCCAAAATATATTTATATATTATCAAGTTGATGGCACGGTCACATAGTCCTGCACCTACATGAGTGACTCACTCATTCATGGCTTTGGATCAAAATAAATAAGTACCAACATTCTTTAATAAAGAAATGTTTTGGTTATCCTGACCTGGACACCATGTACAGTATTATAATAGCCCACTATGGGCTATTAGCAGGACAATAAACCTTTACCAACACCTCTCTGTGTTTTGTTACTTTGTGCTTCAAATCCTATTGCTTCTAACTTCAATATGCTCTTTAAATAAATAAGACCTACACAACTTTTAACAGCACATTACTCAACACTAGTGAGACTCATGTCGCCTGCGGTAGGCCTACAGTATATCGAAAAATATGACGTGACTCTCCACCATTAATTACATATAGAGGATTAGAGGATTCTAAATTAAAACCAAAAGCCGCCTCATTGGTCTCCCGGTGGCAGCCGGCACGGGTATTGAACCTGCATCTGTAGCAACGCTACGTATAGAACCTACAGATGCAGGTTCGATACCCGTACCGGCCGCCACCGGGAGACCCATGAGGCGGCTTTTGGTTTGCTGTTTACCCCTACATGATATGGAAACATGTAGTAACCGAAAAAGTGTTAAACAAATCAAAATATATTTTATATTTGAGAATCTTCAAAGTAGCCACTCTTTGCCTTGATGACAGCTTTGCACACTCTTGGCATTCTCTCAACCAGCTTCACCTGGACTGCTTTTCCTTCACTCTGCGGTCCGACTCATGGAAAACCATCTCAATTTGGTTGAGGTCGGGGGATTGTGGAGGCCAGGTCATCTGATGCAACACTCCATCACTCTCCTTCTTGGTAAAATAGCCCTTACTCAGCCTGGAGGTATGTTTGGTCATTGTCCTGTTGAAAAACAAATGATAGTCTCACCTAGCTCAAACCAGATGGGATGGCGTATCGCTGCAGAATGCTGTGGTAGCCATACTGGTTAATTGTGTTAATTCTAAATAATTCTAAATAAATAAATCACAGACAGTGTCAACAGCAAAGCACCTACACACCATAACACCTCCTCCTCCATGCTTTACGGGAAATGCACATGCAGAGATCATCCGTTCACTCACACCGCGTCTCACAAAGACACGGCGGTTGGAACCAAAAATCTCCAAATTGGACTTGAGACCAAAGGACCAATTTCCACCAGTCTAATGTCCATTGCTTTGGTTTCTTGTCCCAAGCAAGTCTATTCTTATTATTTAGTAGTGGTTCCTTTGCAACAATTCGACCATGAAGGCCTGATTCACACAGTTTCCTCTGAACAGTTGATGTTGAGATGTGTCTGTTACTTGAACTCTGTGAAGCATTTCTTTGAGCCGCAATTTCTGAGACTGGTAACTCTACTGAACTTATCCTCTGCAGCAGAGGTAACGCTGGGTCTTCCAGGAGAGCCAGTTTCATCATAGCGATTGATGGTTTTTGCGACTGCACTCTAAAAAACTTTCAAAGTTCTTGATATTTTCCAGATTGACTGACCTTCATGTCTTAAAGTAATGATGGACTTTCTTTCTCTTTGCTTATATGAGCTCTTCTTGCCATAAAATGTACTTGGTCTTTTACCAAATAAGGCTATCTTCTGTATACCACCCCTACCTTGTCACAACTCAACTGATTGGCTCAAACGCATTAAGATGGAAATAAATTCGACAAATGAACTTTTAAGAAGGCACACCTGTTAATTGAAATGCATTCCAGGTGACTACCTCATGAAGCTGGTTGAGAGAATGCACAGAGTCTGCAAAGCTGTCATCAAGGGAAAGGGTGGCTATTTGAAGAATCTCAAATATAAAATACATTTCAAACCTTTTTTAGTTACTACATGATTCCATATATGTTAGTTTATAGTTTCGATGTCCTCGCTATTATTCTACAATGTAGAAAATAGTAAAAACAAAGAAAAACCCTTGAGTAGGTGTTCTAAATCTTTTGACTGGTACTGTATATATTCTTATTACATTCCTTTACTTAGATTTGTGTGTATTAGGTAGTGGTTGTGGAATTGTTACATTACTTGTTAGATATTGCGGAACTGTCGGAAATAGAAGCACAAGTATTTCGCTACACTCGCAATAACATCTACTAAACATGTGTATGTGACCAATAACATTTGATTTGATTTGATATGGTTTGGGATGAGTTGGACAGCAGAGTGAAGGAAAAGCAGCCATCAAGTGCTCAGCATACAGTATGTGGGAGCTCCTTCAAGACGGTTGGAAAAGCATTCCTAATGAAGCTGGTTGAGAGAATGCCAAGAGTGTGCAAAGCTGTCATCAAGGCAACGGGTGGCTATTTGAAGAATCTCAAATATAACATATATTTTTATATGTTTAACACTTTTTGGTTATTTCATAGTTTTGATGTCTTCACTATTATTCTACAATGTAGAAAATAGTACAAAGAAAGAAAAATCCTTGAATGAGTCGGTGTGTCCAAACTTTTGACTGGTACTGTAAATGTAATAATATTCGACTAGTATTGGACTTGACAGACTACAACGAGCACGTTATACAACAAAAAGTATTATTATTAGAAAGATAGCTTTATTATTAGAAAGATAGCTTTATTTTATTTCTAGACTTTTACAAGGCTTTTGATATAGTTGAACATAATTTTATTTTTGGGACTCCTCGATTTTTTGGTTTTGATCAATATTTTCAAAGTGTTATTAAGTCACTTTACAATAATAGTAACATCTCTGTTAAATTATCCCATGGAACTTCACAGAGATTCGACATTAGACGCGGAATTAAATAATGCCCAATTTCTCCTTTTTTTATTGGTCACACAAGTTATGGCTCTTCATATCAATAAGGATAGTTTTAGGGATAATCAGGCACAAGATAAAGAGATAAAATGTTCACAATTGGCTGACGACACCATCAGTTTTTAAAAGATCATAAGGAAGTCAGGAAAGCTATTGAGTGTATTAATGCCTTCTCACATGTATCTGGTTTATCTCTGAATATGACAAATTGTGAATTATTTGCGTTGAAAAGATGTGACTTAAATTCAATATGTAATATCCCTGTAAAAGATGTGATCACATATATTGCTATTAAAGAATAGCAAAGATCCGAAAGAAAGGGCCAACTTGAATTTCTCACCTATTGTAGAGAAAATTGGAACGAGATTTAACTCTTGGTTATTTAGAAGTGTTTCTTTATTTGGACATGTACTTTTGTCAAAATCTGAAGGTCTGTCCAGATTAGTTTATACCACCCTTGCCTTGGATATTCCTCTGTCAGCAACTAAAATGGTTGATACAAAATGATTAAGAAAAGTGGTAATACTGTATGTAGCACCCAAAGTGAGGGAGGGTTGAACGCTCTGGATTTTAAAACCTCTAATATAATCTTTTAGATCAAATGTATACAAAATGATTTAAGAAATAAGGATTGCATTTGGAAGATAACAGATTGGTGGTATCTAATAAGGTGAAAGAAGAATCATACACACTCATTCATTGAATCTACCCTGTAAAGAAATGTATTATACACAGATTCAAAATAGCTATTGATAACAAATGTGTATTTTGTGGTTGTGACCCAGAGACTCTTGACCATTTATTTTGGGACTGTTCTTATGTCAGAAGATTTTGGAGTGAGATAGAAGATTTTATTTAAAAAGAAAAAACTACTAATGTTGATTTGAAAGACTGATATTATATTTTATTTTGATCCATATGATATGGACTCTGATTAAACTTTCATTGTTCATTTGTTTATTTTTCATGGCAGATTCTTTATCCATGAAAGGAAGTGGGCGGAGAACAAACCCCTCTTCACATTGTTTAAGATAGTTTTGAAATATTATTTTGAAATTATCACTAAGTGTAAAAACAAGAAAGCAATACGTACCATAAAACTTTTTGACAAATTGAAAATATATCTTGATATTTAATACCCCTGTCTGTTAGGTTTATGTACTCTTGTTTGTATGTTTCTGTTTTTGTATTTGTTTTGTTCATACAAATATAATAATAAAAATTAAATAATTACATCCCCCTTCTGTTTGAAAAGACCTGGATGGTGATTGGGACGTCACACTCCCTCTTTACTAGATTAAAGCTAATAATCTCTCAATAACGAGACTAAATCAGGACTGTTAAACTGCATTCTTCTCTGGTTGGTTCCACTGTGTTTTGGCATGCATATTTCCCACAGCAAGTAAGAGTTGATGTTATTCACTTTTGTGAGCAAAAGCAAATGGGTACTTTTATGACTCACCTATACTTGTAAATCAGGCTGATAGCTAGATATAATAATATGCTCAAATTAAGGAGATTGATTCCCAGTACATTTTCAGATTCAAATCTACAGATTTACAGTCATTGAATGATGAACATGAGGGGGAATAGAGAGTCTACCAGGTATGAGTGGAGAAGATATATTTAGGAGGTGTGTTTGTCTGCAATACTCAAATGATAGTTTGTCACATGGCACTCTGGTGGACAGCACTACAGAGCACAGCAGGACCCCCAGTTCCTAGCGGCTCCACTTCTAATTAGATTCCACACCAAATGAAAGCCCTGAGAAAGCCTAAATCACAACCAGAGGGCCCTGCTCTCTGCTATTTTATCTCTCTATAGCTTACACACACATTGCTCATGAACTCAGTGACTAGCCACAAAGCGGAAACTAACACACACGATATCTCTCCACTCATTCACTGAACATGTCCCATGTTAAAGTCCCACCCAGCCAACTTACTTGTCAACAGAAAGCAGATCGTGAGAGCAACAAAAATAAGAAAACAAATAAATTCCTATAAGTAGTGACGAAATAAGTACAGTAATCTACTGAATCCTTTTGACTATGTAGTAAAACCAAACAGCAAGAGAGCTACATAACACAGTTAGGCATAAGTATTGAAAGAAGAAAAAATCTAATCGCTCAGCGTTTTGATTAAAACCAGGAAAAATGACACCATTGTAGATGGTTGCACCCCCCCCCCCCCCCCCCCCCCCCCCCCTGCAGTGTATTGTGGTAAAGGCCAGGATGCCCCTGGTTACCTTCCTGGGAAAGTAGTGCAGGGCTTATAATGAAGTAGGAACTCCTGCTGCAGCGGTGATTAGGACGAGATGCCTTAGCTATGAGGCTGCTAGACCGTGTGTCAGCACAGTCTCCTGCCCTGCAGGACTGAAGTCATTCACTGTAACACAACACTGACCCCAGAGCAGCTGAGTGGCTGAGATCTCACACCCTCTCTCCACACATTTAGTGCGGCGCTCAAGCAGCAGAGGTAGGAAGTAACCCCAGAGATTAAAGATATTACATGGTGAAGAAGAAGGGGAGGGGGGACTTCGACAGCGGATCTTAAAGCTAGACAGTTTTTCTTTACCACAGTGCTCTGCCATACAGCAAGCACCATATAAAAAAGGATAGTGCTGATGCATTCAGAGACGTGTTGGAAAGTATATTTGTTATGCTGGTCAGGACAGTTTTATGTGATTGAGGAAGATGGCAATAGGCCCATATATTGTTAATGTTCTGCACACACTTACGTTACAAAACAGCAGCTGACAGATTATTACTGTATCATGATTAAGACAGAAAAGTGGAGAAATCAAGAAACTGATCATCAACTTCCTCAGATAGAGAAGTGAATAATACTAATATACTAATGTCAGAATTATTTAGCAACTCTGACTTTGTCTAGACACAGATTCAAATGAGTTTGTTTGGGTCCTGTCCTGACCATCACTCTGGGGGGCCACATGTTTGGGAGACAAAGACATTCCAACCAGGAGACAACAACCGTCTCCATATTAGGGAGAAGGACCAAAACCTCGTTCCACGGCTTGACCGTGTCTCTGCTGACGTAATGCCAGAAAGCCGACTGGAAATGCCAGGAATGCTAGACTGCAGCTCGATAGGAGACCATGTTCACCTTATTGGCTACTGGTGAGCAGAGCCTCAGAGACAATGTCCATGATGAGTTCCCACACAATAGGAACAAGACATTTATGACTCTTTGGCCATGGAAAAATGAGAAGAGGTTCACACTCGGGACACACCGGTGCTGTAACCCCGCTGACACCCCAGGAATGGGAATGCTCGGCTTGACTTCCTGACATTTTTTAGCAAAGAGATGAGTGGAGTTTACAGGGCTGGAGAGAGGGTCTCCCCACAGCGCCCAATGAGCCTGTCCCATTTGGGGTGATTTAAATGCCTGGTTATTACCTTTCCCAACCATTGTCTCTGCAAGTCTTACAGGCCAATGCCTTTAACCATTTGTCTCAAAACTCATTATCTGAAGTCAGCAGAATTCCTGAATGGCATTATTCCACTGCAGCGTTTCCCAAACTCGCTCCTCGGGACCCCAAGAGTTGCACATTTCGTTTTTTGTCCTAACACTACACAGCTGACTCAAATAATGAACTAATCATCAAGCTTTTATTATTCGAATCAACTGTGTAATACTAAGGCAAAAACCAAAATGTTCACCCCTTTGGGTCCCCAGGACTGAGTTTGGGAAACACTGTTCTACTGGCATGTGAAAATGACAAGTCGAAAACTAGGCAACCCAAATTAAAATGTTAAGCCAATCTCAATGCAAGGAATGTGGGCTTCCATTGATCATGAACACGACAATCTTTAAAATATATTGTAGGTAAGAGACAAAAATCTATATTTGAAGTGTTGCCCTATAAATTAATTTGATAATAAATAATAAATAAATAAATAAATAACTTCTCATAAATCGGCATTACGAGTCTGAAGTTGTTTATGATTGCCACCTACAGGCGTTAAAGGGACATCACACCTCTTCAATGGAAACGGTGGAAGGACTTATTTCGTGAGCATAGGTCGTGCATCATAATTTCCTTGAAATGACATGTCTGTCAGAATGCCCTATTTTCCCCGTTTCCAATCTTCCAAAAAGATAATCAACGCAGTAAAAAAAAGAAGCATCTCTTAAAAATGCATTGGCTTACAAAATTGTGTTAGAAATAGGTGTTCATAATACTTTGTTGATAAATCAAACAATACAATCATATACAGGTAGGCCCAGGTTGTTCAAATAGGCTATACACCAACAATCAAAAGCATTCAATATACAGAAAATGGTCAGTCAGTGACTGAGAGAAACTGGTGTAGCAGGCAGAGGAGAAGACTATGGCTAACCCACTGGGATTCTATGGGATCATCAGTCGTTTGGTAACAGGTTTAAAATACCTGTGGCTTAATGTATGTTTATCTTATTCTCTAAGGATGTTTATGCAAGTGATAATGAACTATCATACTCAGTAAGTTGGAATGTCTGCAAACTGCAGCAATCATTCATGTCTCTGTGATAGGATAGGCCTAGCCTACTCTATACGTTCATTTAAAATCGCTGACTCCAAGGTGTACATTAAATGTTCATAGAGATTTTACATATTTGTAAAATTGTCTTACATTAATTGCTAGCTAGCTAAATAACCCTAACCCTTTTCTGTCAATTTAGTATTTTCTTCATATTTAGACCTATCCCAATTAAATTGGTGTGCAGTGATGTTATCGGGAGCATATTTTGATACCTATCACACATAGCCCCAATTAGAACCATCTTCCACTTGGGGTTTACTTACTCAAAAGACAGGGAGAAAACAGACCCCCTTTTAACAAGTGTGCTCCATTCTCTAGTTTGCTGGAAGTTTACCCACATCTGCCACAGCCCCTAACCCCTGGAAGAGAATGGGTCGCTGCAAAGGTCAGAGGTCAGTACTTGTCCTATTGTGGTCTAGAGCCAACTCCAATCCAAGGCTACTGTCAGCAGGGGAGAGCGCTCAGGTAGTTTCAGGTCCACCGGGATGAAACTTGAACAGGGATTGTTGCTTTGACATGGTCTGCTGCATGGAAGAGGTTAAAAGGGACGGTTCAGATTTTCTAATTAAGATATGGACTTGCGCTGCTGCGCAAGCTCCACTCTGTCTGTAAGGTGACCTGGTGCTATTCTAAAGGTTTATTACAAACCCCCTCTCTTTCCCTCACTGTCTTTCTCTCTCTCAATTTCTTTCTCTTATCAGCAAGACATCGTCTATAATTGACCTGATTCCCAGATTCTAGTTCCCTCTGTGACCACCCTTGCTGTTGCATAAAAATGGGCAGCGTAGGTGACAGAGACTGCCTGACCGAAAAGAAAGGAACGTACAAGAATGTATTCTTCAAATGGCATTGAAAAGAAAACAGAAAAATCAGCATAATGACCAGCTCCTCTCCTCCCACACGTCCACTCGCTCCCTCTCTCTCTTAGACACACACACACACACATACACACACATACACACTCCTTCACCTCCCCCTCCTCTCTTCCTCATCCAAATCTTGATTAACCTCCTCTCACACACCCCCTTTCCCTCCCACACACATTCACATACACACAATGTGCCTTGGGGGCCCCCTGACAGATGGGGAGAGAGGGGGTTCTTGGGGGTTTGCTTGGGACAAATGGCAGCCTGGTTTAGTGTGTTGTTGTCAGTATTTGAATTGATCCCTTTGGACCACAGAGGCTTCTCACTGCCAGTGTGTCACAATGGCAACAAGTGTGTGGAGCTGGGAGCAAGCTTGTGGAGGCATGGGACCCTCACTCATGAATGATAGCTTAGCAAATGTCCCTCCTTTCATTGCGGGCATCGCTCGTTTTCTTTCACACTCTCAAAACGTAGCAAAGCTTTTTATAATTATTTATTTTTTTTTGGGGGGGGGGGGGGGGGTTGATTGGTTTGAGATTCTGACATGTAACTTTTTGTCAGATTTTTGGGGTATTTTATGTATGGTAAATGTCTATGTGTTAAGTGGGTGAGCTCAGTCTCACGGTACTGTCTGAGGGATGGTGTAAAGCTATCTGTCATCAGCTAAAGGGACTGAATGTGATTGGGTTCCATCTGAAAGGGCCTTTCTGGGAGGTCTTGATGTTTTTCATCCCAGTTAGATAAACGCCATGTGTGACATTCCATAAATTCAACTAGATAACCGCAATAACAGCCTCACAGAGAATAAATCACAGTTCTATTTATGTTGATTCATTTTATTCCTTGCCATTCTGTAGAAATATCTACGGATAAGATCATGAGGGAATTTCCCAAGCACATTGTCACAGCAAACCATAAACTCCACTATCAAATGTGTTTGGTTTGATGTGGCTGCTATGTTCATGAAGAATATCAGACCTGGTTTCATAGCGTTTGTTTTCTTTCAAATATTTAAGCTGCACTTACCTGGCGGAATCGAACCAATGGAACAGTCCCAAACCCCACCCATCTGGCATTGCAGGAAGGTTCAATCAAATGCTCAAAGTATACGGAAGAAAACCAATATTATTTTAACCCAGGTCTGGGCCCGTATTCACAAAGTGTCTCAGAGTAGGAGTGCTGATCTAGGATCAGGTCCTCCCTGTCCATATAATTTTATTCATTATGACTGAAAGGACAAAACTCATCCTAGATCAGCTCTCCTATACTTTGAGACACTTTGTGGATACAGGCCCTTACATGGTCCTATACATGTGAGTAATGAGATCCCCCCCCCCACCCCCGGGATTAGAGCTCAGCTGAACGCCAACTCTGACCCCCTCAATGACCCGGCGGAGGAGGAGAGGCTTGGTTAAGGACGTAAAAAAAAAAATGGAAGGTGATCGATTGATTGGCAAACAAACAGGATGGACAGTGTGGCAGAGCAGAAGGGACTGGAGGGAAGAGTTTGGGGTGTCAAATCAAGTAAAATCTAATTTTATTGGTCACATACACATGGTTAGCAGATGTTAATGCGAGTGTAGTGAAATACTTATGCTTCTAGTTCTGACAGTGCAGTAATATCTAAGAAGTAATCTAACACATTTACAACAACTACCTTATACACACAAATGTAAAGGGATGAATAAGAATATGTACGTATAAATATATGGATGAGTGATGGCCGTGTGGCATAGGCAAGATGCAGTAGATGGTATAGAATACAGTATATATGAGATGACTAATGTAGGATATGTAAACATTATTAAAGTGGTGTTATTTAAAGTGACTATTGATACCTTTATTAAGTCCATTTATTTAAGTGACCAGAGATTTTAGTCTGTATGTTGGCAGCAGCCTCTCTATGTTAGTGATGGCTGTTTAACAGTCTGATGGCCTTGAGATAGAAGCATTTTTCAATCTCTCGGTCCCAGCTTTGATGCACCTGTACTGACCTCGCCTTCTGGATGGTAGCGGTGTGAACAGACAGTGGCTCGGGTGGTTGTTTTCCTTGATGATCTTTTTGGCCTTCCTGTGACATCGGGTACTGTAGGTGTCCTGGAGGGCAGGTAGTTTGCCCCCGGTGATGCGTTGTGCAGACCGCACCACCCTCTGGAGAGCCTTGCGGTTGAGGGCGGTGCAGTTGCCGTACCAGGCGGTGATACAGCCTGACAGGATGCTCTTGATTGTGCATCTGTAGAAGTCTGTGAGTGTTTTAGGTGACAAGCCACATTTCTTCAGCCTCCTGAGGTTGAAGAGGGTGTACTCCTGCTCTGGTGCCTGTTACACCACAATTGATCACAGCTCATTACGCTAATCCCACAGAACAGTTAACCCTCCTTTTAATAGATTTCACTCTACCACCATATTCAAACCACAATATGGGTATAATGCAAATACGACCAATGATGAAGCAGTGAGCAGGTTGTAATGGCAACAGGTTACAAGTGTACTGTACTGTACTACTTTTCATTCCTTGCTGAGGATGTTTTTTGTAACACCATGTATGGCTTGTAAAGGGGTGATTGCATGCATTATAGTTTAGTGAATGGACAACATGTGGGCCAATATCTAGATTCTTATTACGCTTTGCAATAACTTCATTAGTCAATATGATTGTGAAATATGGCCCAAAATGATCTATACATATAATGATGTTCTTGAGATGTGCATCGTCTGAGGTCTACACTGGTTATAGGTCAAATAGCGAATGTACAGTACATACAATTCATACATACCTAGGTTTCAAGACGTTACGTTCTCTCGCACTCCTCATTCGGCCTGCCTAGCAATGGCAAGTACATTACCATGTGTTTGAGTTGGGTAGGTGTAGGGGTATGCACGTATTGTTCAACAGGCAAGGTCCGCATATTAAGAAAACACAGGGCAGAGAACAGCGAACTGACAAGGAGCCTGAATGAGAATCAATTAATTTTCATTTACCGCCATTTTCACTGGGCTTCAGATTAGCACCTGTGTACCTCAGGCCAAACTGGCTGAGGCCTTTTAGTGGGGAGCGAGGGGGACACATTAAGATAATGACACAGGGAGAGAGGGAGACAAAAGAGAGGGAAAGGCCGTCCTCTGCTCTCATTAGCACCATAGTGCCCTCCCTTCGCTGACTATCGTCACACAGACCCCACTGACTGATGGTTAACCACCACTACCAGTGGTGTGCCAAAATCTGAGGCAGGCCACTAATAGCTGCTAATGGGCAACAGGGTACCAGTGAGCTCAGACCCAATCAGGACTGTAGAGAGCACCTTTTTCACACTACTGAGCCAAACTTAACAGAGCCGAGCTGATATGTACTGGGCTGGAGTGGTTGTGCATTCATCATAATAACTGGAACCATGCTGGAAAGGACAATCTGAAAAGAAATGATCTGAGCCAGCAGATTACAGTTGGGATCGGCACAATAGTGTGATGAACAGACGGTCATTCATAGCACATCACCGCCATCTACAGCCAGATCATATAGTATTTATAACTTGTTCTCTTGTGGGCTTTGGAGAATGGTGATCCACCTCCAACCTTTAAAAAAAAAATGGACAGTATGCATTGATAGTCTGTAGGATAACTTTATACCGAAATAATGCTTATTTGTTGTTCAAAGAAAGCATTGTGAGAATTATATATATGCAGTTGAAGTCGGAAGTTTACATACACCTTAGCCAAATACATTTAAAGTCAGTTTTCACAATCACTGACATTTAATCCTAGTAAAAATTCCCTGTCTTACGTCAGTTAGGATCACCACTTTATTTTTAGAATGTGAAATGTCAGAATAATAGTAGAGAGAAGGATTTATTTCAGCATTTATTTATTTCATCACATTCCCAGTGGGTCAGAAGTTTACATACACTTAATTAGTATTTGGCAGCATTGCCTTTAAATTGTTTAACTTGGGTCAAATGTTTCGGGTAGCCTTACACAAGCTTCCCACAATAAGTTGGGTGAATTTTGTCCCATTCCTCCTGACAGAGCTGGTGTAACTGAGTCAGGTTTGCAGGCCTCCTTGCTCGCACATGCTTTTTCAGTTCTGCCCATACATTTTCTATAGGATTGAGGTCAGGGCTTTGTGATGGCCACTCCAATACCTTGACTTTATTGTCCTTAAGCCATTTTGCCACAACTTTGGAAGTATGCTTGGGGTCATTGTCCATTTGGAAGACCCATTTGCGACCAAGCTTAAACTTCCTGACCGATGTCTTGAGATGTTGCTTCAATATATCCACATAAATGTGCTTGTGGAGTGGTTGAAAAATGAGTTTTAATGACTCCAACCTAAGTGTATGTAAACTTCCGACTTCAACTGTATACATCATTTTTGTGGCACTAGTGAACAATGCTCTATAGATAGCAAGTAAGCAAACAACGAACACAACCATGTAACTAGTCTCTCTCTCTCTCTCTCTCTCTCTCTCTCTCTCTCTCTCTCTCTCTCTCTCTCTCTCTCTCTCTCTCTCTCTCTCTCTCTCTCTCTCTCTCTCTCTCTCTCTCTCTCTCTCTCTCTCTCTCTCTCTCTCTCTCTCTCTCTCTCTCTCTCTCTCTCTCTCTCTCTCTCTCTCTCTCTCTCATGTTAAAAGTGGCAGATTGTGGAAAAGAAGCCAAATTAAAATGGGATTAGATGTGAGAAGCTGGGGGGGTGGTCAGCGCTAGGAGCAGGATGCTGTTACTAGGGTCCACGTGTAGGGCGGGATCCAGACAGTATGAAATGGGGCGGAAGGTATGGGCGAAGAAAAGAGGATGAAAGCACAAATGAGGGAAGGTTGCAGACAGGGTCACAGCTGTGACATTACGGAGACAATAGGGGAGACTGGATAAAAGTGTGTAGACATCCCATCTTGCCCAAAGCTGTCTCTCAGCTGGTTTGATCACCTGTCTATTAAATGGGAACATATTTCTCAGCACACACAAAAGGAGAGACCGCTGACAAGGGAGAGGGGCCTTTAAGTGGTTGGATTATAACACTGGGGGCAGTAAATCCCATTTCCTCTCGATTTGGGTGACTGGACTGGACAAGCTTGTTAGACCCGCATATGTGGATGGATATCTACAATATTGAGTGGAGGATTTTGTTAACGGGAGGCATACAGGTCAGGTGTTACATATGACGTCTGCACACTATATAGGACAGACAGGTTCCCTTCAAAAAGGGTTAGTAAGGGACTGGTGTTTCACCATCCCAAACACCGACTGTGTCAGGGCAGCAGGCCTCTAAGTCAACAAGTAATATCAATCAATTCAGAGCTCCTTCCCTAAAGGTTCCTGCATGCACATTGTGCACACACATTGACATACTTATACTCACGCATACATACAAAATGTAAGCAAGTCACTAAGAGAGAGGATTCCAGCCTGCCTCTTTAAGCTGACCACAAGCTGTGCACCCCATGAGCTCTGCATGATTTAAGGCCCGTGTTTGGGGGGCTTTGCATTGACACCCAGACAGATATTGGACTGACCTCAAGTCCTTTTCCACTCAAGAGACACCACCCTAAAACAAAAGCAGACACGACAGCGAAGAGGGGGAGAAAATAAGATGGCTTAATTGTTCTCTCACAATTAGCCCATCACTCAAGAGGAACATTAAGCAATCTAGCAAAAAAGTAGCAAAGGGAGGTGGCAGGAGAAGAAAGGGATGAAAGAGGAGGGGGCACTAAAACACCTACTGAGCGAGAGTGAGTGAGAGGCCCTGCTATTGAAGGCGAAAAAGACAAGGAACAGTTGACAATACTGTACAATGCTGTTATGCACCATTAACTGGCACGGGGGGCAGGGACAATGAGGCTTATGTCCCCAGAGAGAAGGGGACAGCAGCTCCAGAAGATTTGTCCCTTTCAGCCCATATGCTTTCCGGCCGCCTCACAGGATGCTCCTGCCGCCACGGCCGCATGCTCGGCATCTGGACACACGAGGTCCCCGGTCACCTCGTGACCAGGGAGCGAGTAGGGGGAGGGAGGCAGGCAGGGGGGGGGGGGGGGGGTCACTTTAGGAACACTAAAAGTTAATCTAGTTTAGATTTTTTTGTAATTGTGGTTTCCCTGAAGCATGAGTAAAGTGGCTGCACAAGGTTATAATGTTTGCCCCCTTGTCAGTGTTAGAGAATATCATGAGTCTATTCTGTTTTGGAGACAGTATTTTACATGCATTAAAGTAAAGTGATTATAGCATGACATGTTGCTTTCATGAAATCCTTGCAGTTTTGATCCATAACTCTGCCTAGAGTGCTGAAATAAATTCTACTTGGAACCTACCTCTAGCTTTGTATGGAACATGCAGTAAATACATACAGGCTTTTCAGAGATGCTAGTGTCTGTTTTTGTAAGATAATGCATTTGAGTCTGCATGTGGGCAATATCTGTCCTGAAAGTATGTTGTTACAAACTTTCCCTTTACTTTTTGCTATGTTGATATGTTTCTCGCAGAAGCTTGTTTTGTGCAGATGTGAATATCTGAATAATTTATACTATTCTGTGTTTGTTCCTGAGTAACACAGGGTCCTATCTTGTCCCTTCTGGACAAGTGACAAAGAACTGTCACAATGATTGACTGTGGAACTGCTGCCTGCATTTCAAACAAGAGACCTGTCCATCTTTAACACACAGACCCTCAAAAACAAAAGGAGAAGAGAGAAAAGGAGGAGTCGGGGCGCAGCCCAGAGAAGAAGAATCACCTCTTAACAAGTGTTTACCCTCATTCTGTTGCAGAGCTGTGGTGCAATAACCTACCGTAACAAATGGCTGCCCCTGATCCAGAAAGAAAACTCAGAGGCTGGTGAGGTCAGGGGTCACTAACTCTGCCATTGTCCCTGACAGGGCAAGCACACTCCAGCTTTTCTCTAGCTTTCAAAGGCCTGTGCTGAGGGTGGAAAGATAGGCCTGAAAACACTGGGTTGGGACCAGGGGCTTTGTGGTAGCTGAGGAAGAAAGAATCAGTCCCAAAAGGTTAAATGAAGAGCGAAAGGGCCCTTCTGTCCAATTACTGAGGGAAAAATGCTCCTTGTGACCTGTCGGGGTCAGAGTTCAGTGCAGCCTTTGGCAGCGGCACACTCAGGCCCTTTGTGGCCCACATGAGATGAACCTCCGCAGTGTTTATCTAAGTGACTCCCCGGCCAATAGTAAGGGTATAAATAATTTTGGGGCCTGAATGCTGCCACTTAACAGAATTAATTTATAGACCTGGACCTTGGCGGGTCAAATTCTTTAACAAACCTGTTTAGCGCGTGGATGCACATGAGGACGATCCATAGAGGGGATTTCTAAAGCATTTCTCTCATGTTTTCTTGTCCAAAAGAGAAGTGAACAAAACTATCCATGGGGTTGTTCTCATCATGGTTTCTATACCAGTCCTAATCCATTAGCATCACATAGGACCCACTTAGAACAGAGACACATAAATACACTAAAGACTCTCTACATCAGATTCTGTCCCCAGCAAAGCTATAGGGACCAAGTGCTTTTTTTGCTTTCAACTCGAATTGAGAAATGAAAAATGCAAGTCTTGCCAAGTCTCACCTTGAGTGCGACCTCCATCTCTCCCTGCCCCCCTCCCGTCGCTCCCGCCTTTGAGTCCGGGACTTTCCCAATCTTCTGCCCACCGCTGTCTCGGGCTGCACTTGTGGTGCTAATACCTGCTCACACAAAGCCCGTTGGAGTGGCGTGGTGAGGCTTGGATTAGATTGCCGGAACTACTCCCCCCTGAGCACATTGGCCACCAGGGATTAACTGACTGAATTAATCATCTAGTAGTTGTTAGGTTAACAAGCAAGGTGCAATCATATTACTGGTTCTGATCTGACTTTTCCCTCTATTTCCTACCTGTTAACGCACCACAGTCAATTCTAAATCTATCCAGGAATCCCTGGACCATGATGTTGTGTGGTGTTGGCCATGGTGATTACCCCGGTGGGGTTGGGGATGGCACAGGTGGTGGTGGCTGAGCAGGCCAATGACAAATTCAAAGGCTCAAAGCTATGGCCTCTAGTGAGGGACTGAAAATGACTAAAAAGTCATCTCTATTGAACCGTAAATAAAGCTTTGAAAAGATATTTGAGTCAGATTTCAGATAGACGTTTGAACGTTCCAGTGAATCTTTGATTCCACAAGTCGATAACCCAGCTCGTTAGCCAGCATTAGCAGCCATCTTCACAAAAAGGGTTTGCAGAAGCTTGTAGAGTATCCATGTTAACAAAGTTTGCACTTGGGAGTCAAAGGTCATGGGACCAAACTCTTATTGGTGAGAGTTTGTAATAAAACAGCCTAGAAAAGGTATTTTACCGAAACGTTGACCACAATAAATGTGCAGAGGTAAACTCGTCTAAGCAGGAGTTTTTCTGCAAAGCAACATCTTCAACCATATTCAACTATTTCAAAGATTCATATAAGGATAATACATTCATTAGGCCCTAATCTATGGATTTCACATGACTGAGAATACAGATACGCATCTGTTGGGCACAGTTACCTTACAAAAATGTAGGGGTGTGGATCAGAAAACCAGTCAGTACCTCATGGGACCACCATTTGCCTCATGCTGTGCGGTACATCTCCTTCGCATAGAGTTAATCAGGCTGTTGGTTGTGGCCAGTGGAATGTTGTCCCACTCCTCTTAAATGGGTGTGCGAAGTTGCTGGATATTGGCAGGAACTGGAACACGCTGTCATACACGTCGATCCAGAGCATCCCAAACATGCTCAAAGGGTGACATGTTTGGTAGGTATGCAGGCCCTGAAAGAACTGGGAAATGTTCTGCTTCCAGGAATTGTCTACAGATCCTTGCGACATGGGGCCGTGTATTATCATGCTGAAACATGAGGTGGTGGATGAATGGCACAACAATGAGCCTCAGGATCTCGTCACAGTATCTCTGTGCATTCAAATTGCCATTGATAAAATGCAATTTTGTTTGTTGTCCGTAGCTTATGCCTGCCCATACCATTACCCCACCACCACTATGGGGCACTTTGTTCACAATGTTGACATCAGCAAACCTCTTGCCCACACGAGGCCATACACGCTGTCTGCCATCTGTCTGATACAGTTGAAACCATGAATCATTTGTGAAGAGCACACTTCTCCAGCGTGCCAGTGGCCATCGAAGGTAAGCATTTGCCCACTGAAGTCGCCTATGACGCCGAACTGCAGTCAGGTAAAGACCCTGGTGAGGAAGAGGAGCACGCATATGAGCTTCCCTGAGATTGGTTCTGACAGTTTGTGCAGAAATTCTTCGCTTGTGCAAAACCCCAGTTTCATCAGCTGTCCGGGTGGCTGGTCTCAGACAATCTCGCAGGTGAAGAAGCCGGATGTGGAGGTCCTGGGCTGGAGTCGTTACACCTGGTCTGCAGTTGTGAGGCGGTTTACGATAGGGAAATTAACATTAAATTCTCAGGCAACAGCTCTGGTGGACATTCCTGCAGTCAGCATGCCAATTGCACACTCCTGCAAAGCTTGAGACATCTGTGGCATTGTGTTGTGTGACAAAACAGCACATTTTAGAGTGGCCTTTTATTATCCCAAGCACAAGGTGCACCTGTGTAATGATCTCGCTGTTAAATCAGCTTCTTGATATGCCACACCTGTCAGGTGGATGAATTATCTTGGCAAATGAGAAATTCTCACTAACAGGGATGTAAACACATTTGTGCACAACATTTTAGAGAAATAAGCTTTTTGTGAGTATTGAATATTTATGGGATCTTTTATTTCAGCTCATGAAAGATGAGACCAACATGTTGCGTTTATATTTTGTTCAGTATATTTGAAATGAAAGTCTTCAAATAAACTAGAGAACAATCCATCAACGCCTTGCTGCTCTTAAATGAAGCGGCCTGGAACAAAGTATGTGCTATGAAAGCTTTAAGTCGCTTCCGCTGTGGAATCCATTTTGCATGCTACCAGAGTACGGTCCATGGTACTGGGACAACAGGACAATGTGTGAGGGTGAGATGGGAATGGGGGGATGGAGGTTGGAGCCGTTGTTGAGGATTTTCCTCTCCCTGGGATTCTTCTCGGCAGGCCCTCTCTCCATCCCTCAAGACTTGGGCTAAGCCTGTTGGACACGCATCAGGCCTGGTGAAGGGGAGAGTCTAGGGCTCCCAGGGGCTTACAGGCCCTTAGAGGAAGCGGGGTGACCTTTAATCAAGGATCAGGAGCCAGGCCTGCAGCTGAAGGCCCCCAGGAGCCCTGATTATACCGCTGGCCTTACAGCCCACTGCCGCAACATAGCATCAGCCGGGTTGAGATGAAGCGGTCAGCACAGGCACGAGGTATATGACAACACGGCTTAATCTCAATAGGTTAGCGTTATCCTCATCCCCATACACTGGACAACTCACTCCAGAAAACCCATAAGGCAGGGGTGCATGTACAGTATATACCCTACTCTCCAGATCTTCACTGTCTGCAGGTTTGGTCTGCTGGTCACCAACTCAAAGACAAACACAAAAAATGTAATTATGCCTCCCGAACACTGTAGTTGTCCCTGACTGATAGATATTCCCAAGTGAAGTTTGTGCATGGATTGAGATTCAGCTAATGTGCATATTTCCTCTGTGTTTATCAGAGAGCCAGGCTCGTCCTCCAATGGATTGGTCATGAAATACAAATGGTGTCAGAAGTGGTATTCTTAAAGCACATAGTGGTCCGTAAATTGTTACCGTTTAGTATACTAAGTTCAGCTGTGCGGCGTGTTGACCGCTTTCCCCGTCTATCCTTAGATAAGCCAGAGTCGCAGGTCACCAAATGGAGCAGCTCACATTTCTGTCTCTGGTGTTGAGATTGGGGTGGAAAAGGCAACATTAGGGTAACATTAAGGTTAACGTTCTGACCACTTAACTACTGATGTTACAGAAAGTAACCATTTCCAACTTTATTATGCATCTCATTCTGCTGGGTCAGATGGTGACCTGCGACTCTGGCTTATCTGAGGATAGACGGGGAAAGCGGTCAGCATGCCGCAATTGGCGCCCAAAATAGGAGACGTACTTACTTGTTAAATCTGTCATAATTGTCTAATCCAGAAAACGAAGAACATTACTGGTAGGCTGGGGAAATGTTCTTAGTGATGTTGATTGGCAGATTCACTCGTACCGTAAGTGCTTACTATTTGTTTAGCAGTTTCATAACAGATAGAGGCTTAGGACAGCAGGGGTTGTGGAGTGGAGGCAATAGAACCGCTGAAAGCCTCACTGACAGGGAGGCAGCGTGACACTAGCCCTAGAATCATCACTGAACCTACCGCGCAGTTAGTCTCATGCTAGATGGCATGGATCTGCTCTTTCTTTACCCGAAGAATGAGCGGGCACTCAATTAAGGGCTGCCCATTGAGCCTGCAGAGTGAGCTTGAATGCGGGCCCCTCCAGAGGAATGAAGTCCCATGAATAGATGGCAGGCCCTCATGAAATATTAAAGAGCGGACAGATTTCCCACAATATTTGTACACCTCCCTTTGTGGGGATTTCTCCCTCCATTGAGCCTGAAACTGTTAGCACATCCGCTCTGAAGCGCGGCCCGCGGAACTATGCTAAAGAGTCCCGCGGTCCGGGGCATCAAACGACGGGCCCCCTCTTCCCTCCCTTTTTTTCTCTTCAGTCGTTCTCCCTCTCTCGCGTTCTCTCTCTCTATGCCCATGACCATGGCTTACAGAGTGAGAGAAGTCCTGAGCTATTCATGGAAGGGATTACAGCAGTTTTAATGACCACCTGCCCTTTCTCCTGCACTGTATTGTGTAGTGTTGGGCCGAGCAGCTAGGATTTCTCTGTTTTTAAAGGGTCAGAGACCAACTACTGACCCTTGTCTCCACCATCACAAACCTGACGGGCATTGCCCCCAGATAGGTGGTGGGGTCATAGTTAATGTTATTATTAACAGTCATCCATCCATTTAGCCAACATGGTCATTTCATAGGCTACAGCTTCTCTTGTGTGACAAAAATAATGTTCAAATTAAACCCACAGCTTGTCAATGTATTAGTGTTTTAAAGTGGAGTGAGTAATACTGGGCTTAGCATGACTCATATTGCCTATAAGATAATGGCTGACATTTGTAGTGCTAAAGTCTTCTGCAAAGTGCCAAAAAATGACAATAAACCTCAGCATGATTTCATTCAAAATTCTTCTTCAACAACGTGAATTATGAAGAGGCAACTGTTTATGCATTGCTCAGTTTACTGAACTCAAGTTAAATAATTATGAATTGCTCAGTGTACTGAACTCAAGTTAAACAATTATGAATTGCTCAGTGTACTGAACTCTAGTTAAATAATTATGAATTGCTCAGTGTACTGAACTCAAGTTAAATAATTATGAATTGCTCAGTGTACTGAACTGTAGTTAAATAATTATGAATTGCTCAGTGTACTGAACTCAAGTTAAATAATTGCCTACTCATACCACTAATTGTTGTAAGGATCTGGGTGTAGCTGGTGCAGAGGAGTCAGGCGCAGGACAGCAGAGATGAGGAACACAAGGAACTTCACTCAAAATGTCCAAATACATGAAGTAATACCAAGCCCACAAACATCGGACTGAACTTACAATAAAACAATCACGCACAAAAACCATGGGGAAACCAGAGGGTTAAATAATGAACATGTAATTGGGGAATTGAAACCAGGTGTGTAAAACAAAGACAAAACAAATGGAAAATGAAAAGTGGATCAGCGATGGCTAGAAGGCCAGTGATGTCGACCGCCGAACACCACCCGAACAAGAAGAGGGACCGACTTCGGCGGAAGTCGTGACAATTGTTGAAAAATGTTTTAAATTAAATCGCACTGCAAGATTATAATGAGGTTTATGGTCATTTTTGCACATTGCTTTTTCACTAACAAAATGTTGCCCAATGTGTTATGTTAATAGAAATATAATATATAATATAATATGGTTATGTAACAGTTAATGGAAGTTATGATGGGCCCTTACTATTCTTTTATGTCCTTTGTGGGCTGCTCTTATCACAAACAGTTTTGTGCTGATGAATTTTAAGCATAGAACCTACAATGTTTCATACACTTGAACATTATACGGCTTGGCGTGTTCTGTATCTATCTATAATTAGATGACATTTGCAGTTATTTGTGGATTTCACCTACCAAAAGACTTTCAAGAGTAGCTCAGCCATCAGAAGTAAACAAGTGATTTTTGACATTCTCTTTTATTTCATTGCTTTTCTCCCCTTGTCCATCTTTCCTCGCCCTCTACCCATTCCTTTCACAAACGCATGCGCACGCACGCACACACAGGGATCAGGCCTGAGTGCTGCTGCATGGAGAGCTCAGGCAGCTTGGTGAAGGAGGTGGTTCAAGCTGCCATTAGCATCAGAATGGCAACATATTCCTGCCGTGAGTCAACATTAGTTCATTTCAGAATCGAGGGGTTGAAAGGCAGGCCAAAAAACTATAGCTCTCTCCTCTGGATAAGTGCTCTGGGTCCTAACAGTGGCTGTGCCTTGCACCGTGCTTGCGTGTGTGGTCCATCCTCATTGTGGAGTGAATGAACTACACCTGTTCTGTATCTCTTTGGAATGTATAGTGGCTCACAAACAGGTCTCAAGGCCCGTCAGTGGCTTTTCCAGCAAAAGTACACAGCAAAGTCACTCTCCCCTGTGTAAGAGTTGCATTGTCTTCACATACACATGGCTATCACATGTTGTACTTGTGTCAATGGGGGGGGGGGGGGGGGGGGGGGTGAGTACTAGGTAATGAATAGGGAACATAACCAATGTATTTAGGTGCTTGTGCCTTTGTCCCAGCTTCATGCCTTTTACTGTAAGGACACAATTACATCTGATGAAGACCAGTACTGATGAAGAATATTAAACAGCAGACTATAAAATGGGGAGAATTGGCAACCAAGATTTGTACAGTGTTCTTTGTACATACATGTATATTTTAATAGTCTGCTATTTAATAGTAACATTTTATAATAGGGCATCACATTGCCCTTTTACACCACACCTCTTGCCCATCACATTGGATCTGTGTGTGAGTGAGAGAGAGAGGGGTGTGTCTCTGCACTACACTGTCCAATCCACCAGACCTCCAGCTGGGTCCACAGGGGAGAGGAGTCCCATGGTCTGGCCTCCATATGCTAGCGCTCTGGACCCAGGCTGTCAGTGTTAGCCCCAGCACATGGAGGGCAGGCGGGGGTAAGCGGGGGGCTGCGTCCCTACCAGTATTGTGCGGAGGGGACGGGAGCCGAGCGGGGCCCAGCAGGAGAGGAGAGGCCTTTTCTAAAGAGTGAGCCAAATGAAGCTCCTTTCTCACACCCTGCTTTCTCTCTCCCTCCACATATCTCTCTCTCTCTCTCTCTCACACCCTGCTTTCTCTCTCCGTCCACATCTCTCTCTCGCTCTCTCTCTCACCCTGCTTTCTCTCTCCCTCCACATTTCTCTCTCTCTCACACCCTGCTTTCTCTCCCCCTCCACATTTCTCTCTCTCTTTCTTATTCACCCACACCACCTCCATTCTTTCTTCTCTGGGCTGGCAGATTGATACACTCGCTGAAATGTGATTTTTGTTCCAGTGTTCTCTGTGAATTAACCTTTCTGAAACCGAACCGACCATTCCTCTTTCCCACTACCCTATTCTTGGCTAAATTCAATCGAGCCACACTGTTTTTCAATCATTTTGTACACAATCAAGTCGCTCGCGAGAGGATGTAAGGAAGGGACCAGACAAATCTCTTTGGTCTTTCTATACACTGTCTCTCATTTTGAATTCCCACATGTATTGCTGATCACCAGTCTGAATGGTCCTGATTAAGTGTTGTTTTTGTGGTCTCCGCACTTGAATTTCAAAGCCCGAGGGAGACATTTTCCCTTTTGTCTTTGACATCAAAGATATTTGGGACGGAGTGTTTCTCAGCGACTGAGGAATCATCAAGTCTAATGTGTGTTTACCAACCACCACCCAACCAATCTTGGACTATGAAACTATGGGATCACCATGCGGCATAACACGCATTCTTCAGGTGTTGGTGTGTTTTTGTGGTGGTACTGATTCCCATAGAGATCCTATATAATTCTATACGTAATTCAATGGTGCTTCCTGAATTTGTTTCTGTCAAAAACAGAGATATTCTTCCTTTTTTGTGTTTGGTTAAAGAGGACTTTTATTTTGATGATCACCTTAATATATTAGTCATGTCTGCTATTCAGTTCCATAACTGGTGTGGATTGGCCTGGGTTTTAAAGCTCCAATTGTCAATGGTCCCAGTCCAGTACAGGACAGACCATAAATAGGCTGTGGAGAGTCATTCCTTTAACCTCTCTGGGATATGTGGGACGCTAGCGTCCCAACTGGCCAACATCCAGTGAAAATGCAGAGCGCCAAATTCAAATAAATTACTATAAAAATTAAACTTTCATGAAATCACACATTCAATATACCAAATTAAAGCTACGCTTGTTGTGAATCCAGCCAACGTGTCAGATTCCAAAAATGCTTTACGGCGAAAGCAAACGATGCTATTATCTGAGGATAGCACCCAAGCAAACAAACACAGACCATCACATTTCAACCCTCCAGGCGTGACACAAAACGCAGAAATAAAGATATAATTCATGCCTTACCTTTGACGAGCTTCTTCTGTTGGCACTCCAATATGTCCCATAAACATCACAAATAGTCCTTTTGTTCGATTATTCCGTCGATATATATCCAAAATGTCCATTTATTTGGCGCGTTTGATTCAGAAAAATACCGGTTCCAACTCGTGCAACATGACTACAAAAGTTACCTGTAAGCTTTGTCCAAACATTTCAAACTACTTTTGTAATACAACTTTAGGTATTTTTTAACGTAAATAATCAATAAAATTGAAGACGGGATGATCTGTGTTCAATACCGGAGGAAAACAAAGTGTAGCTAGCTTTCAGGTCACGCGCCTCTAACAAAGAGTACACTTCCCTCTACCCTCATTCTGAACAGTGTTACTTCTTCATTTCTCAAAGGAAAAACCTCAACCAATTTTTAAAGACTTGACATCCAGTGGAAGCGATAGGAACTGCAAGAAGGTCCCTTAGAAATCTGGATTCCCAATGAAAACCCATTGAAAAGAGAGAAACCTCAAAAACTAAAAAAATTACAAATGATTTGTCCTCTGGGTTTCGCCTGCCAAATAAGTTCTGTTATAGTCACAGACATGTTTCAAACAGTTTTAGAAACTTCCATCCAAATGTTCTATCCAAATCTATTAATAATATGCATATCTTAGCTTCTGGGCATGAGTAGCAGGCAGTTTAATTTGGGCACGCTTTTCATCCAAAATTCCAAATGCTGCCCCCTATCCTAGAGAAGTTCCTTTAATGAAATAGTAGAGGGCACTGCTGAGTACAAATATACTGTGTGGATTAACAGAACTATCACAGGGAGTTTGTTCTATGTAAGACTGCCCAGCAACTCACATGTCTTATTTCAAGTTTGGTCTACACATGGTATACACCATCCAACTAAATGCTTACTTGTAGGTTCCTTCTCGACAATGCAACAACAATAAGAAATAAGAAAAGATTAGAATACAAACTTAAAGTAAATGGCTCAGTAGAATAGAATAAACATTTTAGGAAGAGTATAATTCAGGAAGGCACAATTTATTGTACAATATTTACACATCAGAGAAAGGGGGATTGGGAGGAAAGTGCTTAAATTGTGCAGTATTCGCAATAGTAAATAAGAATCTGGTAGCAGCAATTGTGATGTGTGTGTGTGTGTATGTCTGTGTGGGCGTGCGTGTGTGAGTGCATGTGTGCTAAGTTGCAGAGAATCAGTGCAGGTGTTCAGTCCAGTTCAAGTGTTCAGCAGTCTGATGGCTTGTAGATAGAAACTGTCTCTGAGCCTGTTGGTATCAGACCTCATGCTCCGTTTTCCCGACGGTAAGGGAGTGAACAGCTCGTGGCTGGGGTGTGTGGTCCATGATGATGCTGCGGTACTTCCTCAGGCACTGTACATATAACAGAGTGAATAGTTGAAAAAGCAAGAGAAGATTGATATATATATCAAAAAGAAGTACTACATTTACTGTATTTGTGTAATCTAATGGTAGGCAACCTAGTGTTACACATTTTTAGGTATACAATATCATTGACTCCAGCAAGGTTATGGTGATTTTGTATATTATAAATTGTGTGTTAATGTTGTACTATAGATTATTAAACTGCTAAAAAGTTTGACTATAAAAGTCAGTATTATTAAAATAACATCAAATTGATCTTAAATACATTGTAGACATTGTTAATTTTGTAAATGGCTATTGTAGCTGGAAACTAGTACAAGGCTGTGTACTACTACCGTCACAGAACAGCGCAAACTGGCTCTAACCAGAATAGAAAAAGGAGTGGGAGGCCCCGGTGCACAACTGAGCAAGACAACAAGTACATTAGATTGTCTAGTTTGAGAAACAGACGCCTCACAAGTCTTCAACTGGCAGCTTCATTAAATAGTACCCGCAAAACACCAGTCTCAACGTCAACAGTGAAGAGGCGACTCCGGGATGCTGGCCTTCTAGGCAGAGTTCCTCTGTCCAGTGTCTGTGTTCTTTCTCCCATCTTAATCTTTTATTTTTATTGGCCAGTCTGTGATATGAATTTTTCTTTGCTACTCTGCCAAGAAGGCCCGCATCCCAGAGCCGCCTCTTCACTGTTGACATTGAGACTGGTGTTTTGCTCCAGATACTCAAGTAGATTGACCTCAAACCTCATTGTTTGTAGACATGTTATTATTAATTGTGTGAGCCAAACTTGCACATTATGGAAATTAAACGTAGATCAAACTGTGTAAAATGACTGAATGGCCAGGAGTGGAATTTGTGAAAAATATTTTTTTTAAGTGCTGATTTAGTAGCTGAATTCCTGGTGATTTTCCAGACTGATGTTTTTCTAACTATTTTGAGTACATGTTGGCTGAAATAACAACACTATAACATAGACATTTGTATCCGTAATTTATATATGACTATGACAGTGATGGTATGGTACTATGGAATTATTGCCACAATTGTAAACAAGAATTTACTGTTTTTCATAAACCCAGCTGTTGAATGGGGAGTTATTATCTCAGAGGTTTTATTGATTTTCAAGTCTGCTCTGACCATGTTCCTCTGCTGCCCTCTACTGTTGTTGTTCTGAACTACAAGTAAAGTGACAGATCAAAGGATTTATCTCAATTCATTGATACCTTGCACCCTATCTCCTCTCGCCTCTTTCTCAACAACACATAGCATTTTCAGCCTTTTTTTTGTACCATATCTTTTGCTTTATCCACTAGGTGGCAGAGGGTCATGCATTTGTACATTTGTACCATATTCTTTTATGTCACGGCCGTTTAGAAGTATTACATCCACTGCTGGCTGGTGGGCGGAGATCTCGGCGGGAATGGGCTTACTGTAATGACTGGAATAGAATAAATCAAACAGTGATGTGTTTCAATTACAATCAGCCCGCCTACGATATCTCCCCCCACAAGAGTCCTCTGATTGCATCGTCATGTGTGCTGGGACTAGACGCCAAACCATCACTTTTTTCATTATTTCAGTCCAAATACTGCTAAATAACTCATATATAGCATGGTTTATCCAGGAGAGTATCATCCCAGTATCATACCGAAAAAATGTATTGCATTCCTTTGTAAGAGCTGATAAATTACAATCTACACAATGTGCCACTGGAGTAGTACAGGATTACGCTGTACAGAACAGAATCAGTATAACTTCATTATTAAATCACTCATGAATAAATACTACATAATGTCATCTGACATAGGTACAAGAGATACCAAACACAGAAGATTTCACAGGTCCACAATTCAGATCTTTAGCCAGCTGACGTCAGCAGTATAACTGCTGTATGAGGAGAATGAATGAATGAATTATTATTGTTCTTCATAATAATTAAATGTATTGTTCTTCATCAAAAATGAAATTATTTCCACAGCTCACCAGTACATTTGAAAAGTAGCTATAACATTGTATTGTTTGTGTTTAATTAAATTATAATTTGAAACTAATTTGAGACATGCCCAAATTATGTAGATTGAAGTTGCAGTCTGTGATTGGTACATCCATTTTTTGATTTTTAAATTAATGATATATAGTAGTTGATTATTGAAGAATATAACTAAAAGCCTCATGAGCTTAGTTCAACTGTTGTACCTCATCAAAACCCCCAAATCTTGTTTAACTCCATTGGTTGTAAACAATGTAATTGTAATTGTACTTGCGAACATTAGAAAAAGTTTCAATTTAACATGGACCTCCAGGTCAAAATGCGCATCAGCCAATTAAAATCGTTGAGGTTGAGGTACTTGAACATGATAGAACGCTACACTGTATGTGGTCCCATCAGATAACCTGGCACACGTTAGCCCTGTGGTCCCATCAGATAACCTGGCACACGTTAGCCCTATGGTCCCATCAGATAACCTGGCACACGTTAGCCCTATGGTCCCATCAGATAACCTGGCACACGTTAGCCCTGTGGTCCCATCAGATAACCTGGCACACGTTAGCCCTATGGTCCCATCAGATAACCTGGCACACGTTAGCCCTATGGTCCCATCAGATAACCTGGCACACGTTAGCCCTGTGGTCCCATCAGATAACCTGGCACACGTTAGCCCTATGGTCCCATCAGATAACCTGGCACACGTTAGCCCTGTGGTCCCATCAGATAACCTGGCACACGTTAGCCCTGTGGTCCCATCAGATAACCTGGCACACGTTAGCCCTATGGTCCCATCAGATAACCTGGCACACGTTAGCCCTGTGGTCCCATCAGATAACCTGGCACACGTTAGCCCTATGGTCCCATCAGATAACCTGGCACACGTTAGCCCTGTGGTCCCATCAGATAACCTGGCACACGTTAGCCATATGGTCCCATCAGATAACCTGGCACACGTTAGTCCTATGGTCCCATCAAATAACCTGGCACACATTTGCCCTATGGTCCCATCAAATAACCTGGCACACGTTAGCCCTGTGGTCCCATCAGATAACCTGGCACACGTTAGCCCTATGGTCCCATCAAATAACCTGGCACACGTTAGTCCTATGGTCCCATCAGATAACCTGGCACACGTTAGTAGCCCTATGGTCCCATCAAATAAGCTGGCACACGTTTGCCCTATGGTCCCATCAAATAACCTGGCACACGTTAGTAACCCTATGCTAACTTCACCAGCTGACAGTGACTATTTCCTGTACCAAATTCTGCTTCATCTTATTAACAAAGATCTTAGACTTTGTAGCCACCAACCAATGGTATTTCTTAAAACAGGTCAACTTGGCCACCAGAAGGATATTTTAAACCTCCAAATTCAAGGTTTACTTTTGTTCCACTAGATCTGTAAAGTGTAGTGTCCCACTCAATATTGCATGATGCATCCTTGACAAGGCAGGCTACTAGCTACTAAATAAAAAAAAGCAAGTTTTTGCATATGACAAAATCCCATGTTTTTGCCAATCACACACATTCATGTGTTTTCACAGCAAAAAAGATGTAGGAGGATTATATAACATGTAAATGTATATTCATACAATGTAAAAAAATGTAGCTAACGCTTGTAATTATGTCAAATAGCTGTAATCTACGTCTCCTTTACCGCTATCACTAATTGGTGGTATGGTCCACAAAGAAGTTAAGTCCAGAGAAAGCAAAATACGATGGACGAGAGTTCAAATCCCCCTTGTGGCAAGGTTTTTATTTTAGGAAAAAAACGATCCACTGTTTGTCCTCGAGTCAAATAACACATAAGTGACGAAATAGACGATAATAAAAATGCATATAAAACTTTGTAGGCTTACATTTATGTGTAAATGTCCATGTAATATGACTATTAGGCCATAGCAGTGTTTGCCTTTAAGAGGACCTTCCCCAAACTGTTGCCACAACGTTGGAAGCACAGAATCGTCTAGAATGTCATTGTATGCTGTAACATTAAGATTTCCCTTCACTGGAACTAAGGGGCCTAGCCCGAACCATGAAAAACAGCCCCAGACCATTATTCCTCCTCCACCAAACTTTACAGTTGGCACTATGCATTGGGGCAGGTAGCGTTCTCCTGGCATCCGATAAACCCAGATTCATCCGTCGGACTGCCAGATGGTGAAGCGTGATTCATCACTCCAGAGAATGCATTTCCACTGCCCCAGAGTCCAAAGGCAGCGAGCTTTACACCACTCCAGCCGACGCTTGGCATTGCACATGATAATCTTAGGCTTGTGTGCGGCTGCTTGGCCATGGAAACCCATGAAGCTCCCGACAAACAGTTCCTGTGCTGACATTGCTTTCAGAGGCAGTTTGGAACTCGGTTGCAACCGAGGACAGACGATTTTTATGCACTTAAGCACTTGGAGGTTCCGTTCGGTGAGCTTGTGTGGCCTACCACTTTACGGCTGAGCCGCTGTTGCTCTTAGACATTTCCAATTCACAATAACAGCACTTATAGTTGACCAGGGCAGCTCTAGCAGGGCAGAAATGTGATGAACTGACTTTTTGGAAAGGTGGCATCCTATGACGTTGCCACGTTGAAAGCCACTGAGCTTTTCAGTAAGGCCATTCTACTGCCAATGTTTGTCTATAGAGATTGCATGGTTGTGTCCTCGATTTTATACACCTGCCAGCAACGGGTGTGGCTGAAATAGCCGAAACCACCAATTTGAAGGGGTATCCACATACTTTTGTGTAGACATATTGTATTCATTAATGGCGCCTGACGGGACGGCTGCCGTTTTATGTGCTCCAAAGCAACTATGCTGTTTTGTTCCTTTTTTCGCGTTATTAGTATCTTATTTTGTACATACAGTAATATTGCTGCTACCGTCTCTTATAACCGAAAATAACTTCTGGACATCAGAACAGCGATTACTCACCTTGAACTAGACAAAGATTTTTTCCTTTAATGAGTCCAACGCAAAGGGTATACTGCTATCTCGGGAACTGGCCCAAATCCCCGTCATTTGCGTGAAGAAAAGACTGAGATAAAGGGGGCGGCGGTCGGGCTGCCTTCTGAGAATTTGTAGGCGAGTGAGTAAACACCCTCTACCATCAGTCCTATTAGCCAACGTACAATCACTGGATAACAGAATGGATCAGCTCCGATCAAGGATATCCTACCAATGGGACATTAAAAACTGTAATATCTTGTGTTTCACAGAGTCGTGGCTGAACGATGTCATGGTCCATCGGCAAGATGGAACAGCTGCCTCTGGTAAGACAAGGGTGGCGGTCTGTGTCTATTTGTAAATAACAGCTGGTGCACAAAATCTAATATTAAGGAATTCTCTGGGATTTGCTCACCTGAAGTAGAGTATTTCATGATAAGCTGTAGACCACACAATTTACCAAGCGAGTTTTCATCTATATTTTTTGCAGCTGTCTATTTGTCCACCACAATCTGATGCTGGCAGTAAGATGAGCTGTATACTCCACACAGAGACGCGTACAATGCTCTCCCTCACCCACCATTTGGCAAATCTGACCATAACTTTATCCTCCTGATTCCTGCTTACAGGCAAAACTAAAGCAGGAAGCACCAGTGACTCACTCAATAAGGAAGTGGTCAGAGGGCGCAGATGCTAAGCTACAGGACTGTTTTACTAGCACAGACTGGAATATGTTCCGGGATTCTTCCGATGGCATTGAGGAGTACACCACATCAGTCACGAGCTTCATCAATAAGTGCATCGATGGCGTCGTCCCCACAGTGACCATACGTACATACCCCAACCAGAACCCATGGATTACAGGCAACATCTGCACTGAGCTAAAGGGCAGAGCTGCCGCTTTCAAGACATCCTGCTATGCCCTCCGACAAACCATCAAACAGACAAAGCGTCAATACAGGACTAAGATTGAGTCGTACTACACCGGCTCCGACGCTCGTCGGATGTGGCAGGGCTTGCAAACTACTACAGAGTACAAAGGGAAGCACAGCCGCGAGCTGCCCAGTGACACGAGCCTACCAGACGAGCTAAATAACTTCTATGCTCGCCTCCAGGCAAGCAACACAGAAGCACGCAAGAGAGCATCAGCTGTTCTGGACGACTGTGTGATCACTCCCTCCTTAGCCAATGTGAGTAAGGCCTTCAAACAGGTCAACATTTACAAGGCTGCATTGCCAGATGGATTACCAGGATGTGTACTCCAAGCATGCGCTGACCAACTGCCATGTGTCTTCACTGACATTTTCAACCTGTCCCTGACCGAGTCTGTAATACCAACATGTTTCAAGCAGACCACCATAGTCCCTGTGCCCAAGAACACCAAGGTAACCTGCTTAAATGACTACCGACCCGTAGCACTCACGTCTGTAGCCATGAAGTGCTTTGAAAGGCTGGTTATGGCTCACATCAAAACCATTATCCCAGAAACCCACTCCAATTTGCATACTGCCCTAACAGATCCACAGATGATGCAATCTTTATTGCACTCCACACTGCCCTTTCCCACCTGGACAAAAGAAACACATGAGAATGCTATTCATTGACTACAGCTCAGCGTTCAACACCATAGTGCCCTCAAAGCTCATCACTAAACTAAGGACCCTGGGACTAAACACCTCCCTCTGCAACTGGATCGTGTACGGCTTAAAGTGGTCCTATGGACAGAAACTCCAATCTCCGCTGTGGAGCTTTGCAGCTCCTTCAGGGTTATCTTTGGTCTCTTTGTTGCTTCTCGGATTAAAGCCTTCCTTGCCTGGTCTGTGAGTTTTGGTGGGCGGCCCTCTCTTGGCAGGTTTGTTGTGGTGCCATATTCTTTCCATTTTTTAATAATGGATTTAATGGTGCTCCGTCGGAAGTTCAAAGTTTTGGATATTTTTTTTATAACCCAACCCTGATTAGTACTTCTCCACAACTTTGTCCCTGACCTGATTGCCGAGCTCCTTGGTCTTCATAGTGTCGCTTGCTTGGTGGTGCCCCTTGCTTAGTGGGTTTGCAGACTCTGGGGCTTTTCAGAACAGATGTATATATACTGAGATCATGTGACAGATCATGTGACACTTAGATTGCACACAGGTGGACTTAGTTTAACTTCTTGTCAATATGGGGGCGCTGTTTTCACTTTGTAAAAATTCGTTCCCAAATTAAACTGCCTCGTACTCAATTCTTGCTCGTACAATATGCATATTATTATTACTATTGGATAGAAAACACTCTCTAGTTTCTAAAACCGTTTGAATTATATCTGTGAGTAAAACAGAACTCAAGTTGCAGCTAACTTCCTGTCAGGAAGTGAGAAATCTGAAATCGGGCACTCTGTTCCAGGGTCAGTTTATTAATTTGCATGTAATCTATGAGTCGACATGCACTGCATACGATTTCCCCTAGATGTCAGTAAGCAGTGAGAATTGGAATGGTGTTGCTAGGCAGATCTGAGGCCATATAAAGGGTCTTGGAACGTGGGGTGCACTCTTTTCAACGTTCGTCATGGCGCAAGACAGACCTCAGGATGGCATTCTGAAAAGCTCTCGTTATAGGCCCTAGATATATCCGGCTCTGATTTTATTCGATATAGGTGTTAAAGACATCATAATGTAGTTATTTTAAACCGAGTTATATCAGTTTATATCAGTATATTGCGATTTTCGAATATTTCTTTGTGCTGCGTTATGAAGAGTTGGGCACGTCTGGGCCACATAGCTAATGTTTGCTGCTAATTCCTAAGTTGAAGACGTCAATCTACAACCGAGCAATGATGATTCTGGACAAAGGACCACTTGCACAAGATTCTGATGGAAGCTCATCAAAAAGTAAGAACTATTTATGATGTTAATTCGTTGTTCTGTTGAAAAATGTAAAACTACTATTCCGCCATTAATTTCGGTGCGGTCTCGCTTTAACGCACGCTGTATGTCGTAGTAACGTTAATTAAAAAAATCTAACACAGCGGTTGCATTAAGAACTAATGTATCTTTCATTTGCTGTCCAACCTGTATTTTTTAGTCAAGTTTATGATTAGTTATTGATTAGATTAGGTGCCTCTCCCAAGATTTCTCCCGACATTTTGTTGGCAGCTTGGCTACTATTCTCATTGTATAACCACGATTTGTGCCGCTAAATATGCACATTTTCGAACAAACAATATATGTATTGTGTAATATGATGTTATAGGACTGTCATCTGATGAAGTTTTGAGAAGGTTAGTGAAAAATTTAATATCTTTTGCTGGTTTATTCGCTATCGCTAACGTGCATGAATCAATGCTGCTGTGTGGTTGGCTATTGTAGTAAGCTAATATAATGCTAAATTGTGTTTTCGCTGTAAAACACTTAAAGAATCTGAAATATTGGCTGGATTCACAAGATCTTTGTCTTTCATTTGCTGTACGCTGTTTATTTTTCATAAATGTTTTATGATGAGTATTTAGGTAATTCACGTTGCTCTCTGTAGTTATTCTAGTTGCTTTGGTGAGAGTTGTGATGGTGGCTGCAATGTAAAACTATGATTTATACCTGAAATATGCACATTTTTCGAACAAAACATATGCTATACAATAAATATGTTATCAGACTGTCATCTGATGAAGTTGTTTCTTGGTTAGTGACTATTTATATCTTTATTTGGTCGAATTTGTGATAGCTACCTATGCAGGAAAAAAATGGTGGGAAAAAAAAGTTGTGTCTTTTGCTATGGTGGTTAGCTAATAGAAATACATATTGTGTCTTCCCTGTAAAACATTTTAAAAATCAGAAATGATGGCTGGATTCACAAGATGTGTATCTTTCATTTGGTGTCTTGGACTTGTGATTTCATGAACATTTTATTATATGATATCCCTGTGGCTTTAGGCTAGGCTATGCTAGTCAGCTTTTTTGATGGGGGGGATCCCGGATCCGGGTTTGTGACTTGTTAGTTTTAACTAATTATGTGACTTCTGAAGGTAATTGGTTGCACCAGATCTTATTTAGGGTATTCATAGCAAAAGGGGTGAATACACATGCAAGCACCACTTTTCAATTTTTGGGGGAAACAAGTAATTTTTTCCCATTTCACTTCACCAATTTGCACTATTTTGTGTATGTCCATTACAAGAAATCCAAATAAAAATCTATTTAAATTACGGGTTGTAGTGCAACAAAATAGGAAAAACGCCAAGGGGGTTGAATACTTTAAGGCACTGTACACAGCGGTTGGAACTAAAAATCTCAAATTTGGACTCATCAGACCAAAGGACAGATTTCTACTGGTCTAATGTCCATTGCTCGTGGTTCTTAGCCCAAGTAAGTCTCTTCTTCTTATTGGTGTGCTTTAGTAGTGGTTTCTTTGCAGCAATTAGACCATGAAGGCCTGATTCACACAGTCTCCTCTGAACAGTTGATGTTGAGATGCGTCTGTTACTTTTATTTGGGTTGCAATCTGAGGTGCAGTCAATTGCCGATTTTTGAGTCTGGTAACTCTAATGAACTTATCCTCTGCAGCAGAGGTAACTCTGGGTCTTCCTTTCCTGTGGCGGTCTTCATGAGAGCCAGTTTCATTATAGCTCTTGATGGTTTTTGCGACTGCATTTGAAGAAACTTTCAAAGTTCTTGAAACTTTCCGGATTGCCTGACCTCCATGTCTTAAAGTAATGATGGACTTTCTTTCTCTTTGCTTATTTGAGCTGTTCTTGCCATAATATTGACTTGGTCATTTACTAAATAGGGCTATCTTCTGTATACCAACCCTACCTTGTTACAACACAACTGATTGGTTCAAATGCATTAAGAAGGAAAGAAATTCCACAAATGACCTTTTAAGAAGGCACACCTGTTAATTGAAATGCATTCCAGGTGACTACCTTATGAAGCTGGTTGAGAGAATGCCAAGAGTGTGCAAAGCTGTCAAGGCAAACGGTGGCTACTTTGAAGAATCTCACATTTAAAATACATTTTGATTTGTTTAACACTATTTTGGTTACTACATGATTGTATTTGTGTTATTTCATAGTTTTGATGTCTTCACTATTATTCTACAATGTAGAAAATAGTAAAAATAAAGAAAAACTCTTAAATGAGTAGGTATTGTAAAACTTTTGGCGGGTAGTGTATATATTATTTTGTATACTTCAAGGGGTCTTAAAATTCTAAATCAAATAGATAAATGATTATTGGTAATACTTTCTTAAAACAATTCCATATAGCTTTGTAGAACCCCACCCCCCTCCCCCATCTTAGACTATTAAGGATTAACACGCCCTTGCAGGATTGGACCTCTAAATAGTGGACGTTTTAAGCAAACTATTATATTAAGTATTCACTATAATCATTATTATGTGCATGTAAACATATCCATTATCCTGCCCTTTAAAGTCATTTACAGGTGACACCATTGTTTTATGGCATCAATCTGTCTTAAAATGGATATTATTTTGAAATATCTTTCAAATAATTAGCATTCAGGGAGAGATCAGGTAATCTGGTCACAATGCGGACACAGTAAACAGATAAGAGACACATTTTAATACCATGTGTAGATGCAACAAACCATGTTAATGCAAGGTGTAAAATATGCTTAAATGGCTACCTGGGCTGCGTTTAGAAAGGCAGCCAAATCAGATCTTTTTTAAATGTGTATTTTATGTAGCTCTGAAAAAGATCTGATGTGAAAAGTTATGTGTAAACGCAGCCCTGGTGAGTCAAATTGTGATTTTTTTTTTTAAGTATAAGAAGAAGAAGGCCAGCATCCCGGAGTTGCCTCTTCGCTGTTGACGTTAAGACTGGTGTTTTGCGGGTACTATTTCATGAAGCTGCCAGTTGAGGACTTGTGAGGTGTCTTTCTCAAACTTGACACTCTAATGTACTTGTCGTCCTGCTCAGTTGTGCACCGGGGCCTCCCACTCCTCTTTCTATTCTGGTTAGAGCCAGTTTACGCTGTTCTGTGAAGGGAGTAGTACACAGCATTGTACGAGATCTTCAGTTTCTTGGCAATTTCTCGCATGGAAAAGCCTTCATTTCTAAGAACAAAAATAGACTGCCGAGTTTCAGAAGAAAGTACTTTGTTTCTGGCCATTTTGAGCCCGCAGTCGAACCCACAAATGCTGATGCTCCAGATACTCAACTTGTCTAAAGAAGGCTACTTTTATTGCTTCTTTAATCAGAACAACAGTTTTCAGCTGTGCTAACATAATTGCAAAATGGTTTTCTAATGATCAATTAGCCTTTTTAAAATGATAAACTTGGATTAGCTAACACAACGTGTCATTGGAACACAAGAGTGATGGTTGCTGATAATGGGCCTCTGTACGCCTATGTAGATATTCCATGAAATATCTGCCGTTTCCAGCTACAATAGTCATTTACAACATTAACAATGTCTACATTGTATTTTGGATCAATTTGATGTTATTTTAACGGACAAAAAAACTTTGAACGGTAGTGTGTATGTATGTTTGTGTGTGTATATGGCAATCAATTCTAAGAATTCATGTTAACTTGTTGTATAGTTGTTGTAGCTCTTTTTGGAAGCCAGACAGATCACAATATGTAATGTGGAGAGCCACCAGAAGATGGTGACAGAGGCTTCTGCAGGAATGTAGAACACCTTGACTTCATATTGCATTTGACCATGCAGTTTGATCACACTGGCTGGCAATGACCAAGATGATCATTTTAATCCTTGTCCCATACCTGTATGTGCTTTAGCAAACTCTTGTGATTATTGCTCCCATACATACAGTCAGAGAGGTTTGCTAATGTACATACAGATCTGGAATCAGGCTAAGTAAATGTATAGCATCTGTAGAATAGTTGTACATGACTCCCCTCTGCTATCCCTGGCTCTATATAGGGCAGATGCAGCCTAAGGGCATTTGCGCTTAGACTGCATGAGATGATGAATATGAGCTTGAAAAGCAGTGGAATTCCTCTTTAAATACATTCTAAAGCTTTACTTCTGGTTTAAGTTATATTTTGCAGCGCACATACTACAATCCCAAAATTGCTTTATTGAAAACCGCAGCAATTTTCCCTCCATTTCGCTGAGGAGCTGTAACTTACTTGGGGCGGCAGGTAGCCTAGTGTGTTGGACTAGTAACCGAAAGATTGCAAGATCGAGTCCACGAGCAGACAAGGTAAAAATCTGTCGTTCTACCCCTGAACAAGGCAGTTAACCCACTGTTCCTAGGCCGTCATTGAAAATAAGAATTTGTTCTTAACTGACTTGCCTAGTTAAATAAAGGTAAAATAAAACAAATAGAGTTTAAAGCATATGGACTAAAGCCTATTGACCTGTGTGCATGACTGTGCACATCATCAATACTGGGTGCAGACTTTCTAAATACTGTAGAACATTTCATTCAGATGAACTTTATCCTGAATTGTTTCTTATCGTTAAATCAACTGTGTCATAGGAGTCTGTATAGTGCAACGGTGGCAGCAAAGAGAACAAATGGATCATGTGTGTGTAAACTATTGTTTTTGGAGAAGCCAATAAGCAGGACTACAACTTCAATGATATTACTCCAATGTACAACAAATTTTATGAATGAAAAGCAAATCTCCTCAATGTGAAAACCTCCTTCCAATGAGGTACTACCATATCGTGAGAGTATAAGTACAACATGATTGTATTGTAGACGTGAACACATTTACATACATGCAATGTACAGACAAATACACACAGTTAAGCATGGTACATGATTTTCAACAACTAAACTGCATTTTACAGTAAATAATGCCGCAAACCTCTGCATAACTTTGTCCTTTTTGGAATTTGACCCAGAAATGTCCTCTTATACAGGGCAAACTAGAAAAAGTGTACCAGTGTCAGGTAACTCTTGAGTACCTTTTGAGAGTCAACCGCATAACATGAAGTGTAGCAGAGTCAACCCCATAAAAAAAGTATAGAAGAGTCAACCCCATAAAAAAAGTATAGAAGAGTCAACCCCGTAGCGTGAAGTGTAGCAGCGTCAACCCTGTAACGTGAAGAGTAGCAGAGTCAACCCCATAAAAAAAGTATAGAAGAGTCAACCCCATAAAAAAAGTATAGAAGAGTCAACCCCGTAGCGTGAAATGTAGCAGAGTCAACCCTGTAACGTGAAGAGTAGCAGAGTCAACCCTGTAACGTGAAGAGTAGCAGAGTCAACCCTGTAACGTGAAGAGTAGCAGAGTCAACCCTGTAACGTGAAGAGTAGCAGAGTCAACCCTGTAACGTGAAGAGTAGCAGAGTCAACCCTGTAACGTGAAGAGTAGCAGAGTCAACCCTGTAACGTGAAGAGTAGCAGAGTCAACCCCATAAAAAAAAGTATAGAAGAGTCAACCCCATAAAAAAAGTATAGAAGAGTCAACCCCGTAGCGTGAAATGTAGCAGAGTCAACCCTGTAACGTGAAGAGTAGCAGAGTCAACCCTGTAACGTGAAGAGTAGCAGAGTCAACCCTGTAACGTGAAGAGTAGCAGAGTCAACCCTGTAACGTGAAGAGTAGCAGAGTCAACCCTGTAACGTGAAGAGTAGCAGAGTCAACCCTGTAACGTGAAGAGTAGCAGAGTCAACCCTGTAGCGTGAAGAGTAGGATAGTCAACCCCGTCAAGCAAAATGTAGCAGAGTCAACCCCGTAGCGTGAAGTGTAGCAGAATCAATCCTAGTGTGTTATGTGAACTCCATTGTCTCATCAATGTCTGCGACTAGACAACTCTCCATAAATGGCATCTACCAGTTCATAGGTCCCGGCGCTGACACCAATAGAATGTCTCGGTACAAATTCTCTGTTGACACCTACTGGTATTTAGTTCATCAAGTCCATGCCATTGCACTCCCATCTCTGTATAAACAGTCTATTGTTTTGAGTGTGTCAGTTCAGTTTCGAGCTCTGTGACCTCTAGAGGTGACCAGTAAGCCCCAGCTGGGGGTCAGTCAGTAGGGGGTGCTATACTGGAACAGGAGTCTGTGAGTGCTTATTTTCTTGGTTTCTGTTGGGACTGCTGTGGAGACGTGAGGACCCTCCTGCAGACGAGAAGACAGAGAGAGAAGAAAGAGCGTTCTTTTCTTTAGACTGAATTCTTATGAAACAGCTTTCATTATCATTTTAGAAATGTCATCTTTTATTCATATACAGTAGTGGAAAAAGTACCCAATTGTCATATTTGAATAAGAGTAAAGATACCTAAGGATCGTACCCTATTTTTTCAATTTTCGCCTAAAATGACATACCCAACTCCCTGTAGCTCAGGACCTGAAGCAAGGATATGCATATTCTTGATACCATTTGAAAGGAAAAACTTTGAAGTTTGTGGAAATGTGACATTAATGTAGGAGAATATAACACATTAGTTCTGGTAAAAGATAATACAATGAAATAAACATGCATTTTTTTCATCATCTTTGATATGCAAGAGAAAGGCCATAATGTATTATTGCAGTTTAGGCGTAATTTAGATTTTGGCCAATAGATGGCAGCAGTGGGTGTGCAAAGTTTCAGATTGATCTAGTGAAGCATGGCAATATTGGACAATATTTTGCATCAAGTCTTCCCAAATGTGCTGAATTGGTCAATTGATACATTTTCAAGTACATAACTATAGAGAACATACAAAAATGATATGGTAATACAAAATTTAAGTTTACACACTCCCAGGAATGTCATACAAATCAGATTTGATTGGTTACATACACATGGTTGCAGATGTTACTGCGAGTGTGGCGAAATGCTTGTGCTTGCTTGCTTCTAGATCCGACAGTGCAGCAAAATATAACAAGAAATAATACATTTTTAAAAACTAAATACTGCATAGTTTCCTAAGGACTAGAAGCGAGGTGACCCTCTCTTACTTAGACTCCATGATGGATCATTAGCTTATACACTAACTTTCACACATCTAGATGACCGGGCGGGGTGGGGTGGGTGTAGAGCCAGAGACAGCAGGGACTCAAACAGTAGAATCCAGTTCCTACATTTGAATACAAAATTGTATTTTATCAATCAAAGATATGCTACATTTTATCTCTGGGACCCTCAGGATGACAAATCAGAGCAAGATTACTGAATGTAAGTACATTATTTACCTTCAGAGGTGAATGTATCAAACCAGTTGCCGTGATGTTTTTTGTTGTTGTGCACTCTCCTCAAACAATAGCATGATATTTTTCACAGTAATAGCTACTGTAAATTGGACAGTGCAGTTAGATTAACAAGAATTTAAGCTTTCTGCCCATAGAAGACATGTCTATGTCCTGGAATATTTGCTGTTTCTTAGAACTGTCACGCTAATCACATTAGCGCACGTTAGCTTAACCGTTCCGGTATAGAAACACCTATCCTGTCGAGGTTAACTACTTAAGTACTTTACACCACTGTTCATATATTGTATTGCCATCTGCTTGCTTTTTATGTCCTTTATTTGTATTGTTTTATTGTAAAGTGTGTCCCAAGTTGATTTTTATCTTAAATGTCTCTGTACATGTGTGTTTTTGTATAGCGCCATAATCAGTGGGATATTTATCCTTGTCATGCAGTCCTTAGTGTAGCATGCTCTGTACCGTCACCTTATTAATACACGTACCTTCCTGACAGGTAGGTCCTATCCAGCCCTGTAGACAAGTGCAGCGGCCGTTCCGTGGATCACACCGTGCCCCGTTCCTACACTCACAGCTCTCAGAACAGTCCGGGCCGTAGTGGTTCACTGGACAATCTGGACACGACCCAGACAGGGAAACAAGAAGTACGACAACACTTTTAGATTGTAGTGTTGTTTGGCATGGTTGAATCCTTACATTGACTTTAAGTCTAACTGCATTGATGTTAATGGGAGACTAAGTGAACATTTGACTTAAGTGGAAGTTAGGAGTCACCCCATAGTCATTTGAAGAATGTTGATAAATCACACTACTTCAATATTAGATAAAAAGAAACAAACAACTACTTGTGTCACAGCGCGTTCCCATCTTCCCTGTGGGGCACAGACAGTGGCCAGTCATGGGGTCACATGGGGTGTCCCCCTCGCAGTCACATGACTGGTTGCAGCCCACCCCGAAACGACGCTGCTCACACTCTGTAACAGGGAATGAGAGGGAGCATTCATGGCACACATGGATATGAGAATGAAAAGTAATCCCCATCCTTCAGCATTGCAGGTAAAAGACTATGACTGGGGCATGTAACAGTCCCACTTTATCAGCAATTGTATCTACTAAATCTCAGCCTAATCCTTATTTCTGACTGTTAAACTGCCTTTCACCTTTCTCACAGTGGTATCCATGGTAACCAGTAGGGCAGAGACAGTGCCCTGTGCTTGGGTCACAGGGGGCGAGGCCTCGGCACTTACACTGGCGCTGACAGCGGTGGCCATAGAAACCAGCAGGGCAGGCTAGACAGAACATTAGAACATCAGACAGAATATTAGAACTTTAGAACATCAAACAGAACAACAGGACATCAGACAAACTGAATGGCCCTGCCTCACCATGTTCACACAGGTGACCATAGTATCCCGGGTCACACTGGCACTCTCCCGTCACTCTGTCACACGTCCCGTTGTTATGACAATCACACCGCAGTTTGCAGTTGGCTCCGTAACTCCCTGATGGGCACTCTGAATGACCAAGCAACAGAAAACACATACAAAACCTTGTCATGGGTAAGCAATGGAATGGTGTCACGGGTTCATGATATCAGGGGCACTCAAATGGAGTCTTCACATCAATTCACAAAACAACACAACGAGGTAAATGTGAAATGTGAGCTGTTGACATGGTTGTCACGACAGGGGTTTAAATACTATTTGAAATAAATGAAATACTGTGTATGTGCTTGATTGAGCTTTCTGATGCAATTGAACCAATATAAATGTCTCTGCAAACATCACCTACCTGGCACTCCAGGTTGGATTAAGCAAATAAGCAAAGACATTGAAAGATTTAAAATAGTATGTATAGTCAGGTCACCTGTATCACAGCTGGGTCCGGTCCAGCCTAGTCCGCAGGTACAGCCTCCAGAGACCAGTTCACACACACCACCGTTACTGCAGTTACAGTGCTGACCACAGTCTTCCCCATACCAGCCCTGGGCACAACCTGACACACACACACACACACACACACATACTATAGAATGTCAATAAAACTTGACGGGGTGGATTATTACATTGATTACACTCACAATGAGTGAGCAAGAATAAACAGAAATATGTGTGCGTGTTACCCTGTCTGCAGTCTTCTCCCCGCTGGCCCGCCTTGCACACACACCTGCCCGTCTCTGGGTCACTTCGTGCCCCCTCGCCACACAGGGCCACCCTGGCACAGTCCTGCCCATAGCGCCCTGATGGGCATGCTGGTAGAACCATAGGAAAAGATAGGGGAAAGAGAGGAGACCATACCAAATGTTATATGGTACTGATCAAAAATACATGCAATTACCATTTTACTTTCTAATGTTGAACTAAATACTATGCACATATCAATGTATTATATGTAAATGTCCACTCTCCCCTCCTTCTGTCAATAGCCTATGGATATGCCCATTCCCCTGGCACACTTTGATACTCACTGGTGTTGCAGTCTGCTCCAATGTACCCCGATGGGCACTGACAGGTGCCCGTGGTGGTATGGCACACACCGGCATTCAGACACTGGCACGGGCGTTCACAGTTTGGGCCATACCGTCCCATGTCACACTCTGTCGAGGCAAACACACACAGGACGTAGTTGTGGTAGTTATTATGGTTAAAACATTACCTACTGGTAAGAGCAACGGTTTCTTCTGATCAGCTGATGTCATAACTAGGGCCAAGAGTTTTTCCTAATCAGGTCACATTGTGGAAAAACTCCTGAACCTAACTATGACTATTGTAAGCTAACAAACTTTCAACAGTGGAATTCCTTTGTGACTTGGTTAAGGAAGTGTGTGTCTGTCTGTGTATGTGTGTGGGGTGGTTGCCTTGATCACAGTTGTTGCCATGGTAACCCGGGGCGCAGAAGCAGAGGCCGGTGACAGGGTGGCACAGCTGGTTGGTGCCAGAGCACTGGCACACCTGGTTACAGTTCAGCCCATACGTGCCAGGTTGGCATACTGGCAGAGAAACACACGACACACACATCAACTCCCATACAACAAAGGTACAGTGCATTCTGAAGTATTCAGAACACTTGACTTTTTCCACATTTTGTTACGTTACAGCCCTATTCTAAAATGGATTCAATAGTTTTTTTTCTTCTCATCAATCTACCTCACAATGACAATACAAAAACAGGTTTTTAGAAATGTTAGTAAATTTATTAAAAATTAAGCACCGTTGGTAGTGATTACAGCCTCAAGTCTTATTGGGTATGACGCTACAAGCTAGGCACACCTGTATTTGGGGAGTTTCTCCCATTCTTCTCTGCAGATCCTTGTCAAGCTCTGTCAGGTTGGATGGGGAGCATCGTTGCACAGCTATTTTCAGGTCTCTCCAGAGATGTTCGATAGGGTTCAAGTCCAGGCTCCGGCTGGGCCACTCAAGGACATTTAGAGACTTGTCCAGAAGCCACTTCTGCGTTGTCTTGGCTGTGTGCTTAGGGTCGTTGTCCTGTTGGAAGGTGAACCTTCGCCCTAGTCTGAGGTCTTTAGCACTCTGGAGCAGGTTTTCATCAAGGATCTCTCTGTACTTTGATCCATTCATCTTTGCCTCGATCCTGACTAGTCTCCCAGTCCCTGCCGCTGAACAACATCCCCACAGCATGATGCTGCCAACACCGTGCTTCTCCGTAGGGATGGTGCCATGTTTCCTCCAGAGTTCCGTTTTGGTTTCTTCAGACCAGAGAATCTTGTTTCTCCAAATCATGCCAAATCAATTGAATTTACCACAGGACTCCATTCAAGTTGTAGAAACATCTCTATAGAAACAAGATGCACCTGAGCTCAATTTCACAGCAAAGGATCTGAATACTTATGTAAATAACATATTTCTGTTTATATTTTTAATAAATGTGCAAACATTTAAAAAAAAAAAATGTTTTTGCTTTGTCATTTTGGGGTATTGTGTGTAGACTGATGAGGGAAAAAATCTATTTAGTCCATTTTAGAATAAGGCTGTAATGTAACAAAATGTGGAAAAGGTCAAGGGGTCTGAGTACTTTCCAAATGTTCTGTATGCCTACTGTAGCTGGAAATAAGAAAACATGTATATTTACTGTCATTTCATGCAGCACCACCATTACATACAATGCATATCTACCTCATAGGCCCTGTTCGAATACCTCAGAAATGCATCCTTCCTTCCTAATTTCCTTGAGGTTATCATAGATCTGCAATGGTTGGATTGTTGATGGTGAAAGCATACTAGATCTGTACTTACCTCAAGGAACTAAGGATACATTTCTGAACTATTCAAACATGGCCATAGCATTCTGTTCTCTATTACTCTATTCTCCTATCCCTCTGGCTCTAGCTTCTAGGCTAGACCAGAGCTCCCTCTACAGGCACTTAATACACTATGACACACCACAATCTATCACCAAACTAATGCTAACTTGTTAGGTTGCTAAACAGCTGATTTCTAATCATTGCATGTGTCATTGCAGAGTCTGTTATTTTGTTCAATGCAACACAAAACAAGAAAAACAGTACAATACACAACACATCTTCACTATCCTTCAGCTTCCCCAAGTCACTCACTTTGCTCACAGCCATTGCCAGTGAATCCAGGGGGACAGCCACATTTGCCAGACACATGGTTACAGGAAGTGCCGTGGGGACAGTTACAGTAGCTCAGACAGTCATTCCCATAGGAGCCAGGTAAACAGGCTGTGGTGAACAGGGAAATTACATATGTTCAATGAGGTCAATGCATAGTCTATTGTGATTTACAGTATATACAGGTCCTTGTAATAAATAGTTACTATACATTCATATTTTACTATATATCAGGACCAGTATTTATAAAGCGCCTCTGAGTAGGTTTGCTGATGTATGATCAGGTATCCCCTGTCCATGTAATCTTATTCATTATGATTTAAAAGGCTAGACTGATCCTAGATCAGCATTCTGGCCTTACCTCTGTCACACTTGGGTCCCCTCCAGCCAGGAGGACACAAACACACACCGCTGACTTGGTCACACACATCCCCATGGCTACATCGACACCGCTCCTCACACCCTGGGCCAAACAGGCCAGCCTCACACGCTGTTTAGGACACAAGTGCACAAAAAACAAAAACATGTTGAACTGCTGTCAAAATGCTTATGCTCCTCTGCACTGCTGCTTCTCATATTGAACCGCAAGACGTAGCTCTTACCCTTGGCTTGGAGACAAAAGCTTTCTATAGGCTACTACCACCATCACCATTATCAAAGACCATCTACTACGCTGTTGTTGCTGTTGGGATTAAGCATACACAAACACATTCACTGTTTAAAAATGTGAATTTTATTGATTGAAATAGTTAAAAAGCACCAGAAAGCAATGTACAGATAGCACACATCGATCTGCACAACATAGGCACAATGTATACAGGATACTTTGGGAAGATGCAGTTTAGGCATAGTTTGCTTATTGTCAAGACTATTCTGTCTATTCTGATGTCTCGGTGACGTCTTCCCAATGTGCAAACGCTCTCTGAACTACATATTAACTAAAGATTTTGATACGTCGGCCAAAGGTGTGCATGTTTACTGGGGTGATATAAAGACATTAGCATTGCAACAAAAAGTACCTGTACTTAGGCGTTAGTATAGGCTAACACTTCAAAATAATAATAATAATAAAAAATAGAAAATATATATTTTTTAAAACAGAGCAAGAGAGTGCAAATAAATATAGTCCTAAACCTTTTTAAAAATAGGAAGAAAAATTCTACTTTGTTCTTATAAACAAATTGTTGAATGAAAAAGCAAAAAGAGGGCTATGGTAGGCTACTGCACTCAAAGTTGAAGCTATAAAAAAGGCAATAGGGCCTATTATCTCTCATAAACAAATTGTAAAAAGAAAGATGTGCCATGCACTCACAAAGCTATTGTCTATTGTTAGGCTACAGTCAGTTGTAGAAGGCCTATGGCACACACTAAAGTTAGCCTAGGAGCTTTTAAGTCTTCCTCCTCCTTGAGCTGGGCCAATTGTGCGCCACCCTATGGGACTCCAAATCACGTCCGGATTTGGTTGCGCAAATGCACATGGACTTCTTGGCAAGTTGAGCCAAGAAAGAAAAGCTAGAGTGTTTATCCCGCCACCATGACAGAGGGTCATCTGATGCGTCCGGTACCTCCTCTTTCAAATAGTGCATCATCTTGGTGTCACAGCGCACTATCAAGGGTGGCGGAGTTAAGCTTAGAGGGCCCATTTCCTTCTTAACCTGTTGAGGATGGGGGCGCTGTTGTGACTATTTATGCTAATCGTGTAATTTTTGAAACGGCTTCCCACAAAATCCTTGATCGTACAATATGCATATTATTATTATTATTGGATAGAAAACAGTCTATAGTTTCTATAGGAGTTGAAATTTTGTCTCTAAGTGGAACAGAGCCCATTCTACAGCAATTTCCCTGACATGGAGTCAGATTTCAGAAATTTTGGCCACTGTTCTGGAGTCAGTTAAAAGGGCACTGTTATTGCTATGACTATACGGACACTGCTTACGTCTTCCCCTGGATGCCTTTACGTGATGACGATTTGAATGGGGTCGATTGCGCGTTCACAGGCCCTATAAATAAAAAAACCCTGTAGGTAGGAGCTCCTTTGCAGCTGCGTCATGCGCGTGGAGGACATCGACCTGCTATTTTTCCAAGCGTTAGTTTAGCCTGTTATATTTTTCCGGTCATGTTTTTACTCGTTATAGGAGTTAAAAACATCATAAGGTAGTTAATTTAAAGCGTTTTATAGCAATTTATATCCGTTTAGTGCGATTTTGGGACATTTATTTCTTTAACGCTGTGAATAGCTGGGCACGCTTCCAGTTCATCCCGAACGCAGTTGGCATTTCCACATGGCAAGAGGACAGCTTTCCACCAAAAGACGATTACTCCCAAGAAAGGATCCTTTGCCCAAGATACTGATGGAAGAACAGCTCAAAGTAGGACATTTTTATTATGATAAATCGTGTTTCTGTCGAAAAATTTTAGTGGCTTAGGACGCCATGTTTTTTGACGTAGCTTCGCTTGGCGCAAACTGTATTGAAAAGTAAGGATAAATTAAAAAATGTAATTCCGCAATTGTATTAAGAATTAAATTGTCTATCAATCCCTGTCCACCCTATATTTTTTAGTCACGTTTATGAGTATTTATGTATAAGAGTAGATCACTGTCTAAGTGGCGCAAGGACATTTTCTGACCAGCTGAGCTACATTTCACATTGTCTAACCATGATTTTGGTGGCTAAATATAAACATTTTCGATCAAACTCTATATGGATTGTGTAATATGATGTTACAGGAGTGTCATCTGAAGAATTCTGAGAAGGTTAGTGAAAAAATTAATATATTTTGGCGATGTTGACTTTTATCACTCACTTTGGCTAGAATCAATGCTGGGCTGCTATGTGCTATGTGCTATGCTAATATAACGATTTATTGTGTTTTCGCTGTAAGACACTTAGAAAATCTGAAATATTGTCTGTATTCACAGGATCTGTGTCTTTCGATTCGTGTATGCTGTGTATTTTTACGAAATGTTTGATGATTAGTAAGTAGGTAAACACGTTGCTCTAAGTAGTTTTTCTATTCCATTTGTGACGGTGGGTGCAATTGTAACCTATGCCATCTACCTGAAATATGCACTTTTTTCTAACAAAACCTATCCCATACCATAAATATGTTATCAGACTGTCATCTAATGAGTTTTTTTCTTGGTTAGGGGCTATAAATATCTTAGTTTAGCCGAATTGGTGATAGCTACTGGTGTTGGTGGACAAATAAAAGATGGTGGATTATGCTAATGTGTTTTTAGGTAATAGATGTACATCTTTACATATTGTGTCTTCCCTGTAAAACATTTTAAAAATCGGACATGTTGACTGGATTCACAAGATCTGTGTCTTTCATTAGCTGTATTGGACTTTAATGTGTGAAAGTTAAATATTTTAAAAAAATATTTTTTTTGAATTTCGCGGCACTGGTTTTTCAGTGGGGGTGGGGGGGGAGTGCCGCTAGCGGCACACTCATCCTAGACAAGATCCCCTAGATTCCTCTTTTTAGATGGGGGAGGTGCACAGCCATACCCATCCGTAGTGGCAGCGGCACCACTAGCGCCGACTCTGAGTGCTGCCCCCAGTTCCAAGCAGGCCTAGGGTTTCTTTCGTGTCCCCCAAGCTATCTCTCCTGCAGCTTTTGTACCGGGGATCGAGAAGGGAGGCCTTTGACAAAAGTCCCTGTAGTTCCAGTGCTCTGTACTTGTCCTGCAATACACTGCCCATCTTCATTTTTATATTTCTTGTGAGCTTGGAGTCGTGGGGGTTTGGAGAGAGAATTTGTCCCATTAAAAGTTGAAGAATGGGCTTAACTGACGATGCTGTCACATAAGTCTTCCCAGGGGGACTTGAGAGACCAATTACTCGAGATGTGGTGATCAGTCAGGCTCATGTACGGGGTCATGGTTGCACTAGACCACATATCTGTTGTGAGAGAGAAATTGGGTATGTCCTTGAGTTCTTGGAGAATTTCTTCCATTACTTTCTCATACAAATTGGGAACAGCTGTTTGGAAAAAGTATCTCCTCGACGGTAACTGTTTGTCAAGTTCCTGCAGCATTTCTTTAAATGCTGGCTTTTCAACTGTACCAAAAAGCACCATCTCCATGACCAGTGTCGATTTTAGCATGTCAATCTTGGTGGGGCAAACTCAACATTATTTGTGGGGATGCATGCCAGCAAAGGCACTAGACAACACATCTCATTTACTGCCTTTTTAAAAAACATAACTGATATGGCTGACTTGCTTAAACAAATGTGGTTTCTACTGACAATTGAGACGTACAAACTATGGCATAAGGGAACAATGAGCGGATAAGAGGCAATCCGTGATTTTGATAAAGACATTAATGTTGATAAAGACATTAAGACGGACGTAGTCAGTGCAACTATTTGTTCGGCACTTTTTAAATGTACTGCGACAGAATTCAGAACGTGGGAAGTTCTTACAGTATTTTCCCTGTTCACCAACTCAGAACCGCAGGATAAATAAAAGAGGGCATATAAACAGACAATGAAAGCTCTTACAATATTAAATGATGACATTTCTCTAAAACAGGCTTTAGGCTACATGTGCACCACCAAGTCAGAACAGAAGGCTAAGTTCTGAGAAGGAAAGAGACCAAATTATTAGGGTGAGACACATGGGCTACTAACATCTTACTACACAACATACACTTAGTATTACTTTCTTAGCTACAGTGTACGTATCCCCCTGGCATCTTGCATCACTTATGCAGCAGCATACAAGACATTTTCTGGACTCACATTTGTGGCGCGGCGGTCCTTCATGTGGGCAAGTTTTGTCATCTTTGTCATCAAAGTCTGTCATTCTTTGCTATTGATGGTGCTTTCAAGACAACTGGGAACTCAGAAAAAAACAAGGTTGAATCATGACGTCAGTGATCTTCAGGTTGGAGCTCTAGAAAGATGCCAGAGTTCCCGACATGGAATTCCGAGTTGGAAGACGTTCAAAACGTATTTTCCCAGTCGGAGCTTGTTTTTTTCCGAGTTCCCTGTTGTTTTGAACTCACTGAAGTCTGAGATTTCCGAGTTCCGAGTTTTCAGGCGTTTTGACCGTGGCAGAAGTCATTCTGGCTTGACAGCATGGCCAATGTATTCAACCTTGTCTGACCCGTGGTGTTGCATGTGAATGTTTATATTTTTAAGCTTGGAAAAGATACCATTAAACCCAGACTTCGACCACACACACTCTCCACCGAATAGCAGGCAGGGGAAGCCAAATAGGGATTGCTTTGCAACGCTTGCAGTTAGCCACTGATTCCTAACAAACCACTCATTGTTGAATTTGCGATTTCAAACTTGTGTAATGTTGATGTCCAATGGCCGATGAGCACCGATACGTTTCATCTATAATTTCTCTTCATATGACAAGGATTAGATTGTCAACTTGATTCATGATGATGACTGCCTGTCTAGCTTGCTAACTAAGATTTTGAAAGTATGATGGTGACATGTCCAATCAAAGCTATGATATAACTTAGATATAACGTGATTTGACGTCATTTTATCTGTGCCCAATTACCTTGAGCCTTCTTGGATGGGCACTTCTAATGTAAATATATGGCAGCACCCAAGGGGGCTTGAACGTTCAATCAATCAATCAATCAATCAATCAATCAATCAATCAATCAATAACATTTAGTTATAAAGCCCTTTTTACTTCAGCCGATGTCACAAAGTGCTGTACAGAAACCCAGCCTAAAACCACAAACAGCAAGCAATGCAGATGTAAAAGCACGGTGGCTAGGAAAAACTGCCTAGAAAGGCAGGAACCTAGGAAGAAACCTAGAGAGGAACCAGGCTCTGAGGTGTGGCCAATCCTCTTCTGGCTGTGCCGGGTGGAGATTATAACAGTACATGGCCAAGATGTTCAAACGTTCATAGATGACCAGCAGGGTCAAGCTCTCCCTGTAGATTTTGCGGTGACGTAGTGTCCCCATGAGTGACAGAACACTGAGCCAATCACGGGGCAACACGAGAAGATTGCCAACCCCTACGCTCTGTATTTTCCGCTGGCTGCCCCTCCACCAAAGAAAGCACTGAGCTAGGCTGAAACACCTGCATTTTGGAGATGCCTTTCTCAAGAAAGCAGAATGCAAAAAAAGAGACCATGTTTGTTTGCGGCTTTATTAACAATACGTATTTTTTTACATTGTTTGCAAACTGATATGTGACACGTATTAATTCCAAAAAAACATGCAAAACAGACAACCATTTTTCTTTACCCCCTTTTTCTCCCAAATTTTGTGAATCCGACCTTGTCTCATCGCTGCAACTCCCCAAAGGGCTCGGGAGAGGCGAAGGTCGGTTCATGCGTCCTCCGAAACATGACCCACCTGAACAAAAATATAAACGCACCATGTAAAGAACAGTGCAAACTGGCTCTAAACAGAGGCGACTCCGGGATGCTGGCCTTCTAGGTAGAGCTGCAAAGTTCTAGGCAGAGTTGCAAAGAAAAAGCCATATCTCAGACTGGCCAATAGAAATAAAAAATTAAGATGGGGAAAAGAACACAGACACTGAACAGAGGAACTCTGCCTAGAAGGCCAGCATCCCGGAGTCGCCTCTTCACTGTTGACATTGAGACCGGTGTTTTGCGGGTACTATTTCATGAAACTACCAGTTGAGGACTTGTGAGTCTTCTGTTTCTCAAACTAGACACTCTAATGTACTTGTCCTCTTGCTCAGTTGTGCACCGGGGCCTCCCACTCTTTCTATTCTGGTTAGAGCCAGTTTGCGCTGTTCTGTGAAGGGAGTAGTACACAGCGCTGTACGAGATCTTCAGTTTCTTGGCAATTTCTCGCATGGAACAGCCTTCATCTCTCTGAACAAGAATAGACTGATGAGTTTCAGAAGAAAGTACTTTGTTTCTGGCCATTTTGAGCCTGTAATCGAACCCACAAATGCTGATGCTCCAGATACTCAACTACTCTAAAGAAGGCCAGTTTTATTGCTTCTTTAATCAGAACAACAGTTTTCAGCTGTGCTAACATAATTGCAAAAGGGTTTTTAATGCTCAATTAGCCTTTTAAAATTATCAACTTGGATTAGCTAACACAACGTGCCATTGGAACACAGGAGTGATGGTTGCTGATAATGGGCCTCTGTACGCCTATGTAGATATTCCATAAAAAATCTGCCGTTTCCAGCTACAATAGTCATTTACAACATTAACCATGTCTACACTGTATTTCAATTTGATGTTATTTTAATGGACAAAAAAATGCTTTTCTTTCAAAACAAGGACATTTCTAAGTACCCCAAACTTTTGAACGGTAGTGTATATAAAATAAATAAATATATATATAAAATAAGCATCAGCTTGCTCCGACGGGCATCTGTAGTGCCGCCAGTTGGGAGAAGTGTGACGAGGCAGTGTGAGGCTCACCCGCTGGAGGAGTGTGGCTGCTCGCTGACTAAAAGCGGCCTGTAGTGGGAACCCCGCCTGTCTAGTCGATAGGCAGCTCTGCTGTCATACCACAGCCCTAGAATTTGGAGGAGTACTCATTGCTAACTGGAAATATCACATAGGCTAATTAATTTGGGGCTAATTCGCCACCTGAGAAAGTGGTTAGCTAGAGTGCTAACTCTAAATAATATTGCTGTTAGCAAAGCCATGTAATTTATGTCTACAGTACCAATTCAGTTTGGACACACCTACACATTCCATGAGTTTTCTTTATTTTTACTATTTTCTATAGTGAAGACATCAAAACTATGAAATGACACATATGGAATCATGTAGTAACCAAAAAAGTGATAAACAAATCAAAATATATTTTCTATTTTGAGAATCTTCAAAGTAGCCACCTTTGCCTTCAAGTGCAGGTTCCGCATTTTTGGGGGGGGTGGGGGGTGGAGGTGAGGAGCAAGATTATTTAAGATACTTTCTGAAGAGGTAGGGATTCAGAGGTGTTCGGGAAGATGGGCAGGGACTCTGCTGTCTTAGCTTCAGGGGGAAGCTGGTTCCACCATTGTGGTGCCAGGACAGAGAAGAGCTTGGACTGGGCTGAGAAGGATCTACACTCCCATATGGGTGGGAGAGTCAAGAGACCTGAGATGGCAGAACGGAGTACTCGGATTGGGGTGTAGGGTTTGGCATAGCCTGAAGGTAGGTGCAGTTCTTCTTGCTGTTCTGTAGGTAAGCACCATGGTCAAAACATGATTGCATTTTGAAATGTTGTGCAACAAGAGAGTGAAAGTACATAGGCTACAACACAGCAAGCAGGAACTCTGTGGAGTCCAGATGACTGACTGACCAGTGGGCCAGGTGTAAATGGTTTGAGGCCACCAACCAGTATGAATAAAAAAGAAGCCATCCACCCTTGATGGGTGGTTAGCAGGACAATATAATCTTGCTGAGATGAGAACAAGAGAAGTCTTGAGGGTGAGATAAATAACAGAGTAATTACAATTGAGCAATTAACACTGGAGTGATAGATGTTCAGATGAGGATGTGTAGGTAGAAATACTGGTGTGCAAAAGAGCAGAAAACAACAAAAAACAAATATGGGGAGGAGGTAGGCAGTTGGTTGGATGGGCCATTTACAGATGGGCTGTGTACAGCTGCAGCGATTGGTAAGCTACTCTGACAGCCGATGCTTGAAGTTAGTGAGGGAGATATACTGTAAGTCTCCAACTTCAGTGACCCAACACACCGCCAGGCTGTGTAAGGGCTATTTGACAAAGAAGGAGAGGGATGGAGTCCTGCATCAGATGACCTGGCCTCCACAATCACCTGACCTCAACCCAATTGAGATGGTTTGGGATGAGTTGGACTGCAGAGTGAAGGGAAAGCACCCAACAAGTGCTCAGAATATGTTGGAAATCCTTCAAGACTGTTGGAAAAGCATTCCTCATGAAGCTGATTGAGAGACTGTCAAGAGTGTGCAAAGCTGTAAACAAGGCAAAGGGTGCCTCCTTTGAAGAATGTAAAATATAAAATATATTTTGATTTGGTAAACACTTTTTTGGTTACTACATGATTCCATAAGTCTCCAACTTCAGTGATTTTTGCAATTCGTTCCAGTCATTGGCAGCAGAGAACTGGAAGGAAAGGCGGCCAAAAGAGGCGTTGGCTTTGGGGATGACCAGTGAAATATACCTGCTGGAGCGTGTGGGTGTTGCTATGTTGACCAGTGAGCTGAGATAAGGTGGAGCTTTACCTAGCAAAGACTTGAAGATGACCTGGAGCCAGTGGGTTTGGCGATGAATATGTAGCGAGGACCAGCCAACGAGAGCATACAGGTCGCAATGATGGGTAGTATATGGGGCTTTGGTGACAAAACGGATGGCACTGTGATAGACTGCATCCAATTTGCTGAGTAGAGTGTTGGAGGCTATTTTGTAAATGACATCGCCAAAGTCAAGGATCGACAGGATAGTCAGTTTTACGAGGGTATGTTTGGCATCATGAGTGAAGGAGGCTTTGTTGTGAAATAGGAAGCCGATTCTAGATTTAATTTTGGATTGGAGATGCTTAATATGAGTCTGGAAGGAGAGTTTACAGTCTAGCCAGACACCTAGGTATTTGTAGTTGTCCACATATTCTAAGTCAGAACCGTCCAGAGTAGTGATGCTAGGCGGGCGGGCGGGTGCGGGCAGCGATCGGTTGAAGAGCATGCATTTAGTTTTTAAGATCAGTTGGAGGCCACGGAAGGAGTGTTGTATGGCATTGAAGCTCGTCTGGAGGTTTGTTAACACAGTCCAAAGAAGGGCCAGAGGTATACAGAATGGTGTCGTCTGCGTAGAGGTGGATCAAAGAATCTCTATCTGAGAAGTAATTAGTGAACCAAGCGAGGCAGTCATTAGAGAAACGAAGGCTGTTGAGTCTGCCGATAAGAATTGGCCAGGTCGATGAATACGGCTGCACAGTACTGTTTTTTATCGATGGTGGTTATGATGTCATTTAGGACCTTGAGCGTGGCTCAAGCCCAGAAACCGGATTGCATAGTGGAGAAGGTACGGTGGGATTCGAGATGGTCGGTGATCTGTTTGTTCACTTGGCTTTCGAAGAATTTAGAAAGGCAGGGCAGGATGGATATAGGGCTGTAACAGTTTGGGTCTAGTGTCTCCCCCTTTGAAGAGGGGGATGACCACAGCCGCTTTTTAATCTTTAGGAATCTCAGACAATATGAAAGAGAGGTTGAACAGAAAGGTAATAGGGGTTGCGACAATGGCGGCGGATCATTTTAGGAAGAGAGGGTCCAGATTGTCTAGTCCAGCTGATTTGTAGGGATCCAGATTCTGCAGCTCTTTCAGAACATCAGCGGTCTGGATTTGGGTGAAGGAGAAGGTGGGGGGGGGGGCTTGGGCTAGTTGCTGCGAGGGATGCAGAGCTGTTGGCTGGTGTTGGGGTAGCCAGGTGGAAACCGTGGCCAGCCGTAGAGAAATGCTTATTGAAATTCTCGATTATCGTGGATTTATCGGTGGCGACAGTGTTTCCTAGCCTCAGTGCAGTGTGCAGCTGGGAGGAGGTGCTATTATTCTCCATGGACTTGACAGTGTCCCAAAACTTTTTGGAATTAGTGCTTCAGGATGCAAATTTCTGTTTGAAAAGTTAGCCTTTGCTTTCCTAACTGACTGTGTATATTGGTTCCAGACTTCCCTGAAAAGTTGCATATCGCAGGGACTATTCGAAGCTAGTGCAGTGCGCCACAGGATGTTTTTGTGCTGGTCAAGGGCAGTCAAGTCTGGAGTTAACCAAGGGCTATATCTATTCTTATTTTTTTAAACGTGCATGCTTATTTAAGATGTTGAGGAAGGCACTTTTGAAGAACAACCGGGCATCCTCTACTGACGGGATGAGGTCAATATCCTCCCAGGATACCTGGGCCAGGTCGTTTAGAAAGGCCTGCTCGCAAAAGTGTTTTAGGGAGCGTTTGACAGTGATGAGGGGTGGTCGTTTGACCGCGGACCCATAACGGATGCAGGCAATGAGGCAGTGATCGCTGAGATCCTGGTTGAAAACAGCAGAGGTGTATTTAGAGGGCAAGTTGGTCAGGATGATATCTATGAGGGTGCTTAACAGATTTGGGATTGTGCCTGGTAGATTCCTTGATAATTTGTGTGAGATTGAGGGCATCTAGCTTAGATTGTAGGATGGCCGGGGTGTTAAGCATTTCCCAGTTTAGGTCACCTAACAGTACAAACTCTGACAATAGATGGGGGGCAATCAATTTACATATGGTGTCCAGGGCACAGCTGGGAGCTGAGGGGGGTCTGTAAAAAGCGGCAACAGTGAGTGACTTATTTCTGGAGAGATGGATTTTTAAAAGTAGTAGCTCGAACTATTTGGGCATAGACCTGGATAGTAGGATTGAACTCTGCAGGTTATCTCTAAAGTAGCTTGCAACTCCACCCCCTTTAGCAGTTCTATCTTGACGGAAAATGTTGTAATTGGGGATGAAAATTTCAGAATTTTTGGTGGCCTTCCTAAGCCAGGATTTTGACACGGCTAGGACATCAGGGTTGATGGAGTGTGCTAAAGCAGTGAATAAAGCAAACTTAGGGAGGAGGCTTCTGATGTTAACATGCATGAACCCAAGGCCTTTCCAGTTACAGAAGTCAACAAAAGAGAGCGCCTGGGGACACACATGGCCTGGGTTAACCTCTACATCACCAGAGGAACAGAGGAGGAGTATGATAAGGGTGCGGCTAAAGGCTATAAGAACTGGTCGTCTAGTACGTTCGTAACAGAGAGTAAAAGGAGCAACTTCTGGGCATAGTAGGACAAATTCAGGGCATAATGCACCGACAAGGGCATGCTAGGATGTGCGTACAGTGGAGGTAAACCTAGGCATTGAGTGACGATGAGAGAGGCTGCATCTTTGGAGACGTCAGTTAAGCTAGGTGCGGACTCCGCATGTGTGGGGGGTGGGGCAAGGGAGCTAACCGAGGCATGTAGAGCGGGACTAGGGGCTCCGCAGTAAAACAAAACAATGAGAGCTACCCTAAACAACAGTATACAAGGCATATTGACATTAGAGGGAGGCATAAAGCAATTACAGGTGTTCATTGGGAGGGCTAAGACAACAACAACGGGTAAATAGCAATGAATGGGCAGAGAGGTTCAGTTAGCTACACACAGGGCCTGAGTTTGAGGCTGGGGCTGACAGATAAACAAAATGAAGTACCGTGTTAAAACTTCTTATGGCTGCAGGGGCAGTATTGAGTAGCTTGGATGAAAGGTGCACAGAGGTGCCCAGAGTAAACGGCCTGCTCCTCAGTCACAGTTGCTAATATATGCATATTATTATTAGTATTGGATAGAAAACACTCTGACGTTTCTAAAACTGTTTGAATTATGTCTGTGAGTATAACAGAACTCATATGGCAGGCAAAAACCTGAGAAGTTCCACTTCCTGTTTGGATTTTTTCTGAGGCTGGTAGTTTTTCAACCAAGCTCCCATTGACATTACAGCGAGATATGGATGAGTGTTCACTTCCTACGGCTTCCACTAGATGTCAACAGTCAATAGAACTTTGTCTGATGACTCTAATGTGAAGGGGGGCCGAAGGAGACAGGAATGAGTAATCACTGCCATGAGGTGACCACGCATTGAACATGCGCGTTCACGTGAGAGGCAGCTCCGTTCCATCGCTCAACTGAAGTCAATGTAATTCTCCGGTTGGAACGTTATTCAAGGTATATGTTAACAACATTCTAAAGATTGATTCAGTACATCGATTGACATGTTTCTACTGACTGTTACGGAACTTTTGGACATTTCATCACGTTTTAGTGAACGCGCTTTGTGACTTTGGAATTGTTAACCAAACGCGATAACCAAAGTAGCTAAATGGACATAAATAACGGACATTATCGAACAAATCAAGCATTTATTGTGGACCTGGGATTCCTGGGACTGCATTCTGATGAAGTTTATCAAAGGTAAGGAAACATTTATCATGTAATTTCTGGTTTCTGTTGACTCCAACATGGCGGCTAATTTGACTCTTGTTCTGAGCTCCGTCTCAGATTATTGTTTGCTTTTTCCGTAAAGTTTTTTTGAAATCTGACACAGCGGTTGCATTAAGGAGAGGTATATCTATAATTCAATGTGTATAACTTGTATTATCATCTACATTTATGATAAGTATTTCTGTTGAAACGATGTGGCTATGCACTATCACTGGATGTTTTTGGAACTAGTGAATGTAACGCGCCAATGTAAACTCCGATTTTTTTATATAAATATGAACTTTATCAAACAAAACATGCATGTATTGTGTAACATGAAGTCCTATGAGTGTCATCTGATGAAGATCATCAAAGGTTAGTGATTAATTTTAGCTATATCTCTGCTTTTTTGTGACTGCTATCTTTTGCTGGAAAAATGGCTGTGTGTCACGCCCTGACCTTAGTTATCTTTGTTTTCTTTATTATTTTGGTTAGGTCAGGGTGTGACGAGGGTGGCATGTGTGTTTCATTGTCTTGTCTAGGGGCTTTATATATCTATGGGGTTTTGGTATTGTATAGGGTTTATGTATGTCTAGGTGTGTGTAGTTAGTCTAGGCATATGTAGGTCTATGGTGGCCTAGATTGGTTCCCAATCAGAGGCAGCTGTTGATCGTTGTCTCTGATTGGGGATCCTATTTAGGTTGCCATTTTCCAGTTTAGTTTGTGGGTTATTGTCTTTGTGAAGTTGCATGTATGCACTCTTTGTTTATAGCAGTCACGTTCGTTTTGTTAGTTTGTTTAGTGTTCTTCGTGTTCTTCGTGTTTATTCGTCGTTTATTAAAAGTATGTATCCACATCACGCTGCGCTTTGGTCTCCTCACTACAACGATCGTGACACTGTGCTTATTGTGGTTTGGTGTGACCTAACATAATCGTTTGTAGTGCTTTCGCTGAAAAGCATATTTGAAATCGGACACTTTGGTGGGATTAACAACAAGACTACCTTTTAAAATGGTATAGGAAACATGTATGTCTGAGGAATTTTAATTATGAGATTTCTGTTGTTTTGAATTTGGCGCCCTGCAATTTCACTGGCTGTTGTCATATCATCCCGTCACCGGGATTGCAGCCATATGAAGTTAATGAACAGTCCAGTAGGCATCAACTGTGTAGCCGAGTGATCATAGGGTCCGATAAGCGGCAATGGACCAAACAGGGACCCGCTCGGCCTTCGTCACTACGCTAGGCGAGCGGGAGACACGGCGCTCAGAGAGTTAGCGGGCCAGGGCTAGTAGCTGGGTCCTCACCGACATCAACGACGCAGAGGCCGGTTGAGAGCACATCGGCCGATATACGTCAGCAGACCAGTTGTGATGGATCGGCGGGGCTCCGTGTCTCAGGGTCCAGGCCAATTGGCAAGAGAGGTATTGTAGTTGGTGTACTTCAGTTGCTAGCCGGGGGAATGGGCCTAGCTCCAGGCTAACTGGTGCTTGCTTCTGGACAAGGGCGTTAGCCACGATAGCCACTCGGTAGCAGCTAGCTAGCTGCGATGATCTGGTGTAATGGTCCAGAGCTTGCGGCAGGAATCCGGTGATGTAGCGGGGGGGGGGGAAGCAGTCCGATATGCTCAGGGCAGATATTATCCGGGCTATCCGGGCTAAAGCGGCTGGTGTCTGTGCTAAAGGTAAAGACTGCTAGCAGTGACTAACAATGACTAAATAGCTAGTAGCTAATTAGCTAGCTAGCTTCTGATGGAGGTTCCAGTTATAAGGTCTAAAGAAAATAGCAGATCCGTACCACGTAGGGTGAGGCGGGTTGCAGGAAGGTATATTTACTTCGAAAATGGAAAAAGAGATTGAAATATATACAGAAAAAATCTGAATATTTACATGGGACAAAACACGGGACAAAAACAAACACATCTTGCTGCTACGCCATCTTGGAGAATGTCATTTTACGGTAACATGGTTAGGATTCTTATTCCTTACCTGTCTGACAGTGCTGTCCTACCCAGCCTGGGCCACAGCTGCACTCTCCAATGCGGCGGTCACACACACCGCCATTCAAACACTCACAGGGCTGAGCACAGTCCACCCCAAACCAGCCATGGGCACACTCTGGGGACAGAGAGAGAGACAGGAAGAATTCCTCATTAATAAAGTTTTGTCACGAGAATGTTAACTTAGTTACCATGGAAACATATTGTGACACTGAAGCATATGACTGCAGGAGACAGTTGTTCCAGAAGTTGAAGAAAAATCTAGGTAAATATTACTTGTGTAGAGAATTTTTTTATTGTCAGTCATTTCCAAACAAGCTAGAAATTTCTTGAATTTGTGGTAGAATTTAGATTTATATATATATTTTATGTATTTAGTGTAAACTATATGCTAGCTGTAATACTAGCCAAATTATGCTAAGCAGTATGTCATTTTTTTTCCTAAAACAGTAGAAGCATAATTTCCATCAGTCATTTTCATCACAAACTTAACTGTGGTGGAAATTACAGAAGGTGGTGGAAATGACAAAAATCCATTATGTTATTACTTTTAACTTTTTTTATTAAACTTTAGGCTTATTTAATCATATTTTAAATTCCTTTAATCTAGAAAATGCTCCAAAGTGTGCACAATTGGAAAACTTAAGTAGTATTTTTCTTTGTTTTTAGAAGATTCCACATAAAACAGCACAGAGGTCACAGACATAGAAACAAAATAAAAAACGATTCTTAACGAACATCTGCAAAAAGACAGGGAGAGATACTGGAAGAAACAACAGAAGGGAGAAGTGAAATCTATCTCTGAGCTTACAAAGCGAGAACAAAGAAGCAAGAGATGGCAATGGAAATGCAACCAATGGAATAGAAGACAGACTTTAAAGAGAACAGTTGCAATTGCGACCTACCTATCAGGTAACACAACACCTTATTCACCAGATGACTTGCAGCCAGAACATGAGGCCATCATACCTGCCCCTAACTTACCTGTCCTGATGCACGCCCTGATACCCCTTCCTCATCATCTGCAACAGGAATGAGAAGTCGAATACTTGATGGAAGGAAAAAGGTTGGAAGAGGTTGCTCAAAAACAGAGATCTTTACATGACAAATGTCAAATTTGATAAAGCTTAACGGAAAACTGAGAAATACAAAAACAGGTATGATCAACTGATGAAGAAAATGGAGAGACGATATTCCCAAAAACGAAGACAAAACAGAAAATGAAGGGAACTCCGAAGAACTTGAAAAGGATTTTATTGTTTCAAAATGCCATCATTGCAGAGTTAAAGCAAAAGTATCAAAAAAGGCGCTGTGCCAAGGACAAACAAGTGGCTTCAAAAACGCTCAGAGGCAACATCCTGAGAAAGTATGGCCTGGTCAAAGACACAAACATGGATTTTCAGCAAAAAAAATGAGCGCAAATGAAAACAGGCCAACAAGTCTTCAATACTACAGTAAAAAGCAGTGTAACATAATTAGCACTGCCACAGAAGAGAAAATCACTAGATTCTATGAACGTGATGTCAACAGTACAGCAACAACAGGGAAAAAGGACACGCAAGAAAGAAAAGCAGAGGCGCGTGTTGAATGGCACCATTCAGAACCTTTATCAGAATTTTAAGAGGGAATATTCAGAGATTAAAATGTCCTTCTATGAATTCCGCAAAATACTTCATTTTTGGGTTGTCAAGCCAACAGTCCAGGATAAAGACACATGCCTCTGCAAAACCCACGCCAACCTCCAGTTCATGGCGGACAAACTACAGATCAGCTGCAGCAACAATGAGAACCTAATTGAGTCTTTGTGCTGTGAGATCCTGAAGAAAGAGTGCATGTACACAGAGTGCTCCCTTTGCCAAGCGAAAGAGCTTAAAACATCTGACTTTGATGCTGGTGAGCAGACATGGTGGTTTGAGTGGAAAAACAAAGCTAAAGAGAGAGAAAAGGGAAAACAAATAGGGAAACATGGATAAGTTCACTTTACATTTGACAGTTAAAGAAAAGGTGTGTGGCACACTGCATATTCTACTGTAGGACTTCTCCAAAGGATTGAAAGAGAAGTTGGGGAAACACGTGTACAGTCGTGGCCAAAAGTTTTGAGAACGACACAAATATACATTTTCACAAAGTCTGCTGCCTCAGTTTGTATGATGGCAATTTGCATATACTCCAGAATGTTATGAAGAGTGATCAGATGAATTGCAATTAATTGCAAAGTCCCCCTTTGCCATGCAAATGAACCGAATCCCCCCAAAACATTTCCACTGCATTTCAGCCCTGCCACAAAAGGACCAGCTGACATCATGTCAGTGATTCTCTCGTTAACACAGGTGTGAGTGTTGACAAGGACAAGCCTGGAGATCACTCTGTCATGCTGATTGAGTTCGAATAACAGCCTGGAAGCTTCAAAAGGAGGGTGGTACTTGGAATCATTGTTCTTCCTCTGTCAATCATGGTTACCTGCAAGGAAACACGTGCCGTCATCATTGCTTTGCACAAAAAGGGCTTCACAGGCAAGGATATTGCTGCCAGTAAGATTGCACCTAAATCAACCATTTATCGAATCATCAAGAACTTCAAGGAGAGCGTTTCAATTGTTGTGAAGAAGGCTTCAGGGCACCCAAGAAAGTCCAGCAAGTGCCAGGACCATCTCCTAAAGTTGATTCAGCTGCGGGATCGGGGCACCATCAGTACAGATCTTGCTCAGGAATGGCAGCAGGCAGGTGTGAGTGCATCTGCATGCACAGTGAGGCGAAGACTTTTGGAGGATGGCCTGGTGTCAAAAAGGGCAGCAAAGAAGACACTTATCTCCAGGAAAAACATCAGGGACAGACTGATATTCTGCAAAAGGTACAGGGATTGGACTGCTGAGGTCTTGGGTAAAGTCATTTTCTCTGATGAATCCCCTTTCCGATTGTTTGTGACATCCGGAAAAAAGCTTGTCCGGAGAAGACAAGGTGAGCGCTACCATCAGTCCTGTGTCATGCCAACTGTAAAACATACTGAGACCATTCATGTGTGGGGTTGCTTCTCAGCCAAGGGAGTGGGCTCACTCACAATTTGCCCAAGAACACAGCCATGAATAAAGAATGGTACCAACAAATCCTGCAAGAGCAACTTCTCCCAACCATCCAGGAACAGTTTGGTGACGATTAATGCCTTTTCCAGCACGATGGAGCACCTTGCCATAAGGCAAAAGTGATAACTAAGTGGCTCGGGGAACAAAACCTCGATATTTTGGCTCCATGGCCAGGAAACTCCCCAGACCTTAATCCCATTGAGAATTTGTGGTCAATCCTCAAGAGGCGGGTGGACAAACAAAAACCCACAAATTCTGACAAACTCCAAGCATTGATTATGCAAGAATGGGCTGCCATCAGTCAGGATGTGGCCCAGAAGTTAATTGACAGCATGCCAGTGCGGATTGCAGAGGTCTTGAAAAAGAAGGGTCAGCACTGCAAATATTGACTCTTTGCATCAACTTCATGTAATTGTCAATAAAAGCCTTTGACACCTATGAAATGCTTGTAATTATACTTCAGATTTCCATAGTAACATCTGACAAAAATATCTAAAGACACTGAAGCAGCAAACTGTGGAAATTAATATTTGTGTCATTCTCAAAACTTTTGGCCACAACTGTACAACATTCAACACCAATACTCCAGACTGAGAGAATTAAAAGACAATCTGCGGAAAGAGATCAACGTGCATATTGACTTTGCAGAGAACTCAGGGGCGCAACTTTCACTGGGGACATGCCCCCCCACATTCTGAAATTGCATTCCCCCCCAGTTTTATCATTGGAATGTGATACAATATGAGGCAATGGTGTTGTAGCTATATGTTACTCATATTGATGTTACACAGGAAACGGAAACCAATTGTTACTTACCTTATTCATGTACTGGATGTGCTGGTTGACAACATGCCTAGTAAAGTTTGCTTAACTATATATCTTTGTTTGTCGTGACTACAACACAAAGCATATTGAAACAGGTGTACTTTAGGACCATGCAGACGCCTCCGAGCAGTCGGGTAGGCTGTTTGGAGTGTTTATCCGACTGGGTAAAACAAATTATAATAATTACCCCCCCCCCCCCCCCCCCCCACACTTCTAAAACCAAAGTTGCGCCTCTGAGAGAACTACTTGTGTAAATACACCAGTGAAATCCAGGCAGTTCACTTTGGTGATTCTCACAAGCAGGTGACCCTCCACACCTGTGTTGGGTATACCACAAATGATACAGTTTCACTTTGCTCCTTGAGCTTTTCTATGCAGATGACCCCTCTGCAATCTGGGCTCATGAAGAAGTGAACAAGTCCCCATGTAACAAAAGAACTCCAGGAGGACAAGGTCGTTGATTCAGCTGCCTTGAGGAGGAAGATGTTCCATGTATTAGATTCTTTATTCTGTATAACTGCATAAACTGATCTTTGTGACCAATCTGGCCGTAATGTAGCTTCTCTCTCGAAAACATTGAGTTTTGAAAGAAGACGTCACACACAAGAGGCAATGATGAGAGAGCTGTACTGGTACACATCTAAGCAACTTCTATGGTCAAACACGGGGGTTGAATGCCAACATTAAAGATTAAGAGGAGAATGAGAAGATTAGATCCTGGTAAGAGCATGTTTTATCTGGAGCAGTTTGCTCCTCTCAAGTTGTGAGGTGTTAGACTATTTCATGTCACAGACCTGCATGGTTTGGCATCAACATTCTCAGTGCCAATACTTGTTTTATTCTGTAGGCAGTCGGTAGTTTAAATTTTTTCCCACAGCCCGTTGGTAAGAAATGACACAACAAATGATATGGTTTCTCTCTTTTGCTTCCTCCATAACCCACTTCCCTTGTTATGTAAAGCCTACTTACAGGAAATGTATTTGTATATCACACCAGCTGACTTGCTATTCGGAAGCCATTCAATACATAATAAAAAAGGTTTACATGCTGAATGCACCGAGGTGTCTGTTTTAAACTACTAGCACACAGCTCGGACACCTATGCATACCATTTTTCAAATGTATTAAAATGTTAAAAAAGGAAATATCACGTAACAAATTGTGGAAAAAGGGAAGGAGTCTGAATACTTTCCGAATGCACTGTAAGTGCTCAGGTAAGAACTGTGAATTGACCTTTGATGGCTCACATCTACACTACCACAACCTTTTGTGATTGGAAGAACCACTTATTGCAGCCATTGTTCGAAAATGTGCTGAGATACAGTACAATGGGAGGGGGAGGGGCACATACAGGAGGTTGAAGTCATCTATTAAGGACTTATTATATGGTGTCTGCATGGTATACATAGTTGTAACTCGGTCTAGCCAGCACATATAGTGGACTGATCAGCGAATCACCCTGAAAATAAATGATATAAATCTTAACGACAGTGATTTTGGAATATCACATGATCCGTTCGAAGTGAATTATTCATCCAAAAAGTTGTTACTCACCTAATAATGTAATTAACCACAGGATAGCACACCAACTTATTACAGTGTGAAAAAGATCACATTATCTGTTCGACATGTTTATTAGCCTACATTATCTGACAACTTATTACATTACCCTGTTAAAAAGTTATTGCATTATGACAAGTTATAACGTTATCTGCTACTGCATTATAGGGATACTGTGAGATTCTGGCATTTACCGTCCCTGTAGACTTTCAGTAATTGCGCAAACGCAAACCGCTAACTTCCTTCATACGGAACGCAGACATACAAATGGTATCCACGATTTCATCTGACTTTAGGTAAGTAGAACAAAGGACTTAAATGCCAGAATCTCGCAATATCCCGTTAACTGTTGTAGAGGGCCTAAGTGCATTGGAACTCTCCCAACCCCCCTTCTTCCCAATTTGGTCCTGGAAGTTGATCCACCACTTACCCAGTTCGCAGGCTGCCCCAGTCCATCCGCTGGAGCACGAGCAGCGCCCAGAGAACTGATCACACACCCCTCCGTTGTGACACAGGCAGTGATGATGGCAGTCTTGTCCATAAAAGCCTTCTACACATTCTGAAAGAAAGATACACATCGCTGTAAACAGAAGCTAGATTCCACCATATTTCAAACATACACAAGTCCATTCCATTTTGATCCATGAAGTAGAGTGAAAAAGTTGAGTGCACACTTCAGGGGACAGGGAAGATAATCAAAGTGCAGCCACTGTATTGTATGTATAGTCTGTTCTATTTCAACCCTTTATGGGGAGGGAATGACTGCACACATTAGGGAGAAGGGTAGAGAATCAGGGTGCAGCCACTGTCCTGTATGTATAGTCTTTGGAAAGGGAGGGAATGTTACCATTACTTATCATCAAGGACGTTCATTATTTCTTCAAGGAAATGTACAGATGTGGAGGCTTGAATAGCAGCTAAATATAGCATGCTTTTCAAATGTACTTTCCAATTTTGTAGGCAAAATAATACATTCTCTGTTACGCAGGCACACATTGATATTGATATTGATATTTTAAGTAGAAATTGTCCACCAGAATGGAATTTTAAAAGCCTGTTATATTAAATGAAGTGCCTTTTTAACAAACACCACATGGAAAATCCAATATATCAGATTTTGAATATGAATCAAGACTTGCTAAAGTGCCAAAATTCTCACAACTTCTAGGAAGACTAACTCACTTAACACCAAACTTTTGCCAAGTATTCCCCATCATTGTAAAGCCGTAGTTATTTTTGTTGCTTTGAAAAAGTCATTTCTGAATGTAACAGTATAACTTTAGACCGTCCCCTCGCCCTGACCCAGGCACGAACCAGGGACCCTCTGCACACATCAACAACAGTCACCCACGAAGCGTCGTTACCCATCGCTCCACAAAATCCGCAGTCCTTGCAGAGCAAGGGGAACCACTACTTCAAGGTCTCAAAGCGAGTGACGTAACCGATTGAAACGCTATCAGCGAGCACCACCGCTAACTAGCTAGCCATTTCACATCCGTTACATGAAGAATATAATTTATTTTCATGTGATAAGTGATTCATTTCCATCTCATTTTAAGACCAACCCTGTTATAAAAACGGAACTCTCGTTTAATATGGTGAAACTATTCCTTTTTTTTTTTTTTATTCTTCAAAAGAAACATTGAAAACATAACAGTAAACTCATAGTGTAAAAACAGGTGAGCTAGTTCTGCTTTTTTGGCAATTTTCTGGGGTTTTATGGTGGAAAACAGTGCATCAAGCATAACACGTCAACCCTGTTACCCATAGATAGACAGGATAGAACATAAAAAAATAATAAAAATGTTAAGCTTGCATGTCCCTTCCTGTAGCACACAACACGCTTACACCCCTCCTGTCACAAGGGGATTTACGGCTGATTTAAGATGCAATGTCAATCCTGTTACGGTCAACTCTGTTACTTGAATTGGGACTTAACTGGCAGTTAATATTATTTTATTTTTATACCACACACACACACACACACACACACACACACACACACACACACACACACACACACACACACACACACACACACACACACACACACACACACACACACACACACACACACACAGTACCTTTCTCACAGCTGGGGCCGATCCACCCTGGCGTACACTGGCACTGCCCACTCACAGGGTCACAGGTGGCATTATTACGGCATTCACAGGTGTGTTCACACCCACGGCCAAACCACCCTGCCTGGCATGCTACCACAGGAACAGGGCACAGAAAGTTAGAAAACAGCCATAACATACTGTAACTGTATACAGATACAAAGGGTGTTGTGACAGTTGTGTGCCATGCTCGGCTCTCCACACAACACACACACACGCACACACACACAGGCGCTGGCACACAAACACACACACAGGCAGGCGCACACACACAGGTACACACACACGCACACACACAGGCACATTCTTTGTGGGCCCTCCTCAGACTTACCATTAGACAACCAAATCTTACTAAGGGCCCCCAAAAGGCTAGAGTCGGCTCTAGGCAGGGGCCTCAGACTGGCCTATACCTTGGGCCTCCAATTCACTAAGTATGGCCCTCCTGGCACCCCATTACCAGTCAGAACTGAAAAATGACTATGTTGATCCAGGGGGTTATGCAATGCCACATTTATTTATTTTTATTCAACCTTTATTTAACTTGGCAAGTCAGTTAAGAACAAATTCTTATTTTACAACGACAGCCTACCCCGGCAAAACTCTTCCCTAACCCAGATGACGCTGGGCCAATTGTGCGCCGCCCTATGGGACTCCCGATCACAGCCGGTTGTGATACAGCCTGGGATCAAACCAGGATCTGTAGCGTCACCTCTAACACTGAGATGCAGTGCCTTAGACCGCTGCGCCACTCGGGAGCCCACACACATGCAAGCGGGGAACATGAGGGGTATTCACCAGACACGTCATTACCACTTCCTTAAATCTACTGCCACCAGTTTTTTTGTTTCTCTTTTCTTTTATCTGGTGGCTAAAGAAATCCCATGGATATTGGTTTGATGCATGTTTGGTTCTATTCAAGCTGTTAAAGACCTGCTCCGGTACTTTGGCGACTACTAAGTCTTTTTTAAACCTCCCGCTTGGGGCTGGATGTGTCAATGTGTGGTTCATACATGCATAATCTATGAAATTGTTGTCTTACCTCAATTAGCCACAACATCCCTAGTCTGAAAGCGACTGTCATTTTCCCTACATTTTCCCCCACGCGGGCCAGCCCCCTAGAAATTCGAGTTCTAGCCAATGAGCTTCAGCCACTTGCCATTTGAGTGACACATAGCAAGATCCACACACAGCAGAGCGAAAGAGGAGCAATGACAGTGAACATATCTGCACATATGTGACGTAGTAATACATTTTTGGGGACCACTTTTGTCTCGTGAGCATTACTTTCAGAACTACTGGCTAAAATGTATACAAAAGTACCAGAGAATCTCTATTAAATGGGTGTTCCATAACATTTTCTCACACAAACAACTCTTAATGTGATGTTAGTGGAACATTTAATTATTGGAGAAATTAAAACAATCTGATTACGGTGCGGAGTTGAACTATTGAAAGTATCTTAAGTAAACTATAATGCAATAGAACAGATCTCATATGTTTACTGACATAATTCCTTTGTGTGCTTTTGTCTAGTGTGTTAAACATTTACATTTTAGTCATTTAGCAGAAGCTCTCCTCCAGAGCAACTTACAGGAGCAATTCGGGTGAAGTGCCTTGCTCAAGGGCACCTAGTCGGCTCAGGGATTTTAACCAGTGACTTTTTGGTTACAGACCCAACGCTCTTAACTGCTAGGCTACCTGCCGCGTGTTCTGTATGTGTATGGATGGATGGGTGCATGGGTGGGCAGGATGGAATTTGCATAGAGGATCTAGGCCAATGGGACTCACTGATGTTGCATTGTGGTCCGACCCAGCCGTCTGGACAGTGGCAGGCACCCGTCAGGTGGTCACATCGGCCCCCGTTAGAACACTGACACTGCTGCTGACACTCCAGCCCATGGAAGCCATCGGGACATGCTTCACACACACACACACACACACACACACACACACACACACACACACACACACACACACACACACACACACACACACACACACACATACACACACACACACACACACACACACACACACACACATACACACACACACACATACATACATACATACACACACACACACTTTTTTAAATGTCACCTTTATTTATACAGGTAAGTCAATTAATTACGACCTTACACACCTCAACATATCATGTGGGCATGCTCAGATACTCAAATTAGTTATCCAACACACGCAAACACACACTTACATTTTTCACAGTATGTGCCGGTCCAACCAGTGAGGCAGGTGCAGGCTCCACTAACATGCTCACAGGCTGCCTCATTGGCACATTGGCACCTGTGTCTGCAGCCTATGCCAAAGGAGCCTTCTGGGCACTCTGTGGCAGTGCCAGGACAGAGAGAGAGAGAGCTCAGAGAGAAACTAAAACACTTTCCCCTTCTAGTGACTTTGTTAAGGCATTGTCCCCAATCCAGCTAGTGTATGTACAGTTACACACAAATCGACACACACACATGAATGTGCACAAGCATACACAAGGATATATACTGTAAGTGTTTACTCTGTTGGCAGCGGGGTCCCGTGTAGCCCGCCTCACAGTGACATTGCCCCGTGATGAGGTCACAGCTGCCATCGCTGCCCGGGCACTCACACATGTTAGCACAGTCCGCCCCCCAGCGCCCGGCATCACATGCTGCCATGGAGACAGTGGTCAGAGGTCAACACAAGGTCATGACCCCCATAAGTCATATATCTCATATTTATCCCACACCTTTTCACTAAAACAGTCATGATCAAAGAAGGAACCAACTAATGAACTACAATGTTATTATAACTATTATTACAAGCTGTGGTGGCAGCAGACCTGGGTTCAACTACTTTAATCTGCCTGGAGCGCAAGATGGGCGAGGTTTTGCAATTTTGCAACTCTTCTATTGGTTCCGTTGAGCCAGGGAATTAAGCCAAGATTTCAAATAGTATTGTATTTGAACCCAGGTCTACGTGGTAGTGCAGACCATAAAGTACTCCAGTGAGGATTGTGGGTCACACAATCAATCATCCTTACTTACCTCTGCTGCAGCTGGGTCCAGTCCATCCTACAGGACAGGCACAGTTGCCCGTCACCGGGTGGCAGCGCCCACCGTTATCACACAAACAACGTAGCCGACAACCCAGGCCAAATCTACCCACCGGGCAGGCTACGAAAGAGAGATAGTGTGGTCAATTATACTTAGTCTGAGGACTGGTGACTAGTGTGTGTGTGTGTGTGTGTGTGTGTGTGTGTGTGTGTGTGTGTGTGTGTGTGTGTGTGTGTGTGTGTGTGTGTGTGTGTGTGTGTGTGTGTGTCTTTCTCTCACCGCTCTGACACAAGGTGCCCATGTATCCAGGTTGACAGCAACACACTCCATTGTGTTTGTCACACACTCCCCTGTTCTGACAGTGGGGACAGGAGCCTGAGCAGCCCACACCCCAACGACCCTCCTCACACTCTAACAGACATGAGGGGAGAGAGAGGGACAGAGAGAAAGAAAGTTAGAGATAAAAAAGACTCCAAAGCTGTCCTTGTGAATGAAATGTTATATTCTTCATATGGGGCTAGTACTACTCAGCATTATTATTCTAACCAGTGTTCCATGACTAAAGAATGATTCTCATATGGATTATTTGAAAATCTAATTTCATAAAGTGCTGTGTCCCAAATTGGAAAAAACTATTTTTCAATAAAGAATTTTGCTAGGACTGTCTAGGAGTGGTTTGAGTGGGGAGAGAAAAAAATTAAATTAGCTGTAATTGGCAGAGAGGTTTAGAACTCTTTCTTATTAGCCTATCAACAAATTTACCGCAGGGTGATGTCACCATGGAAGGCCAAAACTCCCTCCCATCAAAACGAGTTGAAATTGAAGGCAGTCTTTTCAAACAGCTCTTACACTAAAAGGGTATTATCATTTTCAAAATGTCACAGTATTATTCCAACTTCATAGCGTGGAAATATATATAAAACACAGGAAAATCACGTTTCTGACTGCACTGGGCCTTTAAGTACTCTCTCTTCTCTAAAACTGCCAGGCTCAATTCCATCACCTCTTCCAAGGAGCTCGTATTCCCAACAATGTCCAGGAGAATTTCAAACGGACCAGAATGGAAAAACATTAAAGATGCAATCACAACATGTTTTCTGGGTTGTTTTACTATGGTTAGCAGTTGAAGAGAGATGTGTGCCATCACATTGTTGAATATAACACACGTACTGCTCTGGCCAGCCCATGTTGAATTGAAGAGAGCTTTTAAAGAGGACAGACCGTGGCCGATACTGCGGCACAGGGATTTTTCCATGCCAGTATGCCAGGAGGATATTCCTATGGGATTTGTCATTATGCCTGGCCAGCCAGAAGAGGACGGGCTCCGGTTCTAGGAGGACTGGTTCCTCTACCTACAGTTTTCCTTGTTTTTCAAACGCCTTGGGAGGTTGAGTTTTTTTATTCAGTGACAGCTTTATTTTTTGTACAGTTAATATTCTACCTACCTAGTGCCAGACAAATGTCTTTGGATATTTTCCTAGCATCTGTTGAAGGCCATGGCATTGACGGCCTAAACGTCATGATTTGAATTTGAAGTAGATAATACAATCTCATGTTTTTATGATAGAGTCCTGCCTTTTCCTTCCTGATGTTTGTGCAGTACACGTAAAGAAAAAAGAGAAAACATATTTGATTTATTGATTGGAACCCCTTGCACCCTCCACCCAAGTTCCTCTTCCCCCATGGCCCTACACGACATGCCCTATTAGCATGTTGCCCCCCATCCTTACCAGTTTCACAGTGCTGTCCCTTCATCCCTGCAAGACAGTGACACTGTCCTGTCATGTTGTCACACGGGGAGCCAGAACAGTGGCACGATTGGTTACATCCAGCCCCGTAGTAACCCTCTGGACAGTCTGTGAAAGAAGACACACACATTTATGATTTATTGACAGATAGTATGATGATATACAGACGAAAAACACACTATACTATTTTATGTTTACACAACTGTTTGGCTACCCTCAATTGAACTGAATTTGGATGAATATGTTTGATTAGATTAATATGTAGGAAATATATGTGGATGGGTGTTGGATAGCATATGCGTTTCCTTTGTCAAGTTTGTCTGATATCCCCCTTGGCATGTGAATGGTGGATCTAGAGTGGCTTGCGAAAGTATTCACCCCCCTTGGCATTTTTCCTATTTTGTTGCCTTACAACCTGAAATTAAAATTGATTTTTGGGGGGTTTGTATCATTTGATTTACACAACATGCCTACCACTTTGAAGATGCAAAATATTTTTTATTGTGAAACAAACAAGAAATATGACAAAAAAACGGAGAACTTGAGCGTGCATAACTATTCACCCCCCAAAGTCAATACTTTGTAGAGTCACCTTTTGCAGCAATTACAGCTGCAAGTCACTTGGGGTATGTCTCTATAAACTTGGCACATCTAGCCACTGGGATTTTTGCCCATTCTTCAAGGCAAAACTGCTCCAGCTCCTTCAAGTTGGATGGGTTCCACTGGTGTACAGCAATCTTTAAGTCATACCACAGATTCTCAATTGGATTGAGGTCTGTGCTTTGACTAGGCCATTCCAAGACATTTAAAAGTTTCCCCTTAAACCATTTGAGTGTTGCTTTAGCAGTATGCTTAGGGTCATTGTCCTACTGGAAGATGAATCTCCGTCCCACTCTCAAATCTCTGGAAGACTGAAACAGGTTTCCCTCAAGAATTTCCCTGTATTTAGCACCATCCATCATTTCTTCAATTCTGACCAGTTTCCCAGTCCCTGCCAATGAAAAACATCCCCACAGCATGATGCTGCCACCACCATGCTTCACTGTGGGGATGGTGTTCTCGGGGTGATGAGAGGTGTTGCGTTTGCGCCAGACATAGCGTTTTCCTTGATGGCCAAAAAGCTCAATTTGCGTCTCATCTGACCAGAGTGCCTTTTTCCATATGTTTGAGGAGTCTCCCACATGCCTTTTGGTGAACACCAAACATGTTTGCTTATTTTTTTCTGGACACTCTTCCGTAAAGCCCAGCTCTGTGGAGTGTACGGCTTAAAGTGGTCCTATGGACAGAAACTCCAGTCTCTGCTGTGGAGCTTTGCAACTCCTTCAGGGTTATCTTTGGTCTCTTTGTTGCCTCTCTGATTAATGCCCTCCTTGTCTGGTCTGTGAGTTTTGGTGGGTGGCCCTCTCTTGGCAGGTTTGTTGTGGTGCCATATTCTTTCCATTTTTTAATAATGGATTTAATGGTGCCCCGTGGGATGTTCAAAACTTCTGATATTTATTTATAACCCAACCCTAATCTGTACTTCTCCACAACTTTGTCCCTGACCTGATTGGAGAGCTCCTTGGTCTTCATAGTGTCGCTTGCTTGGTGGTGCCCCTTGCTTAGTGGGTTTGCAGACTTTGGGGCCTTTCAGAACAGGTGTATATATACTGAGATCATGTGACAGATCATGTGACACTTAGATTCCACACATGTGGACTTTATTCAACTAATTATATGACTTCTGAATGTAATTGGTTGCACTAGATCTTATTTAGGAGCTTCATAGCAAAGGGGGTGAATACACATGCAAGCACCACATTTTCGTTTTAAATGTTTTAGAATTTTTTGAAAGTAATCTTTTTCATTTCACTTCTCCAATTTGGACAATTTTGTGTATGTCCATTACATGAAATTAAATTACAGGTTGTAATGCAACAAAATAGGACAAACGCCAAGGGGGTTGAATACTTTTGCAAGGCACTGTATCTAGTACAGAATGTCCAGCAATTCCCCATCTGCTAATGTTGATTTGTATGGGAAACCAGGGATGTGTACGCACCAGTAAAATGTATTGAATCGATAAATGCCAGGGAGAGGGAGGGATAGAGAGTGATGGGGGTGTACAGAGAGAGAGTGAGAGAAAGAGAGAAAGGGATGGAGATATACAGTACCAGTCAAAAATTTGGACACACCTACTCATTCAAGGGTTTTTCTTTATTTTTACTATTTTCTACATTGTAGAATAATATTGAAGACATCAACACTATGAAAAAACACATATGGAATCATGTAGTAACCAAAAAAGTTTTAAAATAATCAAAATATATTTTAGTTGCCACCCTTTGCCTTGATGACAGCTTTGCACACTCTTGGCATTCTCTCAACTAGAATCACCTGGAATGCTTTTCCAACAGTCTTGAAGGAGTTCCCACATATGCTGAGCACTTGTTGGCTGCTTTTCCATTACTCTGCGGTCCAACTCATCTCAAACCATCTCAATTGGGTTAAGGTTGGGTGATTGTGGAGGCCAGGTCATCTGATGCAGTACTACATCACTCTCCTTCTTGGTCAAATAGCCCTTACACAGCCTGGAGTCTTTTGCTCGTGTTTCTTTGCCCAAGCTAGTCTCTTCTTATTATTGGTGTCCTTTAGGAGTGGTTTCTTTGCAGCAATTCAACAATGAAGGACTGATTCACGCAGTCTCCTCTGAACAGTTGATGTTGAGATGTGTCTGTTACTTGAACACTGTGATGGATTTATTTGGGCTGCAATTTCTGAGATTGGTAACTCTAATGAACTTATCCTCTGCAGCAGAGGTAACGATGGGTCTTCGTTTCCTGTGGCGGTCCTAATGAGAGACAGTTTCATCATAGCGATTGACGGTTTTTGCGACTGCACTTGAAGAAACTTTCAAAGTTTTTGAAATTGTCCACATTGACTGCTCTTTAAGTCTTAAAGTAATGATGGACTGCCGTTTCTCTTTCATTATTTTAGCTGTTCTTGCCATAATATGGACTTGGTCTTTTACCAAATAGGTAAAAAAAAAAATAATAATTATATCACATTCACATAAGTATTCAGACCCTTTACTCAGTACTTTGTTGAAGCACCTTTGGCAGCGATTACAGCCACAAGTCTTCTTGGGTATGACTCTACAACCTTGGTACACGTGTATTTGGGGAGTTTCTCCCATTCTTCTCTGCAGATCCTCTCAAGCTCTGTCAGGTTGGATGGGGAGCGTCGCTGCACAGCTATTTTCAGGTCTCTCCAGAGATGTTCGATCGGGTTCAAGTCCAGGCTCTGGCTGGGCCACTCAAGGACATTTAGAGACTTGTTCCCGAAGCCACTCCTGCATTGCCTTGGCTGTCTGTTTAGGGCCGTTGTCCTGTTGGAAGGTGAACCTTCGCCCCAGTCTGAAGTTCTGAGCACTCTGGAGCAGGTCTTCATCAAGGATCTCTCTGTACTTTGCTCTGTTCATCTTTGTCTCTATCCTAACTAGTCTCCCAGTCCCTGCCACTGAACAACATCCCCACAGCATGATGCTGCCACCACGTGCTTCACTGTAGGGATGTTGCCAGGTTTCCTCCAGACGTGAAGCTTGGCATTCTGGCCAAAGAGTTCAATCTTGGTTTCATCAGACCAGAGAATCTTGTTTCTCATGGTCTGAGAGTCTTTAGGTGCCTTTTGGCAAACTCCAAGCAGGCTGTCATGTTCCTTTTACTGAGGAGTGGCTTCCGTCTGGCCACTCTACCATAAAGGCTTGATTGGTGGAGTGCTGCAGAGATGGTCGTCCTTCTGAAAGATTATCCCATCTCCACAGAGGAACTTTAGAGCTCTATCAGAGTGACAATCGGGTTCTTGGTCACCTCCCTGACCAAGGCCCCTTTCACCCGATTGCTCAGTTTGGCCGGGCGGCCAGCTCTAGGAAGAGTCTTGGTGGTTCCAAACTTCTCCATTTAAGAATGATGGAGACCATGGTGTTCTTTGGGACAGTCAATGCTGCAAAACATGTTTGTTTTGGTACCCTTCCCCAGATCTGTTCCTCGACATAATCCTGTCTTGGAGCTCTACAGACAATTTCTTTGTTTTTGCTCTGATATGCACTGTCAACTGTGGGACCTTATATTGACAGGTGTGTACCTTTCCAAATAATGTTCAATCAATTGAATTTAAAACAGGTGGACTCCATTCAAGTTGTAGAAACATCTCAAGGCTGATCAATGGAAAAAGGATGCACCTGAACACAATTTTGAGTCTCATAGCAAAGGGTATGAATACTTATGTAAATAAGGTATTTCTGTTTTTTTGTTTTAATAAATTTGCAAAAAATATAAAAACCTGTTTTCGCTTTGTCATTATGGGGTATTGTGTGTAGATTTCTGAGAAAATGTTTAATTTAATCCATTGTAGAACAAGGCTGTAACATAAAATGTTGAAAAATTGAAGGGAAGGGGTCTGAATACATTCCAAAGGCACTGTATACAGTGGCTTCAGAAAGTATTCACACTCGTTACAGCAGAGAGAGAGAGAGAGACAAAGAGGTAAAGAGACAAAGAGACAAAGAGACAGGAAGAGAGCCAGAGATTAAGAGACTCAAATCAAATGTTATTTCTCACATGCTCAGAATACAACCTTACCGTGAAATGTTTACTTGCAAGCCCTTAAAACCAACAATGCAGAGTTTTTTTGAAAGTAATTTTATATTAATTTTTTTTATTATTAAAATATATATATAGCAAATAATAATAACAACAAGGCTATGTACAGGGGATACCGGTACCGAGTCAATTTGCGGGGGTACAGGTTAGTCGAGGTAATTTAAGTAATATGTACATGTAGGTAGGGTTACATCTGCATTGCTTGCTGTTTGGGGTTTTAGGCTGGGTTTCTGTATAGCACTTTGTGACATTGGCTGGTGTTAAAAGGGCTTCATAAATACATTTGATTGAAATACATTTGATTGATTAAAGTGACTATACATAGATAATAAACAGTGAGTAACGGCACTGTAAAATAGGTGGTCAATGCATATGGTCGGGTAGCCATTTGGCTTGGGGGTAGAAGCTGTTAAGGAGCCTTTTGGACCTAGACTTGGCGCTCCGGTACCACTTCTCGTTAGCTGGAGTCTTCTTTTTTTTTAGGACCTTCCTCTGACATCGTCTGGTATAGAGGTACTGGATGGCAGCAAGCTTGGCCCCAGTGATGTACTGGGCTGTACGCATTACCCTTTGTAGTGCCTTATGGTTGGATGCCGAGCAGTTGCCATACCAAGTGGTGATGCGACCAGTCAGGATGCTCTCGATGGTGCAGCTGTAGAACTTTTTAAGGATCTGAGTGCCCATGCCACATCTTTTCAGTCTCCTGATGGGGAATAGGCGTTGATGTGCCTTCTTCACAACTATCTTGGTGTGTTTGGACCATAATAGTTTGATAGTGATGTGGTCAGCAAGGAACTTGAAGCTCTCAATCTGTTCCACTACAGCCCAGTCGATTTGAATGGGGGTGTGCTCGGCACTCCTTTTCCTGTAGTCCACGATCAGCTCCTTTGTCTTGCTCACGTTGAGGAATAGGTTGTTGTCCTGGCACCACACTGCCAGGTCTCTGACCTCCTCCTTATAGGCTGTCTCATCGTTGTCGGTGATCAGGCCTACCGCCATTGTGTCGACTGCAAACTTAATGATGGTGTTGGTGTCATGCATGGCCATGCAGTCGTGGGTGAACAGGGAGTACAGGAGGGTAAAAAGCACATACCCCTGAAAGGCCCCCGTGTTGAGAATCAGCATGGCAGATGTGCTGTTACCTACCCTTACCTCCTGGGGGCAGCCCGTCAGGAAGACCAGGATCCAGTTGCAGAGGGAGGTGTATAGTCTCAGGTTCCTTAGCTTGGTGATAAGCTTTAGGGCACTATGGTGTTGAACGCTGAGCTGTAGTCAACGAACAGTATTCTCAAGTTGGTGTTCCTTTTGTCCAGGTGGGAAGATTATGATTGCGTCATCTGTGGCTCTGTTGGGGCAGTATGCAATTTGTTGTGGGTCTAGGGTTTCTGGGATGACGGTGTTGATGTGAGCCATGACCAGTCTTTTAAAGCACTTCATGGCTACAGACGTGAATGCTACAGGTTGGTAGTCATTTAGGGTGGTTACCTTGGTGTTCTTGGGCACAGGGACTATAGTGGTCTGCTTTACACATGTAGGTATTACAGACTCAGTCAGGCAGAGGTTGAAAATGTCAGTGAAGACAGTTGTATGCTCTGAGTATGCATCCTGATAATTTGTCTGGCCCTGCGGCCTTGTGAATGTCGACTTGTTTAAAGGTCTTACATCGGCTACAGAGAGACGTGATCACAAAGTTGTACAGAACAGCTGGTGATCTCATGCATGGTCCAGTGTTGCTCGAAGCGAGCATAGAAGTCATTTAGCTCGTCTGGTAGTCTTGCGTCACTGGGCAGCTCGAGGCTGGGTTTACCTATATAATCCGTAATAGTTGGCAAGCCCTGCCATTTCCGACAAGCGTCAAAGCCGGTGTAGCAGGATTCAATCTTAGTCCTGTATTGACACTTTGCCTGTTTGATGGTTTGACGAAGGGCATAGCGGGATTTCTTATAACAGTGTCCCCCTCTTTGAAAGCGGCAGCTGTAGACTTTAGCTCAGTGCGGATGTTGCTTGTAATCTACAGCATCTGGTTGGGATATGTACGTAGAGTCACTGCGGGGATGACGTCATCAATGCACTTATTGATTAAGCCGGTGACTGAAGTGGTATACAGTACTCCTTAATGCCATCGGATGAATCCCGGAAGATATTACAGTTTTTAATGTCCCTTTGGTAGGATATTCTCGAACGGAGCTCATCCAGTTTATTCTCCAGTGATTGCATGTTTGCCAGTAGGACGGATGGTAAAGGCGGATTATCCACTCGCCGACAAATTCTCACCAAGCACCCGGATCTGCGAATCCTGTATCGGTGTCTCCTCTTCATGCGAATGACAGGGATTTGGGCCTGGTCCGGGAGGAGCCGTAAATCTTTCGCCTCCGAGTCATTGAAGAAAAAATACTTGTCCAGCCTGAGGTGAGTAATCGCTGTTCTGATGTCCAGAAGCTCTTTTCGGTCATAAGAGACAATGGCCCCAAAAAATACACAGAATAGCGCAATTGGTTAGGAGCCCGTAAAACAGTAGCCATCCCCTCTGGCAACTTTCTCTGAGACCCTGTACTCATTTACAGATTGAGGGTATCCTTCCCCTCCAGAGTGCCCAGAGTATCCAAATTAAAATGGAGGGGAAAGTTGAAAAACATACCATTAAGAGAGATGCAGATAAACAGAGGGAAATTAGAGGAGGTAGGCCAGCACGATTCCCCTCGCTCCCCGATATTTCTAATTGATTGGAGATGCAAGTGTCTGATCGCTTAATGGCTTCCAGATGACAAGAAACTCACCGCCAGCTTGGTGTTTCAATTAAACTATTCTGGTTGTTTCTGTCTGTTATTGACCCACACACATAAACGGACACACATAGACACACACACGCATGCATAGCTACATACACACGCAGACACAAAACACCAATATAGGAACTCACTTATGCAGTAAGTGCATCTTCACAAACACACACACTTCATGGATGCAAGCATGCATGTATGTAAACACGCATTCACGCACACACACACACGTCACCTTATTCTCCCACAGAGTTTGAGTACATTCATTACACAATGACCATCCTATTAGCCAGACACCATTGTGGGAAAAACAGAGGGATAAGTAAAACGATTGAAGGATGGATGGAGGAAGCAGACTCAACGGACAGCCCCGGTTCCCAGACCATCACCCTTGGAGGCATCCGAGGTCAAGAACCATAGCCCCACACATTCACACAGCTGCTTGTCAGTGTAGCCACCCACCCACAACCCAGTAGGGGAGACCGGGGTACGTCAGTTGGTGTGGGGGTGCTGTGAGCTCTGCTTTTTTCCATTGTCAAAATGTCACCCCATAATGAGCACATCTGCTCAGACCTAATGACTCCAATACAGGGGTCTCCAACTCCTGTCCTTGGGGAGCTACAGGGTGTACAGGCTTTTGTTCCACTCCAGCACTAACACATGTTTCAAATAATCAAGGTTCTGACGTGCAGCTAGTACAGGTAATTCTTCAGTCTGGACCTTGATTAGGTGAATAGTACCCTATACATTTTTTAAAATTGTTTGCCTGATTCCGTTTTGTTTTTATTTGAATTCTTTCAGGTATACACTCTCAAAATCCCACTTTTTTTACAGAAAAACTAAATAAATGATGTCCACAAAAGTCCACAAAAATGAGTGCAGTCAAAAATGTGATATACCTGCGTTTTATATTTTATTTTATAGAGCGGTTTGAAAAGACTGCCTGAAATTTCAGTTTGTTTTTGTGGGATGGAGTTTTGGCCTTCCATGGTGACATCACCATGCAGTAAATTAGTTAAATAGACCAATAAGAAAGAGTTCCAAACCTCCACCAATAACAGCAAATTTTCAGATCACTCCCAGACAGTCTTAGCAAAAGTCTTACTTGAGAAATTGCCCTTCGCTATGAAGCTATTTGTGTTTCTTTTTGACAATTTTAATTGAAAACAATTCACAACAAGGTACTTAATTGTTACCCAAAAATGATTTGACATGGAGATGAAAACGGCTGCATTGGAGCTTTAAACCACATCAGGAGACCACTTTTGAGGTCTTAGAAAAATAGAAGAAATGCAAGTGCGCACCAGCAAGATACCTTTGTTTGGTTAGCAATGTCTCTGTAGTGCTCATGTGATCGCAGAGTTTGCAAAACAAATGGCCACTGGATTGATGCAAATAATTATGATATACCAGGTAGGCATAGGTTACTTTGTAGTTAATATTTAATGGAGAAGGTTTTTGGGAGAGCCTTTCCATCTCTACCAGAAGAAGGTTATCATTAGCATCATCGCTAACGGCTACACATATGCGCACACACACACACACACACACACGTGCCGTTTCAGAAAGTTGCAGGAAAATACAAATCACTGATGCATTTGTTACGGATGTGAAATGGCTAGCTAGTTAGCGGGTACGCGCTAGTAGCGTTTCAATCAGTTACGTCACTTGCTCTGAAACCTAGATGTAGTGTTGCCCCTTGCTCTGCAAGGGCCGTGGCCTTTGTGGAGCGATGGGTAACGATGCTTCGTGGGCGACCGTTGTTGATGTGTGCAGAGGGTCCCTGGTTCGCGCCCGTGTCGGGGCGAGGGGACGGTTTAAAGTTATACTGTTACATTGATGCTGTTGACCCGGATCACTGGTTGCTGCGGAAAAGGAGGAGGTTGAAAGGGGGGTGAGTGTAACGGATGTGAAATGGCTAGCTAGTTAGCGGGTACGCGCTAGTAGCGTTTCAATCAGTTACGTCACTTGCTCTGAAACCTAGATGTAGTGTTGCCCCTTGCTCTGGGGCCGTGGCCTTTGTGGAGCGATGGGTAACGATGCTTCGTGGGCGACCGTTGTTGATGTGTGCAGAGGGTCCCTGGTTCGCGCCCGTGTCGGGGCGAGGGGACGGTTTAAAGTTATACTGTTACACATTTTGTTCTTCTCTTATGAATAACTTGGGCAAATTCATGCATTTTCTAATAAGTTCAATACATTTAGTTGATTTTCTACTAGTTGATTTGAATACATTTTTTAATATTGTTGAATTTAGTTTTATTGTCTGGATTCCGTGATTCTGTCCGGAACACAGATTTTATAGGGCCCTAGGTGAAGCAGGTCTGTTGGAATTGGGTTAGAACCAAACCCTGCACACCCAGGCCTGTAGCTCTCCAGTACCAGAGTTGGAGACACCCCATCCGTCTCTTGTTGATTATTGTGTAACTGCTCAGCACAAACCGCAAGAGAGGGGAAAACAGAAGACCAGTGTTGAGTACCACATCTAAAAGAAGACAAGCTCATAAACAGCTGCAACTACTGTGTGTATGAAAGACCGTGAGTCCATGAGAAACACCATGAGAAAACTAGCAAAAACAAACATGAAACCAGTCGCTTTGGAATCTAGCCATGGCAGAGAATGAGTGCAATAGACTTAGATGCCATACTGTGCATGTGTGCATGTGCGAGTGAGTGTGTGTGTGTCTGTGTGCATGTCTCCAAGCTTTTTATGTTGTCTCGCCTGAGGGAGTTAGAAGAAACAAGAAATACACATTTCCAATGCATGGACAACAAAGTACTATTCTGCATTGGTCTGGGTTGGTATGCCATGCACTGTACCCACCTAGGTCACAGTTGTCCCCATGGAAGCCAGGTGGGCACTGGCTCAGACACTCCCCTGTCACATGATCACAGGGTACCCCAGATGGACACTGACATGTCCTCTTGCAGGCCAGGCCATAGTATCCTCTATTACACTCTAGAGGAGAGGAGCAAAAGTGGGTTAAAGGTACTGGTTACACATTTAGGGCCCATTTCCTGGACCGAGATCAAGCCAGATAGAACCATTCCATTGACGTATGTGTGTTTTGTTTGTTTGTGTGTCTGTGTGTGTGTGCGTGCATGTACATAGCTATATGTATATGTGAATGCGTGTGTGTGTTTATGTGTGCATGTGCATTCGTGTGTATGCTTGTGTCTGGGTACGCTTGTGTGTGTGTGTGTGTGCAGAACATCTTCTGGACCACTGACCCTCCTGGCAGTTCTTGCCCTGGTAGCCTGGTTTGCAGACACAGGAGCCATGGTTGCGGTGGCACTCTAGGGTGTTCTGTTGGACACACTGGCACTCCTCCGAGCAGCCAGGGCCGTACGCCCACTTAGGACACGCTGGGGAGAGACAGCACACCAAGCGTTAAACACGACTGCAGGCCTGATAGGGTACACACTGCCCAACTGTTTACATGGTAGTGCAGGGGAAGAGGGGTCCGAGGCCCTTATTCATAAATATGGGTTTAATCTTATCTTGATTATTGTCCAGTCATATGGACAATATGAGCACGTCTTGCTCTTCATTGTAATCAGAAGGCTAATATTAATACTATGCATGCCAGTCTCTCTTGGCTAAGAGTTGAGGAAAGACTGACAATCACTTCTTGTATTCATAATAAACATTAATGTTTGTCCAAATTGTTTGCATAGTCAACTTACACACAGCATTAACACACACACTTACCCCACCAGACATGCCACCAGGGGTCTTTTCACCATCCCCAGGTCCAGAACAAATTCAAGGAAACTAACAGTATTATACGGGTTCATGAGTGCATGGAACTCCATTTCATATAGCGCAAGTGAACAGCAAACGTGGTTTGAAAAAAACAAATAAAGCAACACCTCACGACACAACGCCTCTCCCCCATGTGACCTACTTGTTGTGTGTATGTACTGACATGTATGTGTAACTGATAGATGCACACACACAACATGTTAATGTTTTTAAATGTATGTAAATTGTAAAGTCTTTTGTCTGTAATGTATTTTCTGTTGTGTGTTGGACCCCAGTAAGACTAGCTCTCACCATTGACGTCGGATAATGGGGATCCAAATAACTCAAATCAAATAAAGCATCTTAGAGTTGGTGTTCTGATTTAGGATCAGTTTTGCCTTTTAGATCATATTGATCACAACAGAGGGGACCTGATCCTAGATCAGCAATCCTACTGGCCGAACAGCCCCATTTCACAGTAAGATCCAGATGTACCAGGAATGAGTCCTTCCTTGAGGTAATCACTGGTCCTGGCAATCAGAGAAATGGCTACAGGGAGTGAAAGAATTACATAAAGCAGTGGTTCCCAAACTGTGGGGAATGCTGGGTTTTTAAGGAACTCAGTCTGACTTTCAACTTACTCTTGAAAGTTGTAATAGTAGAATGCACAAGGTGCAATTTCTAAATTGGGTAGCGCATCATCATTTGTCCTTTTGTCACGTCAGTCACTGCAGACCTTAGAGAGCTATTTATAACTTGTCAGAAATGTCCAGATCAACTAGCCGAGGTCAGATAACGTTTTTTAGCTAGGTGTTTTTGCCCATTGGTTTTGACATTCAGGGAGAAAATTTTCTAATGTTTGAGCCACTCAGATACAGTGTCACATGAACACATATAAGACATGGCAAAATGTATAGAATTGTGGGAAATTAGCTTTAAAACCACAAAATGTTCTCTCCACCCCATATCAAAATGCATATAATTGCAGGAAATTTTCTTTGAAATGGCAACAAACAAAAACTATCCACACCATGGCAAAACATATGTAGAATTGCAGGAAATAAGATATAAACCTGCAAAATGTTCTCTCCTCCAACAAGAGGGGTGAGAACCGTCGTGGACAGTGCTTGTGCCCATAGAAATAGCGTGGGATGTTCCCCTATGACAGAAGGGGGTGAAAAGTGTTTGGGAACCACTGACATAAAGGAAATAGAGCGAAAGAAACTACAGGTAGAGGTAGAGAGGCAACGAGACATCATTCCACTCACTTAGATGACAGAAGCGCCCGTAGAGCCCAGGATCACACAGGCAGGCTCCATAGGTACGATGGCAGCGCCCGTTATTGGCACAGTTACACTTCTTATTGCAAAGTTTCCCATACAGGCCCTTAGGACAGCCTACAGAGCACAGAGACACAGAGGCAAGAGTAGAAAGTACAACATATTATAATGTGCACCAATATTAAGATTTGCACTTTTAGGACAATTCCATTGGTTCAATTGCAAGCTAAATAAATTGTACATTTTTGAGAGAATGCAATGCTATATTGATCCAGTGCTGCATGATAACATGAATCTGTGCCAACTCACCATCCTGGCACATGTCCCCGCTGATGCCAGGCGGGCAGCGGCAGTGCCCGTTCACAGGGTCACAGGTGGCACCATTCTTACACTTACAGCTGAAGGAGCAGTTCCTGCCAAAGGTGCCCTCTGGACAAGCTGGGCAAAAGGAAGGAGAGAGAGAGCGAGAGAGGGTGAGAGAAGCAGAGACAGAGGTAGGGCGTTATTTCTCTCAACAAAGCTATATACAGTAGATACATCATCAAAATAAGGAATTTTCTGTAGGATGATTATGTCTGACAGAATGTGAAATTCCATTTAAACATAAGGTAGGCCACTTGTATAGCTTCACCCAGCAATAGATAGAGAAACATCTGGTTAGAACTTAGATGACTAGTAACACAACAAACTGTAGCAAAATTTTTGCAAAGGAAATGTTTTGCAGTCCCCTCCATGTTTACACTGGTTTGCTTTCGTTTAGTTCCTAGTAAATACATTCTCAGGTAATCAGCATCACCTGTGACTTTGAGGGTTTAAACCCTGTTGATGTTTTGATGTTTTGTTTTCTCTGCATGGCTTCACTCACTCTGGTTGCAGACAACACCTGTCCACCCATCAGGACAGTCACAGTGGCCCTCCTCCATGTCACACACGCCACCGTTGGAACAGTCGTCACACGTCAGGCTGCAGTCGTAACCAAACGTGTTGTTTAGACACACTGGGGAGGTGGAAGAAGAGGAGAAGAAGGAAAGGAAGAGGAAGTAAAAAATATATACAGTAGCAGTCAAAAGTTTGGACACACCTACTCATTCCAGGGTTTTTCTTTAGTTTAACTACGTTCTACATTGTGGAATAATAGTGAAGACATCAGAACTATGAAATAACACATATGGAATCGGGTAGTAACCAAAAAAGTGTAAAACAGATGAAAATATATTTTAAATTTGAGATCCTTCAAAGTAGCCACCCTTTGCCTTAATGACAACTTTGCACACTCTTAGCATTCTCTCAATCAACTTCATGAGGTAGTCACCTAGAATGCATTTCAGTTAACAGGTGTGCCTTGTTATAAGTGAATTTGTGGAATGTCTTTCCTTCTTAATGTGTTTGAGCCAATCAGTTCTGTTGTGACAAGGTAGGGGTGGTATACAGAAGATAGTCCTATTTGGTAAAAGACCAAGTCCATATTATGGCAAGAACAGCTGAAATAAGCAAAGAGAAACAACAGTCCATCATTACTTTACGACATGAAGGTCAGTCAATCCAGGAAAATATCAAGAACTTTTAATGTAGGATAGGCCCCCTTTTTAAAATTTTCGCCTAAATGACATACCCAAATCTAACTGCCTGTAGCTCAGGCCCTGAAGCAAGGATATGCATATTCTTGATACCATTTGAAAGGAAACACTTTGATGTTTGTGGAAATGTGAATTGAATGTAGGAGAATACAACACAATAGATCTGGTAGAAGAAAATACAAAGAAAAAGACAACAGTTTTATATAATTTTTTCTCTACCACCATCTTTGAAATGCAACAGAAAGGTCCCAAATCTAGCCATCACTCTGGTGTCCACAAGAGGGCAGCAGTGTATGTGCAAAGTTTCAGACTGATAACTTGAAGAATGAGCAAGCTACATGACATTTAGTGTGAAGTCACCCAGGTACATTTGGGCAAATCGTGAAGGACGCACTTACATTGACATTACATTTTTCTGCAAGAATATCATCAAATCTGTGTACCTGTCCTTTGATTTAGCTTTTCCAGTATTAGTAGCCATATTGTAAGTTCAACATTTGCAAAACATCCAGTTTTCATAACTTCATAACTCTCCATATTCTTGCCATCTTTGTCCAAAAGGAAAAGGCGTGCTGTTGCACAAGGTTAGCAGCAAAATTGTGTGACAGATACGGGATTTCCTCCCGTAAAGCCCAGCTCATTGGCTATCTAGCTAGCTAGATTGTTTGACCCCGATTGGTGCTTATTTGACAAAGTTACAGTCAATCAAGTGAAGACCGCCCGCGTCATCTGCGAGGCATGAAGGCGTCACTCTCTGACCAAATTTCTTGTCCTATAGGATATATTACACTCCTAATTATATAGTGGTAACGTTCTGGTTACGTCCTATGATCTCTGAGGAATAAATACGAACATAATTTGACTCGTTGAAACAACGTTTAGGGTTAGATTTTCACAGATTCCTTTCTTTGCAAATTGAACGAGTGGAAATACAAAATCGATCATGCATGCTATATGGACCTGTTTAGGATATGAAAAAGTACTTTATCTAACAAAACAACACTTCATGTTATCTCTGGGACCCTTTGGATGATAAATCAGAGCAAGATTTCAGAATGTAAGTACACATTTCACCTTCAGAGGTGAATTTATCAAACCTATCGCTGTGAAAAAAGTGTTTTGTTGTTAGGAGCTCTCCTCAAACAATAGCATGGCATTTTTCGCAGTAATAGCTACTGTAAATTGGACAGTGCAGATATATTAACAAGAATTTAAGCTTTCAGCCAAAATAAGACACTTATATGTAACGACATTTGTTGTTTCTCTAAAATCTGCGATTGTGACACACGGCGCTGCATGATTTACAACTGTCCCGTTGACGGGACGCCTATCCCTTTAAAATTTCTTCAAGTGCAGTTGCAAAAACCATCAAACGCTATGATGAAACTGTCTCTCATGAGGACCGCCACAGGAAAGGAAGAGGATAAGTTAATTAGAGTTACCAGCCTCAATAATTGCAGCCAAAATAAATGCTTCACAGAGTTCAAGTAACAGACACATCTCAACATCAACTGTTCAGAGGAGACTGTTGTGAATCATTTCTTCATGGTCGAATTGCTGCAAAGAAACTACTACTAAAGGACATCAATAATAAGAAGAGACATGCTTGGGCCAAGAAACACGAGCAATGGACATTAGACCAGTGGAAACCTGTCCTTTGGTCTGATGAGTCCAAATTTGAGATTTTTGGTTCCAACCACCATGTGAGACGCAGAGTAGGTGAACCGACAATGTGTGGTGCCCACCGTGAAGCACGAAGGAGGTGTGATGGTGTGGTGATCCTTTGCTGGTGACACTGTCTGTGATTTATTTAGAATTCAAGGCACACTTTACCAGCATGGCTACCACAGCATTCTGCAGCTATACGCCATCCCATCTGATTAGTTGGACTATCATTTGTTTTTCAACAGGACAATGACCCAAAACACACCTCCAGGCTGTTTGACCAAGAAGGAGAGTGATGGAGTGCTGCATCAGATGACTTGGCCTCCACAATCACCCGACCTCAACCCAATTGAGATGGTTTGGGATGAGTTGGACCGCAGAGTGAAGGAAAAGCAGCCAACAAGTGCTCAGCATATGTGGGAACTCATTCAAGACTGTTGGAAAAGCATTCCTCATGAAGCTGGTTGAGAGAATGCCAAGAGTGTGCAAAGCTGTCAAAGGCAATGTCACGACTTCCGCCAAAGTTGGTTCCTCTCCTTGTTCGGGCGGCTTTCGGCGGTCGGCATCGCCGGTCTTCTAGCCATCATTGATCCATTTTTAATTTTCCATTTGTTTTGTCTTGTGTTCCCACACACCTGGTTTAAATTCCATCATTACATGTTGTGTATTAAACCCTCTGTTCCCCCCCATGTCCTTGTCCGGAATTGTTTATTGTAAGTGCTTGTGCACGTTATTTCTGGTGTGCAACGGGTTTTGTACTCATTGTATTGATTATTCTGTTTACGGTGATTTTTATTATTAAACGGCGCCATTGTAACACAGTTTTTGCTCTCCTGCGCCTGACTTCTCTGCCACCAGTACGCACCCCTTACAGGCAAAGCGTGGCTACTTTGAAGAATCTAAAATCTAAAATAAATTTTGTTTTGTTGAACACTTTTTTTGGTTACTACATGATTCCATGTGTCATTTCATAGTTTTGATGTCTTCAATATTATTCTACAATGTAGAAAATTGTAAAAAATAAAGAAAAACCCTTGAATGAGTAGGTGTGTCCAAACTTTTGACTGGTACTGTATACGTAGATAAATATTGAGAAAAGGACTTGGAGTAATCTTTTAAAATAACCAAATTCTACATCGGTGCAAACAAGCTGTTTAGGAACTGCTTATAAGCTGCTTGTATAGGTGTTACGACAGCCTTATGTAGATGTTACTACAGGTGTATGTATACCAAAGGTCTGGGTGAGGGTGCTCTGGGCCCGCAGCTCTCCCAGGCTGTCCTCATCGTAGTCGTCATAACGCTCCAGCGGCTGGAAGTAGTCCCTCAGCAGGGTTATCTGGGGCAGAGGGCGCTCCACTGCGATGCGGCTGCTCCACTCCAACGCCTCTACTGCCCCCTCCAGGGCTGGAGGGAGAGAGTACAACAGTCATTGTCATTCTCCTTGCACACTTTCTCTCCAAACTAATATCCAGTTGAGCATGCCACTTATTAACATAAAGCAATTTGTTGCTTGTAAACTCTGGGCCCTAGCTATAGCCTTTAATTAACTTGTACTGCCAGTTATAGCCTACCACTAAGGCCCAGAGTTTTTCCCAGTTCTGGCCCAATGTATTATTTCTGCCTGACTACCACCAAGACTGGATTCATATCTGATCCACTTACGAATACAAGAGACACGGTCCTCATCTAGCCGGTGTCCTAGGTGACAGTAGCACTGGAAGGAGCCGGCTGTGTTCTGGCAGGTATGGTCACAGCCTCCGTTGTCTACCAGACACTCATCCACATCTGCAACATCAACAACCAGAAAATGCAGATTTCCTGAAGAAAATGTATGTGCTTGCTTCAGCAGTCTAAAATATATTTCATGGTAGTCTCAGAGGTTTAAATTGTTAGAGGCAAATGTACAGTTTAAGTTGAAGCAAGCACCCTTATTAACCTGTTGAGGACAGAGGGCGCTGTTTTCACTTTGGGGTAAAATCGTGCCCAATTTAAACGGCCTCGTACTCAATTCTTGCTCGTACAATATGCGTATTATTATTACTATTGGATAGAAAACACTCTCTAGTTTCTAAAACCGTTTGAATTATATCTGTGAGTAAAACAGAACTCATTTTGCAGCAAACTTCCTGACAGGAAGTGGAAAATCTGAAATCGATGCTCTGTTCTAGGGCCTGCCTATAAATGTCCTTGATATTTATTAGTATACATGCACTTCATACGTCTTCCACTAGATGGCGACAGGCAGTGAGAGAAGAAATGGAGTGTATAACTTGATCTGGGGTCGAATAAAAGCTCTTGGCATGACATGTCACCAGTTTCCTGTTTTCTGGAGAGCGCGAGAAGGGACCTGGTATTGCCTTCTGAAAAGCTGTCGTTATAGACGACTAATATCTCCGGCTTTGATTTTATTTGATAAATGTGACAATATCATCGTAAAGTATGTTTTTTCAATATAGTTTTATTAGATTATTGAAATTTATTCGGGACGTTAGGCGTGTTGCGTTGTGTGCCTTTGTTCAGGAAGGAGAGCTTCGCGCTACTTTGCTAGCTTTCAGTGCTAATTGACTGGAGAAGAGGACATTCTAAAACCAAACAACGATTGTTCTGGACAAAGGACCCCTTGTACAACATTCTGATGGAAGATCATCAAAAGTAGGACCCATTTTATGATGCTATTTCATATATCTGTCGAACATGTGAAATAGTAGTTTGCGCCCAGATTTTGGGCACGCTCTCGCTATAACTAAGCTGGATGTCGTAATGAAGTTATTTTTAGAATTCTAACACGGCGATTGCATTAAGAACTAGTGTATCTATCATTTCCTATACAACATGTATTTTCTAGTAACGTTTATGAATAGTTATTTGGTCAGAATAGTTGAGTGTCATAAAAATATCCGCACATTCTGGGAAAAAGACGCTACGTTAGCACAATGTATAACCACTGATTTCAGCTCTAAATATGCACATTTTCGAACAAAACATAAGTGTATGTATAACCTGATGTTATAGGACTGTCATCTGATGAAGGTTTATGAAGGTTAGTGAAAATTAATATCTTTTGCTGGTTTATTCGCTATCGCTAACGTGCCTATTGCTATCGCTAACGTGCCTTGATGAATGAATGCGGTAGTGTGGTAGGCTATTGTAGTAAGCTAATATAATGCTATATTGTGTTTTCGCTGTAAAACACTTAAAAAATCGGAAATATTGACTGGATTCACAAGATGTTTGTCTTTAATTTGCTGTACACCATCGATTTTTCAGAAATGTTTTATGATGAGTATTTAGGTATTTGACGTTGGTGTCTGTAATTACTCTGACTGCTTCGGTGCTATTTGTGACGGTAGCTGTGATGGTAGCTGCAATGTAAAACTGATTTATACCTCAAATATGCACATTTTTCGAACAAAACATAGATTTATTGTATAACATGTTATAAGACTGTCATCTGATGAAGTTGTTTCTTGGTTAGTTTGGTTGGTTCTTGGTTAGTTAGGTTGGCTTTGTGCATGCTACCTGTGCTGTGAAAAATGTCTGTCCTTTTTTGTATTTGGTGGTGAGCTAACATAAATATATGTGGTGTTTTCGCTGTAAAACATTTTAAAAATCGGACATGTTGACTGGATTCACAAGATGTGTATCTTTCATTTGCTGTATTGGACTTGTTAATGTGTGAAAGTTAAATATTTCTCAAAAATATTTTTTGAATTTCGCGCTCTGCCTTTTCAGTGGAATGTGGGAGGAGTTCCGCTAGCGGAACCCCGGTGCCAGACAGGTTAAAACAGCACAGAAAATGGCATTAAAGAGCACCATAGGTTCAGCATCATCATGACATGACATTGTCGTACACAGCGAGGTGTCTTCCTGCTTAGAAACATCAACAACGGAACTCAAATCTGCCAAGACTGCGATTATTGGCGCCATCCAATTTGCCCCCTTGTAGTATACATACAGTGTACAGTATATTGGGAAGAGCCAACTATTACAATCTTGACAGATTTAGATTCTGTTGATGTCTTTAAGTAAGCAGTAAGTCATAACACTGTGTAGATAGGTTTTAAAAAACATATTTGATCCCATTTTGATCAAGGAAGTTATGTTGCTTAATAGAACGTACCATCACAGCCACACCCATCCGAATTGAGACGGTAGCCAGCCCCGCAGTAGCATTCGTAGCCCCCGGGATAGTTGGTACAGTCCTGCTCGCAGCACGAGCTTCCCACCTCACACTCGTCCAAGTCTGAAACATACACAGTCGTTGTTGACAAGTCTGTCTATGGAGAGATTTGAGTGGCAATTTTTTCAATAACTTTGAATTAATGTAAAATTCTAAATTATTTGCAGATAAAAATCACTCCATATCGATCAAACTGCTCTTTGCTCACCCACACATGTCCTGAGGTCGTCGTCCAGGTGGTAACCGTGGTGACAGCTGCAGACAGGTCCGAGGGTGGAGTGTTGGCACTTTTGGGAACAGCCTCCGTTGGCAGTCTCACAACCATTCACGATCTCCATCTCGATTCCTTAAGAGAAAGAAATATGGCCACATGCCCAGAATATAGGAGTGTCGTTGCATTGTGAAGTTCTGCTGATCTGCGCAGACATTCGAACTAGCATTAGAGTTGACTGAGAAAGATTGGGAGTTGACTGAGGGTGAATAAGAGTTGACATAGTGAATGTTAGTTGACTGAGAGAGAAAGGGAGTTGACAAAGTGAATAACAGGACTGAGAGTGAATGTGAGTTGACTGAGGGTGAATGGGAGTTGACTGAGTGAATGAGAGTTGACAGCGAGAATGGAAGTTGACTGAGTGAAAATGATAGTTGACAGAGTGAATGGGAGTTGACTTACGATAGCATTTCCTGCCATTGGCACCCAGCTCGTATGCTGGGTTACAGACACAGGTGAAGGAGCCCTGGGTGTTATGGCAACCGTGGGCACAAGCAGCTTGGTCGGTCTCACACTCATCAATGTCTGGGACACACACACACACACAACTTTGAACTACTTGCTTTTGAGCATTATCATCATAATCCTCATCACCACCATAACCAATAAAAACATCACCAGACTCATTTAGCAAATGATGGATATTCACCTTCACAGTTTTTGCCATCCTGTGCCAGTGTGTATCCAGGAAGACAGTTGCACTGAGCTCTCCCTCCGTCATTCTTGCAGGTGTGCATACAGCCCCCATTTCTGTCTGCACAGGGGCTTCTTACTGAAATACAGTTACATGGGATGAGTACACACACACGAACATTGAAAGAAACATACACGCACACAAACGCACACACACATTTCATAATATGCACTTGTCAGCCCTTCTCTCTCTGACTAATAGAGATATATGCATAACACACATAAGCAACATACACACACACATTGTGATGGCCCTGAACCGTCTCAGTGCTTCTCCTTCCAATAGGGCGCTCCCCTATTAATTCCCAATTAAATAGCCAGCATCAGCAGCTCATAGTGGGTTGGTGATGAATGAGGATGTGTTCAACCCTCAGTTCCGAAGCTTCTTTACTCAGTTTGTTTTGTTGTATTTAAAAGTGTGCTTTGTAGCCTAGTCGCACGTTTAACCAGGATCGGATCCACTCATTGCTTCCTTTGGACTACACATCTGTTGTTCTCCGCTAGTTCTTCATGGCCTTTCTCCGCTGGAGATCTGTTGGCGGATTGGATTGTCTGACTGACTGATTGACTAGAACTATTTTGCATACAGTATTTCATTTGTTTTAGAGTGATGTATACCGTGATGATTTAAGACTTATTGAGATGTGATATTCTTCATGGTTGTATGGTAAAATAGTTTATATTTTGATTGTATGATTGAGACTGGGTTTACGCTACACTTTATGAACGAACAAACATTGCGTGACTAAGGTCACTTGAGTTCACTGTATGGGACTTTTCTGAAGGAACCAGAGCTCATTATTTGTTATATTATTATGTGTGTGATCATTTATGTTGGTAATATAACCCACACAAAAGAATAGAGTTGTTTTGAAGTTATTTCCAATGTTTTAAGGGTTTATGAAAAGTGTATGTCCATCCTGACTTTTACGTGAGTCCTTTGTATTGGTGTAAACTTGACGGACCAGACGGGACTCATTCCCTCCCAAACCAAAAGGAAAAATCAATATTTTCTCTGGTAGGCACAACCTACCTGGCACCCCTACAAACAATAACCTCAAGTCAAAACCGTTACAACATACACAGACTGACAGAAACACACACACACACACTTCATTTTCTCTTGCTAGCCCTTCTCCCCTGTGGATTTAAGGGAGTAACTGGGTAATGGGGTTAAATGGGGGTGTGGTTACTTTCTCTGTGCAGAACAGGCCATAATTACTTCCATGTCTGCACCCCCGAGAAGTGAATTTCCAAGGAGCTCCACTTACTAGAAATGATGCACTTTTTAAAACTTTTTAGATGTTTTCTTGGTAGTTAGTTGTTGATGTATGGAAGATGAAGTTAGACAGTGCACATCTAGCTAAGCAAGAAATGGAGAAGGCTTCATATATTGTAAAGGGACAGAAAATCAGAAAAGGTAGGAGATGTCCACATCTGCCCAAAGATAGAATGGATACAGCAGTAACAATGTTACTTTTTCACAATGCAGGTTTGTTTGAAATCCACCCTAGGTGGATAACTATTTAATGCGTTCCTATATGTCGCTTTTGGATCGGGGTTTGGTAACCATAGCAACAGCGGAACTCTGGTAATCCTCCTGAAGATTGCATTTACCAGCCATTCTGCTGGCAAGACAGACCATTGGTCAGAGGTCGCCAAGGCGATGACGGCCTAGTCGGACTGGTCTCTCTCTCAGACCTTGGAGTCTGATACAAGACAGGAGGAATTTCAAAGCCTGCCAAAGTGCACAGTAATTTAACATATAGGGTTATTACAGTGTTCACTCCCAAATAGCTGCATTCTCTATATTACATCCTAATACATTTATATAATTGTATCCCCCCTTTAGTGCTAAAATTGGCCTAATGCATGTCTGGTATCAAAACCATTTAAATATTATTTCAATCCTATTGGATCTAAAATAGCATTGACATCTCTCAAAGTGCTTTTTTTCTTTTGATGTGAAAATGTGAAATTCCAAGAATATTAAATACGTCCATATGTCTTGATATATAAAATATGACATGATATATCTGAGATCTACTTGTCGACCACAATAAGAACCGTCTGAAGGATCTGAGCTGCCAATGGGCCTTGGGTAAGGACTAAGGACTGCCAGGCACGATATCTGAAGCCAACCACTCCAGCACAGCTGTATCCTCTATCTACTATATCTTTAGCAGGAGGAAATCTGGGTGCTATAGTTTGGCCTAGTAGTCATTAACACAAGCTAGTAAGTACAGTTTCGATGAACATAATTGGTGCCGTCTCCAGCTTTTAAGTACGTTTCAAATTCATTGCGAGCCATGGCTGTCAAACGCCTTTATGTGGTCATACCAAATGGGCATGGGAAACAACAATGACCACATGTGCATTTGAGTTTGTTTAAAGTGCTACTTTTATGAGGATGCAGTGTTTGTCCACGGTTTTCATGAGCCTTGTTTGAGAAAATAATGTGGAGTTGGTAAGGAAAACACCAGGCTGGAGTTAAAGTCATGGAATTGCATCAGGTTTATTCGGCCCCACGACAGACAGACAGACAGACAGACAGACAGACAGACAGACAGACAGACAGACAGACAGACAGACAGACAGACAGACAGACAGACAGACAGACAGAGCTGTTGAAGCACAGACCACAAAGCCAACACAGTCAACACAGCCAACACAGCCAACACAGTCCGCACAGCCAACACAGTCCGCACAGTCAACACAGCCAACACAGTCAACACAGTCCGCACAGCCAACACAGCCAACACAGTCCGCACAGTCAACACAGCCAACACAGCCAACACAGCCAACACAGACCACAAAGCCAACACAGTCAACACAGTCCGCACAGTCAACACAGCCAACACAGCCAACACAGTCCGCACAGCCAACACGGTCCGCACAGTCAACACAGCCAACACAGCCAACATAGCCAACACAGTCAACACAGTCCGCACAGTCAACACAGCCAACACAGTCCGCACAGTCAACACAGCCAACACAGTCCACACAGTCAACACAGTCAACACAGCCAACACAGTCAACACAGTCCGCACAGTCCGCACAGTCAACACAGCCAACACAGTCAACACAGTCAACACAGTCCGCACAGTCCGCACAGTCCGCACAGTCAACACAGCAAACACAGCCAACACAGTCCGCACAGTCCGCACAGTCAACACAGCAAACACAGCCAACACAGTCAATACAGTCCGCACAGTCAACACAGTCCGCACAGTCAACACAGTCCGCACAGTCAACACAGTCCCCACAGTCAACACAGTCAACACAGTCCGCACAGTCAACACAGTCCGCACAGTCCGCACAGTCAACACAGTCCGCACAGTCCGCACAGTCCGCACAGTCAACACAGCCAACACGGCCAACAAAGTCAACACAGCTAGCATCTCCAGCACAGTCAGCATTTTGTAATTTCACCTCAGCCCTGACACGGCAAACAAAGACAAAAAGGTTTTTGCTGCATGGAGATTCAAGGCCAAGATGGACTGAGAAATTGCGTGTCCACCCACATCCACTATAATGTTTAGGAACAACAGTGCAGTAACATTGATTACATTGGTTTTGACAAAACTAGTGTAATGCGACACTACATCATGGTGGATCATTGCTATCAGTCAGCCACAGAACACATATGTGTGAGCCATGCAACACTTCTAGATAAACAACCATCAACTTGATCTGTGTCTGGACATGACTTTATTATTCATATTGAACATATGGAATATTACACGGACAGACTTTTCTTTATGGCAGTCTAGCGGCACTTACATATGCAGTGTTTGCCGTCCTCTGCGAGCTGATAGTTGGGTCTGCAGCGACACTGGTAGTGAGCCGGGGACAGCTGCACACAGTTCTGCTCACAGCTTCCATTGCTGACGGCACAGGATCGGACGGCTGGAGACAAACACACAGAGAGCGACAACAGATCAATAATTAAAGGTGATGTATAGTACACAAATAAAGTTGATTTATTATCATATGAAGAAAAAATACCTGTTTAGATGCTCTCAAAGTCTAATGCAGACAGACACAATTTGACCACTATTGTTTTTTGTTCCAATTACCTACATTGACACAGGCCCAGAGTTTTTCATGAGAGCAGGATAAACTCCTGGCCCTAACAATGACTAGTAATTTTTATGAACATTACATGTACAGTAGGTCTGCTTTCTCTGACAGCAGGAGCAAGTGTTCGTCTATATGTTATCTCACAAAGAGCGAGACACCACGAGATCGTTTCAAACATTTGATTTATCATAACCCAAGGTGAACTGTATCTCTTTATGAGAAGTAGCTCCTCCATTTTCATTTGGATGAACTCAGAAAAGGGAGTCCCAGTTTCAAAACCAAAACAAACATGTACCCCGTCTCCACTCCACCCTTGGAACGTGATGATCGCAGATACTGTCTGCAGAATCTGTTTTCCCTCCGATTGCTATCTCGGAAGAAAAGCCCAATAATAACATGGAGAGAAATGCCGGAGATAATTCATTTTTTGCTGCTCCATTAGCGAGCCATCGTGTTGGGCCAAGAAGCGTATGGACAGCAGGGGGTACTTACGTGGCTCATTGCAGTGGACCTTATACATAAACAACCCCTGCCGCTAACCTCTAGGCCATTGGAACCTTACGTACAGTATATCTGACAGGAATGGATAGATATAAGCAATATGGTAGTGGCTTAACCAATATTGCTTACACCTAGTCCTGTCAGATCTACTAAAGTACCTAGAGTGATATAGGGGAAATGGGTTGTTTCTGGACAGGGCCTATGTTTATGGAGGAAAGCCATGAGATTGTCTTCCCCTGACTGGCAACGTGCCCCGGGAAGCCAACATGAGTCAGCGGACAGTGTTGCTTGGGAAGATAGATTGCCCATTTGCTCTCCATTGTTTGTAAATCAATCAACACTCCACATAGCCAATATGTGAGCCAGGTAGGCATATAGCGTTGGTCCAAGTTTCACTGATTCTCAAAGAACAATGATAGTTTTCCTAATGATGGATGAGTTGGCTCTTTTGACTGTGCTAAGATCAAATGAGACTGACTGTCTGCAGTTAGCTTCTATAGTACTTGCTCCTGGTTTCAGGAGGAATCACAGGAACAGAGCTCTTAGTGGAGGGAGGCTCCAGAGCACTCTAGTGTGAAGAGGGAGAGAGACATGCTTTCCTGGCTGGGTTGGTTCATCTGGGTATGCTAGGGGACAGTTGAGACTACTTAGGGCTCATAATCTAAAAGGCCAGACATACATGGGTCGACACTTTTTTCAGGGAAAGGTAGGACTTCATTGAAAGGAAATGAAGCATTATCAAGAGTGAGTCTTTCCTTTAAACTTTTGTGAAGTAGGATCACAATACTCATATCTTTTTCAGTAAGCCATATCACACACAGTTTATTAAGGATGTCTTATGTTTTTCTACTGTTTGGAGCATCGTTGAGTTCATCAGCTGCCTTTCATTTAAAGGAGGAAAACGAGGCCTGGTGAAAAACAGCGTGAGAAAGACGAGACGGTTTGGTTGGCACATCATGCCATCAGAGGTTTCCGTGCCTTCAAAGCAGCCTGATTAAAATCTAAATAACTCTATTGATTCTGCGCTTCTGGACTGCACACAGATGATGTGCATAAGACTACAGGGAATCTAAAATTAGCGCGTGTGTCGAAGCACATGGTCTGCCTCTTCAATGGTGGAAAGGAAAAGCAATGTGATTGAAAGTCTTTGTAGTTGAGCTGAGAGGACAGCATTTGGGGTGGTCAACCCTGGAGAGCTCTAAGTGGTGCACATTTTGTTCCAGCTCAGCTTTAACAGTAACACACCTGTTTCTACTAAATAACTGTAAGACCTTGATTAGCTGAACCAGGTATGTTAGTGCCAGGCTGGAACAAAAGCCTGCACACCCAGTAGCTCTCCAGGAAAAGGGGTTGGCCACCTGCACTCTAAATCATCACTCTGCAGAATTCTATTCACAAACTGAGGTAGTGTAATTTGGGGCCCATTTCGAGTATCTCTGTGGTAATTACTCATTGAAAAATAACAGGCACACTAACATTTCATCCAGACCAGCTCTGGTCAAAGCCAACTGTGTTTCAACAGGCCTCGGGGCTTCCCACCCACTGGGCACACACTGGTTGAATAAACGTTGTTTCCACGTCATTTCAATGAAATTACGTTGAACCAATGTGGAAAAGACGTTGAATTGACGTCTGTGCCCGCTGTGCGGTAATGCTCCCTAATCAATCAGAGAGAGAGGTATCCTGACACGCTGTTGTTGTGTGCCATAGCTGTTAATTAAAAGCTTTCTGATGCATCACTGGAACTCGCAGAGGAAAACAGATGAGATCTAAGCGAGAGAGTGTGTGTGCGCATGCACACATATGTGAGAGAGAGAGAGAGAGAGAGAGAGAGAAAGAAAAGGGGGAGACACTGCAATACTATATACGCCCAGACACAAACCTGCTCTGACAGGGCTGCTGGGGAACAGTGGGAAAGCTTGTCTTCTGCCAGCACAACAGACTCTTTGATTCCCCCTTTTGACACAAGCAGAAGGTGGAGACCCCTCTTTCACTGCTTTGATGTGAGTCCCAGCTTCTCCCGTGGCCTAGCTTCCAGACGGTGAGGGCAACAACAGAATACATCCAGTACGTTGGACCAGATCCACCTGATTCATCCCAAACCTCCCTCACCCCCGACCCCTTCACCCCTTTGACCTCAGGTGACCCCTCCACACCCTCCCCTGGATCTTACCGATGCAAGTCCGGCCATCTGTGTGCAGACGGGTGCCCGGGTTGCACTCGCAGTAGTACGAGCCCCTGGTGTTGACACATCGGTGCTGGCAGCCCCCATTATAGACCTGACACTCATCAATATCTGTGGGAGAGAAATGACAAATCAGTGTAATCACTCTTTAATAGTAAAGAACAGTAAATTGTGGTGGAACAGCTCTGCCTAGGCCCAGGGCCGGCATTATGAGCGGGGCTTAGAGGGCCTGGCCTGCCCTATCGTACCTTGTAATATTGATAATTTATTTGACCGAGATGCACACCGACAGAAAGACCTATCAATCTCAGATAAATCTTCCAAGTGAGCAAAACAGCGCCTCTCTGTCTCAGTATGTGTAGCTCATGTACAGTCGTGGCCAAAAGTTTTGAGAATGACACAAATATTAATTTCCACAAAGTTTGCTGCTTCAGTGTCTTTAGATATTTTTGTCAGATGTTACTATGGAAATCTGAAGTATAATTACAAGCATTTCATAAGTGTCAAAGGCTTTTATTGACAATTACATGAAGTTGATGCAAAGAGTCAATATTTGCAGTGTTGACCCTTCTTTTTCAAGACCTCTGCAATCTGCCATGGCATGCTGTCAATTAACTTCTGGGCCACATCCTGACTGATGGCAGCCCATTCTTGCACAATCAATGCTTGGAGTTTGTCAGAATTTGTGGGTTTTTGTTTGTCCACCCGCCTCTTGAGGATTGACCACAAGTTCTCAATGGGATTAAGGTCTGGGGAGTTTCCTGGCCATGGACCCAAAATATCGATGTTTTGTTCCCCGAGCCACTTAGTTATCACTTTTGCCTTATGGCAAGGTGCTCCATCATGCTGGAAAAGGCATTGTTCGTCACCAAACTGTTCCTGGATGGTTGGGAGAATTTGCTCTCAAAGGATGTGTTGGTACCATTCTTTGTTCATGGCTGTGTTCTTAGGCAAAATTGTGAGTGAGCCCACTCCCTTGGCTGAGAAGCAACCCCACACATGAATGGTCTCAGGATGCTTTACTGTTGGCATGACACAGGACTGATGGTAGCGCTCACCTTGTCTTCTCCGGACAAGCTTTTTTCCGGATGCCCCAAACAATCGTAAAGGGGATTCATCAGAGAAAATGACTTTACCCCAGATCTCAGCAGTCCAATCCCTGTACCTTTTGCAGAATATCAGTCTGTCCCTAATGTTTTTCCTGGAGAGAAGTGTCTTCTTTGCTGCCCTTTTTGACACCAGGCCATCCTCCAAAAGTCTTCGCCTCACTGTGCGTGCAGATGCACTGACACCTGCCTGCTGCCATTCCTGAGCAAGCTCTGTACTGGTGGTGCCCCGATCCAGCAGCTGAATCAACTTTAGGAGACGGTCCTGGCACTTGCTGGACTTTCTTGGACGCCCTGAGGCCTTCTTCACAACAATTGAACCACTCTCCTTGAAGTTCTTGATGATCCGATAAATGGTTGATTTAGGTGCAATCTTACTGGCAGCAATATCCTTGCCTGTGAAGCCCTTTTTGTGCAAAGCAATGATGACGGCACATGTTTCCTTGCAGGTAACCATAGTTGACAGTGGAAGAACAATGATTCCAAGCACCACCCTCCTTTTGAAGCTTCCAGTCTGTTATTCGAACTCAATCAGCATGACAGAGTGATCTCCAGCCTTGTCCTCGTCAACACTCACACCTGTGTAACAAGACATTCACTGACATGATGTCAACTGGTCCTTTTGTGGCAGGGCTGAAACAGTGGAAATGTTTTTGGGGGATTCAGTTCATTTGCATGGCAAAGAGGGACTTGCAATTAATTGCAATTCATCTGACCACTCTTCATAACATTCTGGAGTATATGCAAATTGCCATCATACAAACTGAGGCAGCAGACTTTGTGAAAATGAATATTTGTATAATTCTTAAAACTTTTGGCCACGACTGTACTGTATCTGATGCTGTCTGGACAAAATGAATATGGCATTAGTTTGAAGGGGGGTCCCTTGTGGCCCAGCAGTTCTAGTTGAAAAAAAATGTGTGCAGCACTTGCAGACATCGGAGGTCCCATGAAAAAAAAAGCGCCCCCTATTTAAATCAAATAACCTTCCAACTGATTCGTTCTGGCACCGGTCCTGCCTAAGCACCAGAAGCCCAGCAGGCCACTTATAGAGAAGCCATTAGACACACACAGAGCAATCAGCAATAAATACAGGCGCATGTCAATCTCACAGGGCCAGGAGGTAACTGGAGACAGATGGACGAAGGCCAGGACGGTTAGCAAAGCAAGTACTGGAGGGCTGGTAAACACACACACACACACACACACACACACACACACACACACACACACACACACACACACACACACACACACACACACACACACACACACACACACACACACACACACACACACACACACAACCAGCCCCCTAACCACAGAAGTCCTACGACATCTTGACAACCAACCACTACAATGGCATTGTCTTCCGACGCAACGCTTGTACTTCAAGCGACCTGTCTTGTAGGACGTAGAACTCATATTCAAATTGTAATATTCCAGGACATCAGCCATTTAACAATGAAAACAGACTTCCTATTTTTTTATATGACTCCCCATGAATAAGGCAGAATAATTAGCTAGCTACACTGAACAAAAATATAAACGCAACATGTAAAGTGGTGGTCCCATGTTTCATGAGCTGAAATAACAGATCGTAGAAATGTTCCATACGCACAAAAAGCTTATTTCTCTCAAATGTTGTGCACAAATTTGTTAACATCCCTGTTAGTGAGCATTTCTCCTTTGCCAAAATAATCCATCCACCTGACAGGTGTGGCATATCAAGAAGCTGATTAAACAGCATGTTCATTACACAGGTGCACCTTGTGCTGGGGACAATAGAAGGCCACTTTAAAATGTGCAGTTCTGTCACACGACACAATGCCACAGATGTATCAAGTTTTGAGGGAGCAAGTGGCGTGCTGACGGCAGGAATTCTCACCAGCAGTTTTTGCCAGAGAATGTAATGTTAATTTCTCTACCATAAGCTGCCTCCAACATCATTTTAAAGAATTTTGTAGTATGTCCAACCGGCCTCAGAACCGTAGACCACGTGTATGGCGTCATGTATGCTGATGTCAACGTTGTAAACAGAGTGCCCCATGGTGGCGTTGGGATTATCGTATGGGCAGGCATAAACTACAGACAACAAACACAATTGCATTTTATCAATGGCAATTTGAATGCACAGAGATTCCGTGACGAGATCCTGAGGCCCATTGTCATGCCATTCATACACACCGCCATCACCTCATGTTTCCGCATGATAATGCACAGCCCCATTTCGCATGGATCTGTACACAATTCCTGGAAGCTGAAAATATCCCAGTTCTTCCATGGCCTGCATACTCACCCGACATGTCACCGATTGAGTTTGGGATGCTCTGGCTCAATGTGTAAAACAGCTTGTTCCCGCCAATATCAAGCAACTTCACACAGTCATTGAAGAGGAGTGGGACAACATTCCACAGACCACAATCAACAGCCTAATCGACTCTATGCGAAGAAGATGTGTAGCGTTGCATGAGGCAAATTGGTGGTCACGCCCTTACCTTTTTTTTAAGGTATCTATGACCAACAGATGCATAACTGTATCCCCAGTCATGTGAAATCCATAGATTAGGGCCTAATGAATTTATTTCATTTGGCTGATTCCCTTATATGACCTGTAACTCAGTAAAATCTTTGAAATTGTTGCATGTTGCGTTTATACTAAATTATTAAACACGTTGTGACAGTGATTTAGTAGTTTGCAAATTTGAGAAAAAAATGATCAAATTCTGTGCAAGGAAGTCGGTCTCCAGTGCTGTAACTTGATCAGCTGCTTAGCTAACTTTTTAGCTAGCTTTCTGACATAGCTAGTTAGCTTTCTAGCTCTATCTTAATTGACATAAAAGGCTTGCTTAAATTACACTGAAGTTGTCGACATACAGTCCCAAAATTTGGAGGGACTGTTATCAGAAATCAGTCCGTAAATCAGCATGATTTATGCTAGCTCCATGAGTAATTCAGACAGCTTTGAGGCAGAAATGGGGTTCAGCAGACGATGTCACCTAGGTAATATTATCTAATGTTAGACTCCACATTGTAGCCAAACTACGTTTGATCTATCCCATTAGTCTTTGCGAGATACGGGACAGATCAGTGCAAGCAATGCTAAAATGGAGTATATCTACCCCATTTATTACAACAAAAATTTACCTTACACCTGGATTAGGAATGGCACTGGAAAATTAACATATGGCCCCATACAAGCTTCCTCAAAGGCAGTAAACATCATCCAGTTCCTCTCCATAACAACCAGTTTTATCTGTCCTTCACAGGCCAGAGGTCAATGATTCCCTTACAAAAAAATATTGCGGTTTTGAAACTGCAGTTAAAGTGCAGTAACTGCAGTCGATTGTGGTATTTTGGACGCTGTAATTGCAGAATATGTGCAGTTATACTGCACTCTAACTACAGTTACACTGCAAATTACTGCAGTAAGAAAATTGTTATTTTGGATGCAGTATTTGTAGCATACTGTGGTTATAATTCACTCTAACTGAAGACTGCAATCGTTTTTCATAAGGGTTCTCTGTGCCTCTATTAAAACTTTATCCAGAGGCTCCTATGACATTAAGTGTCCTTCAGGGGCCCGTTTGAAGACATTCTCTTCTGGATATCACCGCTTCAAAGAACACTACCATGGGGAAAATACATACTCAGCACAAACCTGCAGCTATCAAAAACGTAATAGTTTCCTGCACAGTAGATTTAGCTCTATAAGCTACACATTTGTTCTTCTAAGGAGCCACATCCATACAATGCACAAGATACATATTGCAGACAAAAGCAGTCATAACAAATACAGTATGTCACTATGAAGAGAGTTGCTGACTCCATCAAAGCAATGAAGTGACATTTTCTTAATAAGATGAGAGCTTATTCTCCATTCAAGATTTATGGAGAACAAACATGGTTTCCTTAGTTTCTTTGAAATAGAGCCATCGTTCCACAATGTCAAGTCCAGTAGCATTCCACGACACGCTTTACTGTTATCATTTCAAGGCACTGTGGTCACACGGCTCGCCTTTCAAGCCTATGAGAAACCATCTGTGACGCAGACATCCCCTACTTCCAACTTCAACAAAACCAGAGACCACCAAAACAAGACGAATGGCAGAATGAGAGATAGGCTATGAGGAGGTATTTGGCTTTTGAAACAAAGACCATTGGATGTCCTCTGATGTCCTCTGTCTTCTAGTCTGGAGCTATATTAGGGTCCACTTGGGGGCAAGGCCTGAAAGAGCCTTCAGAGGACGTTACTAAAGCCGGAAGGAAAGGTCTGGAGGCCCAGGAGTGGAGAGTATCCCCAGTTGCCATTAAAACTGGGCAGTGTGATAAGCAGTAAATGCCTGAAGTGATCAGCCAAATTATGTTTACTGGATTTATCTTGGTACCATAAGAGATTTGGAGTTACAGCAAAGTTCTATCTATGTATCAACCTATATGGAACAAAAATATAAACGCAACATGGAACAATTTCAACGATTTTACTGAGTTACAGTTCATATAAGGAAATCAATCAATTGAAATACATGAATTAAGCCCTAATCTATGGATTTCAGATAACTGGGCAGGGGCGCAGCCATGGGTGGGCCTGTTAGGGCGTAAGTCCACCCACTTGGGCTCCAGGTCTACCCACTGGGGAGCCAGGCCCAGCCAATCAGAATGAGTTTTTCCCAAGAAAAGGGCTTTATTACAGAAATAAATATTCCTCAGTTTCATCAGCTGTCCGGGTGGTTGATCTCAGATGATCCCACAGGTGAGGAAGCCAGATGTGAAGGTCCTGGGCTGGTGTGGTTACACGTGGTCTGCGGTTGTGAGGACGGTTGGAAGTACTGCTAAATTCTCTAAAACAATGTTGGAGGTGGCTTATGGTAGAGAAATTAACATTCAATTCTCTGCAGTCAGCATGCCAATTGCACGTTCTCTCAAAACGTGCGACATCTGATGCATTGTGTTGTGTGACGAAACTGCACATTTTAGAGGTGGCATTTTATTGTCATCAGCACATGGTGCACTTGTGTAAGGATCATGCTGTTTTATCAGCTTATTGATATGCCACACCTGTCAGGTGGATGGATTATCTTGGCAAAGGAGAAAAGCTCACTAACAAGGAAGTAAACTAACTTGTGCACAAAATTTGAGAGAAATTAGCTTTTTGTGCGTTTGGAACATTTCTGTGATCTTTTATTTGAGCTCATGAAACATGGTACCAACACTTTACATGTTGCATTTATATTTTTGTTCAGTATATATTTGAACATTTGGACAAATATCAAATCCAACAAAAACCTTGCTGCCAGCCAATGCAAACAAATGTACATATGAGGGAATATTTGCATTTCATGTAGAATTTGGCCAAGTAATCCACGTGATGTGTCTGGGCGAGGTCAAGGTTGTCAGTTGAAATGACCTGAAAGTCCATTAACAGACAAAGGAAACTTTCTAAAATAAATGTATTTATTCACTAAGCTGTCTCTTTCATCCTCAGATTGTATTTACAGCCATTTGTTTCCCCATACAAAACACCATTCATGTGGTCCCAGACACAGCTGGAGGGGGGAGGGGGTCATTGCTACAGCATTTAATCACTTTCCTCCCAGAAAGCCTTGCAGCCAAGAGACTCTTGCTGCCAGACGTTATCTGTTTTCACATGGCAAGGAGCGTGTAATAGTTCTGCCCAAAATGTGGAGCTCAGAGACCCATTTACAGCATGTTAATGTATAAGGATCAGAGACCCATTTACAGCATGTTAATGTATAAGGATCAGAGACCCATTTACAGCATGTTAATGTATAAGGATCAGAGACCCATTTACAGCATGTTAATGTATAAGGATCAGAGACCCATTTACAGCATGTTAATGTATAAGGATCAGAGACCCATTTACAGCATGTTAATGTATAAGGATCAGAGACCCATTTACAGCATGTTAATGTATAAGGATCAGAGACCCATTTACAGCATGTTAATGTATAAGGATCAGAGACCCATTTACAGCATGTTAATGTATAAGGATCAGAGACCCATTTACAGCATGTTAATGTATAAGGATCAGAGACCCATTTACAGCATGTTAATGTATAAGGATCAGAGACCCATTTACAGCATGTTCATGTATAAGGATCAGAGACCCATTTACAGCATGTTAATGTATAAGGATCAGAGACCCATTTACAGCATGTTAATGTATAAGGGTTTGAACATCTTGCTACTTTTCACAGCCAAGGGACAATTTACTGCTGAAGGGCCTTGAGACCAATTGGATAGAGAGAGAATCCAAATAAAAACAAAGATATGTCCGGATTAATTAGTGGAACGACAAGAGATGAAAGCAGAAAAATAACACAAAGAGGGTGAGAAATGCATGGTCAGGGACCTTAGTTAAATTGCTTTAACATACAGGAGCCAAACAAGGAGTTACTCAAAGTGAAACACTCATATTTCAAGTTGACTGACACATATCACCAACTGTTATACATATAGAATACAATTATGCTTAAGAAAAACCACAACGTCATGGTTCTTCCATGCTCTTCCAAATGGCCATTTTCATACAGTATATGTAGACACTGGTATGGTGCTGGAGATAATGAATATAAGGTTGAAAAATTGTGGAATATTGCCGTTTGACAATGATGGAACGAGTGGCCTGTCTTGAAAAACAGTGTCAGACAACCCCCAAGTGCCAGACAACCCCATTGGGCGATGTAAGGTAGAGGAGGGTAATGTAGGGTATAAGAGTACAGTCAATAGGGGCACTAGACTGCAGCTTTGATTAAACGTCAGTCTCCCTCTGATGGACGAAGAGAAGCTTGTCCAGACAGCTCAACAGACAGTCTGGCACACTCTCTGAGGCAGCCCATGATGATAAAAGGGCTTATCAGAAGCCTTAATTGCATTCAGGACTATTGTGATGATGATTAAAGTCCTGCCTATTCTACTCCAGGAGATAAATAACTATGTCTGACCCCTGAGGTCCACCGTACTTAGATGGCCAACAGCCTTTGTGTTGATGGGGCGTCTGAGCTGATATACAGTAGGCACTACTAATTTATCTCTCACTGCGCTGGCAACCCTATTTACATTCTGCCGGCAAGATATCTGGGTTGTCAATCATTGTCTTAAGGAGGTAGGCACTTGATATGCTATATGTTTTTCTCCCCCAATCGACAAAGGCATGAGTTCCTTTTTACCAAACAAAACAATTGAGAAAGACGAAAAAATAAGGGACGGGAGGGTAACAGCATTAACTTTTCTTCACATTACAACGGAACTAAATCTGGTCTAAGCGTCAGTTCCATAACCTTATATCCTCTAGATAAATACAGGGTGAAACATGAAGATGAATCTAATAAGAAACGTGGCTGTTCACGGGTCATGAATGTTAAGACTCCACAACAAAGTGGTCAGTACACATTTCAATTTGAGAGATGATAGCTGTTTCCACATGTAATCAATCATATGGCTTAGAGTAATTTTATTAAGCTGCTAGCATAAGCAAGACGTGACAGGTTTTCATAAGACGAAGCCAACAGGCAGATCAAATCCAAAGCCACATCAACACTGATGGAAAATGGGGATTCATGAAACATGCCACGCAGACTTTACACACTCGCGCTCACACAAGTTCGCTCACATGCACACACGCTCAGACATCACAATTGTTAATAAAGCAGGAAAAAAAGGAACAACAGCCATTTCCATAAAATTCTGTTTATCTGTGCCTGTGCAGAACATACACTGAGTGCATAAAACATTAGGAACACCTGCTCTTTCCACGACAAACACTGATGAGGTGAACCCAGGTGAAAGCTATGATCCCTTAATGATGTCATCTGTTAAATCCACTTCAGTCAGTGTTGATGAAGGTGAGGAGACAGGTTAAAGAATGATTTTTAAGCCTTGAGACACTTGAGACATGTATTGTGTATGTGTGCCATTCAGAGTTTTGAGTGTGTCAAGAACTGCAATGCTGCTGGGCTTTTCAGGCTCAACAGTTGCCCGTGTGTATCAAGAATGGTCCACCACCCAAAGAACATCCAGCCAACTTGACACAACTGTGGGAAGCATTCGACACCTTGTAGAGTCCATGCCCTGACGAATTGAGGCTGTTCTGAGGGCAAAAGGGGGTGCGAATCAATATTAGGAAGGTATTCCTGAAGTTTTCTACATTCAGTGTATACTAGCCTCCGATTTCAGTGAATTAAAGGACATACTACACTGCATACAGTACAAACTGTACATTCGGAAAGTATTCAGACCCCTTGACTTTTTCCACATTTTGTTACATTACAGCCTTATTCTAAAGTGGATTAAATAGTTTTTTTCCCTTATCAATCTACACACAATACCCCATATTGACAGAGAAATAAACGTTTTTTTAGATATTTATTTTAGAAACAAAAATATCACATTTACAAAAGTATTCAGACCCTTTACTCAGTAATTTGTTGAAGCACCTTTGGCAGCGATTACAGCCTCGAGTCTTCTTGGGTATCACGCTACAAGCTTGGCACCCCTGTATTTGGGGAGTTTCTCCCATTCTTCTCTGCAAATCCTTTCAAGCTCTGTTGGTTGGATGGGGAGAGTCGCTGCACAGCTATTTACAGGTCTCTCCAGAGATGTTCGATTGGGTTCAAGTCCGGGGAGTTTCTCCCATTCTTCTCTGCAGATCCTCTCAAGCTCTGTTTGTTGGATGGGGAGAGTTGCTGCACAGCTATTTACAGGTCTCTCCAGAGATGTTCGATTGGGTTCAAGTCCGGGCTCTGGCTGGGCCACTCAAGGACATTCAGAGACTTGCCCCGAAGCCACTCCTGCATTGTCTTGGCTGTGTGCTTAGGGTTGTTGTCCTGTTGGAAGGTGAACCTTCACCCCAGTCTGAGGTCCTGAGCGCTCTGGAGCAGGTTTTCATCAAGGATTTCTCTGTACTTTGCTCCGTTCATCTTTCCCTCAGTCCTGACTAGTCTCCCAGTCCCTGCCGCTGAAAAACATCCCCACAGCATGATGCTGCCACCACCATGCTTCACTGTAGGGATGGTGCCAGGTTTCCTCCAGACGTGACACTTGGCATTCAGGCCAAAGAGTTCAATCTTGGTTTCATCAGACCAGAGAATCTTGTTTCTCATGGTCTGAGAGTCTTTAGGTGTCTTTTGGCAAACTCCAAGGGGACTGTCATGTGCTTTTTACTGAGGAGTGTCTTCCATCTGGCCACTGTAACATAAAGGTCAGATTGGTGTAGTGCTGCAGAGATGGCTGTTCTTCTGGAAGGTTCTCCCATCTCCACAGAGGAACTCTGGAGCTCTGTCAAGAGTGACCATCAGGTTCTTGGTCACCTCCCTGACCACGGCCCTTCTCCCCCGATTGCTCAGTTTGGCCGGGCGGCCAGCTCTAGGAAGCGTCTTGGTGGTTCCAAACTTCTTCCATTTAAGAATGAAGGAGGCCACTGTGTTCTTGGTGACCTTCAATGCTGCATAAATGTTTGGGTACCCTTCCCCAGATCTGTGCCTCGACACAATCCTGTCTCTGAGCTCTACGGACAATTCCTTTGACCTCATGGCTTTGTTTTTGCTCTGACATGCACTGTCAACTGTGGGACCTTATATAGACAGGTGTGTGCCTTTCCAAATAATGTCCAATCAATTCAATTTACCACAGGTGGACTCCAATCAAGTTGTAAAAACATCTCAAGGATGATCAATGGAAACAGGATGCACCTGAGCTCAATTTCGAGTCTCATGGCAAAGGGTATTTCTGTTTTTTTTATTTTTAATACATTTGCAAACATTTTTTAAACCTGTTTTTGCTCTGTCGTTATGGGGTATTGTGTGTAGATTGATGAGGAAAAGTATTTTTTGATCCATTTTAGAATAAGGCTGTAACGTAACAAAATATGGAAAAAGTCAAGGGGTCTGAATACTTTCCGAATGCACTGTAGTCTAGGGGAGACTGGGGTTGGTTGTCACAGCGGTGTTTCCTGCACAGTAGATTTAGCTCTATAAGCTACACATTTGTTCTTCTAAGGAGCCACTTCCATACAATGCACAAGATACATATTGCAGAAAAAAGCAGTCATAACAAATACAGTATGTCACTATGAAGAGAGTTGCTGACTCCATCAAAGCAATGAAGTGACATTTTCTTAATAAGACGAGAGCTTATTCTCCATTCAAGATTTATGGAGAACAAACATGGTTTCCTTAGTTTCTTTGAAATCAAGTCACTGACCTCTCACCAACAGCCATGAAATTCACACTGACTAGCACAACACAACTCAGTTGTAATGTCCTAAACAGCTGCCCTGGGGTCTCTCCCACACTCACAGCCAGCATCAACATGTTTGGAACTGGAACCACGACCAGAGATGGAACACACATGGCTCAGATAAAGTTTGCAGTTTGGCAACCTGTGGGGGTTACAAGACTGTGGTCCGCTGCGGTCCAATATCACAACATTTTTCAGGATTAGAGGTATGGAGTGCAGCCGAACCTTGGTTTTGGGAAGTAGCATTGGCGTGTGCGTGATTGCGTGCGTGTGTGTGCACACATGAATGTGTGTGCATGTGTGAGTGAGTTCTTGTGTGTGTCCATGCATGGGTGTGTGTGGTGCCAGGATCTCCCTGTGCTTGCCATACTCTTACTGGACAATGATAAGACGCATTCAAAAAGCAACTGAACTCCAACTGTCATAAATCAGCAGGATCACAGGAATTCACCAAGTCAAAGAAACAACAAAGGAACTGCTGCATCTGCAGATTGAATATGCCAGGTAGTCTATAACTAATATCTAGTCCAAGGGTGTTTTCACACTTAGTCCCTTTCAGCCAATTTTTATGGTTTGCTTAATTTTGGGGGCAGTGTGAACACTCCAAAGGAACTCAGACTCCTCAAAGAGCCCGCAAAGAGAACCGAACTGAACTGAGATCATCTCGAGAGGTGGTCAAGTTCCCTTTTTTAAGGCAATGTGAAAACAAAGCTCCCCAGATTCGCTTGTCATTATTCCTACACCACACGCCTGACTACTGCAACACCAGTTCCCCTGCCATAAACCCTCACATTGGTGCCACAAAAGAGAGAAGATGATGAGAAGATGATGATGTGCATCATTTTAGTTCAAGATTACTTGTTTGTGATAATGTGATCTATAGGCTAAGAGAGCTTCATAAGCTGTTTATTTAATTGTGGGGTTTGAATAGTGTGAGAAGACAACATATTTGATGAGAACATATGGTACAAAATCAATTCTAGCTCTCAAAGTGCCTGTAGCCTACATTGGTGTACAATTTTCAATTACAGCATTATTTAATCTTCAGTAATTCTTCTGCTATTTATTCTGTTAATAATTATATTTACATGTTAATATCGTCTTCAAATTACAATTATTATGTCTCATGAAGAAAGTGGAAAGTTTTAAGTTCCTCGGCGTACACATCACGGACAAACTGAAATGGTACACCCACACAGACAGCGTGGCGCAACAGCGCCTCTTCAACCTCAGGAGGCTGGCTTGTCACCAAAAACACTCTTTTACAGATGCACAATCGAGAGCATCCTGTCGGGCTGTATCACCGCCTGGTACAGCAACTGCTCCGCCCACAACCGTAAGGCTCTCCAGAGGGTAGTGAGGTCTGCACAACGCATCACCGGGGGCAAACTACCTGCTCTCCAGGACACCTACACCACCCGATGTCACAGGAAGGCCAAAAAGATCATCAAGGACAACAACCACCCGAGCCACTGCCTGTTCACCCTGCTATCATCCAGAAGGCGAGGTCAGTACAGGTGCATCAAAGCTGGGACCGAGAGACTGAAAAACAGCTTCTATCTCAAGGCCATCAGACTGTTAAACAGCCATTACTAACATTGAGTGGCTGCTGCCAACATACTGACTCAATCTCTAGCCACTTTAATAATAAAAAATTGGATGTAATAAATGTATCACTAGTCACTTTAACTTCTCTAGGGTAGGGGGCAGCATTTTCACGTTTGGATGAAAAGCATACCCAAATTAAACTGCCAGCTACTCATCCGCAGAAAATAAGATATGCATATTATTAGTAGATTTGGATAGAAAACACTCTGAAGTTTATAAAACTGTTTGAATCATGTCTGTGAGTATAACAGAACTTGTTTAGCAGGCGAAACCCCGAGGACAAACCATTCAGATAAAAAAAGTTTGAGGTCACTCTCTTTTCAATGAGTTTGGGAAACCAGGTTTCTAAGCGACTTGCTTGTTCCTACGGCTTCCACTGGATCTCAACAGTCTAGAGAAATTGGTTGAGGTTATTCCTTTGTGTAATGAAGAAATACGGCCATCTTGAAGTCGAGTCACTCTAGGTGTCCTGTGAGATAGAAGCGCATGACCAGAAGGCATGCTACGGTTGGTTTTAATCCTGTATTGAACACAGATCATCCCGTCTTCAATTTTATCGATTATTAACGTAAAAAAATACCTAAAGTTGTATTACAAAAGTAGTTTGAAATTTTTTGGCAAAGTTTACAGGTAACCTTTGAGATATTTTGTCATCACGTTTGAGCAAGTTGGAACCTGTGTTTTTCTGGATCAAACGCGCCAAATAAATGGACATTTTGGATATATATCGACGGAATTAATCGAACAAAAGGACCATTTGTGATGTTTATGGGACATATTGGAGTGCCAACAACATAAGCTCGTCAAAGGTAAGGCATGAATTATATTTTTATTTCGGCGTTTTGTGTCGTGCCTGCAGGGTTGGAATATGCTTATCTCTCTTGGTTTACAATGGTGCTATCCTCAGAAAATAGCATCGTATGCTTTCGCCGAAAAGCCTATTTGAATTCTGACATGTTGGCGGGATTCACAACCAGTGTAGCTTTAATTTGGTATCTTTCATGTGTGATTTAATGAAAGTGTAACGTTCGTCTAAGTCGTCCTCCTCCTCAGACGAGGAGAGGCGAGAAGGATCTGAGGACCAATACGCAGCGAGGTATGTAGACATAATGATTTATTATAACAAGACGAAACACGATGAACACTTGAATAAACTATAAAACAACAAACGACGTTAAACAGACCTGAACTTACGAACTTACAATAGACACGAAGAACGCACGAACAGGAAAAATGAATGAACGAACGAGACAGTACTGTGTGGTGGAACAAAACACAGACACAGCGACAATCACCCACAAACAAACAGTGAGAACAGCCTACCTTAATATGGTTCTCAATCAGAGGAAACGTCAAACACCTGCCTCTAATTGAGAACCATATCAGGCAACACATTAACCCAACATAGAAACACATAACATAGACTACCCACCCCAACTCACGCCCTGACCAACTAAACACATACAAAACAACAGAAAACAGGTCAGGAACGTGACAGAAAGATTCATTTTATAGTAATTTTCATAGTAATTAATTTGAATATGGCCCTCTGCATTTTCTCAGGCTTTTTGCCAAGTGAGACAGTAGCGTCCCGCCTAAACTCAGATTTTTGGATATAAATATATACTTTACCGAACAAAACATACATGTATTGTGTAACATGAAGTCCTATGAGTGTCATCTGATGAAGATCATCAAAGGTTAGTGATTAATTTTATCTCTATTTCTGCTTTTTGTTACTGCTCTCTTTGGCTGGAAAAATGGCCACGGCTTTTGTGGAGCGATGGGTAATGATGCTTCGAGGGTGGCTATTGTTGATGTGTGCAGAGGGTCCCTGGTTCGAGCCCAGGTAGGGGCGAGGAGAGGGACGGAAGCTAAAGCCCACACTGATCATTTAGTGACATGGCAGATGTCAACACACACAGACGCCATGATTCAGAATTATAATCTCTCAGACTAGGGGTTCTCTTGCATTCCAGAAGATATAAGTGACATTGTCTATCGTCATACAGTACAGCCAGGACTGGTATACTATATCAGGGAAGGGCAACTTTGTAGGCTTAAGCCACAATTATTATATATATTTTTTCCAGTCTTAAGGTTGAGAGTTCAAATCAAATAGCAGTTTTTTCCCCTCCCCTCCCCATGGCAAAATGAGTAGAATTGCATGAATACAAAATACCCAACAAAATGTATTCGCTTAGGGTTCCCAAAAGGCTAGGGCCGGCTCTGACTGCATCTGTGGCTATGTATGTGAGTACGCAGACCCTCAAGCCACTGCTGCCCCTCATGATGACTTCAATTTTTTTATGGCCACCACCCCCATCAAAGTCGTTACTATGGTAGAGCACTGTGCACACAGCACATACTTCTCACTCACCTGCACCATGCATGTGTCCTGTGTTGTAGCCACTGTATCCATAAAAACAGGTGAAGCAGTTCCTGCGTTGGTAGCGGTATCTGCCCAGCCTGTTATTAGCTCCCCAACTAGGGCTTAACTGACTCCAAAAGCCCACTAGAACCACCATAAACCATCCTATGGAAGCCATGGTCTAAACAGCACTGAAAGTAAGAGATAAGTATCTACAAAGAACTAAGATAACTACGATGTGTAGAGAGATAGAGCTTATACCATGCTGTCGATAGCATGATCGACAGGAGGTATGATCACCGCACCAGTTGAGTCATTTTCTTTGGTATTTCAGGCAACCTTTTCTCTTTCTCCCTCCCTCTAACTCTCTCTCTCTCAGATTTGACGAACATGTTGTATGTGATTCTCTTTTGCTTGGGAGCTCCTCCCTCTCTCCCTCTCTCCCTCTCTCCCTCTCTCCGAAGACAGGTCCACTCTCCTGCTCCTTTGTTCCTCCCTCCTTCTTCCCTCCTCCCTGCCTCCTCAGGTACAGTGACAGAGACACAGTTGTACAGAGGAGCTCTAACAACTGGACCGCACAGGAACATTCACTGAGATGACATCACACCAGAAAAGCCAAGCACTGTCACACCTTTCCCTCTTTCCTGTAACTCCTAATGCCATAGAGAAACTTATTGTAAATCCCACTGATTTCATGGCAACAAAAATGGGAGAGCTTGAGTAGGCCTGCGGCTACTCTACATGTAACTGGGATTTTGACAGCTAGCTGGCTCGTCACAGGTGACCGTAAGATGAAAATGCAATAAATGATGGAGGAAAATATGGAAATATTACAGCAGAGGTCAACATATTATCTTCATGAAAAGGGATCGCCATGGAGGTATTAACCTGCCAATAAAGGATAGAGGGAGGGGGGGGGAGCGTAGGAGGGAGATAGAAAGAGACTGCTATTTTGGTTTTACAGCTTGTCCAGCAAGCAGAATTGAGGACATGTGAATGGAAGTGATTACTGAAGAGAGAGCAGAAAGGAAGTCAACAGTAACAGCATGCCCACCTCATCTCACTACCCATTGAGGATAAGACAGAAAACCATTATCACACTGTTACTTTTAAATTCTCAAACATTGGGCCTGGGGCTCTGTTTATCCCCGTTCACAACCATCCCCACACAAATAACACAATAAGGTAATAATCTTTCCAGGGTGATGAACGACACAGTCCAAAAGAGTTCCCAAGATGTTGAATTAAACCACAATAAAAGTCTCTCTCCCTATCCTTGGCCACCTGCCGCCTTATATGTCACAACTTTATCCAAAGTATTACACAGAGCTCACCAGACAGAGGTCAACCCTCCTAGAGTGAATTGAAGTGACATAACAAAAAAATCCCCATAAAAATCCTCAGTTTAAGGTAGAGATATCAGGTTTTGCATTGGATGTGTCTCAATCCACTGCATCTGCCGGTGTTATGGAAAGGGGAGATTCTCACGAACACCATGGTGTTCTCTGTTTAGCTCTACGACCATCTGAAGTCGGTACTGTCGACGTGCCAACTTCTGTCTGTAGCGTCTGAACCGTTTGGGTTAAAGCTAATGTCACCCCACTGTGGAAAGGGGAGATTCAATCAAACTGGGAACTTGACAAAACCTCCAGGCGACCATTTCGTGACGTCCCAGGATGTCCTAACGACTCATTATTGTTTGCAGGTAACTATTGCAGATTATATGTTTACAATTATGGCCTACAGATTCATTCAGGTCTTTTTTTATCTCTGTGTGCGTGGGTGCGTGCGTGCGTGTGCGTGTGTGTGTGTGTGCATGTGTACATTTCAATGTGTGCTTGTGAGTGTCTCTATGTATGAGTATTCCTGTATGATGTGCATGAGTTCGTTTGTGTCATAATTGGCAGTGGGTGGTGGTATGTGCATCAAATTGAGGGAAGTAGTACATAAAAACATTGATTATTAAGCTTACAGTTCAACATTTACTGGCAAGTTATTACATTTACCAGGTTTATTACATAAAAAATTTGAAAAGTTATTACAAATAGAAATATTCATACATTTTCCGGTGTTATTACATTTATCGTTGTTGCAGGCCTTTAAAGGTGAACGAGAGAAAGAGAGCAGAACAGAGGGAGGATCTGGGGGGAGTAATATGCGAAGAGACAGAGCTAAGGGAATCAACTCCTCGCTTCTGTCACCAGGACTGTCAGGAATACAAGGAGAGAAAGGTGACCTGTTGGATATAGTCTAGCGTCCATCCATGCTACTAGCATACTGATGGACTGCGCATCAATGGTACTGATACAAGGGCTCCAGGCTAGAAAAGGCATGATTACTTACTGCTAATGGACCTGTAATGCCTTCCCAGTGTATTAAAGTCTTCAGAGTAACCCTTACATTGCACTCTGTGAGAGAGCACCGACTCTGGTCATTAATGGGCCATCTGAAGAGCCCATATTGCGACTGTCGGTCGCTTAGTTTCAGTCTCCCATGTAGTAAAAGTAGCAACAGGGGGAACCAAGAGCCACAGAAGGGAGCTTCCAAAGCACTAACCACTGGAACATTCTCATAAGAACACACACAAAGAACACATCTATTACAAGACACTCATCTGACCAAAAAACTATAGTAGTGTCCCTGAAGGACATTACGTTTGTCGAGTACAAGACACTACACTACCTACACTACACTAACTCAACACGGACACTTCCTGACATAAATCAAGACGTCAATGCCATTTTGGACATGAAAGGAATTGTGGGAATTGCGAGGGCTATTTTTTGATGTAATCAATCATCGACTGCTGTGCTTGGATGGGAGCAGCGAGAGAAGGGCCAACTTCAGCTGAGTGAGGGAAATTATAGGTAATAGCGTGCTCAAGTGATGTGCCAGGCAAGCCATATGTGAGCTCATCTATAGAATAACAAATCCTGAAGTACACGGCTGCATGTACAGTAGGAGACTTATAGAAGAACATTGGAACTAAAAGGCAATTTTACAGGCTGTTCATTACCGGGAAATCACTAACTTTTAGGATGTGGACTATGTCCCAGATAGCAGACAAATCTGGGCCAGTTAAGGCAATTAACAGAAAGTTAATTGTGGTCCGAGTGCGGCCAAGTGGGATTGAAAAGTTCACACATTTGTTGAAGATGGCAGTTTTCAGGAGTGTGTTTGATTTGAAAAGAAGTGTGTCCTAGATGAAGGCAGTTGACATCTTCAACCTCATAAGGATCCGCCCCTTTTTTTAAAATTTTCACCTAAAATGACATACCCAACTCTAACTGCCTGTAGCTCAGGCATTGAAGCAAGTATATGCAAATTGTTGATACCATTTGAGGAAACACTTTGAAGTTTGTGGAAATGTGAAATGAATGTATGAGAATATAACACATTCAATCTGGTAAAAGAAAATTGCAAAAATTGTATTTTTTTTTGTGCCATCGTCTTTGAAATGCAAGAGAAAGGCCATAATGTATTATTCAGCCCGTTGTAATTTAGATTTCGGACACTAGATGGCAGCAGTGGATTCGCAAAGTTTTAGACTGATCCAATGAACCATTGCATTCCTGTTCAAAATGTTGTGTCAAGACTGCCCGAATATGCCTAATTGGTTTATTAATAACTTTTCAAGTTCATAACTGTGCACTCTCCTCAAACAATAACATGGTATTCTTTCACTGTAATAGCTACTGTAAATTTGACAGTGCAGTTAGATTAACAAGAATTTAAGCTTTCTGACAATATCAGACATGTATATGTCCTGGGAAATGTTCTTGTTACTTACAACCTCATCGCATTAAGCCTACGTTAGCTCAACTGTTCCGTGGGGGACCCACCGATCCCGAAGAAGAAAATCAACAGTCCATGAGCCACTTCCCTGAATGCATACGCTTCCTTCGATGTACGTCTCTTAATAGGACATACACTCGAACACAAGCCGCAAGCGTTGCTGTGCTGATGATGCTGCGGATATAGCAGGCAGGCAGTATTCCCCACAATGGTGTCTCACATCCTGAGGCTGTTCTAATATGGATACCGTAACGCAAATGCTTGGCTGGTGTACCATAAGTCTATGATACAAACCAAGTACTCTGTGACATTTTAGACAGAGATCAGCAGCCAGTAGGACCTGATTATTAAGAGATTTGGGCTGTTCACTTCATACTGGTTCGTACCTTCCTTAATGCACCGTCATTGATTAGGCTAAAGGCCTGCTTTGAAGTGGGAGCATTGATATTGGCTTTGACTCAATGATCCTCTGTCATTTCCATGGTATTGTCCTATCTTTTATAGGTGCTGTCCTCAAGCCAACAGGTCTGGACTTAACCCTTGTGTAGTCTTAACATTCTGTATACTCCCCTTGTCCTAAGGGTAAAAATGACCTGCCTTCACTAAACCCCTAAAATAAAGCATCTTCATTGAATTTTAAACCCCAAATCTATTTTGCATGAAGATACAACCTGTCATTCATCACACATTTTGTGAATATCTGGGTTTTCCCTCTTCACAATGCAGAAAGACTGCATTTAATCAGTGGACACCACTTGTTTTTATTACAACACACCTGTCATAATTGTTCTCTTTAGTAAAGTAGAGGTTTATTTTTATTATTATTATTGCTAAAGGTACTGCATAGGTGTAAACATAATTTTTTAAACAAGAGATAGCACGTGTATAGCCTAAGAAAGTAGCAGAAAGTAGTTTTGAATGCATTTTATTGAAGGGAAACAATAACAGTCTTGAACTTTTTTGGCAACATAGTGATATATTCTTATATACCGTACAATGAGGAATTCAACTCCAAAATACTAGTCTTCTCCCATTTTTTGAACCATTGCCCCCACCCACAAGGTGTATAAACAACATCAATAAATAAGAATAAAATAAGATAATAGATTCAAAACAAAAACGTGAAGAACATAAATCAATCAACTCTAATTGGCTGGTGTGATGAACATGTAGAATGTTGAGGCGATGTCCTGGGCATGGGCAACTGCATGTCTTGTGGTCCATGGGGTCATCCTTATGACATTTTGTGCTGTCATCCTGCCCTGATGACAGGTTATTTTGCTGTTCTTTGACAAAAATGTCTCTCTTTCAGCTTGGGGGATTTCTTCTTCATCTGAAGATGATGCATCATGCTCTGGGTTGAATTCTTCCCCATCTCCTTCTTCAGATACCTCCTCTTCTAAATCATTGTTCTCTTGTTCCTCCTGGACATCTGAAAAAATCAGATCTACGACCTATTGGGCACTGAAAAGTGCACTCATGGCTTCAGCAAAGAGAGAATTCAGGGGACTGTCATCTGCATCACCTTTATTGCCTCTGACTGCATTCGCCATTAGGTAACAATGCTTTCAAGACATTTTTATTTTGTTGGAAATTTTGTTTATTTTGTCTGAAATTGTTTTTATTTTGTATCTGAACTTGCGTCATGTGTGGGGTCATGGAGGGGTCGTAGAGGGGAGATGCTGCACATGCACAATAACGTTTTAGTTTTGTCTGAGTTCAATCAGTAGCACACAATCTCAATTTCTCATTGTGTACGTATGTGTGTGTGTGTCTTTGTGGTTTGTGGTGTGTAAAGATTTTATAATTGCCGGGTCAATAATGACCCTAAGACAGTCTTTGTACCCTGGTGGTGTACAGCTTTCATGGAAATGTTAACAAATGTGATGTTTCACATTTTCTAATATTGGGGTCACTCTTTGAAAAGTCATCCAATTTCAAGTTGAAAAAATATAATTTAGGGTTTTTTCTCGTCTGTTAAACATAGTGGCGGGTCATTTTTGACCCTTAAGACAACACAGGGTTAAATAGGACACACACACACACACACACACGTGCAAACACACACACACGCACACACACACGATCATTGTAGCACCAGTAGATCTCTACTATGGCTATAGGCTCAGTATAGATTGTTCCCCACAGTGACAAATGATTAATTCCTTGCCGTGTGTGTGCTTGCTTGTGCATGTGTGTGTGTATACATGAGTACATGTGTGCATTACTCTCACTCACACACACCTACATACAAACCCAAACCCACACACAAACACTCCTGCTTCTTGTAATAGAGCACGGCACATGGACACAGCTCCTGAAGGCTTCTTTTGATTAATGAGGCCAAGGAAAGACAACTTTGCAGTTCTTTCAACCCCAAAAAGCCAAGAGTTAATGTAAACCAGACAGGACATTCTTAATTTTAATGGCTTACAGCTTTCCAAACCTTTGCCTTTTTTAGATGGGTGTTGGGATTCCTACTGTTGGGATTCCTATTTTTCCTACTGTAATAGAGCAATATTTTTGGTGTCACAGATTGTTCTGACAATTCCCACAAAAACTTAATTGGGAGGAAGAATGTTTAACATGCTTTTTACATTTGTACCACAAACCATTTTTGAGAAGATCTTGATGAAAGTGGCTATTTTAGGCCCTTTTTAAACCTATATGGACTATGGCAGTGGTTCCCAACCTTTTATGGTTATTGTACCACCAACTGAAATTTGCTCTGCCCGGAGTATGCCTGAAGTACCCCCTCATGTGCATTTTACCAGTAACCCTATGGACTCGTGAGTCTTTTCAAGTACCCCCATTGGGTGCTAGTACCCCTGGTTGGGAACCGCTGGTCTATATGTTCATTGTCTACATGTACATGACTCCTGTAAGACCCTATAATCCGTGAACCGTACATGGTACATAGAACATCTTGTTTTCATTATACTCCTTATAGTGCACTCTAAAATATGGAGTATGTCTACATTAATTTATTAAGCATGAATCACATCTTAATTTAGCTTACTTTTAGACATTGTTTGGAACAATTTACTCTTAATTTAAAACACATAACATTTCAAGAGTGGGCTCTCTGGTACTTTTAAAGAAATTATCCATTTGATATAAGGAAAATTACATTATAGGTAATTAACCGATCACATCCCTATTGTAGGATTGCATATTCAGCAAAACACCAGCAGAGGGAGTTCCCTTTGAATCCATTTTCACATTCACAGTATTGGTTGTGCTTATAAAATGTATCATAACTTTAAAAGCAGCAGAGAGCCCACTCTGGAAAGTGGATGTACTTGTAGAGTATATTGCTTAAAATAATATGTCACAAAATTAACAAAATCAAAAATGGGTACTTTTTAGACATTAACATTAATAGTTTTAATGTTTAATAAATTCATATATAAAATTGTATTACGGAATGTATAAATACTCCATATTTTAGAGCACACTATTGGGATTATAATGAACTCAAGGTGTTGTCTGTATCATGTACGGTTCACAGATCATAGGGTCTTAAAGGAGGCATGTACAGTACCAGTCAAAAATTTGGCCAAACCCACTCATTCAAGGATTTTTCTTTATTTTTACTATTTTCTACATTGTGGAATAATAGTGAAGACATCAAAACTATGAAATAACACATATGGAATCATGTAGTAACCGAAAATGTGTTAAACAAATCAAAATATATTTTAAATTTGAGTTTCTTCAAAGTAGCCACCCTTTGCCTTGATGACAGCTTTGCACACTATTGGCATTCTCTCAACCAGCTTCATGAGGTAGTCACCTGGATTATATTTCAGTTAACAGGTGTGCTTTGCTAAAAGTCCAATTGTGGAATTTCTTTCCTTCTTAACGCGTTTGAGCCAATCAGTTGTGTTGTGACAAGGTAGGGTTGGTATACAGACGAAAGCCCTATTTGGTAAAAGACCAAGTCCATATTACGGCAAGAACAGCTCAAATAAGCAAAGAGAAACGACAGTCCATCATTACTTTACGACACGAGGGTCAGTCAATCCGGGAGATTTCAAAACTTTGAAGGTTTCTTCAAGTGCAGATGCTAAAACCATCAAGCGCTATTAAGCGCCATCAAACTGCTCTTAAATGCAAATAAAACTAAATGCATGCTCTTCAACCGATCGCTGCCCGCTCCTGCCCACCCGTCTAGCATCACTACTCTGGACGGTTCTGACTTAGAATATGTGGACAAATACAAATACCTAGGTGTCTGGTTAGATTGTAAACTCTCCTTCCAGACTCACATTAAATATAAAATTAAATATAGAATCGGCTTCCTATTTTGCAACAAAGCATCCTTCACTTATGCTGCCAAACATACCCTCGTAAAACTGACTATCCTGCCGATCCTTGACTTCGGCGATGTCATTTACAAAATAGACTCCAACACTCTACTCAGCAAATTGGATGCAGTCTATCACAGTGCCATCCGTTTTGTCTCCAAAGCCCCATATACTACCCACCACTGCGACCTGTATGCTCTCGTTGGCTGGCTCTCTCTTCATATTCGTCGCCAAACCCACTGGCTCCAGGTCATCTATAAGCCTTTGCTAGGTAAAGCCCCGCCTTACCTCAGCTCACTGGTCACCATAGCAGCACTCACCCGTAGCACGTGCTCCAGCAGGTACTGGTCACCCCCAAAGCCAATTCCTGCTTGGGCCGCCTTTCCTTCCAGTTCTCTGCTGCAAATGACTGGAACGAATTGCAAAAATCACTGAAGCTGGAGACCCATATCTCCCTCACTAACTTTAAGCACCAGCTGTCAGAGCAGCTCACAGATCACTGCACCTGTATATAGCCCATCTGTAAATAGCCCATCCAACGTCCTCATCCCCATACTGTTATTTTTTATTTGTTTTGCTCCTTTGCAACCCAGTATCTCTACTTGCACATTCATATTTTGCACATCTATCACTCCAGTGTTAAATTGCTAAATTGTCATTATTTCGCCACTATGGCCTATTTATTGCCTACCTCCCTTATTTTACCTCATTTGCACACACTGTATATAGACTTTTTCTCTATTGTGTTATTGACTGTATGTTTATTTATTCCATGCGTAACTCTGTGTTGTTGTTTGTGTCGCACTGATTTGCTTTATCTTGGCAAGGTCGCAGTTGTAAATGAGGACTTGTTCTCAACTAGCTTACCTGGTTAAAGAAAGGTGAAATAATAAATTAATAATAAAACACTGGCTCTCATGAGGACCGCCATAGGAAAGGAAAACCCTGTGTTACCTCTATTGCAGAGGATAAGTTCATTAGAGTTACCAGCCTCAGAAATTGCAGCCCAAAAAAATGCTTCACAGAGTTCAAGTAACAGACACATCTCAACGTGAATCAGGCCTTCATGGTTGAATTGCTGCAAAGAAACCACTACTAAAGGACACCAATAATAAGAAGAGACTTGCTTGGGCCAAAAAAACACAAACAATGGACATTAGACCGGTGAAAATGTATCCTTTGGTCTGATGAGTCCAAATTTTAGATTTTTGGTTCCAACCACCATGTCACTGTGAGATGCAGAGTAGGTGAACGGATGATCTCAGCATGTGTGATTCCCACCGTGAAGTATGGAGGAGGAGTGGGGGTGCTTTGCTGGTGACACTGTGTGATTTATTTAGAATTCAAGGCACACTTTACCAGCATGGCTACCACAACATTCTGCAGTGATATGCCATCCCATCTGGTTTGCGCTTAGTGGGACTATCATTTGTTTTTCAACAGGACAATGACCCAACACACCTCCAGGCTGTGTAAGGGCTATTTGACCAAGAAGGAGAGTGATGGAGTGCTGCATCAGATGACCTGGCCTCCACAATCACCCGACCTCAACCTAATTGAGATGGTTTGGGATGAGTTGGACCGCAGAGTGAATGAAAAGCAGCCAACAAGTGCTCAGCATATGTGGGAACTCCTTCAAGACTGTTGGAAAAGCATTCCAGGTGAAGCTGGTTGAGAGAATGCCAAGAGTGTGCAAAGCTGTCATCAAAGCAAAGGGTGGCTACATTGAAGAATCTAAAATAGAAAGATAAGACTCTCAGAAACACGTACATACTGTTTCTCTCTACTATGCCCACAAGCCTTTAGTGTCACGCCTGCTCCCGCTCTTCCTCTCCCTGGTGCTTGAGGGTTCCAGGATCCCCAGCATTACGCATTCAAGCCACCATCAATATGCACACCTGCCTTCCCCTCGTCACGCGCATCAGCGATCATTGGACTCAATTACTTGTGTCATTACCTTCCCGATATCTGTCTGTTCCCAAGCTCTGTTCCCTGCTTCGGGATTGATTGTGATATGTCCGTGTTACCCGTGTTCTGACGCTCTTCCTGTCTTGTTCTATGTCTGTTTCCTATTAAATGTTTGACTCCCCGTACCTGCTTCACCTCTACAGCGTCACTCCTTACATTTAGAACCGAGGGAACAAGACCAGGCACTAAATCAGACTGGGGGAAAAAGAACATCAATGATGATATTTTCCACACAGATCTTTCAACATCATTGCCTGATGATCTTCTAAACTTAAAATAAAATAAAATAGTATTTGTCACATGCGCCAAATATAATAGGTGTAGACCTTACCGTGAAATACTTCATTACAAGCACTTAACCAACAATGCAGTTTTAAGAAAAATATGGAGTTAAGAAAATATTTGCTAAATAAACTAAAGTTAAAAAAATGTAACACAATAAAATAACAATGACGAGTGCATTCGGAAAGTATTCAGACCCCTTGACTTTTTCCACATTTTGTTATGTTACAGCCTGTAACGGTCGTCTGAAGAAGAGGGAGTGGACCAAAGCGCAGCGTGGTAAGTGTTCATGATTTATTTTCAAAAAACACTTGAACAAAATAACAAAGAGCAAAACAACAACGAACAGTTCTGTCAGGTGCAGAAACACAAAACAGAAAACAACTACCCACAAAACACAGGTGGGAAAAGGCTACCTAAGTATGGTTCTCAATCAGAGACAACGATAGACAGCTGCCTCTGATTGAGAACCACACCAGGCCAAACACAAAGAAATAGAAAACATAGAAAAATGAACATAGAATGCCCACCCAAATCACACCCTGACCAAACCAAAATAGAGACATAAAAAGCTTTCTAAGGTCAGGGCGTGACACAGCCGTATTCTAAAATTGATTAAATTAAAACAAAAAATGAATCCATTTACACACAATACCCGATAATGACAAAGCAAAAACAGGTTTTTATATATTTTGTAAAAAATGTATTAAATAAAAAAACAAAAGTATTCTTACCCTTTGCTATGAGACTTGAAATTAATCTCAGTTGCATCCTGTTTCCATTGATAATCCTTGATATGTTTCTACAACTTGATTGTAGTCCACCTGTGGTAAATTCAATTGATTGGATATGATTTGGAAAGGCACACACCTGTCTATATAAGGTCCAACAGTTGACAGTGCATGTCAGAGCAAAAAATAAGCCATGAGGTTGAAGGAATTGTCCATAGAGCTCAGAGACAGGAATGTGTTGACGCACAGATCTGGGGAAGGGTACCAAAAAATGACAGAGCTCCAGAGTTCTTCTGTGGAGATGGGAGAACCTTCCAGAAGGACAACCATCTCTGCAGTACTCCACCAATCAGGCCTTTATGTTCGAGTGACCAGACGGAAGCCACTCCTCAATAAAAGGCACATGACAGCCTACTTGGAGTTTGCCAAAATGGCACCTAAAGGACTCTCTGGTCTGATGAAACCAAGATTGAACTCTTTGGCTTGAATGTCAAGTGTCGCGTCTAGAGGAAACTTGGCACCATTCATATGGTGAAGCATGGTGGTGGCAGCATCATGCTGTGGTTATCAGGAATCAAGGTAAGACCCAGATGCAGACACGTCAAATTGACAATGGTTTAATATTCCAACGGGGCAGGCAATATACAGGTCAAGGCAAGCAGGGGTCAGTAAACCAGAGGTGGGGCAACGGTACCGGACGGCAGGCAGGCTCAGGGTCAGGGTAGGCAGAGTGGTCAGGCCCGTGGGCTCAGAGTCAGAACAGGCAAGGGTCAAAACCAGGAGGGCCATCAAAAGAGAGACTGGGAAAAGCAGGAGCTGAGAACAAAAATGCTGGTTGACTTGACAAACAAGACAAACTGGCAACGGACAAACAGAGAACATGTATATAAATACACAGGGGATAATGGGGAAGATGGGTGACACCTGGAGGGGGGTTGGAGACAATCACAAGGACAGGTGAAACAGATCAGGGTGTGACAGTGGGGATGTTTTTCAGTGGCAGAGACTGGGAGACTAGTCAGGATCGAGGGAAAGATTAACGGAGCAAAGTATAGAGAGATCCTTGATGAAAACCTGCTCCAGAGCACTCAGGACCTCAGACTGGGGCAAAGGTTCACCTTCCAACAGGACAACAAACCTAAGCACACTACCAAGACAACACAGGAGTAGCTTTGGGACAAGTCTCTGAATGTCCTTGAGTGGCCCAGCCAGAGCCCGGACTTGAACCCAATTGAACATCTCTGGAGAGACCTGGAAATAGGTGTCCAGGAACGCTCCACATCCAAGCTTGAGGATCTGCAGAGAAGAATGGGAGAAACCATCCAAATACAGATGTGACAAGCTTGTAGCGTCATACCCAAGAAGACTCGAGGCTGTAATCACTGCCAAAGGTGCTGCAACAAAATACTGAGTAAAAGAGTCTGAATACTTATGTAAATGTGAATATAAATATATTTATATATATATAGTACATTTGCAAACATTTCTAAAAACCTGTTTTTGCTTTGTATTAATAGTGTATTGTATGTAGATTGATGAGGGAAAAAACTATTTGATCAATTTTCGAATAAGGCTGTAACATAACAAAATGTGTAAAAAGTCAAGGGGTCTGAATACTTTCCGAATGCACTGTATACAGGGGGTACCGGTACCATAACCACCAATACCTTTCTGATGCATTTGAGTCACTTCAAACTATACTGTCTTCAGATTGAAATGCTGTCAGACTGATTTATAATAGATTGTCATGGCCCAAATTAAAAAAAGTAAACATTACCTAACTTTTTTTACATGATGGGTTCACCAGAAAATGTTGATATGAAACTGGGGTCGCGGACCATAAAGGTTTGGGAACCCCCGTTTTTGGGAGTTTGTGAGTAGGGCCCAGAGCATTGCTGACCATGTGACCTGACCAGGAAAAACTCTGGGTCTTCGATATAGGTCATAAGACTTCTGACTAAACATGATTTATTTTATGCTGTGTCGTGGACATGGTTTATTAAAGTCAACTACTCAGTCCTTAGCGTTGATCACTTAGATTATTACAATACTGCTTTTCCTACCGTAGATTTCACAGGGACATTTGCTATAGTACATCCTTGGAGGTCATTTTGAAAATGGATTAGTTCAAACAGAAACATCTTGTACAGTAACGAGGACTATCCAATGCCAGATAATAATAGACAAAACTCAATGGCAAATAGCTTCCATAAACAACTTTGAATCCTGGCAAATGACTTAAACCGTTTCATTCTATTTCAAGAATTGCACCACTGGCGATGGAAACCACAGACAGCGATCTGAAAAACCACAAACTCCAGTTAGCTGGCTCCAACTTCTGACCTTTTCAAAGTAGATGACAGGGAAATGGCTACACGGTGCACATCCAATTTTCCAACATTAGGAGCAAATATTTTCCAGCTCGTTTTATTGAACCATTAGGAAAAAACATATCTGACTGTTTAATATGTGCGTGACTGTAGAAGAAATGAGCACAACTGTTTGCTTCAATCTGTGCATTCTGCCACTTGTTTAAGCTGCATAATCAGAAGGGAACACATCCATAGCTCTGTTATTGAATATTGATGTCTGTAGGATTCAATGGTTAGGGAAGTTTGGTAATCCGATAGAAAAAATCCTGTGAAAATGAAATACTGTATAATTTCTTCTATTTCACCTTTATTCAACCAGGTAGGCCAGTTGAGAACAAGTTCTCATTTACAACTGCGACCTGGCCAAGATAAAGCAAAGCAGTGTGACAAAAACAACAACACAGCGTTACACATGGGATAAACAAATGTACAGTCAATAACACAATAGAAAAAGTATATGTACAGTGTGTTCAAATGTAGTAAGATTAGGGAGGTAAGGCAATAAATAGGCCATAGAGGTGAAATAATTACAATTTAGCATTGTGCAGATGATGTGCAAGCAGGGATACTGGGTTGCAAAAGAGCAAAAAAAAAGAAATAACAATATGGGGATGAGGTAGTTGGGTGTGCTATTTACAGATGGGCTGTGCACAGGTACACTGATCGGTAAGCTGCTCTGACAGCTGATGCTTAAAGTTAGAGAGGGAGATCTAAGTCTCCAGCTTCAGTGATTTTTGCAATTCGTTCCAGTCATTGGCAGCAGAGAACTGGAAGGAAAGGCAGCTAAAGTAGGTGTTGGCTTTGGGGATGACCAGTGAGATATACCTGCTGGAGCGCGTGCTACAGGTGGGTGTTGTTATCGTGACCAGTGAGCTGAGATAAGGCGAGGCTTTACCTAGCAAAGACGTATAGATGACCTGGATCCAGTGGGTTTGGCGACGAATATGTAGTGAGGGCCAGCCAATGAGAGCATACAGGTCGCAGTGGTTGGTAGTATATGGGGCTTTGGTGACAAAATGGATGGCACTGTGATAGACTACATCCAATTTGCTGAGTAGAGTGTTGGAGGCTATTTTGTAAATGACATCGCCGAAGTCAAGGATCGACAGGATAGTCAGTTTTACGAGGGTATGTTTAGCAGCATGAGTGAAGGAGGCTTCGTTGCGAAATAGGAAGCTGATTCTATATTTAATTTTGGATTGGAGATGCTTAATGTGTGTCTGGAAGGAGAGTTTACAATCTAACCAGACACCTAGGTATTTGTATTTGTCCACATATTATAAGTCAGAACCGTCCAGAGTAGTGATGCTAGTCGGGCGGGCGGGTGCGGGCAGCAATAGGTTGAAGAACATGCATTTAGTTTTACTAGCGTTTAAAAGCAGTTGAAGGCCACAGAAGGAGTGTTGTATGGCATTGAAGCTCGTTTGGAGGTTTGTTAACACAGTGTCCAAAGAAGGGCCAGAAGTATACAGAATGGTGTCGTCTGCGTAGAGGTGGATCAGAGAATCACCAGCAGCAAGAGCGACATCATTGATATATACAGAGAAAAGAGTCAGCCCAAAATTGAACCCTGTGGCATCCCCATAGAGACTGCCAGAGGTCCGTACAACGGGCCCTCCAATTTGACACACTGAACTCTGAGAAGTAGTTGGTGAACCAGGCGAGGCATTCATTTGAGAAACCAAGGCTATTGAGTCTGCCGACAAGAATGCGGTGATTGACAGAGTCGAAAGCCTTGACCAAGTCGATGAAGAAGCTTGAGGGAGCAAAGTGTCTTTTAGTTTCATACAGTCCAACAAACTCTAATGTACAATATCAAAGTTTTCCAGGTGGCTCAATTGACTGAAATATGGTGCTGGCAACATCAAGGTCAAGGGTTCAACCCGAACATTTGCGACATATCACTCACTGTTCGGCGTGTTAGCTAACGAGGACAAGTGTATACAGGAACTGTATGTTGTTAATGAATGTAAAGCTTTCTAAGCATAAGGGTTGAAGCATGTGTATCTCTGCTACTGCTCCTAGCTAAGGTCCCTCTGGTATCACTAATGATAGATTCTGTAAGCAACCAGATCCATCAACATTCACTTGATTAAAGCGTAAATTGTTCACTGACGATTCAGGCCAAAGAATTTGAATGGTCAAAATGTAATTTCTGTTGTTCAAGCACGTTCCAGCCATAAAAGATTCCACAATGCCATAGTAGAAGGGAACAAGGGAATCTTACAGCCAGTTCTCCAGGACCCAAGCCTATACTGGTGGACACATGTAATGAGACAGGTCTGTGTTCCTGGCATACACACACAAGTACATGCCATAGGAGGTTGGTGGCACATTCATTGGGGAGGACGGGCTCGTGGTAATGTCTGGAGCGGAATTCCTGGATGTCATACTCATTTTGGCTTTTCATCTAGTAGAATTCGATGCACAGAGAATTGTCTTTTCACACTCATGTGTGTTCGAGAACAGCTGCTAATCAGAAAAGGGGACACACTCTACAAAAATGAATGAATGGCGGGGAACAAGCGCAATTGCTCATTCGATGACGCCTTCTATGTGACCAATACAATTTGATGACGCCTTCTCAGTGTGGATGAGTAGCATGTTGATATTTGTTGTACTAAACTGTCCCTTCTAAATAGCATGTAATCAGTACGATTAGTACACAGTATGCATTTTAAGTGATGTAAGTAGTAGGCAAGCCAGATTTGGGACATGGCCACAAACACAGAAATCAAATGGAACAGAATGTACCTCATATGCCGGCCCAAAATATATTCCTCCAGTCCAGTGGGGAAAGCAGTGTGTTCTTCATCTCCCAAATAGGTCAGACTATCAGGTCAGTGCAAGGTAACGCAGAGACATGCCAAAGCACACACCAAAATAATATATTTCTCACTGAAATGCATACACACACACACACACACACACACACACACACACACACACACACACACACACACACACACACACACACACACACACACACACACACACACACACACACACACACACACACACACACACACACACACACACACACACACACACAGAGAGAGAGAGAGAGACACACACACAGCAGGTTAACAGTCTTGCCGTGTGCAGACAAGTGAACCCAGCTTCAAACCCAGTCGGTCACATTTATCAAGATTGATGTATCGCTATAAAATCCTTTTAAAGGGGTTCTCACAGTGGCTGATATTACAACAAAAGTTGATACTACCTGGTTTAACAAAGAATATAACATAAAAAGAATACATGTACATCACAGGAGGTTGGTGGCACCTTAATTGGGGAGGACGGGCTCGAGGTAATGACTGGAGCAGAATACGTGGAATGGTATCAAACACATCAAACACCTCGTTCCGGCTATTATTATGAGCCGTCCGCCCCTCAGCAGCCTTCACTGATATACATCACTAAAGTCAATGACACCTAGACGGAAGGAGGAAAATGTGGACTCTTTATCAATGCAACCGTTTATTTTGGTCTCTCTATGCAATAACTCCTACTCTGTGCCACGACTCTTTACTCTTTGAAATAACTTCCACCTCGGCATAACATTTTCTACAACATTCAGTTAGCACTGCGGGGAACAGAAAGCAATCAATTCACATTTAAAGTAAACACAGTGCGAGCAGATCTGCATTCATCACAGCAAAGAAGTCCTGGCACTGCTTCGGGCCTGGCGTCATAAAAATACAGTAGGGCTTTGTCTAGGAAACATAATATAGCTTCATTGCTTTCCTGGCACCCAAAAGCTCAACAAATCCACTAGTTACTTTGATTTATCGGGAGAAACATGCATGAGCTACATAGGCCTCCTGGGTTATGTACATGTGATATCACTTTCATAAGCTACGCTAGGAGGAGAGTGTGGAGAGTGAGTTATGGATGTGTATGGATATGTAGAAGTCAATTCCAGTGCACAGTTTTGATGTTATCCTCTGCTCATAAAGGATTTGTGTGAAGGGCCCAAATTAAGTGTGAGGCCCATATAAATCATAAAATGTTTTGCATGGTAAAACACTTCCACACTGAATCGTCTTTTGGGGTTCTAGTATAGAAGTCAGTTTATAAGAGTGTTTCATTCAGTTCCATGGGATGTGGTGATCAATGTTCTGTACCATCTTACGTTTAAAGGCCCAGTGCAGTCAAAATTCAGTTTTCCTGTATTTTGTATCATATTGTACAACGGCTGATGAAATTAACACTGTGAAAATTTGAAAAAGCGATCAGTGTTATTTCCTGATAGTTGCTGGTTGAAAATACAATTTACACCAGACCTTCTAATCAGCAGGTTTTGCATGGGCCGAGGTTTTGCTTGCCTGGTGACATCACCAGGCGGTAAAAGTGAACAGACCAATAACAAAAATAGTTCCAATCCTCTCTGCCAATAACAGCTAGTTGTCAGGTTACATATCCCTCCCATTAGGCCCCTCCAAAAAGGTCCCTCACTCAGACCACTCCCAGACAGTCCTAGCAGAATTCTTGTTTGAAGAATTGTCTTTTGCTGAAAGCAATTTGTTTTAGCCTTTTGACCATTTTAAATGGAAAGCTATTACAGTTAATTGTTATATTTTCTTGATAGGCCAAACATCATAAAATAATTCAGATGCATGAAGGTTCTTGAAAGAGATTAACAGAAAAAGGACAGGCCTCCTGAAGAAAGGGGGTTGCGTAGAATCTTTAGGGCATGGCCACACATGCATTAACACAAAATAACAACTCATCCTTCTACTTTTCGGACGAGTTGCATACGTGACACACAACTTACCCCATCTGTAATTCTCGCACACAAAATACCAATGTGGCCACGGACTTAGTACAAAACCATCAAACTTGTCAAGGGGTGGCCATGAGTTCACTCATTAGCCTCCACTAAAACAAGTGGAAGAAATCAACATAAGTCCACTGGGGAAATAAGATCAAACTACTGAAGATTAGGGTAATTTAGAGTGTTCTACTAAAACCTTAACATTAATAAACAAAACGTTATAAGTTTGTGCCAGAACCTACCCAAGGCTGATTAGTCTGGAATTTGCACAGCACTGATGTGAGCTTGATCATACGAAGTGTGACTTTCGGTTCACTAATACTGTATCACAATACTGTTCTTGCAACTGGAATAGTTTCCAAAAAGGATTTTAAGAAGTTTGTATTTGTGACTGAGAAGTATGTGACTATTCTTGTTGTTGTTTGTATATGGTATGGCATTTGTTAATAAAGTTCATATGAAAACTGGACTGAGCCATCTCCACGTTGTCCTGTCCCAGGCCAAGCCAAAACCAGTCTTTCCTCTCTCCCTGTGCCTCAAATCAACCCTGATGCACACTTCCTGTTGGAATAAATCTCCCATTAATGGGACTGTGGGCACTGCCAGCGGGCTTAGTCAGTGGAAGCTGATTTTATTTGTACGTCAGAGTCTGGCCGAGAGGAGTTGCTGTAGCTCAGAGTCATTCATAATGTCAAAGGATTGGACTGCTGAGGGAGAGAGGACAGTTGGTTTGAATTTCAACGGCCATTACATGAGTCAATTTAGAATGTATACTTTCTAGATGAGCATGCGAGCTATAAGAACATCTCTGTTCTGTTCAGTATATTTAAAATCTTTAACTGTTTGAACCTACATTCCTTTGGAATGTATTGAAAGGGTGCCTTGTCGCGCGGTGCAGGAACAATTGAATCTTTCTGCGAAGTGTGGGGGGAAAAAATTGTATTAGCACTACTTTAAATGATTGGTATGTACAATCCTGTTACTCTGGTTGTGTAAGTTGCTGTTTTCACCTAACTCTGTACCTAATCCACCACGGCTGTGCACATCTCGTGTTCTTACCCCCACCCTCTGTATTCTGAAACTTGCATGTTCGGAGCGAGGTATCTCTGTTCCGAATGAAGTCTCTACTTATGTCTATTCTAAGAACAAACAGTTTTTAGTACTCACAGGGGAACACAGAGGACTCCGAATATGGCCACCTGATCCAGTAGATATCGGTTGGTTCGACACATTGAGACGGTTGTGGTGGATTAAGGAAATTAAACAAGGTTGGGCTATACAAGGCAAGCCCCGACTCAGAATCGCTGAGCTCTCAGTCTATTCACTTGTGTGTGTGGTGTGACCTGCTCCCTTAATACGTTTTGAATAAAGAAATAACTTAATTGCTGTCTGCCCTTGTCTCGCCTCATTAATGAATTTGAATTTCCACGACAAAAGCGGCTTTAACAATTGAACCGGTCCCTATGGCTCTGTCACAGTAGAGTGTGAGTGAAGTGGAGTAATCATGAGTCAAGTTTAAACGAAACCTCAAAAGGTGCTTTTCCCATTAATGAGTTATAGTAAGAACCAAACCCTTTTTTGCCAACTAATGTAGTTAGTTTGGAAACTGTTGTAACTCTGGAATATAAACCAATGGAAGGTATGGGTACATTTGCAGAACACTCATTTCAAGTATAAATATAATAAATCACATGCTGCCCAAAACGAACTACCCACAAACGCTGGGTAGCCAAAATTACAGCCAGTAACAAGGGGATGAGAGGAACTTGACAAATGCAACAATCATATTTAGTTCTGTGGTTGTCTGTTTTCCAAATGACTGTAAGCTGTTAGCTGTCAGCCATATTGTCTCATAACCTACTTTACGATCAATTGGTGAAATTACAAAGTTTCAACATGATCACTAAAGAGAGCTTTTTTTCTGCAGTGTACTGCAAACAATTGACACATTGTGTCACCTACACTATATGACCTTTGCCTTTACTCTTACAGTGCCTCCCGAAAGTATTCACACCCCTTGACTTATTCCACATTTTGTTGTTACAGCCTGAATTCAAAATGCATTCAATATTTTTTTTCTCACCCATATACACACAATACCCCATATTGAAAATATAAAAACATGTTTTTAGAAATGTGGGCAAATTCATTGTAAATGAAATAGAGAAATATCTCATTGACATAAGTATTCATACCTTTGAGTCAATACTTTGTAGAAGCAACTTTGGCTGTGATTACAGCTATGGGTCTTTCTGGGTAAGTCTGTAAGAGCTTTAAACACCTGGATTGTAAAATATTTGCACATTGTTTTAAAAATTCTTCAGGCTCTGTCAAGGTGGTTGTTGATTATTCCTAGACAGGCATTGTCAAGTTTTCCCATAGATTTTTAAGCCGATTTACAGTACCAGTCAGAAGTTTGGAGACACCTACTCATTCAAGGTTTTTTCTTTATTTTTGCTATTTTCTACATTGTAGAATAATAGTGAAGACATCAAAACTAAGAAATAACACATGGAATCATGTAGTAACCAAAGAAGTGTTAAACATATCAAAATATAGTTTATATTTTAGATTCTTCAATGTAGCCACCCTTTGCCTTGATGACCGCTTTGCACACTCTTGGCATTCTCTCAACCAGCTTCATGAGGTAGTCACCTGGAATGCATTTCAACTAACATGTGTGCCCTGTTAAAATATAATTTGTGGAATTTATTTTCTTCTTAATGTGCTTGAGCCAATCAGTTGTGTTGTCCAAACTTTTGACTGTACTGTATATTTGGACTTGTGTATTATGTTTTTATCCTGCTGATGACAAGCGTACCCATAACATGATGCAGACACCACCATGCTTGAAAATATGAGGAGTGGTACTCAGTAATGTATTGTGTATGTTTGCCTCAAACATAACGCTTTGTATTCAGGACATAAAGTTAATTCCCTTTCCATTTTTTCCCCCAGTTTTACTTTAATGTCTTATTGCAAACAGGATGCATGTTTTGGAATATTTTTATTCTGTACAGGCTTCCTTCTTTTCACTCTGTCATTTAGGTTAATATTGTGGATTAACTACAATGTTAATATTGTGGATTAACTACATCCTCAGTTATCTCTTATGACAGCCATTAAACTTTGTAACTCTTTCAAAGAGCCTCATGGTGAAATCCCTGAGCAGTATCCTTCCTCTCCGGCAACTGAGTTAGGAAGGACGCCTGTATCTTTTTAGTGACTGGGTCTATTGATACACCATCCAAAGTGTAATTAATAACTTCACCATGCTCAAAGAGATATTCAATGTCTGTTTTATTTTTTTTACCCCTCTATCAAAAGGTGTCCTTATTTGTGAGGCATTAGACAACCTCCCTGGTGTTTGAAACTCACTACATGACTGAGATCTTATCACTCCCCTATCTTAGACACATAGGCTGTGAGAACTGGTTAGAACCTGCTTTTATATGTTTTAATGCTTTAAGGGTGTAGAGCTAAGTACCCCTGATCTCTCATGTACTGTAACCTTTCCACCCTCTTTGAGGGGTAAGCAGCTATTTGTGCAGGTTAAGTATAAAAAGATCCTCTCCAGTATGTCCTGAGAGTTCCTATCCGGTATATCCTGAGAATTCCTTTCCGGTATGTCCTGAAAGTTAATATACTGGTTCATCCTGAGAGAGTGATCTTCCTTGCAATTGCTCAAATAAACCTCTTATTGCTGATAAATGAGTTCTGCCCGATTCCACGAATGAGTTTCCCTCAACAATTTATGAGGCATTGGAAAACCTACCTGGTCTTTGTGGTTGAATCTGTGTTTGAAATTCCCTGCTCAACTGAGGGACCTTACAATTATCTGTATGTGTGGAGTGAAGAGATGAGGTAGTCATTCAAAAATTATGTTAAACACTATTATTGCACACAGAGTGAGTTCATGCAACTTATTATGTGACTTGTTAAGCACATTTTTACTCTTGAACTTATTTAGGCTTGCCATAACAAAGGGTTTGGATACGTATTGACTCAAGACATTTCAGATTTTCATTTTTTATTAATTTGTAAATATTTCTAAAAACATAATTTCACTTTGACATTATGGGGAATTGTGAGTAGATCAGTGACACAAAATTAAAATTGTATCAATATTAAATTCAGGCTTTGCGACAACAACACTAGGAAAATGTCAAGGGGTATGATTACTTTCTGAAGGCAATGTATACATACCATGTATATAGAACACTACATACAGCGCACACACTTTACATGCTTCAGTGTGCAAGTCTATACACCGCTCTCTCGCTCATGACATGCTTCATCAAACAAGTGTTCTGCTGCCTGTCAAAATGACACTGCATTCTCAGGATACAAGACAGAGTACACTCCTGACAGGCTGCACTGGGAACAGCCCAGGCCCAGGCCCCAGGAATCCTCTACTCCACAGGAACCAGTGAAAGCACTTCAGATAAAACCTCTTCCTGTTCCCCTTCACTCTCAGATTGGGGAACAACCAGTGATATGCTAATGCTATGCTACCTTAGTATCTCCAAGGAAAGCATCCACAAACACTCTGACTTTGTGTTGGCAAACGGACCTACATGTGTGTCTTTCTTCCATCACCATGGCCACCGACAAACATGTTGTTAACACTAGAACCGCTGATGAGGTCATTTGGATTGCTCATTGTATTATTTATTGTTTTAAGTCATGCCCCCCTCCATCCTTGACTTGTCCTAAATAAGTCTATATAAACACTGTCGTTGTTAGAATCTTAATATCACAAACAAAACTGGAGTTATAACTAGTATCCCCCATTGCCCCTCCTTCTCCCGACAGAAAGGCCTTCTGAAGGTGCCATGCTCAGTTGATAATAACACCGATAAATGCCTGGAAACTGAACAGAAACTACACAGAAACTAATTTCACACATATAAACAACATATGAAATAAATGAAGCAAACTATGATGGGGAGAAAGGGGGAGAATGGGTGAGTTGATGAGCGAGGGGATGTAATCACCAATTGCGAATGAAGAACAGGGCGGCCATTCTATTCTAGTGATTTATTCTAATTATAATCTAAAAATGGTATGTACCCTATATCACTCCACCGAATTCAAGAATTTGTGTCAGTCTACTCTGGCCTACGTGGAGTACACAGTGAGAGAGTAGGTAATTTACAATGGCAAGAAGACCAAGATGAATGGATGCACATGCTGTGTTAGTGATGCTACAAAATCTGAATGAAAACGACTCAGATGTTGGGGAAGAAATGACTCATCACATCTCTGATGATTATTCTTCTGATTCTGAACCTGCACCTCCGAGGCCTAAACGCAAAAATTCCAGAATGTTGCGCACTAAGGTGCCTGCGCCACCACCAAATAGTGAGACAGGAGATAGTAAGGGAGATAGGAAGGGATGGCACCGTTTGGCTAGAACAAGCTGGTGACAATGCTACGGCCGATTAACAGCACAAAATGTCATCACAGAAAGTAGGCCCTACATCTCAAGCAAGAAAACAACATCAGCAACGCACTCACCAGCTTTTTTTTGTCGTTGTCATTTAGCAGACGCTCTTATCCAGAGTGACGTACATGAACAATTAGGTTAAGTGCATTCTCAAGGGCCTTGCTGTCATATCAACACTTATATTCGTTATAATACAATTATTGCTTTTGTGCAGATTTTCACTCTTTATCAAGCACACTTGGCGCTTAAAATTATGTTTAGGCTACTGATGTTTTCATCATTTGACCGCGCATCTTGGTGGTTGGGGTATTTGATTTTTTTCTAATTACAAAAATAAGCTGTTACCGCGTTCCACACATGCTTTCGGTTCCATAGTTATTGTTTACACTGTTCGAATGCTGCAGTCAGAATGACTGCTCATTAGCTTGAAGGGGGGGGGGGGGGGGGTCCTTCGAGGCCCAGCGGTTCTTGTTTTAATGACAAAAGACAGCAATTTCCATTGCGAAAGTAATGCTTAGTTCATTGATCATATTTTCATCCATGAGACGGCACAAATAATCGGTTACACTTTGCTGCTTCATCGTCGGTGCTATTCTATTTCGATGCTTGCTGCCTGTATCTCCAGGTGACCAAATAGTTGCCTTACGGAATCCATATTAGGAACTTAATTCCTCCCCCTCCTCAGTCAGCCACACTAGCCAGAGCATGTGAGTGGATCGTAGCTGGAGTGCAGGTGCAGTTGGATTGAAGCGAGGGGTGGAGTGTGCATAATTTGTCTGGAGCGTGAAGCGGATGTAAAAAATGTTAGATCATCGGCCTTCTCTCTCACTCCAATTTCGCTCCGGTACCGGTCAGTCATAAGGTCTGGCAGCATTTTTCGTTCCCTTTATCACTATAACTTTAATAAGGCCTATTTCTGTTGTATTTATTTAGCCTACCCCACACCACTAGTAATGCGCAGAGATGAGTCGACCAAGGAATATGTTACTGACAGCCTGTGTAATTGATGATGGCAAGACAATGAATGAGTGAATGCTGCAGCACCGGCAACGTTTTACATTCTACAGAGGATATTGTTAATAATGTGGATAGTCTAAAGTTGTCTGTCAACTGTAAAAATGTAGCACAACAGGGCCAGTTACAACTGAAGTATCTGATCATCAATGGATTAGAGAAAAGGGGATAGTTTTTTTAACACAGTGGCCGCATATCATCATGTATGCATTTGCAACTTTTTCATATAGGATTTTTTATTTATTTTATTTATTATATTTTAATCCATTATATTGTTAATCAAATATATTTATGTTGATTGTAATTAGGGTATGGGAATATAAGAGCGTCTACTAGGCTAAATTAACTAAAAAACTAGGCTATGCTGGACGACATTGCGCAGTTATGGTGTTTCTAAAAGTGAACTCAAAGGCACTGTAGTCTGTATTGCCTAATAAGGCATTTTTCTTTATACATTGTTCTTAAATTCAAAGTATATTTTTGCATTTCATTTTCTACAGCCTAAAGGCGCGATTTAAAAGCTTTGTTGATTAAATACAACAAGGTGTTGTTGAAATGCAGAGTGGTCGTGCTGCATAAAGCGTGTCGCAAATGCTTAAAAATGTATTTCTTTCTTTCTTAAAATGGTAGACTATAAAAGATGAATGGAGCGAATTTGGAGCGGCAGTTTTTTGTTCCTGTGAGCGACGAGCGATTTTTAGTGGAAAGGATGCTCGGTGAGCGATGAGTGGGATTTCCAATCAAGCAGAAATGGAGTGAATGCAGGACAGTGGAAAGAGAGTGTTGGATGCGTGGGTCCATCACTGCATCTACATATGCTATGCTTAATGTCATGACAAATCGCTGGAGTATTTCCTATAGGCGTCATCTCCCTCAATTCTTCAAATAAAAAAAATCTCCAAAAGTTCCTCAAGACGGCCTAGCCAACGGCCAAGAGCTCCAGGACCCGAGAGTCCACAAGGGAGTCTGGTATTGATTCGCTGTACTGTACATATATAAGTATCATGGCTAGCGTTTCCAGACAAGACGCGTCGAGCCAACATTAGACAGACTCACTGTAGCTGTAAGTGAATTAGAGTCCTCCACAGATTGGTCTATTTTGTGTAAATCTATGATCATATGATAATATGGATAATATGGAAGCTGGATAGCGCAATAAAGCCTTGACAATCCTATAGTAATTTCAACATCATAAAGCAAATGTTAAATGACATAAAGAACATTCTTAAACACTGATACATTGTCACCCATTCCTATACCTTTTAAATCACACTCTCAAATTGATCATTATACAATCTAATAGTACGGCCAGGAGTTAGTTTAAAGCCATAAACTTTGAAGTGTAACTGCCAAAATAAAGGAAACACCAACACAGTGTCTTAATAGGCGCCACCAGAACAGTTTGAATGAGCCTTGGCATAGAATCTACAAGTGTCTGGAACTCTATTGGAGGGATGTGACAACATTCTTCCATGATAAATTCAATAATTTGGTGTTTTGTTGTTGGTGGTGGAAAATGCTGTCTCAGCTACGGCTCCAGAGTCTCCCATAAGTTTTCAATTGGGTTGAGATCTGGTGACTGAGTCACACACAAACACCCTTGAAACCCCCTATGCTCCTTTGAGACCCCTCTTTCTGGGCATTTTCACACATATTTCTAAACTATAGTTCGAATCAGAGTTAGATTATTTGTCACATTGTATTTTTTTCTCATTTGGTCCGGTTGATTTCACAATGCCACAAACTAAACTGACTAACTAAAATGACTAAACAAAACCAAGTGTCCATGCAAGTCACTTGTTTATCACATTAAATCCATCTTCGATTATTAACCTGTGTCCCAAACTACATATTACCTTTTTCAACAACATAAGGGAGCAAACAATAGCTGCTTGAACTGCAATGTTAGCAGCCTATATTCAGTAGCCTACAGTACATTCGGAGAGTATTCTGACCCCTTGACTTATTACACATTTTGCTACATTACAGCTTTATTCTAAAATGGATTCAATTTCTTATTTTATTGATCAATCTATAAACAATACCCCATAATGACAAAGCAAAAACAAGTTTTTAGAAATGTTTATTTACATTTACACACAACTATTCAGACCCCACAGGATTGTGTCGAGGCACAGATCTTGGGAAGAGTACCAAAACAATGCTGCAGCATTGAAGGTCCCCAAGATCACAGTGGGCTCCATCATTCTTAAATGGAAGAAGTTTGGAACCACCCAGACTCTTCCTAGAGCTGACCGCTCGGCCAAACTGAGCAATTGGGGTAGAAGGGCCTTGGTCAGGGAGGTGACTAAGAACCCGATGGTCACTCTGACAGAGCTCCAGAGTTCCTCTGTGGAGATAGAACCTTCCAGAAGGACAACCATCCCTGCAGCACTCTAGTTTCGAATTTCTGCTCTCTTTCCGGAAAAAAAAGAAGAAAAGCTCACACTCTCCAAAACAGCATTGCCTTGCCTGATGGTTGTTCGACAAAGTCAAAAAGGGAAACTAAGACGAAGCAAGGCTCAAGATGTGGTCGAGACTACGGAGGCGGGGAAGCCGTCACTCGCTCCTGGGGATCACCCTGTCAAATGTGAGGTCACTAAATAATAAACTGGATGAGATAGCGGCAATGGCTACATTTAAAGAGGACTTTAGGAGAAGTAATTGAATCTGCTTTACAGAAACGTGGCTCAAGCAGGACAATATTGATGTGAACATTGATGGATACACTCATTAGAGCAGATGGAGACTAAACATCACTTAAATCAATAGGCGGGGGGCTATGTATCTTTGTAGTTAATACTTGGGCCATGCAGTGTAATGTGATTGAACAAGTGTGCACCAGAGACTATGAGATTCTCGTTGAGCTCAAGGATTGCTTTGACATCACAGACTGGGAGGTGTTCTTTTACCTTCTTTGCAGGGATCCCCACGAGTTGACAGACAGCATCACATAATACATCCAGTTCTGTGAGGATACTATCATTAACACAAAAACTGTCCGAGTATTTCCCAACAACAAGCTCTGGGTGTCCAAGGACTTGAAAATGTGCCTCAATGAAAGGAAGTTTGCATTCCTGAAAGGAGATACTGAATTCAGGTCAAAAATGTGGAAAGCTAAAAAGGAATTCAAGGATAAAGTGGAGCAGAGGTTCTGTACAGGCAATCCAAGACAAAAATGGGAAGGGCTTAATGCAATGATGGGAAGAGAAAGGAAGAGAGAGAACAATAAAATTGCAGTGTGTTCATCCTTTGTAACCAACCTTAACTGTGGAGATATTTTTCAGCGGCAGGGACAGGGAGTCTAGTCAGGATCGAGGCAAAGATGAATGGAGCAAAGTACAGAGAGATCCTTGATGAATACCTGCTCCAGACCTCAGACTGGGGCGAAGGTTCACCTTCCAACAGGACAATGACCCTAAGCACACAGCCAAGACAATGCAGGAGTGGCTTCGGGTTAAGTTTCTGCATGTCCTTGAGTGGCCCAGCCAGAGCCTGGACTTGAACCTGATCGAACATCTCTGGAGAGACCTGAAAATAGCTAGGCAGAAACGCTCCCCATCCAACCTGACAGAGCTTGAGGGGATCTGCAGAGAAGAATGGGAGAAACTCTCCAAATACACGTGTGCCAAGCTTGTAGCGTCATACCCAAGAAGACTCGGGGCTGTAATCGCTGCTAAAGGTGCTTCAACAAAATACTGAGTAAAGGGTCGAAATACTTATGTAAATGTGATATCAGTTTTTTATTTTTAATACATTTGCAGACATTTCTAACAACCAGTTTTTGCTTTGTCATTATGGGGTATTGTGTGTAGATTGATGAGTCGGGAAAAAAATAATTTAATAATTTAATAAAGCTGTGACGTAACAAAATGTGGAAAATGTCAAGGGGTCTGAATACTTTCCGAATGCACTGTATATCCCTGTCTCCCCTAATCTGCATCGGATGCACTCATAACATAAATGTGCTGCTAAGCTACTCAAAGAATGTTTCAGAGATATCAAGTTATGGTAGCCTAACTGTGTGCATTTCATTAAATGCTCAGTCATGGTTCTTTTTCTGTGTTTGGTCCGGACTGTGTTCGCACCTGCAGCAAACTGCACCACAGTACAAATGTAATCGGACCTAGACCACCCTTTTTGACTGAACCACGGTGCATTGTTTAGTACGCGTCCGAGTGCGGTTAGAGTGTTCACACCAGTCCAAACGAACCGGACAAGGGGGTCATTTGAAAAATCACTCCCAACCAATTTGTTGTGAAAGCCCTCAAAATCACAGAGATCTTTTCTTCTAGCCATGGTAGCCAAAATAATAGGCAACTGGGCATTTTTATACATGACCGTAAGCATGATGGGAAGTTAATTGCTTAATTAACTCAGGAACCACACCTGTGTGGAAGGACCTGCTTTCAATATACTTTGTATCCCTCATTTACTCACATGTTTCCTTCATTTTGACAGTTACCTGAACAACCAAACATTGTCTTTAAGCTCAGTGGACCAATGGCAAACAGTCCTGTATGTGTGAAAAAATGTGACGCTTGTTTGATCTCTCCTATGAGAACTGCATCAACATGGACTTCCCTTTGAGCACTGTGATTGTGTACACACACTGTGTGATTGTGTACACACACTGTGTGTGTGTGCGTACAAGTGTGCGTTGCTGGGGGCATAGAAACCCAGGATGCACCATGTTCCTGCAGGATCCAACCAATAGGCATCTAATCAGATACAGATGTGCATTATAGCCCAAGTAGCCCGAGTCAACAGTGATTTTGACTATTATGATGTTGTGCAGAGAAGGCCAAACAACTGTCTGTCTATCTGCACTAAATTACATTACAGAAGCAAACATGTTCCTGGGACAGTTGGCTTTAACCTTCTGGGCAGTGTTTGTATGTTCTGAGTCTCCATCTGACATTTGGAAAGGTTTCACAGAGCCCTGAGGCAAGGTTAGGAGACAGACAGGAATGTCAGAATTCCCAAATTACTGCTATGACTTCTTTCTACATAACCTGCTCCAAAACAACTTAATTTATCAGCTACTTTTGAGTACATTGAAAAAGCATGTTTCCACATGCACACTAGTTTGTGCCTAACGTGATAGTAGACGGCTTGTGGAAGTATGTGACAAGTTTGTGTGAGTGTGTGTGGGCATGTGTTCTACAGTGTTTTGAGGACCTGCTGTACCCCCCCCCCCCCCACCCAATTTACAAGAACAAATCAACTGTGAAATCTCCTCCACAGTGCCAATGCCTCTGGCACTGAAAGCACACAAGCTTAACCTTCCTTCCTGACCCCCATAGTGATCAGCAAGTTCAAGGAGAACACACCCAAACAGAGTGCCTGACGGGTGGCATTGTGTGGTTAGTAGGAGTAAGTCACCCTTTAATCCCCATCCTACAGTACATACAGACAGGATAGTCTCCTTGGACCAGGTGCGTCAAGCCAGGGTTGTGTTCAGTAGGACCTATATCACCCAGATGTCCTCTAATCCCATCTAGCACATAATATTTTGGGAACCATACAGTGAGTTCAGAAAGTTGACTTAATCCACAGCTTGAATTCAAAATGTATTACATTTATACCCCCCCCCCCCTTCACCCATCTACACACAATACCCTATAATGACAACGTGGAAAACACAATTTTACAAATGTATTGAAAATGAAATACAGAAATCTCATTTATATAAGTATTCACACTAGAGGTCTTCACGGTCCAAAAAGTTGGACCCGTTCCGAAATGGACATGGGGCATTTCCACATATGCCCCGAGATATATATATATATACACACTGCTCAAAAAAATAAAGGGAACACTTAAACAACACAATGTAACTCCAAGTCAATCACACTTCTGTGAAATCAAACTGTCCACTTAGGAAGCAACACTGATTGACAATACATTTCACATGCTGTTTTGCAAATGGAATAGACAAAAGGTGGAAATTATAGGCAATTAGCAAGACACCCCCAATAAAGGAGTGGTTCTGCAGGTGGTGACCACAGACCACTTCTCAGTTCCTATGCTTCCTGGCTGATGTTTTGGTCACTTTTGAATGCTGGCGGTGCTTTCACTCTAGTGGTAGCATGAGACGGAGTCTACAACCCACACAAGTGGCTGAGGTAGTGCAGCTCATCCAGGATGGCACATCAATGCGAGCTGTGGCAAGAAGGTTTGCTGTGTCTGTCAGCGTAGTGTCCAGAGCATGGAGGCGCTACCAGGAGACAGGCCAGTACATCAGGAGACGTGGAGGAGGCCGTAGGAGGGCAACAACCCAGCAGCAGGACCGCTACCTCCGCCTTTGTGCAAGGAGGAGCACTGCCAGAGCCCTGCAAAATGACCTCCAGCAGGCCACAAATGTGCATGTGTCTGCTCAAACGGTCAGAAACAGACTCCATGAGGGTGGTATGAGGGCCCGACGTCCACAGGTGGGGGTTGTGCTTACAGCCCAACACCGTGTAGGACGTTTGGCATTTGCCAGAGAACACCAAGATTGGCAAATTCGCCACTGGCGCCCTGTGCTCTTCACAGATGAAAGCAGGTTCACACTGAGCACATGAGCACATGTGACAGACGTGACAGAGTCTGGAGACGGCGTGGAGAACGTTCTGCTGCCTGCAACATCCTCCAGCATGACCGGTTTGGCGGTGGGTCAGTCATGGTGTGGGGTGGCATTTCTTTGGGGGGCCGCACAGCCCTCCATGTGCTCGCCAGAGGTAGCCTGACTGCCATTAGGTACCGAGATGAGATCCTCAGACCCCTTGTGAGACCATATGCTGGTGCGGTTGGCCCTGGGTTCCTCCTAATGCAAGACAATGCTAGACCTCATGTGGCTGGAGTGTGTCAGCAGTTCCTGCAAGAGGAAGGCATGATGCTATGGACTGGCCCGCCCGTTCCCCAGACCTGAATCCAATTGAGCACATCTGGGACATCATGTCTCGCTCCATCCACCAACGCCACGTTGCACCACAGACTGTCCAGGAGTTGGCGGATGCTTTAGTCCAGGTCTGGGAGGAGATCCCTCAGGAGACCATCCGCCACCTCATCAGGAGCATGCCCAGGCGTTGTAGGGAGGTCATACAGGCACGTGGAGGCCACACACACTACTGAGCCTAATTTTGACTTGTTCTAAGGACATTACATCAAAGTTGGATCAGCCCGTAGTGTGGTTTTCCACTTTAATTTTGAGTGTGACTCCAAATCCAACCTCCATGGGTTGATAAATTTGATTTCCATTGATAATTTTTGTGTAATTTTGTTGTCAGCACATTCAACTATGTAAAGAAAAAAGTATTTAATAAGAATATTTCATTCATTCAGATCTAGGATGTGTTATTTTAGTGTTCCCTTTATTTTTTTGAGCAGTGTATATATATATATATATATATATATAGATAGAGAGAGAGAGAGAGAGAGAACAATTCTGAACTAGACACGTTCCGTATAGACCTGCTCAGATCCATACCCAGTCCGATCCGAGTGAGAGAAGCAGCAGAAAATATTTTTTAAAGTTACTTTATTAAATCGGAGCTGTTAAAAGTGTGAGAGGAGGGAGAGAGGGGTGCCGCTCTAGCAGGCAGGGGAGGGCCCGTACCGTGAGTGAGAGACACAGGAGCTGGGAGGGAGAGACAGCAACCAACCAAGCGAACTTGCGCTATAGTAGACCAATAGCTACCATAGCTAGGTTATATATTATCAAATATGACTGCATCAAATGTTAGCTAGCTAGTCTAATTAAGGCTGCAGTGCATGCGCTTTAATCAGTTAACAAATAACAAATATTAAGTAGCAGCCTACCTGTTGGCTCTTGGTGGTTGTAGCCTATCCTCCTTTAACTTTTAATTCCAGCATTTTAATTCCATCTTCCATTGATTAGATATGTCCTAACTTTTGCCATACACAGGGTTTTATGACTGTAGCCTATTGCCGCTTTGATGACTTATTGGCCAACATGTGCCATGCTCCACTCTCGTGAAAAGCAAGAGCTGCAGCATAAATTATATTTCTCTCTCTCGCTCTCTACTGCAGCAGTTGCGTTCGGATCTGTACGGGCCCTTCCAGACAGGTCAGTTAAAATGACACATACCCGAGACCTGTTACTATCATATCAGATCCAACCCAGACCTGTGATATTATTTAGGGTCCCGGATCTGGTCTCAGATATTCAGGTACAGGTGGATCTGTTAAGACCAGAGTCAAAACTTTGTAGAAGCACCTTTGGTGTCTTTTACAGCTTTAAGTCATTTTGGGTATGTCTGTATCAGCTTTGCACAGCTGGATTTGGGGATCTTCAAGTTTTTACAAAGATTTTCAATGAGATTCACGTCTGGGCTTTGGCTGGGCCACTGAAGGACATTCACATTCTTGTTCTGAAGCCATTCCAGAATTTCTCTGGACGCACGCTTTGGGTCATTGTCCTGTTGGAATGTAAATCTTCGCCCCCAGTCTAAAGTTGTTTGCACTCTGAAGCAGATTCTCATCAAGGATTTGCCTGTATTTGGCTCCATTCATTGTTCCCTCTATCCTTACCCGTCTCCCAGTCCCCACCGCTGAAAAGCTTCCCCATAGCATGATGCTGCCACCACCATACTTCATGGTAGGGATGGTGTTAGACAGGTGATGAGCTGTGCCTGGTTTTATTCAAACATAGCGCTTTGCATTCAGGACAAAGAGTTAGATTTTTTTGTCTCTGAATATTTTGCCTTATGTGAAAGACTCAAAGCATGCTAGATGTGCTGTCATTTGTCTTTTTCACAGGAGTGTCTTCCATCTGGCCACTTTCCCATAAAGCCCAGATTGGTGAAGTGCTGTAGAGACTGTTGTCCTTCTGGCAGGTTCTCCCCTCTCAGCCAAGGAACTCTGTAGTTCTGTCAGAGTGGTCATTGGGTTCTTGGTCACATCCCTGACCACGGTCCCTCTTGTTCGGTTGCTGAGTTTGGTCAGACAGCCAGCTCTAGGCAGAGTCTGGGTAGTTCCATATTTGTTCAAATTCCCAATGATGGAGATCACTGTGCTCTTGGAAACTCTCAACACTCTAGAAAATGTTTTATACCCTTCTCTGAGCTCTACGGACAGTTCCTTGGACTTCACGGTATAGTTTCTGCTCTGACACACACTGTCAACTGTGGGAGCTTATATAGAAAGGTGTGTTTCTTTCTAAATCATGTCAAACAATTGAATTGGGTACAGGTGGACGCCAATCAAGTTGCAGCGACATCTCAATGACGATCAAAGGAAATTGGATGCACTTGAGCTCAATTTGGAGTGTCATAGCAAAGTGTTGTGAATACTTATGTCAATGAGATATTTCTGTATTGTTTTATCTTTGTCATTATGAGGTATTGTGTGTAGATGGGTGTGAAAATCTATTTAATCCATTTTGAATTCAGGCTGTAACACAAAAAAATGTGGAATAAGTCAAGGGGTATGAATACCTTCTGAAGGCAGTGTATGTTTCTTAGAGCTTGGTGAGAGTGTGGTTATCCTGTGGTTATTTTACACACAACCTTCCTATAACAGGTTTCCTCATGGTTCTAAAGTATTGTTCTCAATTTGTTCCTGAAAATCGTAAGAAACAACATTCTTCTGTGGGAATTTCAGTTATTCACCATAACATTTTCTGCAGGTTCTGCACTGTTCTATTTAAGGGCATCTTCTCAGAACATTAAGAAAACTTTCCATAAAAAACATTTATCCTCCCTACTCTCCTCTATAACTATTCCCCAGTTCGTTGCTGTAAATGAGAACATATTTTCAGTCAACTTACCTGGTAAAATAAGGATTAAAATAAAACAGTAACGTTCAACAAACGTTATTTAAAAACATATACATTCCGTTCTCAGCATCAACAAAACTCTCTATCCACTATCTTGTTAAGTGTGTTCAGGTGTGTTGGCCACCCCCACTAATTGGCCACAGCTGATCTTAATAAGTGCTTGTTTCCTTTGAAACAGGGTCTCTTTGAATAGACTAAAATGAACAGCTTTGTATGAGTTAAAAAATACATGGCATGCTAGCTCCACCCTGTTGGCGCAGTGGACTAATTCCATGGATAAAGAGCAGATACTGTACTTCTGTTGGTAGTAAAGACCGTTACCCATTTGTATACATTGGTTATTTTAGAAACACAATTTACTTTTCATATAGACAATCCCCTAATTGGAGGGTGATGCCCAAAATAATGCCTGGACATCAAACCAGCAAAGCCTCCCCTAACAAAAGGACAATACAGTGGCTTTACATAAATAACATCTTGAATATTATCACATTAATAAACTCTGATGGCTAAACGCAACACATTCAGAACAAAATCGACCACATTCCAAACATTTCTTCAATGCAGTCAAAATGGTTGCACACAGAAATAAACCAAAAGCAAGGATGCCATAGGTTTGCATCTCACTGGTGCAATGCCGCAACAATAAAGACATGTGTTTGAATGATTAATGCCTAAGGAAATTAAGTTCTATCTGTGCTTGGTGTTCAAAACAGTTAACCTAAGCTAAATAGTTAACATTCCCAAAACCTAAGCTAAATCATTAAGATTCCCAGAAAAGGTGACATTTTCACATCCATTCTCAGAATGTTTAGAAAACGGTCAGTTTTAACGGTCAGGAAACTTATGGCTTCATTCCCAGAACCAATTGGAAACAAAAAACATACGGTCCCACAACTTCCAAGGAACCAAATGTGCTACCTGGGATGTTATTTTGTAATTTTGGTCAAAGTGCTGGATGACTTACTTTGGTGGCTAGGTTGAGAAACTTGGAAATGCTAATGAATACAAAGGCTTTATTGGAAGGCATCGGACCATGAGGGAACTCTGACACATAGTTTGGTCATCGATGGGTCTTCATGGCGTAGAGTGATGTGGTGGAGCAACAGCAGAAGAACTTCTATCTGTAAAAACATGACTAACATTTTTGACTTTAGAAGTATTGAGACAGTCTTCAAAGGCATCTTTGAATGATATATTGGGGAATTACTGTGGTAACTCTTCACAATAAATACTTTGACCTGGTAACTAGGGTTGTCGGTATCCAGATTTTCAAATCGTCATACCGTCCTTCCCTCATCGTGGACATTTATGGTTTTACCAGTTTAGTACACAAGGGGACGCTGAAAACACAAACAAAGCCCATTGGGAGTATATTACCAGAATGGTAACAAATTTAGCACAAGTAATTGCACATTTCCATAGAGGCTGCTAGCTAAATATGCCAATGAGCGCAAACGAAAAATAAACTAAATTGCAAAGACAGGCAATCCAGCTTATAAAGTTATACATATACCTAGCAAAAATATAAACGCAACTTGCAAGAATTTCAACGATTTTACTGACTTTAAATAAAGTAAATTGAAATCAATTCATTAGGCCCTAATCTATGTATTTCACATGACTGGGCAGAGGCACAGTCTGGGAGGGCATGGGCCCACCCACTTGGGAGGCCCGGCATATCAGAATGAGTTTTTCCCCACAAAAGCGATTCATTACAGACAGAAATACTCCTCAGCTTCATCAGTTGTCCGGGTGGCTGGTCTTAGACGATCCCACAGGTGAAGAGGCCGGATGCGGAGGTCCTGCGCTTGCATGGTTACACGTGGTCTGCGGGTGGGAGGCCGGTTGGACGTACTGCCAAATTCTCTAAAACGACTTGGAGGCAGCTTATTGTAGAGAAATTAACATTCAATTCTCTGGCAACAGCTCTAGTGGACATTCCTGCAGTCAGCATGCCAATTTCACGCTCCCTCAAAACTTGAGACATCTGTGGCATTGTGTGACAAAACTGTACATTTTGGAGTGGCCTTTTATTGTCTGCAGGTGCACCTGTGTAATGATCATGCTGTTTAATCAGCTTCTTAATATGCCACACCTGTCAAGTGAATAGATTATCTTGGCAAAGGAGAAATGCTTACTAAAAGGGAAGTAAACAAATATGTGCACAACATTTTTGAGAAATAAGCTTTTGTACATACGGGACATTTCTGGGATATTTTATTTCAGCTCATGAAACATGGCACCAACTCTTTACATGTTGCATGTATATTTGTATGTTTTACCTCTTTTTCTCTCCAATTGGTAGTTACAGTCTTGTCCCATTGCTGCAACTCCCATACGGACTCGGGAGAGGCGAAGGTCGAGAGCCATGCATCCTCTGAAACACAACCTTGCCAAGCCGCACTGTTTCTTGACACACTGCTCGCTTAACCCAGAAGCCAGGTAAGTACTCTTAACCAAGAGTACTCACTGGAATTTGAGATAGTGATCAGCATGAAGTTTGTGTATTGTTTCCATAAAATATAATTTTCAAGCACAAACTAAGCAGTTACAGGACAGAATGGGGTGAGTTGCATGCTTAGCATGTTTTGAGCGGACAAGACTTTCAAGTCTAAACCTGAAGTGTGAAACGGTGTGATTCCTATCGTATGCGCACTGGTTCTACCACATATTAGGAGCGATTCAAATTCCAGATGAGATTACAGGACAAATCACTGTCCCCGATACCACATCCCTGAGCAGTACCTGCCCTAAGCAGGGAAGTCCTGGCGCAAGGAGGGGCATTTTTTCCATAATATGTGGGCTAAAAGATGGGTGGTTATTTTTTCTTAACAACCTATATTGTACATCTGTAGTACATCTGTTGTACATCTGTTGTATGTATCTCTGAAATCATCAATATACTGTATCACAATCTACAGTGTATGTGACGTATGACATAGCCTTATGTGGTTATGGTTATGACATGAAGGTTATGACATCCTCCTTTCAGGGTTTTCTAATGGAAGCAGATTAGATGCTAGCAGAAGCAACCCACAATGAAGTGCATGCTAACCACCAGATGTTGTACAAAAACAATAACTGAGTAAAATTATGCCTTCTCCAGTGTGGCCAAGGAGTTTGTAACTGTGAGATCTTGTATTCTTTGGCTCTCCCAAACCATCCATTAGCAAAAGCATGGAAGATGCATGGGAGATGCCTCCAAGGTCAAGGACATGAATCAATATAAAACACTCAAGAAGGAGATTTGTTATTTCCATGGTGCTTCTGGTTCTAATTCAGTTTGGGCAGACTTTGCGCCTTTCCTACACACTTCTGAGTAGTTAGTATTGAGACTATTTATTCCTTGTGTTATTATTTTTCTTTTTTACTATTTACATTTTTTCTCTCTGCATTGTTGGGAAGGCTCGTGAGCAAGCATTTCACTGTTAGTCTACACCTGTTGTTTACGAAGCATGTGACAAATATAATTTTATTTGATTTACGTTATGCAGGTGCGTAACGGGTTTGAAGGAGTGGTTCCCTTGCGCTCGCTGAATAAATGTAATTCAACAGCTGAAAAGCCTCCCACTTCCTGGCCAACAGATTTTCTCGTGGAGTTTTCATTCAATAGGTTTTTCAGTACATTTATCTAAAGCCATCCTTTTAAAATTTGGTGTACCTTTAATTCCAATTTTCTCGACAGACTCACTAGAATATATTTAGAGAACAGTTCAGAATATTAGGGATCAATGAAAGAAAGCCATGTAAATACAGATATATTCATCTTATTTTCAGCACCAATTGGTTGATAAAAAATGCTCTGATCTTGTATATTATTTAGGGTTAGAAAGTATTTATGATGAAAAAAACTGGTTTGGAGAGCCATTAGGCACTAAATATATTGGTGAATCAAAAATACAGTGGTTTTATTCATCCTGAAAGTTGTCATATTTAATTGTTCAATCCATGAAATATTGGAAGGTGAGAAAAGTGTACACGATATGTTTAACAGGAGTCCTATAAAATCTACCATAATAATCCTCACTAATCATGGAACGGTGATGACAATGGTCCAGTCGTCGAAAATTATGCATTAGGCTCCAGGATTAAACTGATGCATATGGCATGGGTTCCATAATGATTCAAATAGGCTACATGTCCCAAATTGTTGCACAACTTGTAATACCGTAGCCTGATATAATCCACTATTGCTAGCAATGCTAAGGAACAACCACACAAATGTGACAGAGGAAAGAAAGGCTATCAATAGCGGCTAATATTTACAGTGCCTTCAGAAAGTATTGAACCCCTTGACTTATTCCACATTTTGTTGTGTTACAGCCTGAATTCAAAATGGATTTTAAAAAATCTCACCAATCTACACACAAAACCTCATAAATCACAAAGTGAAAACAGAAATGTCATTTGCATAAGTATTCACACCACTGAGTCATTTTCAAGTCTTGCTATAGAATTTTAAGCAGATTTAAGTCAAAACGGAAACTCGGCCAGTCAGGAAATTTTACTGTCTTCTTCGTAAGTAACTTCGGTGTAGATTTGGCCTTGTGTTTTAGGTTATTTCTTAAAAGTCTAAGCCGTTGGGGGGAGTTCTAAGCTAACATATGGAGTTATTTTAAGATGGTCATACTATGGATCCTTTAGCTATTTGATTTGAAGTTTTAGGACCCCTTTAGGTAAAAAAAAAAAGTATACATTTTTTGGGGATAAAATATTGAATTTGGCCTTTACTACTATAGCCCAGAGAAACGCATTGAATAACACATTCATAAATTGCAAAAAGACAGTCAAGGTTTTTAAGTGTTTGTCCTATATCTATGAGACGTTTTATTTTTTTTATTTTTTGGGGGGGTAGGCACAAAACTACCTTCATACTTACATAAATAGTTTAAAACCGGTACTGGTTACTTTCAGAAAGTCTCGTGACACTTGTGGGGGTTGTAGAGCAAAACTGAGAACACCATCGTGTTGGTGAGAATCTCGCCTTTCCACAGTGTGTTTGTAGCCCAAACGGTTCAGACGCTACAGACATTTTGTGAGAAGACCAATTTTAGGTATGTCTCATGGTCTGACAAATACCGCTCTAGTCTGCCACCTTTCACTGCAGATGTGGAAGTGCGGCATCGGTGGATTGAGAGATTTTTTTTCATTAACTCTAGCTTAAACTGACAGGTTTTTATTGGGATTTGTATATTATGTTACTTAGATTGACATACCGGTACGTTAATTAACTCTAGGGTTATTGTCCCGCTGAAAGGTGAAATCATCTCCTGTCTGGTGGAAAGTAGACTGAACCAGGTTTTCCTCTAGGATTTTTGCCTGGCTTAGCTCCATTCCATTTCTTTCTTATCCTGACTCCTGACCACCCCCCAGTCCTTAACGATTACAAGCATACCCATAACCTGATGCAGCCACCACTATGCTTGAAAATATGGAGAGTGGTACTCAGTAATGTGTTATATTGGATTTCCCCCAAACATAACACTTTGTATTGAGAACAAAAAGTGAATTGCTTTGCTACATTTTTTACAGTATTATTTTAGTGCATTGTTGCAAACAGGATGCATGTTTTGGAATAAATGTATTCTGTACAGGCTTCCTTCTTTTTACTCTGTCAATTAGGTAAGTATTGTGGAGTAACTACAATTTTGTTGATCCATCTTCAGTTTCTCCTATCACAGCCATTAAACTCTGGAATTGTTTTACCAAATGTACCTTCTGCCCCTGCTTCCATTTAGCCAGGAAGCAGGTGCAGAAGGTATATTTAATGAATAAGAAAAAGCAGATAAACAAAACAGGAGAAGCGTACTGAAGGTAAACAAAACCAATACTGAGGCTACTGAGGGCTAAATAAAGGGAGAGTAATCAAGGTGACGATGAGATCCTGGTGTGCGTAACGATGGGGAGCAGGTGTGTGTAATGATGATTGCCAGGACCGGTGGTTAATAGACCGGCAACGTTGAGCGGGGGAGCGGGAGTAGGCGTGACAGTACCCCTCCGACTCGCGGATCGAGCCGCAGGACGACGCCGGCCAGGGGGATGGCCCCGAGGGTGAGGAACAGGCCGGTCCGGAAATCACGGACGATGTTGGGGTCCAGGATGTCGGCCACCGGGACCCAACAGCGCTCCTGGTGGGACCTGACGGCATAAGCAGGTGTCCCATCGATGTCCAGGGGACCAGGAACCACCGGCCTGAGGAGGGAAACATGAAAAGAGGGTGATATCCAGTAGTTGATGAGGAGTTTTAATCGATATGTTACTTCATTGACCCTCCGGAGGACCTTGAAGGGCCCCACAAACCGGGGGCTCAGTTCCCGTCAGGGCAGGCGGAGTAGGAGGTTCCTGGTGGAGAGCCAGATGCGATCACCAGAATGGAACACGGCAGCCTCACTGCGGTGACGATGACTGAAGGAACCTTCCCAGCTCCTGGTTGGTCCTCTCCACCTGCCCTTAGGGCTGAGGCCGGCATCCATGGTCCCCAGCTTCTCCAAGAAAGCTCTCCATACCCGAGACGTGAATTGGGGGCCACGGTCGGAGACGATGTCTTTCAGAAGGCCATAGTGCCAGAAGTCCTGCTGGAACAGTGCCTCAGCAACCTGGAGAGCAGTAGTGAGACCAGAGAGAGGGATAAAACGGCAGGATTTGTAGAATCTGTCCACAACAACCATAACAGTGGTGAAACCATCAGACGGGGGAAGATCAGTGATGAAATCTATAGACAGATGGGACCAAGGCCGCTGAGGCATGGAGAGGGGAAGAAGTTTCCCTGCTGGAGTGTGGCAGGGAGATTTGGTTTGGGCACATACAGAGCAGGAGTTGATGCAGCGAACAACATCCTGCGCAAAGGTGCCCAACAGTCCTTTGCGGAGATGGATTGAAGGTCAACAGCCGATCCCTTACCTCCGTGGGGACGTAGATGCACGCAGGAGGGCAGGTAGCAGGCGCGGGTTCCCTCTCCAGAGCCTGGCAGATGTCCACGTCTACGTCCCAAAGCACGGGGGCAATGATTCTGGAGGGCAGAATGATGGGTGCACTCAGGACAGGAACCGTTCCTGAATCGTGGAGACGGGATAGGGCATTGGCTTTGATGTACTTTGAACCTGGGTAATATGACAGGGTGAAGTTGAATCGAGTGAAGAAAAGGGCCCACCTTGCTTGGCGTGGGTTCAGCCGTCTCACGGTCCATATGTCCTCCAGGTTTCGATGGTCAGTGAGGATGAGAAATGGGTCCTTTGCGCCCTCCAGCCAGTGTCTCCACTCCTCTGATACCAACTTCACCGCCAGGAGCACCAGGTCGCCGACATCATAGTTCCTCTCTGCAGGAGAGAGTTTCTTAGAGTAGTATGCACATGGATACAATTTCTGTGGGTTACCTTGGTGTTGGGTCAGGACGGCCCCCATGCCCCCTTTTGAGGCATCCACCTCCACCACAAAGGGAAGCGTAGGATCTGGGTGTTTCAGCAACGGGGCTGATGTAAAACACCCCTTCAGTAGACGGAAGGTCTCATCTGGTGCAGGACTCCACACCAACTTATGGCACAGGCCTTGAAGAGAGAGGTAAGAGGAAAGGCGATGGAGCTGAAGTTTTTAATAAAGTGGCAGTAGAGGTTGGAAAACCCCTAAAACCATTGTAGTCCATTTATGGTGGTTAGGACTGGCCATGACCTGACTGCCCTGACTTTCCTCTCACCCATCACCTTCCTGATTACTTGCACTGCTCTCTCTTAGTATTGCAGTTGATTTCTGCCCACAGTCCCGTTAGGAGCACTCTCATTGGTTATGGTCTTACTGGCCTGGAGGTGATGGCAGATAACTGGCACCACTGACTGTCTGTCTTCTAGCCTGCCTGCCTGTCAATCACGACAGCTTACTGTGTGCTGTATAGCTACGCACAACTTCAAAATGCGTATCAGTCAGTGTTTTTATCCCCAAATAATTAATTTGGCCTCAGTTCTATTCAATGACACCAGACACAGAAAGAGCTGAAAGCAGATGTTGAGATGCATGTTGGATTAGTCCCGGTATTCCTGGGAGAAGGTTCTTGGAATTCCAAAGAAAAACATCCTGTCCTCCCTATAGCAGGCCCAGAGGAAGTCAAAGACGATCCTCAAAGTGGATCTCAAACCCCCAGACTTTCCACATATTTGAAGTATTCCAGCACTAGCACACCCTTTCAGGAGACTGACAAGATTTGGCATGGGTCCTCAGACCCTCATAAGGTTCTACAGCTGCACCGTCGAGAACATCCTGACTGGTTGCATCACTGCCTGGTATGGCAACTTCTCGGCCCCCGACCGCAAGGCACTATAGAGGGTAGTGCGTACGGCCCAGTGCATCACTGGGGCCAAGCTTCCTGCCATCCAGGTCCTCTATACCAGGCGGTGTCAGAGGAAGGCCCTGAAAATTGTAAAAGACTCCAGCCACCCTAGTCATAGACTGTTCTCTCTGCTCCATCACAGCAAGCAGTACCGGAGCACCAAGTCTAGGTCCAAGAGGCTTCTACCCCCAAGCCATAAGACTCCTGAACACCTAATCAAATGGCTACCCAAACTATTTGCATTGCCCCCCCCCCCCCCCTTACACTGCTGCTACTCTCTGTTGTTATCATCTATGCATAGTCACTTTAATAACTCTACCTACATGTACATATTACCTCAACTAACTGGTGCCCCCCCACATTGACTCCGATACCCCCCTGTATATAGTCTCGTTATTGTTATTTTACTGCTGCTCTTCAATTACTTGTTACTTTTATTTCTTATTCATATTTGTTTTAAACTGCATTGTTGGTTAGGGGCTCGTAAGTAAGCATGTCACTGTAAGGTCTACACCTGTTGGATTCGGCGCATGTGACTAATTCAATTTGATTTGATTCAAATAATCAACATATCAAGCCCTTGATTAGTTGAATACATTTTGCTAGTGTTTGGGATTAACAAATATGTGGACTGCTGAGGGTCGGGTTGGTCTCCAAGGACCGGTTTGGGAAACACTGGAGTAACTTGATTAAAGCTGGAATCTAAGGTCAGTGACTACTACTGAACAGAGTGATGGAGCACATTCCCCAAATACACACAACCCCCATTCTGCTGTGGACGGCTCACGGCCCCCTGTGACACCTCATATAAAAGTGTGGCACTTAAAAAGGCAGAGCGCTAGCTAGGCTAACTGTCTCCTCAGACCCTGGCTTCATACCAGGACCTCTTTCTCACAGTGCTGTACTTTCATAGAGAGAGAGACCATCAGGGAAAACACAGACCAGCGTCCTCTGAGGAAACTGACCCTTATCACCCTGTTAAAACCCATCCAGAGTACAAACAAAGACTGTTACAAGGGAACATTACAGAACATCTCTGGTACACGTTTGTTCACTTTGCTTTTACACTGAGTGTTTCAATATGGAGCTGCAATCCATATTTTCTAGAGTTATATATACTGTGTTTGTGACCGACCATCTCGTTTCAGTCTTATGTTCCAACATTTGAAATGGTGTTTTTTTTACATTGGATTTTAGTACAGACTCAGAGCTTCAAAATGGTATATCATACACTGTAGTTGGAGGAAACATGGGGAAGTAATGTTGGTTTAAATGTTGATAAATGTATAATCACATTTTGGAGAAAAAGACATTCAAACATTTTGCTGTGATTTTCTCACTTGCTCTACATTAATCTTTGGGAAACATATATTTCGAAAAGGAATACATTCACCAAATTGCTAAAATGGATTCTCTGAAAAGGATCTCACAAGTTACCCCTGTAGGCAAACCATTTACAGTATTACATTTGCCTATTGCTGTATAATAAAGATAACCTTTCACATTGAACAGCTACAGTGCTGTTCTTTGTTTACGCCCATTTAGCATAGTTCACACCCTCTAAAGCCTTAGACCCACCCATCTTTTAAAGAATTCACAATGGAACACATGTGACTGTGGCCATGTACTAAAGCAGTGAGGTAGTGCTTAAAAAAACGATAAAATATTTGAACTTCAAGTATTAAAGGTAGCAGCCTACAATGAGGAAAACATTTAAACATACAAACACATGAAGGCTTAGGTAAAAACACTATCTAGACCTAGGCCTATATCATAAGATCCTTTGAATAACTTTGGTTCAGGTCATGTTATAAACAAAGGAATCTAGCCTGAGATTATATTTCTGTATATTCTGCCTTTTCATTGCAAAAGTCCTGATCTTCTAAAAAAATATATGTTTGCCGGGTTGTGTCCAGTCCAGTTGATGCTTTTACATCTCTGGGAGGAAGGATGTCAGCATTGCACAGCAGCTGAAAATAGCTCTGAGTGAAAGCTCCTTTGCCACAACAAACCTTTTCACGTGTGAGTTCCAAATATCTCTAACGGTCACCCCAGCATGAGTTGTTTTATGCACCTGATGTCAGAATGCACACTGTTCCAAAATGTGATTGTTACGCAACAGGACAGTTAACCCACGCTGACTGCTTAATATCTATAGGCTATAAATATTTTCTAACAAGTTTTATTTTCTAACAACAGTTTGAATTGAGGTGTGTTCCGTCTCCTCATTAATTCACATAGAAGTAGCCCATTTCACTATTGCGAGATCAAGTATGCAGACATTTGCGCAGTCTTTCACAAACTTTTCCCCCCTGGTACATTTTCTGGCTGGCACTCGCATTGCCTTCATTGTTGTTTGTGAGTTCCTACCAAAGTAAGTGCCTTATTTTCTGTATATCGTGTTATCGTTTTTACTGTAGCATATAGTATGTATGTATGTAGCATAATGTAGTTACAGTTTTATTCAAATGTTTTGAAATTCTGGTGACAAATCATCCATTCTGATTATTGCATAGATTTGAATGGACATTTATGTGTGTAAAATACTTTTTGAAGGTTGCACTGATTATGATGAGCTAATGATAAACTATTTTCCAGCTAGGTATGGTGCCATGTTTGTTGACATTATACAATGCATTCTGGGTGCCACGTAAATGTCTGTCAGACCAAAGATATTATAACAAAATGAGGCAAAGGAATGGTTCATAAACTTCCAGAGATGAATGAAGGGAAGTGAATTATCGTAGACGACACACCCCCTTCAACATGCATACTGCAAACAGACCAAACTCATCTTGTCTCCTCTTCTTATCTTTGGTTTATGTGAAAAAACAAACATGGTGGCACGCACAAACTTTCCATCGTCGAATTACTTTCGATTTTTAGAAAGAGTTTTACTCAATTATTTTGATCAATGGTGAGCAAGAATAAATAAACTCAAACTCAAACACATGTTCAGGTATGTTGGCCACGCCCACTAATTTGCCAAACCAGCTCTTAATGAGTTGTCGTTTCCTTTCAAATGGGGTCTGTTTGAATAGACAAAAATGAACAGGTTTGTACGAGTTCAAAAAAATACAGGGCATGCTAGCTCCATCCTGGTGATGCAGTAGACTAATCCCATGGATAGAGAGCAGAAGATCATAGGTTCAACGCCATGCCACAATAAAAATACATATTTTTATGATAAATGCCTAAACAAATTAATGTCCATGTGACCTATCTGTACTTGGAGTTGAAAACAAACTAAGATAGCAGTGTTATTAAAAGTCTTATTGAAACATGTTCTCAGAACAGTATTTAAATACATTCAAATAACTTATCATTTCAGTTCTCAGAAAGTTCATAAAACATTCTGTTTTAATGGTCAGGAAACGTATGGCTTCATTCCCAGAACCAATGGGAAACCAAAAACGTATGTTCCCACAACTTCCAAGGAACCAAATGTGCGAGCTGGGTAGTTTCTACAATAGGAGTCTACACCCTACGGTAGGCCTAGATGTGTAGAATCAAAGCCAGGTTCCCAAAGTTGTAGGCTTTGCATCTTCCAACATTCACACTTTCAGAAATGATTTCGGAAAGATGTTAGGTCATAATCAAGAAAAGGTTTTGAAGCCTTTGAAGTGATTAAGTGATCAGTCTTTTGTGATGATGTTAACTGGACCAGGGCCCAGCTATTGCTGGCATGGAGCTTGCAGGCTGGTTTGGCATCGCTAGTAAAAGATCTTAGCCAATACCTTAGCCAATAAATAATCTTGTTATTTTCTCAATTGCAGCCTTCAATTATCTTAAAATGGTAGTTTCCTTTTCATAGTCCTATAAACTGAAGCGAGTTAAAGTTAGCCAAATTTGAAGCAATTATAAGCTGGCAATAGTGTATTTCCCAAAGGATTCCAAATACCAGTATAAGATCGTTTAAGATCCATCAGTATATAAATGCAGCATACTGTTAGGACAGTATCTCCAATCATATGAAAATGCAAGACTTATCTGCATTCTAGATATATTATGTGCCACAGAGCAGTAAGGAAAACTCACATGCAGTGGACTTGTGTGAATGCCATTATGTGTTAGAGAAAAAGGATGGAGCCAGATAGCTGCCAAAAGGTTGAATGTACGTATTGTTAGGATCGTAAAAAAATCTATACGTAAATTGTTAGGATCGTAAGAAAAGCCATGCGTGAAACATGAAACGTAACCGTTATATTAGATCTGTAAAAGTACAAACCCTATGTTACGACTATGAATGAACATTTACAAGTTCAATTCTTACTTTACGTCTCCCTTTACTCGGTTACAGATAGGTTTTATAAGTACAAACTTTTGTCTGGAATGTGGCATTTGCAAAGGACAGGAACCGAGTGTAGCTAGTTGAAGTTAGCTAATCAATCAAGCAACTCTAGCCCAGACGTTGGAGTTGCTTTGCAGCTTCCGGTTTCATTTCCAAAATAAAACTCTAGATCTTGTTTTAGAAAGGCATTCGATAACGACGTTATACCAGTAGACGGCGTAGTATTGGCTTGGGCCTTCAGCAAATTACTTGTGTGAGAATGATACTATAAAAACACAGAACAACCTAGTCCAGAATAACCGCCTGAGCTGCAAAATAGAAAGTAAATATGATTTAAGCTAGACCTATTCCACTATCTAAATATTCAATGCTGTTGTGTGTTATTTAATGGCCATATAATTGCATCATTTATTTTTATAGCCACGTGGGGCTACTGTGGTGACCATGTAACCTCACTAATGACACCTTTTCCAGTATTTGGGAGCACGGACTGTAGGCCTTATATTAGGCTTTTTGACTGTTGTATTTGCCAATTCCACTCTGTATAGTATGTAGACTTGTTATAGCCCTTTACGTTACACAACCCCATCACACAGATGCTATATCCATATCAATAAATGAAACAAAACAAAATATTGATTAAGTCTTGGCTATAACCTGTCCTGAGCGAAATAGCCAAGGGGTCCCAAATGGTCAAGACTATCTATAGCCTATTCTTATTGCCAGTACTGTTTTCCCTATCAGCCACTGCATGTGATTCTTCAACTATTTTGTTTAAAATGTATTTAGAGGCTATACTTGTAGCCTAGTGGTTAGCGCGTTGGGACAGTAACCGAAAGGTTGCTGGATTGAATCCCCAAGCTGACAAGGTACAAATCTGGCATTCTGCCCCTGAGCAAGGCAGTTAACCCACTGTTCCCCGTGTGTCGAAGACGTGGATGTCGATTATGGCAGCCCCCCCACACCTCTCTGATTCAGAGGAGTTGGGTTAAATGCGGTAGACACATTTCAGTTGAAGGCATTCAGTTGTACAACTGACTAGGTATCCCCCTTTCCCATATTTAGAGGCCTGTGAGCTAGGGTATCTTTTTAAGGGGCCTATAATAAAAACAGTTCAAAAAAAAAAGTTAGAGAGTTATATTTTTTATAAAGAGTTATAAAATATTTCCGCAAGACACCAGTACCCAAAATGATAGCCTAAATTGTAATGCCTAAAATTTGAAGGCCTATTTCTTTATTTGGATAGGCCTAGATTAACGTTATAGGGCATCTTCTGAGGCTGAGGGGTGCTTTTCCAAAGGCTGTGGTACTGCATGGAGATCACAAGCTCTTCAACTGTGCAGCAGTGTCGCGAAGGAGGGAATAGCCTATACAGAGACTACCTAAGACCACTGCAAACAGAGTTATTGTGGGAATAAGCTTAAGCCAGACTTAGCCTACATTTAACCTCTCACTTGTTCATTTAAAAGTCTAGTTTATTAACTCAACCATTTAAAAAAACAAGCACACATAAAACTTGAAAAAGCCATACATGCACATGAATAAAATCATCGAGGATAACACACAATAAAGTCTGGGACTTATTTCCATTGTGGTCCTCTTGAGACAAGATGGCTAGGCAAGATCAAACACAGTTAAACACAGTATTGCATTATGATAATAAAACATAAAAACAAAGAAGAAGAATATCTATCTCATCATTGCAGTTACATCATAGGGGTTATTCATATGGGCACCAGAGACATCAAACAGAAGACATCAAACAAGCTGCCCAGAGAGGACGTTGTTTTTATGGGCAGAGGCAACTCTTTCCACTTTTATTATAAAAAATGTTTTTCACCTTTATTTAACCAGGTAGGCTAGTTAAGAACAAGTTCTCATTTACAACTGCGACCTGGCCAAGATAAAGCAAAGCAGTGCGACACATACAACAACACAGAGTTACACATGGAATAAACAAACATACAGTCAATAATACAGTAGAAAAAGCCTATATACAGTCTGTGCAAATGAGGTAGGTAAGATAAGGGAGGTAAGGCAATAAATAGGCCATGGTGGCAAAGTAATTACAATATAGCAATTAAACACTGGAGTGATAGATGTGCAAAAGAAGAATGTGTATGTATAGATACTGGGGTGCAAAGGAGCAAGATAAATAAATAAATACAGTATGGGGATGTGGTAGTTGGATGGGCTATTTACAGATGGGCTATGTACAAGTGCAGTGACCTGTGAGCTGCTCTGACAGCTGGTGCTTAAAGTTAGTGAGGGAGACATGAGTCTCCAGCTTCAGTGATTTTTGCAGTTTGCAGTCATTGGCAGCAGAGAACTGGAAGGAAAGACTGCCAAAGGAGGAATTGGCATTGGGGGTGACCAGTGAAATATACCTGCTGGAGCGCGTGCTACGAGTGGGTGCTGCTATGGTGACCAGTGAGCTGACATAAGGCGGGGCTTTACCTAGCCAAGACTTGTAGATGACCTGGAGCCAGTGGGTTTGGGGACGAGTATAAAGCGAGGATACAGGTCGCAGTGGTGAGTAGTATATGGGGCGTTGGTGACAAAACGGATGGCACTGTGATAGACTGCATCCAGTTTGTTGAGTAGAGTGTTGAAGGCTATTTTGTAAATGACATTGCCGAAATCTAGGATCGGTAGGATGGTCAGTTTTACGAGGGTATGTTTGGCAGCATGAGTGAGGAATGCTTTGTTTTCGAAATAGGAAGCCGATTCTATATTTAATTTTGGATTGGAGATGCTTAATGTGAGTCTGGAAGGAGAGTTTACAGTCTAACCAAACACCTAGGTATTTGTAGTTGTCCACATATTCTAAGTCAGAACCGTCCAGAGTAGTGATGCTGGACGGGCGGGCAGGTGACGGCAGCAATCGGTTGAAGAGCATGCATTTAGTTTTACTTGCATTTAAGAGCAGTTGGAGGCCACGGAAGGAGAGTTGTATGGCAATGAAGCTCGTCTGGAGGTTTGTTAACAGTGTCCAAAGAAGGGCCAGATGTATACAGAATGGTGTCATCTGCGTAGAGATGGATCAGAGAATCACAAGCAGCAAGAGCGACATCATTGATGTATACAGAGAAGAGAGTTGGCCCGATAATTGAACCCTGTGGCAACCCCATAGAGACTGCCAGAGGTCCGGACAACAGGCCCTCCGATTTGACACACTGAACTCTATCAGAGAAGGCTCCAGAGAAGGCTCCAGTATACAATAATCAAATCAAACTTTATAAGTGTAGACTTTACCGTGAAATGCTTACTTACAAGCCCTTAACTAACAGTGCAGTTCAAGAAGAGTTAAAATATTTACCAAGTAGACTAAAATAAAAAGTAATAATAAAAAGTAACACAATAAGAATAACGAGGCTATATACAGGGGGCACCGGTACCGAATCAGACTGCGGGGCTACAGGTTAGTTGAGGTAATTTGTACATGTAGGTGGGGGTGAAGTGACTATGCATAAATAATAAACAGCGAGTAGCTGTTTGGGCAGCTACACCCAAACAAGGGCACTGCGTTCATCCACCTCTGGCCTGCTCGCCTCCCTACCTCTGAGGAAGTACAGTTCCCGCTCAGCCCAGTCAAAACTGTTCGCTGCTCTGGCACCCCAATGGTGGAACAAACTCCCTCACGACGCCAGGTCAGCGGAGTCAATCACCACCTTCCGGAGACACCTGAAACCCCACCTCTTTAAGGAATACCTAGGATAGGATAAAGTAACCCTTCTAACCCCCCCCCCCCCCCTTAAAAGAGTTAGATGCACTATTGTAAAGTGGTTGTTCCACTGGATATCATAAGGTGAATGCACCAATTTGTAAGTCGCTCTGGATAAGAGCGTCTGCTAAATGACTTAAATGTAAATGTAGCAGCAGTGTACAAAAAGGGGGGGGTCAATGTAAATTGTCCGGTGGCGATTGTATTAATTGTTCAGCAGGCTTATGGCTTGGGGTAGAAGCTGTTGAGGAGCATTTTGGTACTAGACTAGGCACTCCAGTACCGCTTACCGTGCGGTAGCAGAGATAACCGTCTATAACTTTGGTGACTGGAGTCTCTGACAACTTTATGGGCTTACCTCTGACACCGCCTATTGTATAGGTCGTGGAAGGAAGGAAGCTTGGCCCCAGTGATGTACTGGGCCGTTCGCACTACTCTCTGTAGCGCCTTACGGTCAGATACCGAGCAGTTGCCATACCAGGCGGTGATGCAACCGGTCAGGATGGTCTCGATGGTGCAGCTGTAGAACCTTTTGAGGATCTGGGGACCCATGACAATTTTTTTTCAGTCTCCTGAGGGGGAAAAGGTTTTGTCATGCCCTCTTCATGACTGTCTTTGTATGTTTGGACCATGATAGTCCGTTGGTGATGTGGACACCAAGGAACATGAAACTCTTGACCTGTTCCACTACAGCCCCGTCGATGTTAATGGGGCCTGTTCGGCCCTCCTTTTCCTGTCGTCCATGCTCAGCTTCTTTGTCTTGCTCACATTGAGGGAGAGGTGTTTGTCCTGGCACCACACTGCCAGTTCTATGACCTCCTCCCTATAGGCCGTCTCATCGTTGTCGGTGATCAGGCCTACCATTGTTGTGTCGTCAGCAAACTTAATGATGGTGTTGGAGTCGTGTTTGTCTAGGGTGTCCGGGAGGATGCTGTTGATGTGAGCCATGGCCAGCCTTTCAAAGCACTTCATAGCTACCGACATGAGTGCCACGGGGCGGTAATCATTTTGGCAGGTTACCTTCACTTCCTTGGGCACAGGGACTATGGTGGTCTGCTTGAAACATGTAGGTATTACAGACTCGGTCAGGGAGAGGTTGAAAATGTCAGTGAAGACACTTGCTTGTTGGTCAGTGCATGCTCTGAGTACACGTCCTGGTAATCCGTTTGGCCCACCGGCTTTGTGAATGTTGACCTGTTTAAAGGTTTTGTTCACATCGGCTACTGAGAGAGTTATCACACAATCATCCAGAGCAGCTGGTGCTCTCGTGCATGCTTCAGTGTTGCTTGCCTCGAAGCGAGCATAAAAGGCATTTAGCTCGTCTGGTAGGCTTGCGTCACTGTGCAGCTCGCGTCTGGGTTTCCCTTTGTAATCCGCAATAGTTTTCAAGCCCTGCCACATTCGACGAGCGTCAGAGCCGGCAGAACTGAAAAAGTGTGTGCAAGCAAGGAGGCCTACAAACCTGACTCAGTTACACCAGCTCTGTCAGGAGGAATGGGCCAAAATTCACCAAACTTATGGTGGGAAGCTTGTGGAAGACTACCCAAAACGTTTGACCCAAGTTAAACAATTTAAAGGCATTGCTATCAAGTACTAATTGAGTGTATGTAAACTTCTGACCCACTAGGAATGTGATGAAAGAAATAAAAACTGAAATAAATCATTCTCTCTACTATTATTCTGACATTTCACATTCTTAAAATAAAGTGGTGATCCTAACTGACCGAAGACAGGGAATTTTTACTTGGATTAAATGTCAGGAATTGTGAAAAACTGAGTTTGAATGTATTTGGCTAAGGTGTATGTAAACTTCCGACTTCAACTGCATTTTGATAAGGTGCATGCATGGGTATGTCCACGTCACCCAGAGATATGTGCATGCTGTAGAGATACACTGAAACTTCACTGTTGTAGGCATAATACAGCTAGTGCTAGATTGACTTGTGCTGGCAAATAAATCCATGACATTAGCACCCTAAATGTAAAGTAAACTCAACTGAGGAGTAATAGAGACTTTTAATTGAAAACGTGAAAGATACTTATTTTCCCGGTTTGCCTGAATTCTCCTTGACTTCCATTTTTTAAATTCTGTGTTAGGCTTGTTCGCGTAGCACTCCTCACATGCCGTTTGGTGTTTGTTTTTTTGTTGGTGAGATGAAACTGCCAAAACTCTGAAAGGGAAAGGGGGATACCTAGTCAGTTGTACAACTGAAAGCATTCAACTGAAATGTGTCTTCTGCATTTAACCCAACCCCTCAGAATCAGAAAGGTGCGGGGGGCTGTCTTAATTAACATCCACATCATCGGCGCCCGGGGAACAGTGGGTTAACTGCCTTGCTCAGGGGCAGAACGACAGATTTTTACCTTGTCAGCTCGGGGATTTGATCTAGCGACCTTTCGGTTACTGGCCCAACGCTCCTACCTGACAGGTATTATTGTATGTCAGAATTGCAACACAAAATTTGTTCAAGCCTAAAATGTTAGTCCGTAATCGTATCATGGTGTTTGTATGTTCACAGATGAAATTTCGCATTTACGTATCATGTTTCACACGCATGGAATTTTTTTACAATCCTAATGATACGTACGTTCAACCTTTTGGCAGCTGTCTGGCTCCATAAAAAAGTCCTGTGACTTTCAATGTGTTGAGTGGATGAAGAACCAACAATTTTGCTAAAAAAATTGCTAAAGACTTGGTTCAAAACTAATTGGACAGCATGGAAAAATGCACTTATGTACTGTATATTTAGGATAAGTGGTATGGCTTGAAATTTGAGTGAATAAACAGGCAACGTGCCGAAGTGATAGAAACCAATGTTAATTATTGCAATCGTATTAAAGACTACGCTTTTGCATGTTTTATTAGGGTATTATAGTACTCCTACAATGTAATATAATCTATAAAGTATTATTCTGGGAGGTTTCACCTTTAACACTATTATTTGACTAGCCAATGCTGCGTCAACAAATAGAATGACACACAACACGCTCCAAAGCCAGTATCGTTGTCTGTGAGTCACAAGGTTATTCAGGGGTGAAACACATTTATCATTCTAGTATTCATCGACTTTCCCTAGACTTAGAGCATTGGCCTAGCATGCTAAATCCCTTGCAAGAAAGGTGTTGCGTTGGCCATGTAGATTTAGACATTTCTTGAGGAAGCCTTCATCCACTGAGGGACATCACTCTACTAGGAAAGGTGTCACTTGAAGCCCACTGTTAGTAAACCTAACTGTGATTGGCCCAGGGGGGTGAAGAGTAACCCGATGTTAGGATGAAGATTAAAGCCACATGAAACAGCATGGTGGAGAGTTTCAATCAGCTACAAGCATTTGTAGGGAGAGGAAATGTCCATGGCCCTTGAATTTAAAAGTGCTTGGACCAAACACCTTGTCTTTCACCACAGATTTCCACTCATGGGACCCGTCCAGGCAAAGACATCTAGGGAGTTGTTTGTCTGACAGAGTAAGTTTTAGGCAAACATCACACCTGAGGTAAGGTACTGAGTGATAGCAACAGCTTCAGGCAGAGCTTGGAAAGCTGTCTCAAGGTGTGTTCCAGAAGTCAGGTCAATTATTCTCAAGAGTCAAGAGGTGAGCTATTGGGATCAGGGCATGTTGTTTTCTCCAAGTGTCCTCAGCTGTACAACTCCCCGGTGTGGAAATGATGAACAACATGAAATGTGTAATATGGCTTAATCAATGGTTTGAGTGATGCTCCATTTAAACGGGATAGTGTGTGTGCGTGCGCACGTGCGCGCTTGTGTGTCTGACAAATAATGAATACGTTTCAACTTTTATAATCCAGCATGTTAGGAAGTTGTCTGAATAAGAACCCTTTTTTCAGGATTTTCTTTACAGCTGTGAGATCACACTTACATTAAATAGCCTGTCCCTCGTTCACTCGCTCTAAGTCTCATATTTGAAAATATTCTCCCATTGACATCAATGCATGACTAAGTGACAAAGTGAAAAAGTCAAACATTTGGAAATGATCAACTATGACCATCCCAACAGAGACCAATGGCCCAGCTAACAGTGATAGGTGTTCAAATCTACAAAAAAAGACCCACAGTCTGAGCTAGAAAAGCAGGGACATGGAAATGTTGCTGTTAAAGGTTAGAATGAGTTATTTTGGCACCCAAATAAATGGAACTAGAACAACCGGAGTCATCACCATCAGAACCTCTCCCATTGTTCTAACAATCCCAGTATTCCGGTATCCATTCTCTGAACTCGGTTTAGGGACAGAAAAACTGGAGCACCACTTTGTTGTTCGATCAACAGTCCAAACTTCCTGAATCGCCACCATTCCCATTGATAACATTGTTGACTGTCTGCAGAACTGATAGTGGCCCCCGTCAACTGACAAGGGAGTTTAATCATCAAACCTTGATAAGTCAAGTTCCAGGGAGTTTCACAATTACAAGAAGCTTTGATGACGTGGCAGCAAGGTCTTAAGCACTGACATTGATGTCATCAAACTACACACACAGTACAGACATGTTGAGTACAGTGGCAGAATTGTACCATTGTTTTAAATGGAGGTGTTTGACCCAGAGAAACCCTGTGGACACAACTATCTAGTGACGTGTGTACTCACCATACTGGTATCTGGGTCCGTTGAATCCTGCAGGGCAATCACAGAGCTACGACGAGTCCTCTTGACACTGGCCATCGTTAAAGCACACTCCGGAACTGCAGACAGATGGGGGAGAGAGAAAAGTATTACAAAAAAAAAACTTTAAAAACTTTTGCCCTCAGAACAGCCTCAATTCGTTAGGGAATGGACTCTAGAAGGTGTCGAAAGCGTTCCACAGGGATGCTGGCACATGTTGACTCCAATGCTTCCCAAAGTTGTGTCAAGTTTTCTGGATGTCCTTTGGGTGGTGGACCATCCTTGATACACACGGGAAACTATTGAGCATGAAAAACCCAGCAGCGTTTCAGTTCTTGACACAAACCAGTGCGCCTGTCAGCTACAGTACTACCATACCACTTTCAAAGGCACTTCAATCTTTTGTCTTGCCCATTCATCCTCTGACATGTCTCGATTGTTTCATGGCTTATATTTACTAAAATGTATGTCATGCCAATAGAGAAATTTGAATTTGTGAGAGAGAGAGAGATTCAGTTTCAACGTCTTTTAAAGGGTTGCAGGTGTGATTGCAGGGAACAGTGAAAATCTCAGGCTCATGCAGGATTAAGTGAAATAAAATAATGAAAAAGGTAATAAAAAACAATAGAAATTGAAAATACATCATAACTGTAGCAGTGTTGAATAAATAAATGGCAATTGGGTTGGAGGCAGAGTAAAGACTGTTGAGGGGGTGGGGGGAATGACCACAGGGGGAGCAGCATGACCATTGAGGGGGTGTGGGATAGATGGTCACAAGCCATCAACCAAAGCCGAGCAGCTTGAATTTTTGCACCAGGAGTGGCATAAAGTCACCCAACATCAATGTGAAAGATTGTTGGAGAGCATGCCAAGATGCATGAAAGCTGTGATTGAAAATCAGTGTTATTCCACCAGATATTGATTTCTGAACTCTTCCTAAGTTAAAACATTAGTATTGTGTTGTTTACAAATAAATATGAACTTATTTTCTTTGCATTATCCAGGTCTGACAACACTGCATATTTTTTGTTATTTTGACCAGTTGTCATTTTCTGCAAATAAATGCTCTAAATGACAATATTTTTATTTGGTATTTGGGAGAAATGTCATCAGTAGTTTATATAATAAAACAAAAATGTTCATTTTACCCAAATACATACCTATAAATAGTAAAACCAGAGAAACTGATAATTTTGCAGTGGTCACTTCATTTTTTCCAGAGCTGTATATATTTTTTGCTCAGAGAAAGCTGGACTGTAGTATGTAGACCTTGCCAAGTTGCTCTGTAATGATTATTTAAATTACCTTTCTCTCGTCTCCTGTCTTTGTATTGGAATTTTTGGGGGGTAGATTTCAAGGTCTTTATACTGTCATTTTGAATAGCATTTATCAAATGCACGTGTCAACAATGAAAGTGTACAGTTGCTTATTTCAAAAGTATGTATGTCAGAATGCATTCGGCATCATGGCTGCAGGGATGAGGATTCTTGACGGAAACGCAGACTCACTTCTTTGTGTGCACTGTGAACCAAAGTACTTTGTACTAAAATGGAGAGTTTTAATCTTGTTAATAAAATAAAACCTGATTCTGGTATGAATCAGTGTGCAATAAATTTGATTAGATCGTACTACACCACAAGTAGAAGAAAGCCTATAAAGTCTGTGGAACACAGCTCTTCTGTACGTTGTCAGCACTTGATCAAAATGTTACAGGCTTTGGTTTTTCCATTTGTTTTAATTCAATTTGAGTTATTAGGATCCCCATTATCCGACGCCAATGGCGACAGCTCGTCTTACTGGGGTCCGACGTATAACAAAAAAGACATTACAGACAAAATACTTTACAATTTACATACATTTAAAAGCACTAACATGTAGTGTGTGTGCACATCTCAGTTACACATACATGTCAGTACATACACACAACAAGTAGGTCACATGGGGGAGAGGCGTTGTGTCGTGAGGTGTTGCTTTATTTGTTTTTTGAAACCAGGTTTGCTGTCCACTTGCGCTATATAAGACGGAAGGGAGTTCTATGCACTCATAGCTCTGTATAATACTGTACGTTTCCTAGAATTTGTTCTGGACCTGGGGACTGTGAAAAGACCCTGGTGGGGTAAGAGATAGCGAGAGCGAGAGCGAGAGAGAGAGAGAGAGAGAGAGTGTGTGTGTGTGTGTGTGTGTAAGTTGACTAGGCAAACAATTTGCTATTGCCAACACAATTTTCTTATGAAAACAAGAAGTGACACAGTCAGTCTTTCCTCAACTCAACTCTTAGCCAAGAGAGTGGCATGCATAGTATTAATATTAACTCCCTTGTACTTTGCTTGAAAAAATAAAAAACAAATACCTTACTATCTAACACCACGCTCACTAAAATAAAACATTTAATAAAAACCACCCTACTCCACTATTGAAATCTATTTAGTCCTACCTCAGGCCAACAACTTGAAAGGATGAGACACCAGCACTTAACACACCCTGTAACTCTTCTGACATCAAGTCACGCACAGCCAAATACCTCTCTGCAGCTGCCAACACAACCTCAATTTTCGGCGACTTACGTTACTGCCCTGCAGTACAGTTGATAACCATTGCAATGTTGGTTTATCCCTCTGTACTGGCACAGATCTACTACTCATTCTACTCCTCTCAGGATCCCTCCCCCTTGACCCATCTTCCTCTACTTTCTTCACTGCCTCAGCATACCACAACTTCTGCACTGCTCTAACCCTGGTAACCTCAACCTGCCTCTCTCACACGGGACATGTCTGATCCCCAGCCCCATGGGCACCCCTACAATTAACACATACCACTACTTCCCCAATGTTACACATTCCTTTGTCTCACGCCCTTCTACACACTTCTCACACCTAGGAACCTCCCTCCTCCCTCCTACTGCTGCCACATGCCCATAAGCTTGACACCTGTAACAACGTAATGTACTCGGCACAAAAGCTCGTACAGGATAACTTATATATCCTAACATCACTTTGTCAGGCAAAGACAACATCAAAACTCAAAAGAACAGACGACTCATGTTTCACCACTCACGCCACTCTGTCTGAGTCACAACAAACGACGAGCATCACAAACACCGGAAATCTTCCCCAGTTGGTCAACTTTCACATTTACCACTACCCCAGTAATCACTCCTTTCAGTGGCGCCCTTTTCTTGAGAGCAAAACAATTCACATCTCTTGCCCCCATTCGTTTAACGTGGAGTGCCTGCTCCCTCTGACCAGCAGAAACACAAACAATTATCACAAGACCACTTCTGATTACCCTCACCGATTCCACAGCACCCAACTCTGTTTTCACCCACCCTGAAACCACAAATGGATCAGCCAAAAGGCAAGAGTCCACTTTTTCCAAAAACTTCACTCCTACTATCACAGACTCGTCTTTATCCTGACCCTCGGTGCAAGCCTCGGGCTCTGAGAAATTCACCACACCTACCACCTCCGATTCTTCGCAATCATTCACTTCAATTTCTCCTCCTGTCTTCAGCTCACTCTGCTTACACTTTCTAGCATTCTTCTTTAACAAACCATCTCCCTTTTTTCCTCCATTTTTAACCAACTCAAGCTGACCCTCCCTCTCTCTCTCTAAGACCTCTTCTGCCTCTCTTTTCCCCTCCATTCCTCCTCCGTATTCCAAGTATATGTCTCCTTATAATAATACTGCACTTCTCCTGACATACATCTTGTTCTTGCCTTCTCAAGGCACACCATTTAACCGGCTCTCACAATTTCGGTACAATCAGCATGTAGCGCTCAACAGTGCATCCCAATTGTAAAGCAGCTGCTTCGTCTTGATGGTCTTCTTTATCAATAGCTACCGCAACGCTTTTCCATTTAAAACAGGCGCGCTCTTCCAACCACCATCCACCATTTGAGCCAGCCCCGAGCACCACAAAACACAGGGCTTTTATAGGAAATTACAGCCAATCCCCAGCTACCTGTCTGATTAGCTAACTTGCTGCAAGGGCGTCTGATCACACTAGCCCCGCAACCCACTTATCCACCAATCCATCTTGTGACATAACGTTAACATTGCCACAAAGTTCAACGTTCTTAGCAACCAAGACACCATTTTTGAAACATGTACCTGAACCTGTCCCAGGTCATGACCCTAGCTTAAGGTCAAGGGTGAGCGATGGGCCTAGTAACGCCAATTAACTGCTGCTGTGAGAATAGCATTACATGCCAGTGCGCTCTTCTCTCTCTCTCTCACACACACTGTGTGACGTAATGGGGGGAAAAGAGGGCTCAATTCAAATAATGAGGCTGAATATACCCCTGGAACTTGCTCAAAAACTAGTCTATGGTTGCGCTCACAAAATGCGTCCTCAATGCTAGCCTACACTACCACCTGGTGGACATGGAATGTACCATAGATGGATTCAAAAGTGTTTTCTTTTTTTATTATGAAACCACGTTCATAATTATCCTCAATCTCTAAATGTTGGGAGTTCAGGCTTTACTTGAAAAGTTTAAGGTTACTTTATCAATAGATCATTTCATGAATTTTGGCCAGAGTAGGGGGCCAAGACTCAAAAAGGTTTATTCACAGTTGTCCCCCAGTATGAGACGTTAATGAAGCAATAATACTGACCAAATTGAAGTGTCTTGAATTTTGTTTGCGTGTTCAAAAAACAATTTTCAGTCAATAATATTTAATGGCTTTTAGAAAGTGCTCACAACTTGTGTCAGGTTGTGTCTTTAGTTTTGTTTGTGTGTTCTACAGTCTTATAAAGAGAGGGGTGACTGGGACACGCAATGCCACATCCATGACGTTTTTTTAGGAAAAGTGTTTGACAAACATGCACCTTACATCGGATCAGCTTGAAACTATCTCTGTAAAGCTAACTTTCATCAAGGTTTTATATGGTCTATAACTGGTGTGCGTGGCCAAAGAGCTCTATTTTCAACAAATGTAAATGCCTGGATTTAGCTAAACGGCGCTTGGTTTGGAACAGGTCCAATAGTCAGATGACATGAAAATAGAGCTCTTTGGCCACGCACACCAGTGGTGGGTTGTAAGAAATACAAAAACAAATACAAAAAAGGATTATATTTGTGTCTAAATTCAACTAGTAAAGTTTCATTTTGACATATATTATGATTAAAAAAATAACTATGGGTGTGTATACTATTCAGGCTACCTGTAATCCTAAGGAACTATGCCTTCTGATTACATTTGAAAAACATTTCAAATGACAACTAAATGTGTTATGACAGATGTTGATCATTACAACATTAAGATGTGATTGTATATTTCAGACTGTAACATTCATAACAGAGGGTGTTTTTTGTTTTTCAGCCAGCTTTTCCTTCTAAATGGCAATCCATGTTTTGACTTAAGACTTAAAAACACAGATTTTTGCTAATATGTTCAGTCTCCCCAAAACGCTTGTCCATTTCATGTAACATCCATATACACTACATGGCTGAAAGTATGTAGACACCTGCTCGTCAAATATCTCATTCGAAAATCATGGGCATTAATATGGAGTTGGTACAAACCATCAACCAAAGCCAAAGGTGCTTGAATTTTTGCGCCAGGAGTGGCATAAAGTCACCCAACATCAAATGTGAAAGATTGGTGGAGAGCATGAAAGCTGTGATTGAAAATCAGGGTTATTCCACTAAATATTGATTTCTGAACTCTTCCTAAGTTAAAACATTAGTATTGTGTTGTTTACAAATGAATATGAACTTATTTTCTTTGCATTATCCGAGGTCTGACAACGCTGCATCTTTTTTGTTATTTTAACCTGTTGTCATTTTCTGCAAATAAATGCTCTAAATGACAATATTTTTATTTGGAATTTGGGAGAAATGTCATCAGTAGTTTATAGAATAAAACAAAAAAATTAATTTTACCCAAACACATACCTATAAATAGTAAAACTAGAGAAGCTGATAATTTTGCAGTGGTCTCTTAATTTTTTCCAGAGCTGTATATATGTTTTGCTCTGAGAAAGCTGGACTGTAGTATGTAGACCTTGCCAAGTTGCTCTGTAATGATTATTTAAATGACTTTTCTCTCGTCTCTCCTGCCTTTGTACTGAATTTTTTTTGTGGGGGGGTTTCAAGGTCTTTATGTCTCTGGCCCCCTCCCAGTTAGGGGGAGTGATGAGCTCTACAGCAGTCTCACAACTCAATCGCTGGTTGAAAACTGTTTTCTGCCCCTCCCAAAAGATAGAATTTGTAGATAATTTGCCCTCTTTCTGGGACTCACCCACAAACAGGACCAAGCCTGGCCTGCTGAGGAGTGACGGACTCCATCCTAGCTGGAGGGGTGCTCTCATCTTATCTACCAACATAGACAGGGCTCTAACTCCTCTAGCTCCACAATGAAATAGGGTGCAGGCCAGGCAGCAGGCTGTTAGCCAGCCTGCCAGCTTAGTGGAGTCTGCCACTAGCACAGTCAGTGTAGTCAGTTCAGCTATCCCCATTGAGACCGTGTCTGTGCCTCGACCTAGGTTGGGCAAAACTAAACATGGCGGTGTTCGCCTTAGCAATCTCACTAGGATAAAGACCTCCTCCATTCCTGCCATTATTGAAAGAGATTGTGATACCTCACATCTCAAAATAGGGCTACTTAATGTTAGATCCCTCACTTCAAAGGCAGTTATAGTCAATGAACTAATCACTGATCATAATCTTGATGTGATTGGCCTGACTGAAACATGGCTTAAGCCTGATGAATTTACTGTGTTAAATGAGGCCTCACCTCCTGGTCACACTAGTGACCATATCCCCCGTGCATCCCACAAAGGCGGAGGTGTTGCTTACATTTACGATAGCAAATTTCAATTTACAAAAAAAAAGAAGAAGTTTTCGTCTTTTGAGCTTCTAGTCATGAGATCTATGCAGCCTACTCAATCACTTTTTATAGCTACTGTTTACAGGCCTCCTGGGCCATATACAGCGTTCCTCACTGAGTTCCCTGAATTCCTATCGGACCTTGTAGTCATAGCAGATAATATTCTAATTTGTGGTGATTTTAATATTCACATGGAAAAGTCCACAGACCCACTCCAAAAGGCTTTCGGAGCCATCATCGACTCAGTGGGTTTCAACATGTCTCTGGACCTACTCACTGTCACAGTCATACTCTGGACCTAGTTTTGTCCCATGGAATAAATGTTGCGGATCTTAATGTTTTTCCTCATAATCCTGGACTATCGGACCACCATTTTATTACGTTTGCAATTGCAACAAATAATCTGCTCAGACCCCAACCAAGGAGCATCAAAAGTCGTTCTATAAATTCTCAGACAACACAAAGATTCCTTGATGCCCTTCCAGACTCCCTCCGCCTACCCAAGGACGTCAGAGGACAAAAATCAGTTAACCACCTAACTGAGGAACTCAATTTAACCTTACGCAATACCCTAGATGCAGTTGCACCCCTAAACTAAAAACATTTATAAGAAACTAGCTCCCTGGTATACAGAAAATAGCCGAGCTCTGAAGCAAGCTTCCAGAAAACTGGAACAGAAATGGCGCCACACCAAACTGGAAGTCTTCCCACTAGCTTGGAAAGACGTGCAGTATCGAAGAGCCCTCACTGCTGCTCGATCATCCTATTTTTCCAACTTAACTGAGGAAAATAAGAACAATCCAAAATTTATTTTTGATACTGTCGCAAAGCTAACTAAAAAGCAGCATTCGCAAAGTGAGGATGGCTTTCACTTCAGCAGTAATAAATTCATGAACTTCTTTGAGGAAAAGATCATGATCATTAGAAACCAAATTACGGACTCCTCTTTAAATCTGCGTATTCCTCCAAAGCTCAGTTGTCCTGAGTCTGCACAACTCTGCAAGGGCCTAGGATCAAGAGAGACACTCAAGTGTTTTAGTACTATATCTCTTGACACAATGATGAAAATAATCATGGCCTCTAAACCTTCAAGCTGCATACTGGGCCCTATTCCAACTAAACTACTGAAAGAGCTGCTTCCTGTGCTTGGCCCTCCTATTGTGAACATAATAAACGGCTCTCTATCCTTGGGTTGTGCCGTGGCGGAGATCTTTGTGGGCTATACTCGGCCTTGTCTCAGGATGGTAAGTTGGTGGTTGAAGATATCCCTCTAGTGGTGTGGGGGCTGTGCTTTGGCAAAGTGGGTGGGGTTATATCCTTCCTGTTTGGCCCTGTCCGGGGGTATCATCGGATGGGACCACAGTGTCTCCTGACCCATCCTGTCTAAGCCTCCAGTATTTATGCTGCAGTAGTTTGTGTCGGGGGGCTAGGGTCAGTTTGTTATATCTGGAGTACTTCTCCTGTCTTATCCGGTGTCCTGTGTGAATTTAAGTATGCTCTCTCTAATTCTCTCTTTCTTTCTCTCTCTCGGAGGACCTGAGCCCTAGGACCATGCCTCAGGACTACCTGGTGTAACGGATGTGAAATGGCTAGCTAGTTAGCGGGTACGCGCTAGTAGCGTTTCAATCAGTTACGTCACTTGCTCTGAAACCTATTAGTAGTGTTGCCCCTTGCTCTGCAAGGGCCGCGGCTTTTGTGGAGCGATGGGTAACGACGCTTCGTGGGTGTCAGTTGTTGATGTGTGCAGAGGGTCCCTGGTTCGCGCCCGGGTCGGGGCGAGGGGACGGTCTAAAGTTATACTGTTACACTGGCATGATGACTCCTTGCTGTCCCCAGTCCACCTGGCCGTGCTGCTGCTCCAGTTTCAACTGTTCTGCCTGCGGCTATGGAACCCTGACCTGTTCACCGGACGTGCTACCTGTCCCAGACCTGCTGTTTTCAATTCTCTAGAGACAGCAGGAGCGGTAGAGATACTCTTAATGATCGGCTATGAAAAGCCAACTGACATTTACTCCTGAGGTGCTGACTTGCTGCACCCTCGACAACTACTGTGATTATTATTATTTGACCATGCTGGTCATTTATGAACATTTGAACATCTTGGCCATGTGTTGTTATAATCTCCACCCGGCACAGCCAGAAGAGGACTGGCCACCCCTCATAGCCTGGTTCCTCTCTAGGTTTCTTCCTAGGTTTTGGCTTTTCTAGGGAGTTTTTCCTAGCCACCGTGCTTCTACACCTGCATTGCTTGCTGTTTGGGGTTTTAGGCTGGGTTTCTGTACAGCACTTTGAGATATCAGCTGATGTAAGAAGGGCTAAAAAAAATACATTTGATTTGATTTATACTGTAAATTTGAATAGCATTTATCAAATGCATGTGTCAACAATGAAAGTGTACAGTTGCTTTTGTTTTTCACTTTGGATGTACCGGAGTTAAAAGATTCATAAATGTAATGCATATGAAATGGAAAAGTAAAAAAAGAACAACAAGCATGTTTACTGTAACGACTCCCACCGAAGGTGGCTCCCCTCCCTGTTCGGGTGGTGCTCGGCGGTCGTCGTCACCGGCCTACTAGCTGCTACTGACTTTTCCTCCCCCTCCCTTTTTGTTGATTATTGACACCTGTTTGTGATTAGGGTGATTTGTGGGGCTTTATTACCCAGCAGCCCGGCCTGCTGGGTGTGCGGGATTGTTTTGTGTACATGCTTGTGTGTCACGGTTCGTGTACGTTATCTCATTGGTATTTCGCGTTCTCGTTTATGTGGTGGAGCATTCATTTTAGAGTGGCGTCGTGTTCACCTGTTTGTGGTATTAAAGTAGAACGCTACTCTGAACTCTCTGTCTCCTGCGTGTGACTCCTTCCTCCACTACACCCCGGGCATTACATTTACCAAAGTAATTTGTTTGCAATGCCACTTATTTTTTATATATATAGACAGAATGATTCCATTAATAGGCCTACACTCCTTCACTAAACCAAATAATCAACCCCAGGGGTTCTTCTTAACTGAACCAACATTTGTTCCATAAAGAACCCGTAAGATGCTATTTATGAATTATTGCTACTAATAAAAAAATACAATTTATAGCTAAGAATATAATATAATAAACATACACTACATGTACAAAAGTATGTGGACACCTGCTCGTTGGACATCTCATTCCAAAATCATTGGTATTAATATTGAGTTGGGGCCCCCTTTGCTGTTATATTAGTGAGGTCGGGCACTGCTGTTGAGCGATTAGGCCTGGCTCGCAATCAGCGTTCCAATTCATCCCGAAGGTGTTCGATGTGGTTGAGGTCAGGGCTCAGTGTAGGCCAGTCAAGTTCATCCACACCAATCTCGACAAACCATTTCTGTATGGACATGACTTTGTGCACGGGTGCATTGTCATGCTGAATCAGAAAAGGGCCTTCCCCAAACTGTTGTCACAAAGTTGGAAGCACAGAATCGTCTAGAATGCTGTAGTATTAAGATTTCCCTTCACTGGAACTAAGGGGCCTAGCCCGAACTATGAAAAACAGCCCCAGACCATTATTCCTCCTCCGCCAAACTTTACACTTGGTATTGTGCATGGTGACCTTAGGCTTGTGTGTGGCTGCTCGGCCATGGGAACCTATTTCACGAAGCTCCAGACGAACAGTTATTGTGCTGACATTGCTTCCAGAGGCAGTTTGGAACTCAGTAGTGGGTGTTGCAACCAAGGATAGACGATTTTTACACGCTACGCGTTTCATCACTCAGTGGCCCCCTTCTGTGAGCTTGTGTGGCCTACCACTTTGTGGTTGAGCAGTTGTTGCTCCTAGAAGTTTCCACTTCACAATAACAGCACTTAGTTGACTGGGGCAGCTCTAGCAGGGCAGATATTTGACGAACTGACTTGTTGGAAAGGTGGCATCCTATGACGGTGCCACATTGAAAGTCACTGAGCTCTTCAGTATGGGCAGTTTTACTGCCAATGTTTGTCTATGGAGATTGTATGGCTGTGTGCTCGATTGTATACACCTGTCAGCAACGGGTGTGGCTGAAATAGCCGAATCTACTAATATGAAGGGGTGTGCACCACAGAAGGCTGCTGAGGGGAGGACAACTCATAATAATGGCCGTAATGGAGCAAACAGAATGCCATCAAACACATGGATACTATGCGTATTTGATACAATTCCAGTGATTCCGCTCCAGCCATTACCAAACGCCCGTCGTCCCATATTAAGGTGCCACTAACCTCCTGTGGTGTGCACATGCTTTTGGCCATGTAGCTTTTTATTTATTTATTTTTTATATTTACAAGTCTGCTTTTTGGGGTATACAGTCCCCCCAAGAGGTTCTATGGACACACACAGTATTCATGTATTCTCTGGTTCGTCCATTCTGTGTTACATTAAAGTTGTGATTTTGCGTGCAAATGTAATGTCCATAACACTGGAATGGCCCTAAAAAAACAAATACAAGCAGTATACTAAACTATCACACATGTACAAGAATAGCAAGCTCCTTCATCACATCAGCTTGAAGCATTTAATCAAGTTACTTGTTGAACCTCCATTCAACCAAAACTTCAATCACTTGCTTACTGCACAGCCCACGGTAGAGATATCGGTGTGAAATTGGATTTGTAGAATGAGTGGAGTTATTTTCCAAACCAGAGGTAGAACTCACACTGAGGTTGTTTATGTGGCGTTCTGCGGTAGTGGTCCAGCTCCTGTCTGAAGGTCTCTGTTGAAGAGCAGCACAGGGTCCCCTGTCTCCATTAGGTGGGGCTCCTCTGTGGAGGTATGTGGCCCCCTCCAGAAAACCTCTCTCTGGCATTAGTGTTCAGCATAGATGGCTTCTTCCGAGGACCTCAACACCACCCCTCCCTCTATGTAGGGCAGTGGCTTGGAGAGGGTCGAACACTTCATAAGATGGAGAAAGTGGGTTTTGGAAGGGAGATGCAGGGGATCCTATCCATCATCAGGGAGGAGGGGGAGATCGGGGGCTGACATAGTCACTTTTGGCTTTACTCCCCGTGACATCACACCTACGAATCTTCATCCCCCAGTAACTCACTGAAACTTCAAAAAAGCCCTGGGCTTCAAGGATAGGGAGGAACAGGATAGGGACTCTTTACTGAGCTCACAAACATCATGTTTAAGTTCAGAGCTCTCCTGCTTCAGGCTGCTCAGAGATCCTCTTATTCAGTTCAGAATTCTTAACTCCAATCTTTCTCTTTTCACAGACGCTCTCCCTCTCCTCCTCAGTCTGTCTCAAAACGTTGTATCATCAGAGACTACATATCAGAACCCGCTTCATCAGTTGTAGCCTAGATTCGATGGATACACGAGGATAAAATAGCTATTATTGTTGAAACTTTAAAGGCAATAAAAAACAATTTCAGTGTCGTAAAAATGATCATGCGACTGAACCAATTCCGACACTTCCGGTTTCTGTCATCAACATCATTTACGCTAATTTCAGTAAATCCAAAAGTGTCAACGATAGATTGGGGAGTTGCTTGAACAAAGTAATCCACTTCAACAAGGAATGAAATCTCACAACTGCTAGACACAAGCAACAAATGAGCAACAATTGCACTCAATGGACGTATTGCCACGATGTGAGAAACAAATGCAAAGTGTCGCCTAATTTGCATCGCAACAATGCTAGTTTGCAACCACCATAGCTAGCTAACGTTAAATAGTAACAGTTAGGTTGTTACAGTCAGTAGCTTGTTATTGTAAGCGTTGTTAGATTTGACAGTAAGCAAGGTTTGACATGGAATGTATGTTGCTCTTGGTCGGATAGCAACATAGCTAGTCATACAATATTTGAGTACCAGTTTACTAGTTAGCTAACTAGCTAGTAAAGAGCTAGCTACCAGTTTAGCTAATTTTCCCAGTGCGTTGCTAGCGAACGTTAGCTAGCTAGTTGTCAACAGGAAATACAACACTTCACACATTTAGCGAAATATTTTAAGTGGTAAACTAGCTAGTCTGTTAACGTTGGTTTTGGTCAGATTAGAATGGAGAACCAACTTTGACCGTCCATTTTGTTTGTTATTATCTAACGTAAGCTAGTTAGCTCATTAACACGAGTTGCAAACTTTAGTTATAGTGACTCTTAAGCCTAAATTCATAATGTGGCTCCAGCAAAGACTAAAGGGCCTACCAGGTGTGCTGTCAAGCAGCTGGGCTAGAAGAATGCTCATTGGACTGCTGGTTTTCCTCATCTTCTACTGGTACCTTAGCTCAGAGGGCGCTTTGAGGTTGTTTAGTGGCTCAGGCCAATCAGGGGGGCCTGCCGTACAATGCCTCCAGACTGAGATCCACAGGTGGAAGTCACTGGTGGACCGGGGGGAGGGAATCTACAGCACTCCCCAGGAGAAAGCGGTCACGCCTTTTGTCTCGGGTAACGGCCATTTCCTGGTGGACATTGACTCCAACAGACTGTGGGTGGCCTCATCCTCCCAGCCCGGCTCGGCCCCTGTCCACCAGACTGAGTATTCGCCCATAGTGGGTGTCCACCTCCCTGGGAAGCGGGCCGAGGCAAGTGCAACCATGCTCTGGTTCCGCAAAGGGGCTGTCCTGTCCGTCCACTGTGTCCTCCCGGGGGACAGCTCCGGGTCAGCCCGTGACTGCCTCACCGTCCGAGAGGAGTTCATCGCCCACCGCAGCCGGCCCAACGTCTACCTCCAGAGGATCCACATCAACAACCCCTCGGAGCGGGCCGCCACCCTGGAGGTTTCCACTGAACCGTCCTTGTTCGGGAGCAAGTTCTCAGCCAGCGTGGAGAAGGTGGAGGACAAAGAGGTGGTGCTGTCGTCGGGCCGCGTGGTTCTGCCGGAGAATAACCAGATATTGCTGGTGGTGGTGGCCACCAAGAAGCTGGGCAGCCGCATCCAGGTGGCGGCCAAGTCGGAGTACGCAGAAAGTGTGCTGTCGGTGGTGTGGACGTCGGAGCCCATTGAGTCGACCAAGTTGCAGGAGACCTTCACTAGGCTTAGAGAGGGGGCCAAGAAAGAGCTGGGTGAGCTGCTGAGGGCTAACGTAGAAGATCTGGTCCAGGACCACCAACAGGCCTGGATGGACCTCTTCATCTCTGGTAAGTAAAAGTCAAAGCTGAGATGCCATGTCTTTTCTCTTTAAAGTGCAAATACTGTGGTATTTAGTAGAGGTCGACCGATTAATCGGAATGGCCGATTAATTAGGGCCGATTTCAAGTTTTCATAACAATCGGAAATCGGTATTTTTGGACGCCGATTTTGCCAATTTTTTTTACACCTTTATTTAACTAGGCAAGTCAGTTAAGAACGCATTCTTATTTTCAATGACGGCCTAGGAACGGTGGGCTAACTGCCTTGTTCAGGGGCAGAACGACAGATTTTTACCTTGTCAGCTCAGGGATTCAATCTTACAACCTTACGGTTAACTAGTCCAACGCTCTAACCACCTGCCTCATGAGGAGCCTGCCTGTTACGCGAATGCAGTAAGAAGCCAAGGTAAGTTGCTAGCTAGCATTAAACTTATCTTGTAAAAAACAATCAATCAATCATAATCACTAGTTATAACTACACATGGTTGATGATATTACTAGTTTATCTAGAGTGTCCTGCGTTGCATATAATCGATGCAGTGCGCATTCGCGAAAAAGGACTCGTTGCTCCAACGTGTACCTAACCATAAACATCAATGCCTTTCTTAAAATCAATACACAAAAGTATATTTTCTGCATATTTAGCTAAAAGAAATCCAGGTTAGCAGGCAATATTAACCAGGTGAAATTGTGTTACTTCTCTTGCGTTCATTGCACGCAGAGTCAGGGTATATGCAACAGTTTGGGCCGCCTGGCTCATTGCGAACTAATTTGCCAGAATTTTACGTAATTATGACATAACATTGAAGGTTGTGCAATGTAACAGGAATATTTAGACTTATGGATGCCACCCGTTAGATAAAATACGTAACGGTTCCGTATTTCACTGAAAGAAGAAACGTTTTGTTTTCAAGATGATAGTTTCCGGATTCGACCATATTAATGACCTAAGACTCGTATTTCTGTGTGTTATTATGTTATAATTAAGTCTATGATTTGATATAGCAGTCTGACTGAGCGGTGGTAGGCACCAGCAGGCTCGTAAGCATTCATTCAAACAGCACTTTCGTGCGTTTTGCCAGCAGCTCTTCGCAATGCTTCAAGCATTGCGCTGTTTATGACTTCAAGCCTATCAACTCCCAAGATTAGGCTGGTGTAACCGATGTGAAATCGCTAGCTAGTCAGCGGGGTGCGCGCTAATAGCGTTTCAAACGTCACTCGCTCTGAGACTTGGAGTAGTTGTTCCCCTTGCTCTGCATGGGTAACGCTGCTTCGAGGGTGGCTGTTGTCGATGTGTTCCTGGTTCGAGCCCAGGTAGCAGCGAGGAGAGGGATGGAAGCTATACTGTTACACTGGCAATACTAAAGTGCCTATAAGAACATCCAATAGTCAAAGGTATATGAAATACAAATCGTATAGAGAGAAATAGTCCTATAATTCCTATACTAAGTTTTAGGTTGTAGTTATTATGTAGTAGTTATTCTCGTAGACTGTACAGGACAAAACAATTAATGGCTGGGTAATTCCATTTGATTTCAATCACTTTTTGACTGCACACCTTTTGATTTGAATGAATATTTTGTTAAGCATCAATTATCAAAAAATGCGTAAACGTCATTTTCAAGTATGTTGTGGCTTAGACCCTATTTTATACCATCTAAGGTGTTTGTGTTGTGCCCACCATCGGTTGAGACTAAGCTTACGGGCTGCGTCTCGTAATATACAGCAGCATCGTACAGTGAAATATCAGAAGCCATTCACTTTCATTGGAAGGAAAGCGAGAGAAGCGGACTGGGCGGCGGGAACCGTTGAGCAATTTGAGCATGGGCGAGGGAGCTGAAAAGGGTTGGACTAAAGTTGGCAATAGATTACCTTTATGCAAATTCTCCACGATATTGTGGCGCAAGTGACCAGTCGAAGCTCACCATGGCTTTCAGACCCTACTGGATTGCCTGACAATGGCTATTGATACCTAGCACTACCAAGCTTGTTTGCTAGCACCCACATGAGGGTGAAGCTAACGTGGCTAAGCGAGTATCGCTTGTATAGTTCAAACTAGGGTTGCAAAGGGTCTGAAACTTTCTGGTAAATTTCCAGCATCCCGGAGTTCACTGTTGACGTTGAGACTGGTGTTTTGCGGGTACTATTTAAGCTGCCAGTTGAAGACTTGTGAGGTGTCTGTTTCTCAAACTAGACAATCTAATGTACTTGTCCTCTTGCTCAGTTGTGCACTGGGGCCTCCCACTCCTCTTTCTGGTTAAAGCCAGTTCGCGTTGTTCTGTGAATGGAGTAGTAAACAGCGTTGTACGAGATCTTCAGTTTCTTGGCAATTTCTCGCATGGAATAGCCTTCATTTCTCAGAAAAATAATAGACTGACGAGTTTCAGAAAAAGTTATTTGTTTCTGTCCATTTTGAGCCTGTAATCAATCGAACCCACAAATGCTGATGCTCCAGATACTCAACTAGTCTAAAAAAGGCCAGTTTTATTACTTCTTTAAATCAGAACAACTGTTTTCAGCTGGGTTTTCTAATGCTCAATTTCTAATGCTCAATTAGCCTTTTAAAATGATCAACTTGGATTAGCTAACACAACGTGCCATTGGAACACAGGAGTGATGGTTGCTGATAATGGGCCTCTGTACGCCTATGTAGATATTCCATAAAAAATCTGCCGTTTCCAGCTACAATAGTCATTTACAACATTTTGTATTTTTATTTTATTTAACCTTTATTTAACTAGGCAAATTAGTTAATAACAAATTCTTAATTACAATGATGGCTTACCGTTATTTTAATGGACAAAAAAACAAGGCCATTTCAAAGTGACCCCAAACTTTTGAACGACAGTGTACATTTAAAAAAGTGTTTTTAGATAATTTACGTTAATGTTATTTAAACTTATTATTTAACTTTTTTTCCTTGAAATTATAAAATACTTTGGCAACCCTGTTTTGGAAGCTTGTAAATTATATGAAACTCAACCTTTTATATTTTCCAGTAATGAAGACATGGATGCTTTATGGTAGGGTGAGGTATGCAAAATGGGTCAACTTTGAGCACCTCTATCCTAAATGTTTTGCCATTCAGGTCCAAAAAATGACTGACCACTTCTAACATGGAAAAATATGTATACATTTTTTTGTTCAAATCAAAAGGGGTGAGGTCAAAAAGAGATTGAAATCAAATGTAACAACCCGGATGATATTAACACAACCCAGTATTTACAAAAAATACACGCATTCTATCTGATCATGATGAATGACTAAGCTAATGAATTATGTAGTTCTAGATCAAATGACTATGTAGCCATTTTCTGTTCCCACATCTACTGTGTGTGTCTCCTGCAGGGGTGGAGATGCGTAAGATCACAGACGCGCATACGCCGTCCAGCGCCACGGTCAACACCACGCTCTACTACGTCCTCTCGGCCTCGCCGGCACCCCTGCTTGACCGCCGTCTGGGCGCTGAAGAACGCGCCCATCTGGAATCCAGCCTCAACTACGCCGACCACTGCTTTAGTGGGCATGCCACCATGCATGCCGATAACCTGTGGCCGGAGCGGGTCAGCAGTGTGGCCCAAGTCCTGCAGCTGGTCACCCTGTGGACCCTCACCCTGCAGAAGAGGGGTTGCAAGGTGCTTGTGGCGGCAGGTGCCCATGGCGTCATGCAGGGCGCCGTACTCAGCTTCGGAGGCCTCTCATTCAACGAAAACCACCTGCAGTTCCAGGCGGACCCGGACGTGCTGCACAACAGCTATGCGCTGCGAGGCATCCACTACAACCAGGACCTGATCAACCTGGCTGTGCTTCTGGACGCCGAGGGCAAGCCCTTCCTGCACGTGTCGGTCAAGCCCTTCCTGCATGTGTCGGTCAAGCCCCAGGAGAAACCCGTAGCGCTGTACGCCTGCGAGGCGGGCTGCCTCAACGAGCCGGTGGAGCTGACGTCGTCAATGGTAGAGTCCAAGGGCCACGTGTTCCCGGTGATGGTGACGCAGCCCATCACACCACTGCTCTACATATCCACGGACCTGCGCCACCTGCAGGACCTGCGGCACACACTGCACCTCAAAGCCATCCTGGCACACGAGGAGCACATGGCCAAGCAGGACCCGGGCCTGCCCTTCCTCTTTTGGTTCGGCGTGGCTTCTCTCATCACCCTCTTCCACCTCTTCCTCTTCAAGCTCATCTACAATGAGTACTGCGGCCCCAGCGCCAAGCCCCTCTTCAGGAGCAAGGTATAATAACACAAACACAACAAACTGCTTTGAACTGATGAACAAAAAAACTGTCCAAATTGTGCTCTTCTCGCTTAGTTTTTTGTGTGTGGTGGAGAATTCCCTTTCACTTTCATTCCTCTTCGGGTGTCTTTCTCTGTCTCAGCAGGGACATAGTTTGGATGTGTGCTTGATGTTTTTTGGAGTGGATTTGCATAATTGCTGTGCTCTGCCTCGCCCTTTTTTTCTGCTCTCTTCCATACAAACAAGAATTTATTTGGTGATTTCTCATTTTGTGTGAAATGAATCAGTTTGTGAAGACATTTGATGACAAATGCTCTAATCGGAAAGTAAGGGACAATTTATTTTGCAATACATAGCCTATTAGGAATACATTCTAACATGAACCATGTACATTTTATTTGAAAACTTCTGTCATTGAACGCACCAGTGTTAGTCCTCATTTAAAGTGGTGGACCATCCCATTTCTGTTACTCAACATTTCACTACATGCAGTAATGCAAGTTGTTTTAATCCATCGATTTCCAAACCCTTACATATATTTCCAAATGTAGCCTATAGCATTTCCCATCTGTGTGAAAGCAAACAAATCGTTTTTTTCCCCCCAACCATAAGCCTCTAGTGTAGCTAATGTATGTTGTTTAAGTTGAGGTCACCCTCTTTTTAATCACTATACTGGTGCCTTGAAGTCTCTTCTCAATCAACAATGGTGTAAATGTGGGTTTCCAATCTTTTCAGTTCTGTTCGCTTCTATAGGAGCCTAGTTACTACCACCTCAATTTGATACACGGCATACTAATTTCGAGAGGTTTAAAGTATACTGAACAAAAATATAAACACCATGTGTTGGTCCCATGTTTCATGAGCTAAAATATAAGGTCCCAGAAATGTTCAGTACTCACAAAAAGCTTATTTCTCTCAATGTTGTGCACAAATTTGTTTACGGCCCTGTTAGTGAGCATTTCTTCTTTGCCAAGATAATCTATCCACCTGACAGGTGTGGCATATCAAGAAGCTGATTAAACAGCATGATCATTACATAGGTGCACCTTGTGCTGGGGGACAATAAAATGTGCCGTTTTGTCACACAACACAATGCCACAGACCTCGAGTTTTGAGGGAGCATGCAACTGGCATGCGGACTGCAGGAATGTCCAACAGAGCTGTTGCCAGAGAATTGAATGTTAATTTATTTACCATAAGCCCCCTCCAACGTCGTTTTAGAGAATTTGGCAGTACGTCCAACCGGTCTCACAACCCGCAGACCACGTGTAGCCACGCCAGCCCAGGACCTCCACGTCCGGCTTCTTCACCTGTGGGATCTCTTGAGGGGATGCTGAGTAGTATTTCTGCATGTAATAAAGCCCTTTTGTGGGGAAAAACTCATTCTGATTGGCTAAGCCTGGCTCCCCAGTGGTTGGGCCTGGCTCCCCAGTGGGTGGGCCTATGCTCTCCCAGGCCCACCCATGTCTGTGCACTTGCCCAGTCATGTGAAATCCAAAGATTAGGGCCTAATGAATTGATTTAAATTGACTGGTTTCCTTATATGAACTGTAACTCAGGAAAATCTTTAAAATTGTTGCATTTTGCATTTATATTTTTCTTCAGTATAGGCTAGGCTAAGGAACTGTCTATGCTATGTCTCAAAATTAGAAAGAGAGACACCAAAACTGGAACACAAACGGATCCAACGAGGTGGTATAAACTAGTCCGGGAATTATCCAAAAGCTTCTTGATGCCTGTCTCCAATCATGTACAAATACCCATCTATCTAGAGCATTGGTTGCAAAATTAGATGTCTCTGTTTTAAAATAATGGGCATTACAAAGGAGGAACATTTCTACTGTAAGTGGTTGTCTTTGATTAGCTTTGACCGAGTGCTGCCAGTAATCCCTTTCACCATGTGACATTGATTTGATTTGGCTGTTTTTTTGGATGGTGGTTTCTATTGATTCACTCTGACTAAATTAAGAAATTAAATTGACAGAAGGACTTGGTTCTCGCTGATATTCAGAGAGCTTGCTGTTTCTCATACCTATGTGTGGATAGGTATTTGGCCTATCCCCAACCGATTCCTTCTTGGTAGAAGCCCTGGTTTAAATGAGCTCTATTGTCGATTTGGTTTTGGGGCGTCAGCCAGTAGGCGCTTGCTTCAGTAAACAGCCTTGCATTTCCTGTTTCCTCTTCTTGTTTGTAACCCTCCCCTTTAACCTCACCAGGTGACGAAGCCAAGTGAGGAAATGGAAACTTAGGAAGCAGCCATCACATCACAGGTGCAGAGTAGCAGCCAGCGATGGCAGCATGAGACAAATTACATTTCCATAAAGTGTGTTACTGTTCATGTCATTGTTTGTCAATGATTTGTATTGAGATGGTCAACAATGTTTATTTGACTTTCGACATGTTGGAGCTGAATTCAGAGAAAGAAGCTCACCTCACCTGATGACCTCTTTCATTGGCAAGGCTAACGAAAGTCTGTCACTGTTTACAATGCTTCCATTTGTTTTGGCTGGATGACCCCCTCGGTTTGAACGAAGAATAGGGATTCTATTTTTATGGTTCTAGACATAGCTTTGTTTTGTTTCTACCATATAGAATTCTGAAAAATGTCAGTTATCCCTTCACCTTTTTTCAAGATGGTGGAAACCTAACCCAAGCTACACACATATATTTTACCCTGCGATCATAACCAAGTGGGAAGGTGGTATTTACCACATACGACTGGGGAAATTTCACTTGAATGCCCCTCCAACGGGTAATTACTAGAGGAAAACTTGTTTATCATCCCTGAGCTTCTACTTCTCCCACATGCTGACCTCTGACATCACCTACTAAGGAAATTACCTCGATAACAGAATTTTCGGCAATTTAATCCAACAAAACATTATTTATAAAAGGCAATCTATTAATATTGTTTTTGAACACTATAATTTGATAAACTAAAAGTACAGCTATCTTGCCGTGGTTGACTCAGCTTGTTGGCCATTAGCCAATCTGCGTTTGTCAATGAGTTCAATGCATGTGAATACATCCAACTGGTATTTACGACTTCACAAGTGGTTATCGCAGCTTTAAGAAATCATCTCCATTAAAAATGGATTGGGATGTTAACATTGACATTTAAATGAGCCATGGTTCTTTTAGTTGGTTTACTTAAATGGGTTTTGTAGCCTGTATGTTTCCAGTTTCCACTGCCACTTCACACTGTTCACGCTGACACATTAAACCAATAGAATTACATTTGGACATGTAGTAGATTTTTCTACTTCATATAGGCTACTCTTAACATTTAAATGTGTGGTTGCAGCACATTATGTTAATTAATCCACCATGATTTAGTGAATGAATGCACATTAACTTAATGTTGTTTAAATACTCCACAATTACTAGATAAACTGAGTTTCTACAACTGATTTATTGTGAAGTGTGACTTAATTGTTTTCTTCCGTTTTTTTGTGTTTTTTTGCATTTATTGTTCATCTTTGTTTATATAGCATTTTTAAGGGCTTTTTTCGAATCAGTTATTTTGTTTGTAACTAACTACTGAGTGTGCCTTAACAAGTTTAATTTATTCTGATTACACCTAGAATTTGGTTGGATTGTATTTGAATATTGTATGATAATGTGATTTGGGAGAAAATAAAAAATGTATGTTGTAAGTTGATTTCAATTTGGATAAAAAATAAATGTATACAAAGACTTTGAATTAAGATGTAAATATGTTAAACAATTTCTGACAGTATACATTAACTTGTTTGTGAATTGAAAGTGAAATCTGTATTTCTAATCAGTTATTAGGCTCTATGCACGTGTGAAGGGGTTTTAATTAAGGTTTTAATTACCAAAGGATGGTATATAGCTCTTAAACTACATGTTGTTTTCCACAAAATTGAATGTCCTTTGCGTTCTCTCACCCCACCAAAAATAAAATGATATCAAAGATGGTCAAAACCCACAAGGCTTAATTAGTAATGCAACATGGGGTTTAAATGCATGACAAGATGTATTTCTCTGATTTTCCTTTTATTATGGAGCAGACACTGAATTAGGCAAATCAATAACTTCATTCTAGTTATAATTTCCCTTGGTCCCTTGTTCCATTATTCGGCATACTGTAATTTCCCCTTATTTCCCTTTTTATTTAAGCATTCAAGAATAGATAAGCAGATATTCAAGGGTGGATGCAGCTGTCATTGAGACCCATATACAACAAAAGCAATTACACACTATTCATTGAAGATGGAATATGCAGAAATCGCTCCTCCATTTCCTGGTTGCTATGTTCCTCATTTCAGTTTGTGTGACAAAACAATCAAGTTTAGTGATGAGAATCATTGTACCATTTACACCGCTATTTTCCATAACCAAAAAAGTATTTTCAGCTGTTTGAAGCTGGAGTACAAAACCGAAAGTAGAAGATGCAAAAACTAAACTTACGCACGGGAAGGATAGAAATATTGCACATAGAACATGTCTACTTCTTACAGTTGCTTTCAGTGCGAATGACAGATGTATAACTCACATTTCTATGTGAATTTGGTTGGGTTTCCCAAAAAGTTACATATTGCAGATTTACTTCCCCACTTCATGGAAACACAAATGTTCAACTAATTTAGGAGATTTTCTGATAAAGGGAAACACAAATCATTAAATAAGCATGAAACTCAATAGGAGTCCATAGTTTTGCGTGCAGATAAGATTTTGCACAGCAGTAGCCAACTTACCTCAAAATGTATGTTGGAACGAAATATATTGTTTGTAATAACACAGGATATTTTAACTATCTTAATTTGATGGGAAATTGTTGATTAGCCCGTTTTGTAGATTGTCAATGTCAATATGAAAATGTATTTCAAAGAGAAGCAAGATACATTGAGTTAGAATTTAATGTATTACTTTTTTCTGTTGAAAAGCCTTGGGTGAATGTATTCCTCCCTTTGCAGAAATTAAACCACGCAATTATCCAACACACGTCACTAGTTGCATCCTATTTATAAGCCTCCTATCTGAAAATCAGGAACAAGCAATATTGCGGGGCTAAATGACAGGCATTTTTGTAATAATTGTTCACATAATGTCATCTTTGGAGTAACGTTACATGAAAAAGGAATGCTTTGCATCCCTGACTCTGTCCTCCGCTTCTCTGAAAAGAATATTTACCAAAATTCAGAACAGCAGACATAAAAGGAGAGTCGCACCAACGACGCAAGAGGAAGCCGACAGCGAGTGCGTATATTTGCAGGCAATTGTGAGTATTGTTTTGTTAAATGTTAATAGTCTACAAACCTACAAAACCTTGGTTTACTTGTAAGCCCAGCTTACAAGGGCTTATTTTTTTGTAAAAATCATGATAAATATCAACATTATATCCAATAAACAAATGCATTTCGTTTAACTTTTTTCCCACATTAAGTTTAAGCAGAACAATTAAACAAACGAATACCAATGTATTCACACAGGCTTATCTGTTGTTTTCGAGGATAAAAGCTATCTAGTTCACTTCCCTGGTTAGTCAGCCATGTTTGGTGTTGTCCATGGCGAGCCTGTCCTCATATACTTGCTTATTTTCATGTGGTTTTCTTATATACTTGCTTATTTTCATGTGGTTTTCTTGTGTTTGTAAAGTGACTTTGGGTGTTATGAAAAGCGCTTAAAATAAAAAAAAGTATTATTAAACATAAACATGTATATGCCACTTTTATCTATTAAGGTTGTAAAATTATAATTGCATTATTTAATAATCGTATTTCATATTTACAATAAGTCTATTGCATTTTTTTTATTATGTAATCATAGATCCTTATCTAGGTATATTTTTTGTTGTTGTTGCAGGTGCTCTCTCTCCGTGTCTTGGCAGTAACTGTACTGTTTGTCTGCTCTCGTTTCTGTCTCTGCTTGACTCAGTCTCCGTTGACCTCCGCTCTAACTTGGACCTGCTGCGCGCCACAGAGGCCGCTGTCACCGAGCTGAATTCATGTAGGACCACGGCTATTCTCCAACTCATAGGGGAACTCCAAAACACGAGAAGTCTATGCACATGGTACAGGAGTAACGAGACAAGCCAAGAAAAGTGTACACGACCACTGACTGACATTTTACCGGTGATTATTCGATTTTGCACTGATATGGAGGGCCACAGAAACAGTCAGGGTCACCCATGCAGCGAGGAGTTGGTGGAGTTCTGCCAGAATCTGAGGGAAGATTTGACCACATTTCTGAAGACAACATGGGGAGCTGAGGACAACACCAACAAGCCTGTGTTCTCCTTGACGATGGTCAGACTCCAGGACATAGACACAGGACATTAGTCAGGTCAAGAAGTTTTCAGACTGGAAAGATGTCCTCTCACTGAGACTGATGGTCACATTCCTGGAACTCAATCACCAGTTCAGTGAACTCTCTTCCATTGGAACCCAAGCTGACTTTCACGAGAAGTGGATCCACGCACTGAGCCGCTTAGCCTTTGCCCAGCTCTCATCAGAAACACTGCATGACTGTTGGATGGAAAACATTCCTTCAAGCAGATGACGGAGTGGACCCAGAGAGAGGACCGAGGACCTGAAGCGCCAGAGACAACTGACCGAGGACCTCCTGCACCAGATGGTGCCCAAGTCGGTGGCCAAGCAGCTGAGGCAGCAGAAGCACGTGGAGGCAGAGAGCTACAAGAAGGTGGGTTTGATTGATCTGAGATGTGGGGCTTCAGTTCAATCATGTCGGGTCAATTCCATTTTGTGCTGTTCCATCAAGAGAATTCCTGTGTCATCATTACCCAATTGTCATACTTGAGTAAAAGTAAAGATAGCTTCATAGAAAATGACTCAAGTAAAAGTGAAAGTCACCCAGTAATAACTACTTGAGTAGAAGTCTGAAAGTATTTGATTCAGAATATACTGAATTAGCAAAAGTAAATGTAATTAATCAAATATACTTAAGTACCAAAGTAAAAGTAGAAATTATTTAAAATTCCTTATATTAGATGGTACCATTTAATTGGTTTATTTATTTATTTACGGGGGCACAATACAACACTCAGACATAATTAACAAATTAAGTGTTTGTTTAGTGAGTCCGCCAGATCAAAGGCAGTAGGGATGACTGGGGATGTTCTCTTGATAAGTGAGTGAAATTGACTATTTCCTGCCCTGCTAAGCATTCAAAATGTAATGAGTACTTTTGGGTGTCAGGGAAAATGTATGGAGTAAAAAGTACATTATTTTCTTTAGGAATGTAGAAGTAAAAGTTGTCAACTATAAATACAGTGGGGCAAAAAAGTATTTAGTCAGCCACCAATTGTGCAAGTTCTCCCACTTAAAAAGATGAGAGAGGCCTGTAATTTTCATCATAGGTACACTTCAACTATGACAGACAAAATGAGGAAAAAAAATCCAGAAAATCACATTGTAGGATTTTTAATGAATTTATTTGCAAATTATGGTGGAAAATAAGTATTTGGTCAATAACAAAAGTTTATCTCAATACTTTGTTATATACCCTTTGTTGGCAATGACAGAGGTCAAATGTTTTCTGTAAGTCTTCACAAGGTTTTCACACACTGTTGCTGGTATTTTGGCCCATTCCTCCATGCAGATCTCCTCTAGAGCAGTGATGTTTTGGGGCTGTTGCTGGGCAACACGGACTTTCAACTCCCTCCAAAGATTGTCTATGGGGTTGAGATCTGGAGACTGGCTAGGCCACTCCAGGACCTTGAAATGCTTCTTACGAAGCCACTCCTTCATTGCCCGAGCGGTGTGTTTGGGATCATTGTCATGCTGAAAGACCCAGCCACGTTTCATCTTCAATGCCCTTGCTGATGGAAGGAGGTTTTCACTCAAAATCTCACGATACATGGCCCCATTCATTCTTTCCTTTACACGGATCAGTCGTCCTGGTCCCTTTGCAGAAAAACAGCCCCAAAGCATGATGTTTCCACCCCCATGCTTCACAGTAGGTATGGTGTTCTTTGGATGCAACTCAGCATTCTTTGTCCTCCAAACACGACGAGTTGAGTTTTTACCAAAAAGTTATATTTTGGTTTCATCTGACCATATGACATTCTCCCAATCTTCTTCTGGATCATCCAAATGCTCTCTAGCAAACTTCAGACGGGCCTGGACATGTACTGGCTTAACAGGGGGACACGTCTGGCACTGCAGGATTTGAGTCCCTGGCGGCGTAGTGTGTTACTGATGGTAGGCTTTGTTACTTTGGTCCCAGCTCTCTGCGGGTCATTCACTAGGTCCCCCCGTGTGGTTCTGGGATTTTTGCTCACCGTTCTTGTGATCATTTTGACCCCACGGGGTGAGATCTTGCGTGGAGCCCCAGATCGAGGGAGATTATCAGTGGTCTTGTATGTCTTCCATTTCCTAATAATTGCTCCCACAGTTGATTTCTTCAAACCAAGCTGCTTACCTATTGCAGATTCAGTCTTCCCAGCCTGGTGCAGGTCTACAATTTTGTTTCTGGTGTCCTTTGACAGCTCTTTGGTCTTGGCCATAGTGGAGTTTGGAGTGTGACTGTTTGAGGTTGTGGACAGGTGTCTTTTATACTGATAACAAGTTCAAACAGGTGCCATTAATACAGGTAACGAGTGGAGGACAGAGGAGCCTCTTAAATAAGAAGTTACAGGTCTGTGAGAGCTAGAAATCTTGCTTGTCTGTAGGTGACCAAATACTTATTTTCCACCAAAATTTGCAAATAAATTCATTAAAAATCCTACATTGTGATTTTCTGGATTTTGTTTTCTCATTTTGTCTGTCATAGTTGAAGTGTACCTATGATGAAAATTACAGGCCTCTCTCATCTTTTTAAGTGGGAGAACTTGCACAATTGGTGGCTGACTAAATACTTTTTTGCCCCACTGTATATATATATATTGCTTTTTGGAGAAATGTCTAGTTTCAGCCACTAAAATACTATTATTACTCTGAGCAAATCATTGGCTATTCATATCCTCTATATACTGTCTCCAGCGAAGTGGAGTGGAGAAGCTCACATCATGACTGTTGAATGACTAAGTTACAGTTCGACAGCATGATCATCACCTCATTTATTTCATCTACTGAACATTATAACATCATTAGGATGCTTAGTAGGTCAACTGTCCTCACACTGACATAGAGGGGAGAAGTACTGTGTAATGAACTGTCAATAGACCCTGTGGATTTTCCCAGAGTGCCGGTGAAGTGTATAATTATTTGGGACCCATCCAAGCTCTCTAGCTAATTAACCTACAAGTCAAAAGTCATCAGATTACCTCTAATAAGTGCGTGAGAGATTTCTGTTCAAAGCAATGGAGGGAAATTTAATTTCCTGTTTTCTAATCCTTAGTGTGATTTGTGTTTGAGCTATTATGAAATAAAACAGCATTTCCCCTCTCAGAGTAAAAGGAAAAATAACACATATTGTCTGATCAGACACAAGAACTACAGTGTTCAGAAGGACAGCCTGGTGTGTCACTGGAACCCAAATCTTCCCCGCAAGAAGAAGACACTGGAGGGGAGCGACATTTCTATGGTGAATGTGAGTGCATTTATGAAAGAATGCAATACGACACAATTTTAAACTCCCTAGAGTCTATTGACACACTGGTGCATCAATCTAAGTAACATAATAAAAAAATCCCAATCAAAATTCGTCAGTTTAAGCTAGAGATATCAGGGCTGCGTCTCAGTCCACCACATCCGCCTATGGAGAACCTCAGCATCTGCGGTGGAAGGTGGCTGAGCTACAGCTGTGTTTGTCAGACCATGAGACATCCCGAAAATCTGCCTTCTCACTAAAACATTGTTTTGGCCTACGTAGTAAAGGCGAAATTCAATATTTTATCATAACATTTTTTATATATTTTTTGATACCAAAAGGGGTCCTAAAATCAAATAGGGAAATGATCCCACCCCCCAACAGCTTAGACTTTTAGGAATGAATATATTGTAACAACCAGTGCAATGCTGCTAACTTGCCAACCACTGCTCCAACAGGGTTAACCCTGACCATCAAATGAAGATAATTGTAGGCTGCTCAAAGTGGAAAAAAGTTCCACTTGAAGGGTACATCTCAATAGTCTGAATTGGCCTCTTCTCCTTGATCCACACTGAGGACAACAAATAGCATCGTTGGCTATCCCCTCAAAAAGCATCTTAGTGGGAGTGGTAATCTAGGATCAGGTTCCCCCTGTCCATATAATCATACTTAATTGTATCTCGAAGGCAAAACTTATCCTAGATCATCACTGCTGAATACAGCCACTGTAGATGTGAAATAATTAAGCAATATGGGCAAAAATCCACCCTTCCCGCATGGCAAAGCAAATACTCCATCTTTAACCTAAGATCTACAGCACTGCCTAGTTCGGATAGCGGCTAAGGGTGGATTTTGAGTTCAGAAATCATGTTAGTGAAACACTGGCTGTATAATGAATGGTACTGTGTATGAATAATGTAGCTTGTCAAGTGTAAGTTGTTCTGTCAAGGATGGTATTATTATAATTGTTTTATTAACTTTTATTTAACCAGGGAAACCCATTGAGAACAGGGTCTAATTTGCAATGGTGCCCTGAGAACAACAATTCACTACGCTACTACAATTACAACATTTGAAATAAATTGCGTTTTATTCAAAAGGGCAGTAGAAACAAATATACACTGAGTATACCGAACATTAGGAACACCTTACTCATATTGAGAGAGGGAGAGAGACTGACCGGCTGACCTGTGAGCATTCAGGTAATGTGTATGAATCATGTAGTTTATCAAGTGGTGGAAGTTGTTCTGTCAATATGCCACAAGGGGGCACAATTTGATCAAACTTGAGCCCTTTGCTAATGTACAAGCTCAGGGTGCATTACTAAATGGCTGTAGTTCTGTTAATCCTAAAACAAAACTTTATCATTCTCAGGATTCTGAAAATGAACAGCCTGAGTTGAGCAGCACTGAAATGAAACCTATAAAATCATTTGTGAGAGTAAGAGTATTATTTTTGGTTCAAGATGGACTGACATATCTGTTTATATGTGCACATTAAGCTCTACTCATTTTCTAATAATTTCTGATTACAGAAGTCCAAACCTTGAAGCTACTTCAAGTGGTCCAGACCTACACTACAAGACCAAAAATATGTGGACACCCGCTCGTCGAACATCTTATTCCAAAATCATGGGCATTAATATGGAGTTGGTCCCCCCCCTTTGCTGCAATAACAGCCTCTACTCTTCTGAGAAGGCTTTCCACTAGATGTTGGAACATTGCTGCAGGGACTTGTTGCCATTCAGCCGTAAGAGCATTAGTGAGGTCGGGCACTGATGTTGGGCGATTAGGCCTGGCACGCAGTTGGCGTTCCAATTCATTCCAAAGGTGCTCGATTGGGTTGAGGTCAGGGCTCTGTGCAGGCCAGGCAAGTTCTTCCACACCAATCTCGACAAACCATTTCTGTATTTACCTCGCTTTGTGCACTGGGGCATTGTCATGTTGAAACAGAAAAGGACCTTCCCAAACTTTTGCCACAAAGTTGGACGCACAGAATATTCTAGAATGTCATTGTTTTCTGTAGCATTAAGATTTCCCTTAACTGGAACTAAGGGGCCTAGACCGAACCATGAAAAACAGCCCCAGACCATTATTCCTCCTCCACCAAACTTTACAGTTGGCACTATGCATTCGGGTAGTGAGTGTTGCAACCGAGGACAGACGTTTTTTATGCGATTCGGCACTCGGCTGTCCCATTCTGTGAGCTTGTGTGGCCTACCACTTCGCGGCTGAGCCGTTGTTGCTGCTATACATTTCCACTTCACAATAAGAGCACTTACAGTTGACCGGAGCTGCTCTAGCAGGGCAGAAATTTGACGAATTGACTTGTTGGAAAGGTGGCATCCTATGATGGTCCCACGTTGAAAGTCACTGAGTTCTTCAGTAAGGCCATTCTACAGACAATGTTTGTCTATGGAGATTGCAATGCTGTGTGCTCGATTTTATACATCTGTCAGCAACGGGTGTGGCTGAAATAGACAAATCCACTCATTTGAAGGGGTGTACACATACTTATGTATATATTGTGTATATTGTGTACATTTATAGACATCATTATTAAAACATGACAACTGGTCATGTTCAAGCTTGAAATCCAAGATACCCTGTGCGGGTTGAGAACGTGTCGTAGTGTGAGTCATTTATTTGAGCTAGCTGGCTTTAGGGAGAATGACCTGGGCGATATTCATTTTGTCACACTGTAGCAAAATGTTTCAAATTGGTGTACAATGGAAAGCGTAAACAAGTGTTTTGTATTGGACAAGTTCAGATAGCACCTCACTGTTCAGGACCATTTGCTTCCATTTCGTGCCTAATGAATACGACCCTGCTATCTTTGCCAGGTGTACCACATGCTCCTGGGACTGGTGCTGCGGTGGGGTCCTGTAAACACTTTAACATTTTGCCACGTCCCAGGAGTGACACCCAGAGTGAGAGAGAGAAATGGGAGGGGTTCACTGTAACCGAAATAGCAAGAGACCCCTGTTTGACACACACAAACACACACGCACAGAGGCACAGCAGCACCAATCCAGTCTAGGCCAGCCATAAGTGACACGGTGACAATTGGGTTAACAAAGATGGGGACATAGGATACATAGGAAAAAGTCTTGTCCCGAGCTAAAATAAGTTTAACCTTTTTCAGATCGGGATACAACGATCTGAATGCATGTTATCTATGTATTCACATTAGCACTTAGCCATCCACTATAGTTCGCTATTGAAAAATATACATTTTATCCCAATGAGACTAACCAGTTGATTCCCATGACCGCTATATGAACACCTGCTGATGAGAGGTGATATTTACAAGAAGCTCTTGTCATATGGCCCAACAATGAATTGCCAGCTATCGGGGCCATTTTGAATGCCAAGCTTGTCATTTACTTAAATTACCGCTAGCAGCAGCCAGAGACTTGACATCTGACCTCTCAGTAACTGAGCTAAGTGTATGAACAACACAACACCTGATTGGCTGACTGGACCTGGTGACATAGGAATATTGACGGAGTTTATGCTGCGTTCGTAATCAAGTGGTAAGTGGGAATTTACCACCATAGAGTTAGATAAAAGACCACCATTTTAAAGTAGTAAACTGGGTGGGCCTTCCTATTGGTAAAGGAAGGATCACATGATTCCATCCGGAACATCAGGAGGGATCAGCCAATTAATTATACTCCTGAGCAAACTTTCCGTAACTGCAGGTGGCAGTAAATCACCAACCTTTGCTTTATACCTGTTCAAACAACACATTTTAGCTGGCAGTATGCACTCTTTCAGTTTGTTGTACGAGAAAAAGAAAATGACTACTACAAAATGGAGAGGGCCTCAATGGCGCTGCCCGTGCGCTCACATACACCATAATGGGACATATATAAAGTTTATATCTCTATCATGCTCTATGTTTACCACATATGACTGGGAAAAATATATTTCAATGGCCCTCAACTGGTAATTACTGGTGGGAAACTCGTCATTGAGCTCTATTTAGGCCATCTCCATTTTGAACTAGTAAATTTTCTTCTTCTACTGCCATCTAGAGTTTTACATTAAAACTATAAGAAAATGTCATACAATTCCACGTGAATTCACAATGCAACTGCGCTGCTGCCAGCAACGGTTTGAGTCTCGGTGCGTTGCACTTGTGCTACAATTCAGGGGTTGGAACAAAAATAAAGTCCTGAACCGGTTCAATCCCCCCAAAAAGTACTGGTTCTTTCTGTTCCTTTTTAAACGGATTATTTCAGATTTAGTTTGACATTAAATCACTATACTATGCTATGGAGCGGGCAAGCTATAGATCAGTGAAGTGTTTACATGCGCGATGGAAAGACAAGTGTCGGGCACAAGATGCAACAGAAATGTTGCAGGTGGGGAGAGAGCGGGTGGAGGAGGAGGCTTGGCTTGAAGCGCTGGGCATCTTGTGATCATAGGCATTATCTATTATCTATTTATTTACCGGTTTTCGGTTCTGTTCCCTGAACCGGTTCCAACCCCTGCTATTATTACTTTACCTCAAATCCTTCTCACAAAGTTTTCATTTCCTTTTCATTTAACTTCTCAACGTACTTCCATACAGGACTTCACTTTGCTGTCGGTTGCCTTTCTCTGCCATTTTTCAAATGACGTAGTGGTGGAGAGTCAACTCCAAAATAATTGATTCCTCGACTCTTTGCTTGTCGGCTCCCATATCCATGTGTCAAGATTCGATTCCACTAGGAATCGACTCCTACGATTCAGTATTTTTGGAACAGAGGAGACTGATTAGTTGTCGTACTTCCGAGAACACAAACACTTGATTCTTTAGTGAGCTAGCGAGGGACAGAGAGAGAGGGTAGGGGCACAGTATAGGCAGGTCGGCCACCAGGCAGACGGAGTCAGAACTGTGCACTAGGGCTATCTATCAGCAATCAAAAGCTGTATCTCGCAATTTCTTGGCTTGCAATGTCTCGCAACTTCAGTGAAGCAGGGCCTATCATCAAAAAATAGGCTAGGATATTGAGATGAGTGAGATGCAACACTTCACTCTCACACAGTCACACACAGTATCTGTGCATGTCACACACAGTTTGCTTTATGCTGTTCCCAGCATGGTAGCCATCTCACCAAAACAGCAGAGAAGTTGAGCCTCAGGCTTTAACGCTATTAGTTGTTGTAGAAATTGACCCACTATGCTGTTTTTCTCTGCATCTACGTCAATTTCACACCCCTAATCTAGAGTGTGTTGTTTGAACAGGTATGAAGCCAAGGATGGTGATTTACTGCCACCTACAGTTATGGAGTGTTTGCTCACAATTTGGTGCATTTTGAGACGTGTAACTTGATGAAACTAATTTGAGATTTTATTTTACCTCATGCTAACATTAACATTGAGCAAATGTTCAACTTAAAAAAAAAAAAAGCATGTTACCCCATCTCAAGAGGTTGAATGAAAGAAATACTATAGTACGTGCCTATTAAGTGCCAAATAAAGTAACAGGGCTGAGTTGACGATTACATCTTAAATCAGCCATAAATCCCCTTGTGACAGGGGAAGCTTGTTGAGTGCAACAGGGAGTGGCAATTGAATGTAAGCTTCACAAGAACAAATGAAATCGTTAACACATTTCTTGCCTGTCTATCTGTGGGTAACAGGGTTGACGTGTGACAATCGACCCACTCTTTACAATCACAAAACACCAGAAAACTCTGAAAAGAGTAGAACCAGCTCACCTGCTCTCACACTATGATTTGACTATTCAATGTTTCTTTAAAAAAAAAGTTTTTGAAGAATAGTTTCACTGTATTAAAATGAGAGTTCAGTTCACGTAACAGCGTTCACCTTAAAATGAGGGACAGGTTGTTGTTTACCTTATAATGAATCACAATCAAATGTAATAATTAATAATCTTCAGAAATGACTTTGTCAAAACAACAAAATAACTAGGGCTTTAAAATGATGGTGAAATGTTGTGGAGCAGATCTGATTTATGGAATTCTCCATATGGTCTATATTAAAGAGCATTTCATTGAATATAACAGGCTTTTAAAATTCAATATTGTTTTAAAATATCAAAGGGATGCAAAGGCACTCATTTCGTAGAACAACCCTTGTTTACCCTTGTGAGGGACATACCTGCTGCCGCGTTATTTATCCATACAAATAAGGGACTGGGAGTAATGGAAACTAGCCGTTCAGAGAGTAATGTTGACTGCTGTTGTTGAAGAGGAAAATGATAAAATGGATGCTCTTCTGGTCTGTCTAAGGGGAAGTCGCTCAGTTCTGCCTCAAGGGCAAGACTCATGACAATAAATGTCAACCTGCGTTTATTATGCTGATACTTCATACCACAGTAACGTGTCCCAACGATCAACTTGAACAAATTAAGCCATTTGATAGAAAAGGCTCTCAAAGAAGTCAAGATGGGCCTTTACCTTTCCATCTCTAATCCTCCCTCCGACGCCCCCTCTAATACCAGGAGAGCCGAGGCGTTGTCATACCACACTCACTGGCAGTGGCCTCATAATAAAGGTGTCACAGGGGGGACAGCGTGATGACGGCCCTCTCTCTGCTCGCTCTTGTATTACCTCTATACATCTCTTTCTGTCTCTCTCCCTCTATTTCTCTCTCACTCTGTTTCTTTCTCTCTCTTTCATCTTCTCTCTCTGTCTCTCTCTTTCTCCTGACCCCAGGTGCTGACTCACAGACACCTTGCTGCCATCTACGTCATATGCACACCTCTGTGACTGCTATATTATATTATATTATATGACATTGTTTCACGTACGTCCTCTAAAACGGGTCCAATGTTGTATAAGTCTACAACAGAACCTACTGAGGGACCAGTGAAAAGGTATTACATTTTCAGGAGATATCACTGTTACTTCTCAGTGCTTAGTGCTCCATGCCCTGCATAGATATCTTAATGCTTCTCTGCTTTAAAAAGGTAACTGTTCTTCTAAAAGTGAGAAATTTGTCTAAATGATTTTCTCTACTGCAGACCTCTGTTCCAGTCATCAGGCTCCATGTGTGACATTCTGGCATAAAGTTGTGAAACGCATTCCATCCCAAAAATGTCAGTGGTGCTGTGAAGATAGGGCGAGCCGAAACACCAGCCTGCGTCTGACTCAGGGTCCCAACACAGGAACCAGGGCCCGGGAGGGTGTTCAGAAATAATGAAACAGAAAACAATTTGAAAAAGGAAAACAAAAATGTGCATATTCATTGGACACTTTACAGGTAGTACATCCTTTTTTTAAGTGTTTTCCAATTAAATGCACATTTTCCCATCTCAAGAGGTGAAATAAATAAATGACGTAAGTAAGTGTCTTTTAAGTGCCAAATAAAGTAACAGTGTTGATGATTTCATCTTAAATCAGCCATAAATCTCCTTGTGACAGGGGGAAGAATGGCACCGGAGGAGATGGCTGCCGTTTTATGAACTCCTAACCAATTGTGCTATCGTGTGTTTTTTCGCGTTATTTGTAACTTATTTTGTACATAATGTTTCTGCTACCGTCTCGTATGAGCTTCTGGATATCAGGACAGCGATTACTCACCTCGTACTGGACAAAGATTTTTTCTTTAACGAGTCGGACGCGAAGGATTTACTTTAGACACCGGACAAGGTCCAAATCCCTGTGATTCGCATGAGAAAGAGGCAGAGATATCAGGGACGTAGGTCGGGGGTGTCTTGTAAGGATCCCACGGCGAGTGGGTAATCTGTCTCTACCATAAGTCCTATTAGCCAACGTACAATCATTGGATAACAAAATAGACGAAACACGATCACGAATATCCTACCAACGGCACATTAAAAACTATTATTTCTTATGTTTTAACGAGTCGTGGCTGAACGACGACACGGATAACATACAGCTGGCGGGGTTTACGCTGCATCGGCAAGATAGAACAGCTGCCTCCGGTAAGACAAGTGGCAGTCTGTGAATATGTGACCCGTTTCAGGAAACTAGGCGTATGTCGCAAGTCACGACTTCACAGGAGAGCCATTTGAAAATCTTTTTTTTTTAATCTAAATGCGATTTTTGGCAGAAATGCCTTCTGGAAGATGTGAACTTTCATGTGCCTTAATAACAAACTTGTATGCCATCTGTAAATACGAATAAAATTGTTCAATTATGAGCCTTGTTGGTAAAGCCACAGAAAAAACCAGCAACCTTCCCACCAGCCATGATTGCCTGAGATACTGAGTGGGCTGGACATGCCAAGAGAGGAGTTCGGATTGGTCTGCCATATAGAAGACTTCTGTCTATTTGAGCTGATCAGTCTGTGTTGGTAATCCTGTCGAGCACGGATTTTTTTAATTATCGTGTAGTGGAGCTGCATAAGTGTTGCTCTCCCAGAGCCGTTTGCTTTGGTAGTTGGAACCTAATGTTAGCTAGCTAACATTGAACATATTTGGTTAGCTCCCAGCAGATTCATGCAGGGTGTAACGACATGATTTGGCACTATGTTCATTGTAGTTTAACTAGCTAACGTTAGCTGGCTGTCTCATTAGCTAATGTTACGTGACGTGTGTGATCTTACAAGTTGTTTACCTAGCTAGGTTCATTGTTTACTTAGCTAGCTAGCTACATGTCTTAAGCTAAAGTGTACTGTTAACATGCTAGCTAACATTAGCTGGCTGGCTCCCTAGCTAACGTTACGTGTATGATGTTATTAATCATATCCCAGAGCCGGTTGTTTGGCTAGTTAGAGCCTAATGTTAGCTAACATTGAACCTGGTTGGTTAGCTCCCAGCATATTCATGCAGGGTAGTAACGACATGATTTGGCACTATATTCATTGTTGTTTAACTAGCTAACGTTAGCTGGCTGGCTCGTTAACTAACGTTACGTGACGTGTGTGATCTTACACGTTGGTTACCTAGCTAGGTTCATTGTTTACCTAGCTAGCTAGCTACATGTCTTAAGCTAAAGTGAACAACACCCGTTGAATATGGCCGGTGTCAGTAAACGTCGGCAAAAAAGCGTAATGACATTTTTTCCAGCAGAGCTGGTTAGGCTGTTTTCATGTTATCCAGAGGTAAACAAATCATTAGCTGGAGCGTCAAGTGTGCGCTCTGAGAGCGCTCCAAGATGGGTGGGGCTAAAGCTTAAGAGGGTGTGAATGATGCTGAATGTGTGTAGACAAAGGAGAGCTCTTCACTAGATACCAAAACATTCAAAGGCCATTTTCTCAAATGTGAGTTTACAAGTTTATCAACTTTCAAAGCATAATTACTTTCCCATTGTTCCTCAAAATGCAGTGTATGACATACAATTTTGTAGCTCTGAGTCTCTACTTTTATCCAATGTAAAAAACACACTTTCAAATCTTGCTACATAAGACCAAATCCAGGTGGTGAGTCACATTTCTAAACAACAGCTGGTGCAGAAATCTAATATTAAGGAAGTCTCGAGGTTTTGCTCGCCTGAGTTAGAGTATCTCATGATAAGCTGTAGACCACACTATCTACCTAGAGAGTTTATCTGTATTTTTTGTAGCTTTTTACACACTACCACAGACCGATGCTTGCACTAAAACCGCACACAATGAGATGTATAAGGCCATAAGCAAACAAGAAAACGCTGATCCAGAGGCGGCGCTCCTAGTGGCCCGGGGACTTTAATACAGGGAAACTTAAATCCATTTTACCTCATTTCTACCAGCATGTTAAATGTGTAACCAGAAGAAAAAAAACTCTAGACCACCTTTACTCCACACAGAGAGACACGTACAAAGCTCTCCCTCGGAATATGTTCTGGGATTCTTCCGATGGCATTGAGGAGTACACCACATCAGTCTCTGGCTTCATCAATTAGTGCATTGATGACGTCCCCACAGTGACTGTACGTACAGTTGAAGTAGGAAGTTTGCATACACTTAGGTTGGAGTCATTAAAACTCATTTTTCAACCACTTCACAAATTTCTTGTTAACAAACTATAGCATTGGTAACATTTCAGGTGTTGATTCAGGAGTTAAATTCACCCTGTAAGAGTGAAATTAACACTCAATGGTGTAAAATTGTAACGGCAGCCTTCCTCCTCTTCACGAGAAGAGAAGGTGTAGCAAGGATCGGACCAACACGCAGCGTAGCCAGTGCTCAACATGTTTAATTACGAAACTGTGAACACTTACAAATAACAAAATAATAAATGTGGCAAACCGATACAGTCCTAGCTGGTGCAGAGAAACACAAAGACAGGAAACAACCACCCACAAACCCCAACACAAAACAAGCCACCTATATATGATTCCCAATCAGAGACAACACAAAACACCTGCCTCTGATTGAGAACCATATTAGGCCAAACATAGAAACAGACAAACTAGACACACAACATAGAATGCCCACCCAGCTCACGTCCTGACCAACACTAAAACAAGCAAAACACACAAGAACTATGGTCAGAACGTGACAAAAATAACACCCAGTGTTGGTGTTAATAACTAGAGTTATTGTTTTACACTGTGGAGAGTAAAACAGCCACATCAAAACCATGCCCATCATTATCATATTTCCCAGCATGCTCTATTGCAGGTAAATGTTTTAGGATTGTTTTTAATACCTGTGTCTTTGCATATACAGTTGAAGTCGGAAGTTTACATACACTTAGGTTGGAGTCATTAAAACTCGTTTTTCAACCCCTCCACAAATTTCTTGTTAACAAACTATAGTTTTGGCAAGTCGGGTAGGACATCTACTTTGTGCATGACACAAGTAATTTTTTCAACAATTGTTTACAGACAGATTATTTCACTTATAATTCACTGTATCACAATTCCAGTGGGTCAGAAGTTTACATACACTAAGTTGACTGTGCCTTTAAACAGCTTGGAAAATTCCAGAAAATTATGTGATGGCTTTAGAAGCTTCTGATAGGCTAATTGACGTCATTTGAGTCAATTGGAGGTGTACCTGTGGATGTATTTCAAGGCCTACCTTCAAACTCAGTGCCTCTTTGCTTGACATCATGGGAAAATCAAAAGAAATCAGCCAAGACCTCAGAAAAAAATTGTAGACCTCCACAAGTCTGGTTCATCCTTGGGAGCAATTTCCAAACGCCTGAAGGTACCATGTTCATCTGTACAAACAATAGTACATAAGTATAAACACCATGGGACCACGCAGCCATCATACTGCTCAGGAAGGAGACGCGTTCTGTCTCCTAGAAATGAGTGAGGGCCAGTTGACATTACTCTCTGTCACACTAGGTGAGAGCAAAAAATTTCGCCTGAAATTGTTGTGGTAAGCCTACCGTTTGTAAAACACCAACAAAAAGACGTCTGGATAGGACCAAAAAAGAAGTCCAAAAGACAACAGCTCGTGATTACTGGGGTATAGCCTACCATGTCTCCCCAAATGAATTTTATGAATGCCCATCCATGTGGTAGGCCCACCATTTGTAAAACAGGCCGTTGCATTGGCTTTATTAGTCCTGATTCCTGTGACTAATCAATTTGACTATTTAAGCTCTGAATATCAGCTACCCAACTTTATCAGGAGTTATTGTGGGCCTATTGGCAATGTGTTTACACAGCGGGAAATGCAGAAGTATTTTTGTTTTTTTGCTATGATCAGCTTGTCAAAAATGGACGGATACACACTTGAAACCACTGATCATGACAATGGGGCGAAACCCCTTGACGACAGTTGTGATTGTCCATTCCATATTGTCCATTTTACTTTGAGCTGTCCTGTTTTTAGGATACGTTGTTTATTAACATGACAGCGCATTTTTTATTTGATTGGATGCCATTTCGTTTTTTTTCGGAGAAACCTGCATGATGTAAAATGTGTCTGTCTCATTACATTGTCATTCATTTTATCTCCAGCCTGTAGGCTACAGAAAAGATGCCAGATGTGGAGGTCCTGGGCTGGCATGGTTACACGTTGTCTGCAGTTGTGAGGCCGGTTGGACGTACTGCCAATTTCTCTAAAGCGACGGCTTATGGTAGAGAAATTAACATTCAATTCTACGGCAACAGCTCTGGTGGACATTCCTGCAGTCAGCATGCCAAGTGCATGCTCCATCAAAACTTGAGACATCTGTGTTATTGTGTTGTGTGACAGAACTGCACATTTTAAAGTGGCCTTTTATTGTCCCCAGCACAAGGTGCACCTATGTAATGATCATGCTGTTTAATCAGCTTTTTGATATGCCACACCTGTCAGGTAGAAGGATTATCTTGGCAAATAAGAAATTGTCACTAACAGGGATATAAACCAATTTGTACACAAAGTTTGAGAGAAATACGTTTTTTGTGCGTATGGAAACTTCCTGGGATCTTTTATTTCAGCTCATGAAACATGGGACCAACACTAATCCTGCCTAATGAGCGGGGCGGCCGTGAGGGTAGCCCTTGTTCATGGCTCTCAGTTCCATTTCATGACACATAATAGTCATTGGACAAAGGTGTCTTCTGTACAGTTTCGTTAAGAGCCCCGATGGTCAGTCTGAACATTAGCACGCTTCACTTGTGGTACAGTTTTGGAAGCATAAGGACCTTATCTTTCATATCAGCGAGATATTATTATTACTACAAATCTGATGTATTGAATTCTCCATGTGGTTTATATTAAAGGGCACTTCATCTAATATAACAGGCTTTTAGAATGCAATATTGGTGCAGAATTTCTACTTAAAATATAATTTCAAAGATTTGTACGGGGTGATGTCGCAGGTGGGTTTCATGCAAAGCCACCAGCCCAAACATAGTAGCTCATGTCAACAGCAAAAGACAGAATTCAAAGCTAATTACTCATGAGTTTGAAACCCTGTGGACTGGGCTTTGATAACGAGCCAATGCGTTACCACAGGAACACACTAAATGTCTTTCAGGGGAGCTTTTTTAAGCCATTAAAAAAAACAATTTCACATTACACCTTTACAAAAATTCTATGTACATTGTGCATTGTGTCAGGGACAGTTGGTCCCTGACTCCCCTCTCCGAGGAGAAAGCTGGCAACCTCTGAAAAGTCTGAAAGTAGCCTGGGGCTTACGTAGAGTGGACACAGTGTTTTCATCATTACTGCGCATGGTTCCTCTGACATTAGCCACGGCAGGGGTGTGTGTGGCCCGGGGTAACGTCATTGATATATGTCAGTGAGCTACGGGGGGTCAGTGTTGGGAAGAAGAGGCATTAAAGAGATTTTAATGATCTTGTAAAGCTAGCTCTTTTTGGATTTGTGTGGCAGTGCAGAATGTCTTGGAGGCACATTTAGTCATTGACTGTAAAAGTGGTACATTGAAATGGATCTTTTATGTTGTTGTTGGTGTTGTTGTTGTGTGGTGAAGCAACACTCTGTAAGATGTATAAAGTGGGCCTGCCAATATTCACCTGGTGTATTTGTGGAAATCCCCAATGGAATTCAGATTGCGTGTGACATTTTCTCAGCAAAAAAATGGGAATTATCTGAGGACTACGAAATTCTAATCTACGCATCCAAATCTAGCATATATTTAACCTTACAACAATGTTTTTGCCATTTCGAAAACTGTACTTGGCTTGTTTAAGCGACACACAATAAAAAAATAGCATGAACTAATGCTGAATATATATGCGAGGAGGTCTCTGACGTTAAAATAGCCTTATCTATGTTAAACCACGGGGTGTGATGTAACTGTGCAGGCTAGGATAAAGGCTGGAAAGATAGGCTTAAGACACGCAAAGGGCAGTGGGCTGGATTCGAACCAATGCCAACTGGCATATGTGCTGGGGTCAGAGGCACTAACCGCTGACACATTCTGGCCAACTCAGAAACAATGAGAGGACATGAGTCACATGGTGAGGAAAAACTCCTTGCCCTGGGAGTATTTAATCACATATATTCATGTTCTAGAGGATATGTTTGCATTTCTACGTCTTTGATATTGAAGTGATATGTCCAACAAATGCCTGTCTTTTGAGTCCTGTCATATCTCCTGCCCTGCAAATGCCATTCCATTATGAGGTCAGTGCACACACCTCTCTCTCCCTGGCCTTTCAGAGGCTAGCCACACACACACACACACACACATACTGTACACAAACCCCCACACTTTTATTTATATTTTTTTATTTCACCTTTCTTTAACCAGGTAGGCTAGTTGAGAACAAGTTCTCATTTACAACTGCGACCTGGCCAAGATAACGCAAAGCAGTGTGACACAGACAACAACACAGTTACACATGGAGTAAACAATAAACAAGCCAATAACACAGTAGAAAAAAGAAAGTCTATATACAGTGTGTGCGAAAGGCATGAGGAGGTAGGCAATAAATAGACCATAGGAGCAAATAATTACAATTTAGCAGATTAACACTGGAGTGATAAATGAGCAGATGATGATGTGCAAGTAGAGATACTGGTGTGCAAAAGAGCAGAAAAGTAAATGAAATAAAATCAGTATGGGGATGAGGTAGGTAGATTGGGTGGGCAATTTACAGATGGACTATGTACAGCTGCAGCGATCGGTTAGCTGCTCAGATAGCTGATGTTTAAAGTTGGTGAGGGAAATAAAAGTCTGCAACTTCAGCAATTTTTGCAATTCATTCCAGTCACTGGCAGCAGAGAACCAGAAGGAAAGGCGGCCAAATGAGGTGTGGGCTTTGGGGATGATCAGTGAGAAATACCTGCTGGAACGTGTGCTACGGGTGGGTGTTGTATTCGTGACCAGTGAACTGAGATAAGGTGGAGCTTTACCTAGCATAGACTTATAGATAACCTGGAGCCAGTGGGTCTGGCGACGAATATGTAGCGAGGGCCAGCCGACTAGAGCATACAGGTCGCAGTGGTGGGTGGTATAAGGTGATTTGGTAACAAAACGGATGGTAATGTGATAGACTGCATCCAGTTTGCTGAGTAGAGTGCTGGAAGCTATTTTGTAGATGACATCGCCGAAGTCGAGGATCGGTAGGATAGTCAGTTTTACTAGGGTAAGTTTGGCGGCGTGAGTGAAGGAGGCTTTGTTGCGAAATAGGAAGCCGATTCTAGATTTGATTTTGGATTGGAGATGTTTAATATGAGTCTGGAAGGAGAGTTTACAGTCTAACCAGACACCTAGGTATTTATAGTTGTCCACATATTCTAGGTCGGAACCGTCCAGGGTGGTGATGCTAGTCGGGCGGGCGGGTGCGGGCAGCGAACAGTTGAAAAGCATGCATTTGGTTTTACTAGCGTTTAAGAGCAGTTGGAGGCCACGGAAGGAGTGTTGTATGGCATTGAAGCTCGTTTGGAGGTTAGTTAGCACAGTGTCCAAGGAAGGGCCAGAAGTATACAGAATGGTGTCATCTGCGTAGAGGTGGATCAGGGAATCGCCTGATCATGATCACACACATGCGAACACACCCACGCACGCACACACACAGACACACACTCCACCAGAACACCTCAACAGCCAAGCTAATGATCCCCCAGTGGTGAATCAATCATTACACAAGTGCCATGAGCAATACCCTCAATTCATAGCCGAAAATACTGATACTGTCTTCAAAATATCCTGCCCATGCCGCACGGTCAAAGAGTCATTCAAATTACCTTAATTGTTTTTGAAAAGGTTTCGCCAGGTATTTTTTAGCATTTTCATTAATGATTGTTTAAAAGGGATATGGAAGTACACAACGAAATCAATGGTGTACATTGATTAACTCTGAAAGTGCTAAATGTACACTATTTTCAGTGAACATATGAGTCCCACTGAACTGGTGTGAAAATAAAACTTCTGAAAATTTTAAATATTTAACTTGTTGCACTGCTCCCTATTCAACTCTTAAAGTGTTAAAATGAACTTGACTGTGGTGTTTGCATAGTTCTACTGTAGAGTAATACATACCACCTCCAGTGTAAAACATAACACTTGATTTAGAGTAAACTGGACTCTCTTTGCTTAGTGCTGACGCTGTAACACTTTCTCAGTGTAAGAAATGAACACCTGCAATGTTACAGTAAATCATTTTGGGGGTATTGTTTTAACACTGTATGGTGTAGAGTCTAATTTGCATATTTAACACCCATGACTGTATTTGTTAGTGACAGAGACATGGTTATTGAATTATTTCATTTGAAAGGCCTGTCGCTTTCACCAACTGAGTATCTAGGCAAATGCTATCATTAACATCTATGAAAATACAAGACATATATCATATGGCCTTACTTTGATGGGCTAGTTTTACCCTAACACAGAGGTGTTAGGAAATTCCTGGTTTGCAGCCCACATCAAGCCTGCAAGTCCTTTTATGATGGCTTGCAAAGTGATGTGTATTTCCTACTGGAATCCAGCCAGAGTTAGGATGTTTAACAGTTGGAATTTGTATTCCGCCGCAACCTGCATTCAGAGAGACTGTCAGAATTAGGAAAGTTGATAAGAAGACTACCTAAACCAGTTAAACTGGAACAACCATTTCAGTAACAGGTGCAATAAATCTAACTAACTGATTGGATTAGTTTAGAAAAATGCATGTTATTTATCTTTTTGTAGCATAAGATGAATCAGCCAATGTACATTTGAAGTCGGAAGTTTACATACACCTTAGCCAAATACATTTATACTCAGTTTTTCACAATTCCTGACATTTAATCCTCGTAAAAGTTCCCTGTCTTAGGTCAGTTAGGATCACCACTTTGTTTTAAGAATGTGAAATGTCAGAATAATAGTAGAGAGAATGATTTATTTCAGATTGTATTTCTTTCATCACATTCCCAGTGGGTCAGAAGTTTACATACATATGAGTATTTGGTAGTATTGCCTTTAAATTGTTTAACTTGGGTCAAACATTTCAGGTAGCCTTCCACAAGCTTCCCACAATAAGTTGGGTGAATTTTGGTCAGGTTTGGTCAGGTAACTGAGTCAGGTTTGTAGGCCTCCTTGCTCGCACACACTTTTTCAGTTCTTCCCACACATTTTCTATAGGATTGAGGTCAGGGCTTTGTGATGGCCACTCCAATACCTTGACTTTGTTGTCCTTAAGCCATTTTGCCACAATTTTGGAAGTATGCTTGGGGGTCATTGTTCATTTGGAAAACCCATTTGTGACCAAGCTTTAACTTCCTGACTGATGCCTTCAATATATCCACATAATTTCCCCCCCTCATGATGCCATCTATTTTGTGAAGTGCACCAGTCCCTCCTGCAGCAAAGAACCCCCACAACATGATGCTGCCACCCCTGTGCTTCACGGTTGGGATGGTGTTCTTCGGCTTGCAAGCCTCCCCCTTTTTCCTCCGAACATAACAATGGTCATTATGGCCAAACAGATATATTTTGTTTCATCAGACCAGAGGACATTTCTCCAAAAAGTACGATCTTTGTCCCAATGTGCAGTTGCAAACCGTAGTCTGGCTTTTTTCTGGCGGTTTTGGAGCAATGGCTTCTTCCCTGCTGAGCGGCCTTTCAGGTTATGTCGATATAGGACTCGTTTTACTGTGGATATAGATACTTTTGTACCTGTTTCCTCCAGCATCTTCACAAGGTCCATTGCTGTTATTCTGGGATTGATTTGCACTTTTCGCACCAAAGTACGTTCATCTCTTGGAGACAGATTGCGTCTCCTTCCTGAGCGGTATGACAGCTGCGTGGTCCCATGGTGTTTATACTTGCGTACTATTGTTTGTACAGATGAACGTGGTACCTTCAGGTGTTTGGAAATTGCTCCCAATGATGAACTAGACTTGTGGAGGTCTACAATTTTTTTCTGAGGTCTTGGCTGACTTCTTTTGATTTTCCATCATGTCAAGCAAAGAGGCACCGAGTTTAAAAGTAGGCCTTGAAACACATCCACAGGTATACCTCCAGTTGACTCAAATTATGTCAATTAGCCTATCAGAAGTTTATAAAGCCATCACATCATTTTCTGGAATTTTCCAAGCTGTTTAAAGGCACAGTCAACTTAGTGTATGTAAACTTCTGACCCACTGGAATTGTGATACAGTGAATTATAAGTGAAATAATCTGTCTGTAAACAATTGTTGGAAAAATTACTTGTGTCATGCACAAAGTAGATGTCCTAACCGAGTGGTTGAAAAACGAGTTTTAATGACTCCAACCTAAGTGTATGTAAACTTCCGACTTCAACTGTATATGCAAAGACACAGATATTTAAAAAAAATACAAAATGTTTTACCAGCAATAGAGCATGCTGGGAAATATGATAATGATGGGCGTGGTTTTGATGTGGCTGTTTTACTCTCCACAGTGTAAAACAATAACTCTAGTTATTAACACCAACACTGGGTGTTATTTTACACCACTGAGTGTTAATTTCACTCTTACAGAGTGAATTTAACTCTTGAATCGACACTAGAAATGTTACAATGAAAATTCAACTGGACAATTTCCTGTGTGGGGGTGGACAGGGATTCAAACAAAGCATTTCTCAGAAAGACAGTAGCTACATCCTAAATGGCACACTCTTCCTAATCCGTATGGGCCCTGGTCAACAATAGTGGGAATAGGGTCTCATTTGGAATACATCCAGTGAATCGGGGATAATGAGTGTTCTTCCCGCTGCGCTTTAGCAATGTCTCTATGATAATCAGTGTGTGTCGGAAGAGTGAGAGGACAGTGCTGACAGACTGCGTTAGTTGAGAACATCCGTGGTTCAGTGGCTGTCTCTCGTCCGCCTCTTTCTGTTCCTAATCAGGGGACAAATTCTCGACCCATTCTCGTCCTGTCATATTATTAATTCAAGTGTCGGAGCGGGTGGATCATTAGCATCGTTGTCATAGTAATCATCATCAATGATTTGTTATTATTGTTCATTAGCTATAATATCTTACACTGTATATTATTAGTAGCTAGCTATATATTGACATGGCTGTACAGCAAAATATGTATTGTATTTTGCTGCAAAATACAATTTAGGCTGGGATTCAATCCGATCAGTGGTAGATCCGTGTTAAAGTGCACTTGACATTTAAAGGTAATTTCCAATTGAGCTGACATATGTGGTCTCTACAAACTCGGGAACATAGCCTTTTAAAAGGTGAATAGCTGACAACATTCATGCAGTCATATTGAATCCTGGCCCTAATCTCCAACGTTTTGTTACATATCAGCATTTTGAACTTCCTTACTGATGCTGTGTCTTCCAGTTTGTAGTAAAGAGTTTACTGACACTATTGTGTGAAGGCTAGAGGATTGTAATAGAACATGGGGGAAAATGACAAATTAATATGTCTACTGTAAATCACATTCCTGTTTTGAAGTTTCACTTCTATTGGAAATAGTGTGCACGTGTGAATGCGTGTTTGCGTGTGTGTGCGTGTGTTGGTGTGGTATGAATGTGTGTGCCTGTGTGTGTAAGTATGTGTATGCATGTGTGTAGACTAGAAGCTTGTTCCAAACAACCCCACAACCTAGCGCACACTCACACACTACCCTAGTGAGAAGAGAGACCAAGGGCAAATTATGAGCGATTAGCCCGATTACCACCACCTCCCGCCGCCTCGGATGTGGGGCACACAGTTTGGAGGTGGAGGGGGACTAATTGACAATTCACCAACCTCTTGGCACAAGGAGCTATCATGCCAAATTGACTTAGGTCTCAGGGCATCTGCCGATAATGTACTTTTCAGGGGGTTGAAACACCAAGACCGTTCATCAGACTCAACTTTTTCAAAAGTAGCACCTGGCAGGCCAAACACTCACATTTTTTATTTGTTGAAAAATATGAGGTCAGGTTGAAATGTTTCTTTCTCTCTCTCTCTCGCCCTTCTCTCTCTCTCTCTCTCTCTCTCTCACCCTCTCTCTCTCGCCCTCTCTCTCTCGCCCTCTCTCTTTCTCTCTCTCTCTCTCTCTCTTTCTCTCTCTCTCTCGCCCTCTCTCTCTCTCTCGCCCTCTCTCTCTCTGTCTCTCTCTCTCTCTCTCTCTCGCCCTCTCTCTCTCGCCCTCTCTCTCTCTCTCTCTAAGCTAAAATATAATACAATTATACACTGTGTACAAAACATTAAGAACACCTTTCTCAGTATTGAGTTGCACCCACCTCTCTTATCTAATCAAGTTATATTAGTGTTTTATTTTTCATACATTTTTAAACAAATGTTAGAATTTGTTCTTCCACTTTGACATTACATGGTGTTTTGTGTAGATCATTGACAAAAATTGACAATTAAATCCATTTGAATCCCACTGTAATACAAAATGCGGAAAAAGAAAAGGGGTGCTAATAGTTTAAAGGCACTGAGTATACCAAATATTAGGAACACCTTCCTAATATTGAGTTGAACAACCCTTCTGCCCTCAGAACAGCCGCAATTAGTTTTGGCATCGACTACAAAGTGTCGAAAGCGTTCCACAGGGATGCTGGCCCATGTTGACTCCAATGCTTCACACAGTTGTGTCAAGTTGGCTGGATGTCCTTTGGGTAGTGGACCATTCTTGATACACACGGGAAACTGTTGAGCATGAAAAACCCAGGAACGTTTTCCATTCCTTGACACAAATCGGTGTGCCTGAAACCTACCACCATACCCGTTGGTATGGTAATTAAATATTTTGTCTTGCCTATTCACCCTCTGAATGGCACACTTACACAAACCATGTCTCAATTGTCTCAAGACTTAAAAATCCTTCTTTAACCTGTCTCCTCCCCTTCATCTACACTAGTTGAAGTGGATTTAACAAGTGACATCAATAAGGAATCATAGTTTTTACCTGGTTTCACATGGTCAGTCAATGTCATGGAAAGAGCAGGTGTTCTTAATGTTTTGTACACTCAGTGTTATTATGAATCAAAATGAAATGATGTCAACGTTTCATCACAGTTGGAAACAAAGATGTGTCAACTCTCAAATGGCAATACAATGCGGATCATAGAGGATACAATGCGGATCATAGAGGATACAATGCGGATCATAGAGGATACAATGCGGATCATAGAGGATACAATGCGGATCATAGAGGATACAATGCGGATCATAGAGGATACAATGCGGATCATAGAGGATACAATGCGGATCATAGAGGATACAATGCGGATCATAGAGGATACAATGCGGATCATAGAGGATACAATGCGGATCATAGAGGATACAATGCGGATCATAGAGGATACAATGCGGATCATAGAGGATACAATCCACTTTTATCGAACCATGTGTTTCATTTGCCTTTTCTAAATCACTACAGCTTTTGAACCACATTAACCTATAGCGGAACATGAGCGACATAACTACCCCAGAGCTTGTTACGTTGTGTGACATTTAAAACAATACACTGTCACTCCGATGAAGAATGTGTCTGTTCCAGCTAACGGGGGTTCCCCCTCATTAACGTTTTTAATTAGCACATCAGTGCTTCATCATATAAACAATGCACAGTGCTAACGGATCTGAACCTGGTACTGTGTGTGTGTGTGTGTGTGTGTGTGTGTGTGTGTGTGTGTGTGTGTGTGTGTGTGTGTGTGTGTGTGTGTGTGTGTGTGTGTGTGTGTGTGTGTGTGTGTGTGTGTGTGTGTGTGTGTGTGTGGCTGAGAATAATGAACAATAGGTGTATGCAGTAGCCTTGATTAAACACAGCTACAGTAGCCTTAGCACTAAAATACAGTATTTTGTGTTTGCTAATGTTTAGGGTTGTTCTGTACTATTATGTGGTGGATATACAGATACTAACATCTAATATACACTACCGTTCAAAGGTTTGGGGTCACTTAGAAATGTCCTTGTTTTTGAAAGAAAAGCACATTTTTGGTCCATTAAAATAACATCAAATTGATCAGAAATAAAGTGTAGACATTGTTATTGTTGCAAATTAATTTTGTAACTGGAAACAGCAGATTTCTTATGGAATATCTACATAGGCGTACAGAGGCCCATTACAGCAACCATCAATCCGGTGTTCCAATGGCACGTTGTTAGCTAATCCAAGTTTATCATTTTAAAAGGCTAATTGATCATTAGAAAACCCTTTGCCAGAGGGCAAGTGTATTAGAGTAGCTAGTTTGAGAAACAGACGCCTCACAAGTCCTCAACTGGCAGCTTCATTAAGCACCAGTCTCAACGTCTACAGTGAAAAGGCGACTCCGGGATGCTGGCCTTCTAGGCAGAGTTGCAAAGAAAAAGCCATATCTCAGACTGGCCAATAAAAAGAAAAGATTAAGATGGGCAAAAGAACACATACACTGGACAGATGAAGATTGGAAAAAAGTGTTATGGACAGATGAAGTTTGAGATGTTCGGATAGATGCTGGAGGAGTGCTTGACGCCATCTGTCAAGCATGGTGGAGGCAATGTGATGGTCTGGGGGTGCTTTGGTGCTGGTAAAGTGGGAGATTTGTACAGGGTAAAAGGGATCTTGAAGAAGGAAGGCTATCACTCCATTTTGCAACGCCATTACATACCCTGTGGGCGGCGCTTAATTGGAGCCAATTTCCTCCTACAACAGGACAATGACCCAAAGCACAGCTCCAAACTATGCAAGAACTATTTATGGAAGAAGCAGTCAGCTGGTACTCTGTTTATAATGGAGTGGCCAGCACAGTCACCGGATCTCAACCCTATTGAGCTGTTGTGGGAGCAGCTTGACCGTATGGTACGTAAGAAGTGCCCATCAAGCCAATCCAACTTGTGGGAGGTGCTTCAGGAGGCATGGAGTGAAACCTTTCAGATTACCTCAAGAAATTGACAACTAGAATGCCAAAGGTCTGCAGGGCTGTAATTTCTGCAAATTAAGGATTCTTTGACAAAAGCAAAGTTTGAAGGACACAATAATAATTTCTATTAAAAATCATTATTTATAACCTTGTCAATGTCTTGACTATATTTCCTATTCATTTTGCAACTCATTTCATGAATGTTTTCATGGAAAACAAGGACATTTCTTAGTGACCCCAAACTTTTGAACGGTAGTGTATGTATGAAGTTGCATGAACACATATGGAAACTTATTTCTATTGTGTTCTTTCATGAACATGGACTGCAACATTCAGCATCATCACAGATCCATGCAGTTACATTCATCATCACATTTCCCATTTTGAAATGACAAACCACTGGTAATATGTGAACTCTCAACTCTTCTCTATATTGGACATTACAGCAATAAGGGCCAAAAAAAGTCAGTTCAAACAGTATAGAACAGTATTATATTATGGAATAGCATAATAGCATAGATGCTTTCCCCAGTTTTGGCACTTTATGTTTCAATAACGTAAAGTAGAAGCAGCCTTAAGGCATTGGTGTTATAGAGGCTAGATCCATTTCTGTATCCATGGATACAAGGGCAATCATGATTTGATTTGTTTTCAACAGTATCTTTTGCATGAGACAGGACTACTGAATAGTAGAACAGCAAATGTCTGACTCTTTGGCCAAGTATGAAATGTATGGTTGGTGTCTGAAGGCCAAGAGAGACATCTTTAAAACACTGTCCAAGACGTATCTCAATACATTTTCTTAGTTTCAAGGTATTTTCTGCAGACTTCTCCACAGGGGGAAAAAACATGTGTTCATGACTTCTTGATGGACACTGGTTGGACTTTCCTACAAAGATAGGGAGAGAAACAAAAATAAAAACACTGCCTTACTGAGTAACTATTTACGGATATAATGTGTCCAGGTGTGGAGAGGAGAGGAGAGGAGAGGAGAGGAGAGGAGAGGAGAGGAGAGGAGAGGAGAGGAGAGGAGAGGAGAGGAGAGGAGAGGAGAGGAGAGGAGAGGAGAGGAGAGGAGAGGAGAGGAGAGGAGAGGAGAGGTCATAACTCCATCCCCATTGACAGGGATCCAGACTGAGTTAGAGAAATGTTACCAGCCTGCAGTAACAACTGTAAATCCATATGCTTCTTAACAAGTATAACAGAACAAATGCAAGACTTGCGTAGGAGTGGAGGAGGTTAGGGAAGCAATGTTAGGATCACTTGAGCTTAATAAAAATGTGATGTGTAAACCCCATTCACTCATGTGGATGAGATGACAAAACGTATCAGAATGATTGTAATGCATGTAGAGTTTTGGTAACTCACAATGCCAAATAGGAAAACTGTATATACACACATCTATTGTCCCTGAGCAGGTCCTGGATATCAATTTTTGTTCAATAAAAGTTGAAAAGAGACTGAAAAGAGACACTGTGATAGGTTGTGAAATAACTCCCAATACCAACTTTTCTGTATGTAGCCTATAAATAGCCTATTCAATGAATGACAACCACTTCATTTGAAATAAATGGAATAAAATGTTGTTCAAGGTCTTTGTTGTTCACTTTGTTGTTCAAGGTCATATAATAGTATCAACAAGTTTCTCTTGAGTTTTTTCTTTATTCTTTGTTTGCTCCACTTCACCGCATTGGGACTTCATACTGTCTGTCTGTCTGTCTGTCTGTCTGTCTGTCTGTCTGTCTGTCTGTCTGTCTGTCTGTCTGTCTGTCTGTCTGTCTGTCTGTCTGGTCGGGTCGGGTCGGGTCGGGTCTGGTCTGGTCTGGTCTGGTCTGGTCTGGTCTGGTCTGGTCTGGTCTGGTCTGGTCTGTCTGTCTGTCTACCCATCAACATATAATCACCATAATACCACTGTTTCTTCACTTAAACAACTGTATAACTCTCAGGCTGATGCCAAGTTCACCAAACACGTGGGGCAGGTGAAATATCAAAACCCTGTTTAAGTCACAAATGGCACCCAATTCCCTCTATAGTGCATTACTTTTGAACAGGGCCCACAGGGCCCATAGGGATCTGGTCCAAAGTAGTGCACTATATAGGAAATATGGTGCCATCTGGGACACACCTCAAGACTCAAATAGTCAATGTTCTTCATCACCTTTCACTTCTTCTTTAGGGAACTATAGTTAACAATTGCTGAAGTGATTGATTGTTAAATAAAAAATGTCACATCAAATGACACAAATGACACAAGGAGAGCAGAAGATAAACAATGTCTTCAAACAGAAGATGGCAAACATTTAGTTGAGTTGACAACTAATGTGAATTCAACATGAAATACACAAATAAATCACAATGTCAATGGATTTAGGTTAAAAGTTGGGTGGGAAAAAAACGAAATTGATGACTTTTTATTAATCCAATTCCGTTTCCCGCATTGATTCACCATCATCACATAGATTTTGGGGGTTGAAATGACAACATTGATTCAACCAGTTTTTGCCCAGAGGGCTGTCTGTCTGTTAGTCTGTCTGTCTCACTGTCTCTCCTTGTGAAAGTATCACACAACAACATCATCTCAAATGAACCACAGAGACATATAAAACGTTTAGCTGGAGGTATAGCCCCCTTTATGCATCTCTTGACACGGGTATGGAGACAGGGGTAATTGGGTAGAGCCCTCTTGGCGTCACAGTTTTAGGCATATGTCAATTGAGGTGGAGATCCAGTCGAATTAGCTACACACTCCCACCGCATTGTCTGCTCCTCTCTAGATTAATCACGGTTCATGTTTTCTTGGGCCTCCGTGACGAAACGCACAGATATAAAAGCGCACCTGGTGACGTTGAGTTGCCAAAGGCGAACAGGCAAGAGGAAGGATTTGGTCTACCTACAGAGCGAAGGGGAGAAGACGAACTACATGAAAATGATTTCAAATATCCCATTTTTCTGTTTAACTGCGCTTGTACTTCTGAACTTGGTAGGAGCCAACCCCATGTCAAACCTACAGGTAAACTGGAGCGTCATGCGCCAAACTCTCTTGATCATTGCTATTTTTCTGTTCTTCTTATTCCTCCAATTCATATATGTATGTATGTATATATATATATATATATTATTGTAATTGATGGAAGACTGTTTCAAGTGGCTTGAAGTGACATTGAGGTTAATAATTCCATGGTTTCTCTCCGTTAGAGCTTGAAACAGCTTCTGGAGGAGGAGAGTCGTGTACCATATTTCGCGTCGGAGGAGATGGGGGTGGATGGAAAAGACTTGAATACAGAGAACATCGCGGAAGAGGTGCCTCCTTGGGACTCCGAAGACGCAAGGAATTCTGCGCTGACGGGAAAGGAGGACGTAATTGCGCGTCTTCTCAATGACATTATGACGACCCCCAAGCGCTCGTGGAGCCGGTTCAAGAAGGGTGGACTGAGAAGCTGCTTCGGCGTCAGGCTAGAGCGAATTGGGTCATTCAGTGGGCTTGGATGCTAAAGGACAGGTATGGTTATCCTCTGCGTTAATCCAACCGAATGGGATTATCCATTCAAGCTGTAGCTACAGTATGTTGGAGTTGAATTTATATTATAATGTGTTTATTTGAACTATCAAATAAATGCAATATTGTTTCTCAAGACCAGCTCTATGTTTTGTGTTGTTTCTGCAGGGTTTGGGCTGTTGATCAGAGCACAAGAAACGACCCTTACTTGAACTCTTCAACAAGGATGAACCTCTTCACCTCAGAAAGTCTCGACAGAGTTTACAATGGCGTTTGTGATGAGATGTATTTAAATGTGTGGTTCGCATTTGGAATATTTAAATGGTTATTATTTTAGAACTGTATACTGATGAATTTTCATTTTTGTCTCTTGCTATAATATACTATTGTTGTATGTATTTATCTATTTATTTTCTTGTAAGAAAAAGAACGTGCAGACTTGCGATAGATTGTGGCCTAATGCGTTGAAATAAATATTTTGCATAATAAATTACTTTGTTGTGAGTTTTATTGTCTCCGGTTGTTTTTACAATCATGGTCTGGCATACCGAGACTTACGCTCTCCTCACTCAAGCAAGTGAAGCATCTGTTTCTGACTTGCCAATATCATCATCATAACACCCAACAGCGATCAGTAGCCTATCGCAACTTCCTTCTCACCTCTCCATCCTCCACCTGACCAATTCTTAATCTCCCATCCTCATCCTCCTCCTTCTCTCACCCCCAAAGACAAACTATAAAGATGACACCTCAACAGCTACCATCAACTCTACAGAAAATAAGCCTATCCAGTCCAAATAATGGTCCAAACAAAATATTATCTTAAAATGCAGTCGGTCCGGGCGTCGCACACAACCCTGCTCCCTTATCACTGTCAAGGCGACGGAATGTCAAGCTGAATTATGTCATAACATGCAGTCCTTGATAAGTAAGCTACTATCTGAGGCAAGGGGTCTACATAAAAAGAGCCCCTAGTCATCCCGTCATTAAAACACTGAACGGGATATCTGAAACACCTCAAAAAGACCACAGGGGATTGTTATCGGAATGGCAAAATTGCATATTTTCTTTGGATATATCGTATTAATAATGACGCACAGTGTGAGCTGGGGAATCTATATGCCAGTAGGAATGTTCAAGAGTTGGAAAATATCAAGGTAGGACATACAGTTACAAGCAGTACAAAAACATTTAAAAAAAGGCAATCAAGTTCATTTAAGTTCTTAGAATTGTGTAATTTCTGCAGACAAAGTGTAACTGGTGACATCAGCATACATTATATGCGCACAGGCCTACATTCTATATTAAATCACCTTTCAAAGTAATACGTTATGACTACGTGACATTAATACGCGCCATTTGTTCACTTATAGGACCTGATCCAGCGGCTCGAGGACAAGTTGACGGTTAACGAGGAAAATGACGTTTATCCGTCAGAGTCTGAGGACGTGGACGCAGCCGATATGGAGGATATTGAGAACTCGCCCGCGGCGATCCGGGGGCAGAAGGAGAGAATGGTAATCAACCCAGCCAAAATAATTGCCCCCGAAAGCCCTGTGGTGTCACGTCTGAAAGATCTAATCGGTTTGAGGAGGACGGCCAAATCGTTCAACAGCTGTTTCGGTAACCGGATTGAGAGAATCGGCTCGTGGAGCGGACTGGGGTGCAATAACGTCAAGACTGGTATATTTGAAGGCAATTATTTGAGTGGAATGCCTTTAAAAACGTACAAATAAGCACAAGAATGTAGTATCATGTCAATTTGTGTGCAAAATGTCCATACTTTGGGGCTAAAAGGTATGCGTAAAATGTATTGGCTTTACGCACGAATTGATTTTACGCATAGCTCTGTCTATTGTAAGACATAACATAAAGGTTGTTGCAAGATCACACACACATCGATATTAACTCCATTACATTATTATGATCAAGAAAGGGCTGTATATTCATTATTCATTGATATCATTTTGGGCTATGACTTGAACTTCTGCATGGTGAAGGTTGACAACAATATAACCACAAAAATATGAAATTAATCAGTTGATTATTATATGATTTTAATTTGTATTTGCAGGTAACAAGAAGATAATATCAGGGAACTGAAGAACATTGTAGGCCTACCCATTCATGGACGTAAAAAAAAACTGCGTCATGTCTGACCTCCGTGGAACTCTCCCTGGCATTCTGGAGAATGCATTTTTTCCCCTTCAAACAATAGTCCTAAACTGAGAAATGTGTATTTCACAAACGAATTTATACTAAATAATTTCGATATTAAAACATGCTAAATTACATCTCTTAATTTCTGTGTTGGTTGGTTTCTAGACTGTCAGTGACAATTGGACATGCATATTGTATTTCTACCACGAAAAGGACAATTTGATTGCTAATCGCACTCTACAGAAATGCCTAATACACGCATTTGTTATGTGTTGGACGCCTGTACAGTATTGTTCACTTGTGTGTATCAAATCGATGTATATGTTTGATCATGTTGTGAGATGGCATTATTTGTAATAAATTATTAGATGTGGAACTTTTCTTTATTATCAATTATCCAATTCTATATTTCTTATGAATTAAACACATTATAGCCTTCCATAGTTGGTCACATTAGTTGTCACACAGAGAGAAAGATAATGAGATCAATTCAAGTCATACCTTCTAATGAACTACTTACTGCAATACATGGAATAGTTTATCCTCTCAACCAGCGCTGCAATGAAAGCACATGAGGTCCAAATAATCGGAGGATTATTATGATAAAATGATTTATCAACAATATGTCGCATTCTTGTAGACAAGTAGTATGACACAGTTAACGAATTTGTTCTCATTATAAGCCCAACTATTGCTGTTGGACCAGTAAATTGGAAAGTCTCCCATTGTTTATTGTAAAAAGTAAAGTTACTGACACTACAAAAGTAAATGCAAGTTCAGATACAAGAATGTGACCGATGCAGTAGCCTATTATTCCACATCGATATGACACCATTTAATAACGCAACAAAAGTCCAACTTCAAAATCTATATGGCAGGTCTTTAGAGAGAGCATCTGCCCAGGGCCCAGGGTCCAGCACACACCACACCTTAGACACACACATGAGCTAAATGATGTCTAAATTATTAAAATATATTAAAATGCACATGCGATAGGGACCAGATGTTGGAGCAGCCTTAAGCGCAGTAATTAGCAGGAGGCAGCAGGATCAGGTGCAAAATAGTGTCCAGTTTATTATCAGTGAAAGGTGGTTCCAGGTGAATGGAGAAATCCAATTAATATTTAAATAATCTACAAAAGGTATTTACAAAATAAACACTCAAAATACAGGTTTGAATACAAATCAAAAACCTAAGCCTCAATCAGGCCTATCCTGCCAAACCAACTATAGCAGATTGGATTATAGAGGCTAGGGACAGCCTCCCCACACAGCTCACATAGCAGAGCTTGAACATAACTGAAACCCTCAGGTGAAACAGCTATAGCTTTACACCCATGGCCCCTTCCTATGGCCCATACCATTAACCATGGAGCTTTACCCAAATATGGATTTAAATCATGTAAGAGGCATTTTCATCATACCCACATTTACATATTCTGTCTAAATAAGCATCTTAAACATTCCTGCCTTATCATCAAAACAGGAATACTTTCAATTAATGAATACATATTTAATAATGATAGTTCTGCAGGTCAACAAGCAGCAGCAAAACGTATTACTTATGGAGCCGAGCACCCGCCCGTGCTCCCATTAAGCACATACATGACAGACAAGACATGGAGCTCCCAGACTTGCGAACTTCAAACACAGGATGCATTACAATAAGGAAATAAACACCTTCTTTCTTGTCAGTGTAGCAAGTGTTCATGTGCACCTGAACATCGCATCCACTTGGAGGATTGCAAAAGGATAAATTACTGCATTTAAATATGAAACTGAAATGTGCAACAATGCAACTTGACCAAATATTTCCTAGACACATAATTAACCTTGCTCACAGTAAATACTCATGACACTGGCAAAAGAAGAAGAGAACAACAGTATACACTACCGGTCAAAAGTTTTAGAACACCTACTCGTTCAAGGGTTTTTCTTTATTTGTACTATTTTCTACATTGTAGAATAATAGTGAAAACATCAACACTATGAAATAACACATATGGAATAATGTAGTAACCAAAATAAGTGTTAAACAAATCAAAATATATTTTATATTTGAGATTCTTCAAATAGCCACCCTTTGCCCTGATGACAGCTTTGCACACTCTTGGCATTCTCTCAACCAGCTTCACCTGGAATGCTTTTCCAACAGTCTTGAAGGAGTTCCCACATATGCTGAGCACTTGTTGGCTGCTTGTTCTTCATTCTGCGGTCAGACTCATCCCAAACCATCTCAATTTGGTTGAGGTCGGGGGATTGTGGAGACAAGGTCATCTGATGCAGCACTCCATCAATCTCCTTCTTGACCAAATAGACCCTACACAGCCTGGAGGTGTGTTGGGTCATTGTCCTGTTGAAAAACAAATGATAGTCCCACTAAGCCCAAACCAGATGGGATGGCGTATCGCTGCAGAATACTGTGGTAGCCATGCTGGTTAAGTGTGCCTTGAATTCTAAATACATCACAGACAGTGTCACCAGCAAAGCACCCCCACACCATAACACCTCCTCCATGCTTTACGGTAGGAAATATACATGCAGAGATCATCCGTTCACCCACACCGCGTCTCACAAAGACACGGCGGTTGGAACCAAAAATCTCAAATTTGGACTGCAGACAAAAGGACACATTTCCACCAGTCCATTGCTTGTGTTTCTTGGCCCAAAGAAGTCTCTTCTTCTTATTGGTGTCCTTTAGTAGTGGTTTCTTTGCAGCAATTCGACCATGAAGGCCTGATTCATGCAGTCTCCTATGAACAGTTGATGTTGAGATGTGTCTGTTACTTGAACTCTGTGAAGCATTTATTTGGGCTGCAATTTCTGAGGCTGGTAACTCTGATAAACTTATCTTCTGCAGAAAAGGTAACTGGGTCTTCCATTCCTGTGGCGGTCCTCATGAGAGCCAGTTTCATCATAGCGCTTGATGGTTTTTGTAACTGCATTTGAAGAAACTTTCAAAGTTATTGAAGTGTTCCGAATTGACTGACCTTGATGCCTTAAAGTAAAGATGGACTGTTGTTTCGCTTTGCTTATTTGAGCTCTTCTTGCCATAATATAGACTTGGTCTTTTACCAAATAGGGCTATCTTCTGTATACCCCCCAACCTTGTCACAACACAACTGATTGGCTCAAAGGCATTAAGAAGGAAAAACATTCAACAAATTAACTTTTAACAAGGCACATCTGTTAATTGTAATGCATTCCAGGTGACTACCTCATGAAGCTGGTTGAGAGAAGGCCAAGAGTGTGCAAAGCTATCATCAAGGTAAAGGGTGGCTACTTTGAAGAATCTCACATATATTTTGATTTGTTTAACACTTTTTTGGTTACTACATGATTCCATATGTGTTATTTCATAGGGTTGATGTCTTCACTATTATTCTACAATGTAGAAAATAGTAAAAATAATGAAAAACCCTTGAATGAGTAGGTTTTCTAAAACTTTTGACCGGCAATGTATATATTTAGGAGAAATGAATTACTAGATATATGAGGAAACATGAATGCACTAAACAATTTACAAGGGTAATTCAATAAAGTGTGTTTCTGACAAGAGCTTCTGTGTCCGCTTCATCCCAGCACATATTAACTAAGTGCACAGAGGGAACACTTGACATGCACTAATTGAAAGATTTTCTTCTTTGTCTAATGTACTGTATGTTTACTGAAGTATTTTTGCAGTGCCTAATCTAAGGTGAGTGGTATTTATACTTTATAAATACTTGCTAAATGGTTTGACTGACCAGTGTAATTTCTCACAAAAATATGGGCATGCTATTGGTAGACATTCCTGCAGTACCTGGTAAAAGAACAAGCACAGAACACAGGATGTTTAAGGAAGTATAATTACATGTGTGAATAACTAGCTTACAAACATTTACAAATGTGGGAATAATGATTAATAAATGGTGAGCAAACGGTTTGTAAATGTCTTATATTAAGTTTGTTATGGACCCTTAAAATAAAGTGTTACTGCACAGACTGAGACACACACTGACAGTTTATTGATATTTTGGCTCTATATTATATATGTAACAGTAATTAGGGGGGACATGTATGACAGCCAGGCACTTATATTTGCAATATAAGTAGTTAGGCTTTCATAAGGTATTATGAGCCAATGGTCATCTATTTGGCATTTATTCAGTAATCTTTATTTTGTATCTAAGAAATGTGTTTATTCATTCACAACTAGGATGTTGCTCGCCCAGCACAGGCAGTGTGGTCCCCTGGTCTTCTGGTGCCAGGCAGTGTGGTCCCCTGGTCTTCTGGTCCCAGTGCAGTGTGGTCCCCTGGTCTTCTGGTGCCAGGCAGTGTGGTCCCCTGGTCTTCTGGTCCCAGTGCAGTGTGGTCCCCTGGTCTTCTGGTGCCAGTGCAGTGTGGTCCCCTGGTCTTCTGGTCCCAGTGCAGTGTGGTCCCCTGGTCTTCTGGTGCCAGGCAGTGTGGTCCCCTGGTCTTCTGGTGCCAGTGCAGTGTGGTCCCCTGGTCTTCTGGTGCCAGGCAGTGTGGTCCCCTGGTCTTCTGGTCCCAGGCAGTGTGGTCCCCTGGTCTTCTGGTCCCAGCACAGGCAGTGTGGTCCCCTGGTCTTCTGGTGCCAGGCGGTGTGGTCCCCTGGTCTTCTGGTCCCAGGCAGTGTGGTCCCCTGGTCTTCTGGTGCCAGTGCAGTGTGGTCCCCTGGTCTTCTGGTGCCAGTGCAGTGTGGTCCCCTGGTCTTCTGGTGCCAGTGCAGTGTGGTCCCCTGGTCTTCTGGTCCCAGGCAGTGTGGTCCCCTGGTCTTCTGGTGCCAGTGCAGTGTGGTCCCCTGGTCTTCTGGTGCCAGTGCAGTGTGGTCCCCTGGTCTTCTGGTGCCAGTGCAGTGTGGTCCTGGTCTTCTGGTCCCAGTGCAGTGTGGTCCCCTGGTCTTCTGGTCCCAGTGCAGTGTGGTCCCCTGGTCTTCTGGTGCCAGTGCAGTGTGGTCCCCTGGTCTTCTGGTGCCAGTGCAGTGTGGTCCCCTGGTCTTCTGGTGCCAGTGCAGTGTGGTCCCCTGGTCTTCTGGTCCCAGGCAGTGTGGTCCCCTGGTCTTCTGGTGCCAGTGCAGTGTGGTCCCCTGGTCTTCTGGTGCCAGTGCAGTGTGGTCCCCTGGTCTTCTGGTGCCAGTGCAGTGTGGTCCCCTGGTCTTCTGGTCCCAGTGCAGTGTGGTCCCCTGGTCTTCTGGTGCCAGTGCAGTGTGGTCCCCTGGTCTTCTGGTGCCAGTGCAGTGTGGTCCCCTGGTCTTCTGGTCCCAGTGCAGTGTGGTCCCCTGGTCTTCTGGTCCCAGTGCAGTGTGGTCCCCTGGTCTTCTGGTGCCAGTGCAGTGTGGTCCCCTGGTCTTCTGGTGCCAGTGCAGTGTGGTCCCCTGGTCTTCTGGTGCCAGTGCAGTGTGGTCCCCTGGTCTTCTGGTCCCAGTGCAGTGTGGTCCCCTGGTCTTCTGGTGCCAGTGCAGTGTGGTCCCCTGGTCTTCTGGTGCCAGGCAGTGTGGTCCCCTGGTCTTCTGGTGCCAGTGCAGTGTGGTCCCCTGGTCTTCTGGTGCCAGGCAGTGTGGTCCCCTGGTCTTCTGGTGCCAGGCAGTGTGGTCCCCTGGTCTTCTGGTGCCAGTGCAGTGTGGTCCCCTGGTCTTCTGGTGCCAGTGCAGTGTGGTCCCCTGGTCTTCTGGTGCCAGTGCAGTGTGGTCCCCTGGTCTTCTGGTGCCAGTGCAGTGTGGTCCCCTGGTCTTCTGGTGCCAGTGCAGTGTGGTCCCCTGGTCTTCTGGTGCCAGTGCAGTGTGGTCCCCTGGTCTTCTGGTGCCAGTGCAGTGTGGTCCCCTGGTCTTCTGGTGCCAGTGCAGTGTGGTCCCCTGGTCTTCTGGTGCCAGTGCAGTGCAGTGTGGTCCCCTGGTCTTCTGGTGCCAGTGCAGTGTGGTCCCCTGGTCTTCTGGTGCCAGTGCAGTGTGGTCCCCTGGTCTTCTGGTGCCAGTGCAGTGTGGTCCCCTGGTCTTCTGGTGCCAGTGCTGTGTGGTCCCCTGGTCTTCTGGTGCCAGTGCAGTGTGGTCCCCTGGTCTTCTGGTGCCAGTGTCAGTGTGGTCCCCTGGTCTTCTGGTGCCAGTGCAGTGTGGTCCCCTGGTCTTCTGGTGCCAGTGCTGTGTGGTCCCCTGGTCTTCTGGTGCCAGTGCAGTGTGGTCCCCTGGTCTTCTGGTGCCAGTGCAGTGTGGTCCCCTGGTCTTCTGGTGCCAGGCAGTGTGGTCCCCTGGTCTTCTGGTGCCAGTGCTGTGTGGTCCCCTGGTCTTCTGGTGCCAGTGCTGTGTGGTCCCCTGGTCTTCTGGTGCCAGTGCAGTGTGGTCCCCTGGTCTTCTGGTGCCAGTGCAGTGTGGTCCCCTGGTCTTCTGGTGCCAGTGCTGTGTGGTCCCCTGGTCTTCTGGTGCCAGTGCAGTGTGGTCCCCTGGTCTTCTGGTGCCAGTGCAGTGTGGTCCCCTGGTCTTCTGGTGCCAGTGCAGTGTGGTCCCCTGGTCTTCTGGTGCCAGTGCAGTGTGGTCCCCTGGTCTTCTGGTGCCAGTGCTGTGTGGTCCCCTGGTCTTCTGGTGCCAGTGCTGTGGGAAAGGATGCTAGGCTTAGCAGAGACAGCTCAGAGGTGAGTACAGTGGAGGTAGGAAGAAAACAAAGAGACACAGATGCACTGCCAGTTCCTTAATATGTTGTCTCTATAGTGTATGTAATAGCAATTAACACTTAGGAGTCACAGACAGACAGACAGACAGACAGACAGACAGACAGACAGACAGACAGACAGACAGACAACAGAGGAGCACAAGGAGAAGCAAAGACAGAGACAGAGTGACAGACAGACAGAGACAGGGCACAGCAGAGACAGACAGCACAACAGGGAGGCAACAGAGACACAGTTATAGTGGTGAGTTGTAGTGGTGCTTTTACATGTTGTATTTGTCTTAAAACATGAGCTGGTTAAAAAAGGATAACTATGTTTCACCGGTCACTGGTACAGTAAAAGTTGAGAAAAGCTGTACTATAGTTGCCTATGTTATGTGTCAGTAGTGTTACTGCTTGTGTGGGCGCATGCAGTTATACGGGTAGATGTGGCTGAAATGCCAGGGCTTAATTTTTGTCCCAGTCCACCCCTGGGTATATCTCATTAAACTCACTTTTATGCATATGGTTTACCTAAAACCCATATAGGCTTTTGACATATAGTCATTGAATCATTGCGGTTTACTAAGAACTTCACAATGACTTAATCATGAATAATCGCCACATTTAGTAACAATAAACAAGGCGCGAGGTCTGTCCTCAATGCTAGAAAGCGGCACACTGTTGGCAAAGCCCGTGTTAAGCCTATGACTTCCTGTAGGCCTACTCCAAGTCAACAATCTCTTACAATACGTTTCTCCAATTTATGAACGTGTGTTTCTAAAGAAAGGATTGAACTGACTAGGCCTATGTCATGGGTATGCCCCATTATCTAGGAAGACAACGCTTTAAAAGGAGTTGCTTCCGACAGCTACTGTTATCACAATCAGGTGTTGGCATGCAACTCCAATTCCTCGCATAGCTGTGCGTGTCAGACTAGATATAAAAGACCATGCGGTAGGTGTGTAGAAACAACGACAACTACGAAGAAAATAAACAAGCTTCACACATCACTTCACCTTCACTGAAGAAGAAAGAGAATAATGCAGCTCTCCAACATTCCTCTTTTTGGCCTTATCCTGTTCTTAAATCTGCCGCTGCTCAGCGCATATCCTGTCTACAATGGGTTACTGACCAATGATGACATGGATGTCTTAAAGGTGAGTCCCTTTTAGGCTATAGGCCTATAGGCAAATTTTTACGCCTTTGAGAGATATTGTTGCGGATAGATCATGTAGTTTATATTTCCTATACGTTAAAGTCCAAGGATAGATACCATTGAAACCATTTGTTGAAACTTGCTTTTGGCATTTTAGGTACTTCTCCATCGACTTGAAGAGTCCATTCCTGAGTGGAGCGAGGTTGAGCGGGTCGCCACAGAAAAGTTGGACGACATGACTCTCGAAGCCATCGCAATGGTTGCAGAGGATGAGAGTGAGCAACAACAAAACCGACTCGACAAATCCGCAATAAGAGAGTTCCTCTCGGCTCGGGACCTGAAAACTGTCCGAAACGACTCAACATCGAAGAGATACTCGGGCTGCTTCGGGCGAAGGCTAGACCGAATCGGCTCAATGAGCTCTCTTGGATGCAACACGGTTGGCAAATACAGTGGGTATAGTTAAGGTTAATATCATAGACTACGGTGCATCAGACGAAATCTCTTAATCAAATAGGGTCCAAGTAGTCGACTCCAAAACCGCGTGGTTAATTTGACTAATATCCATTGTGAGAGTTATGTTGAAAGACAAAATTGTTGGCTAATTTCTTGTTTCTCTATTTTCAGATCCAAAGAGAAGATGAAGTCTTACACATTACCTGGAACAGCAAAGGAAATACTTACCAAGGGGTATTCTTATTTATAGTCTGTAGGCTACCTATTTATTTTCAATTTATTACATTTTGTTTATTGCCAATGTATTTATTTGAACCAATGCAAGATGTTTCTTTATATGGTGTCATTGGTGTACAATAAATGTTTACAATTGCTCATGAAATGTTTTGTCTGATTACTTTCTATACCATCCATTAGGAAAAATGTGTTATTCAAAATGACAGAATGCCTAAGTCATAGGTTCAGGCTGAATAATCAATGAGGAAAATAATAAGATGTGAAGTTTGCCTAAACATCTTGGGATCCTATTCATAGGCCTATCATAAGCCAAACTGAGTCAGGTGATTATCAATTGGGATGACCTGCCCATAGCCCACTAACTCACAAGAGACCTAGCAGGGTGACCCTCACAGAACAATAAAAACACACAGAACAATACATTACGGGAGACGCAAATAAAAACGACTTGTGTCACATGAGTTGACGCTGGAGAGACGAAGCAGGTACGGGAAGTAAAACATTTAATAAATAACGGACATGGAACGAGACAGGAACAGCGTCAGCAAACGAGTAACACAAACAAAAGACAATCAATGCAGAAGCGGGGAACAGAGCTGGGGAACTGACACATATAGGGGAGGTAATAACAGGTGATGAGTGAGTCCAGGTGAGTCCAATATCGCTGATGCGCGTGACGAGGGAAGGCAGGTGTGCGTAACGGATGATGGGAGTGTGTGATGCAGGGCAGCCTGGCGCCCTCAAGCGCCGGGGGTGGGGAGGGGAGGGGGAGCAGAAGTGACAACTTGGTTCTAAGTAAAATCACAAGGAATAAACCTCAAATTCGAGGTTTGCTTCAACACCGTCTTCAGCACTGCTATTGTTATTTCAGCACCATGGAGAGAGAACGCTCGGGAAATAGTCTTCGGCTACCCCTCTGACTCATCCAGACGTATTTTTGACGTGTAACTTTATACTTTGGTTCAATAGTTCCATGATTTCACAACGTTGACAAACCCATGACTCTGGCCAGACATGGATAGGACATGAGATATGTAGTCTGATATTTAGCACCCAAGATTCTCATCCATATATCAGTGAATGCCCAACAACAGTCCCCTTAGCAGACAATTCACATGCTTTACCATAATACTGATAGGAGGGCCTGGTAACTATTGCCACAACACAAGTAGACTATTTATTATTGACGACTCGTAAATACCACCACTCAAGATTAATTAAGTCATGCATTGCCTCTCATAGGTCTCTCTCTCTTTTGGGTCATGCAAGATAATGAGGAAACCCCTCCAAGAGAAAACACTATAAAGTGGGTCCACACACTCAAAGAAAGATATTCTGCTTATTTTAAGGATGCTTTAACCATTCTAAACTAGGCCAATGTAAGTGTTTGTTCAATTAAAGGTGTGGATTACACACCATTTAGAAAGAACTAAAGGTTATTGAGGTACCTACAGGCTTCCTAGGACTATACCTAACACTTATTAATTGTGTATTTTTGCCTTGTCATTATGTCATTATTATTGTCATGTCTTTATGTATGTTATGTTTGCCAAGTAAGCCAGTATGATGCAAGCAACATTCCCTAAAACATATTCTAACCTGGAGAAATGTTTCATAAATAAACCCCCACTATATATAGACTAGCAGAGCATGCTTTTAACCTACTATGGTATATTTAGGGTTTGTAGCGAGAGCAATGCCAAGTATTTGTGTAGCGGATGGATTCCCGGCAACACACGGCCATGTCTGAGCGCAGGCCCCTAAGACTGATCCTGAGGTCACACACTGTTTGTGTGACCGGGCCCTACCATGAGTATGCTCTCACACACACGAACACACATTAGTCACCAGCCAGCTGCCACTTAAAATGACATTTTGCCAGCAGCCTTATCAGACAGAGGTGTCAGAATGCACTTCAGACAATGCACAAAATGATGAGCCACTGACACCAGATCGTCTCCTCTGTGGGTGTGTGTGTGTGTGTTTATGTCTAAGTGCCTAAATAAGAGAGTGCTTGGCTAACAACCTGCCTTAGCACTAACAAACCAGAGCCTAAACGGAATCAGGCATGGCGAGGAAGGCCACCTCATGGGGACTTCTGGTCCTGCTGTATCAGCAGACGTTGATGGCAGTCCATGTGTTGGGCAGACCCTACCCTGCTAGCAATTTGGCCCAATTGAAGATAGGTAGCTACTAGTCCAGTCAGTTGATTTAGGTAGGGCACACTGATTCTTTGTCCCTGGTAGAATTGATAATAAAGTTGTGTTGAATTGGATTGATGGATGGTTGTTTGACAAAGGGCCTGGAAACTTTTGTGATCTAACAACAGCTAGTCAAAGACAAAATGTCTGACCTAATATGCGCTCTTCAAAACCATCTTTTGAGTAAAATATCTAGACTTTCTTTTGGAATGAAGGTTTCTTGTATTTGAAGGGAAATACATTTTGAATCGCCTTCATGTCAATGGCTTCAGGAACTTTTTTGTCTGTGATAGATGACCAAAACAGTGCCCAGGATACTGCAACTAAATCAAGTCGTGAAATATTGTGACGTCCACGTCAATTCCCTGTTCTACAGAATCTACTGGAGCGATTCGAGGAGACCTTGGCTGCGGTGGACTACGAGGGTGCCAACCCAAAGCACCAACACAGTCAGGCTAGCCCAGGGTGAGACGTGGCCCCAGAGGCCCCCCAGAGGCTTCTGCTCTCAGACGTCCAGGAGCCAGCTGCAGAAGGGAGCTACAGCAGGGCGCAGAGTCAGAGGGGCCGGCTGCAGGACCTGGTCATGGCCACCAGGAGTAAAGCTTTCACCGGGTGCTTCGGAGCCAGGATGAACCGCATCGGGAACTCAAGTGGCCTAGGCTGCTGTCCTGAAAAAGGTAGCTACTGTAGTACAGTTAGTTGATGTATATACAGTACACAGAAAAACATGTGTACTTGTTTTAACTTCAACAGACGAGTTACCTACTTAAGTTATGTCAACTTAGTTGCATTATAAGATGCATGTTGAGGCAACTTAACATTTGAAGTCATGGCAACTCTTTTTAAGTCGTGAACCACTATTGTGATGACTTGTGATACTATTATGACACATGCTATTGTTATAGCAAGTAGAATAGAAAACATTTGTGAACTCAAGATTTTAGTATCAACTATGATCTACCATCTTCAGTACCAGTCAAAGGTTTGGACACACCTACTCATTCAAGGGCTTTTCTTTAATTTTACTATTTTCTACATTGTAGAACAAGACAGCAAAACTATTCAATAACACATATGGAATCATGTAGTAACCAAAAAAGTGTTAAAGCTATTTTATATTTTGCCTTGATGACAGCTTTGCAAACTCTTGGCAATCTCAATTGGGTTGAGGTCGGGTGATTGTGGAGGCAAGGTCATCTGATGTAGCACTCCATCACTCTCCTCCTTGGTCAAATAGCCCTTACACAGCCTGGATGTGTGTTTTGGGTCATTGTCCTGTTGAAAAACAAATGATAGTCCCACTAAGCCCAAAACAGATGGGATGGCATATCGCTGTAGAATGCTGTGGTAGCCATGCTGGTTAAGTGTGCCTTGAATTCTAAATAAATCACTCAGTGTCACCAGCAAAGCACACCAAAGCATCACACCTTCTCCTCCATGCTTCGCGGTGGGAACCACACATACGGAGGTCATCCGTTTACCTACTCTGCGTCTCAAAGTCATGGCGATTGGAACCAAAAATCTCAAATTTGGACTCATCAGACCAAAGGACAGATTTCCACCGGTCTAATGTTCATTGCTCGTGTTTCTTGGCCCAAGCAAGTCTCTTCTTCTTATTGGTGTCCTTTAGTAGTCGTTTCTTTGCAGCAATTCAACCATGAAGGCCTGATTCACGTAGTCTCCTCTGAACAGTTGATGTTGAGATGTGTCTGTTACTTTAACTCTGTGAAGCATTTATTTGGGCGGCAATCTGATGTGCAGTTAACTCTATTGAACTTATCCTCTGCAGCAGAGGTAACTCTGGGTCTTCCTTTCCTGTGGCGGTCCTCATGAGAGCCAGTTTCATCATAGCGCTTGATGGTTTTTGCGACTGCACTTGAAGAAACTTTCAAAGTTCTTGAAATGTTCCATATTGACTGACCATCATGTCTTAAAGTAATGATGGACTGTTGTTTCTCTTTGCTTATTTGAGCTGTTCTTGCCATAATATAGACTTGGTATTTTACCAAATAGGGCTAACTTCTGTATACCACCCTACCTTGTCACAACAGAACTGTTTGGTTCAAACGCATTAAGAAAAGAAATTCCACAAATTAACTTTTAACAAGGCACACCTGTTAAAATTGAAATGCATTACAGGTGACTACCTCATGAAGCTGGTTGAGAGAATGCCAAGAGTGTGCAAAGCTGTCACCAAGGCAAAGGGTGGCTACTTTGAAGAATCTCACATATATTTTGATTTGTTTAACACTTTTTTTGGCTACTGCATGATTCCATATGTGTTATTTCATAGGGTTGATGTCTTCACTATTATTCTACAATGTAGAAAATAGAACAAATAAAGAAAAACCCTTGAATGTCTGTAGAATAACTTACAGGAAGCACACTACCTTTCAAAAGTTTGGGGTCACTTAGAAATGTTCTTGTTTTTTAAATAAAATCACTTTTTTTCTAATTAAAATAACATGAAATTGATCATAAATACAGAGTAGACATTGTTAATGTTGTAAATGACTATTGTAGTTGGAAACGGCACATTTTTTATGGAATATCTACATAGGCGTACAGAGGCCCATTATCAGCAACCATCACTCCTGTGTTCCAATGGCACGTTGTGTTAGCTAATCGTAGTTTATCATTTTAAAGGCTAATTGATCATTAGAAACCCCTTTGCAAATATGTTAGCAGACCTGAAAACTGTTGTTCTGATTAAAGAAACAATAAAACTGGCCTTCTTTAGACTAGTTGAGTATCTGGAGCATCAGCATTTGTGGGTTCGATTACAGGCTCAAAATGGCCAGAAACAAAGCACTTTCTTCTGAAACTCGTCAGTCTATTCTTGTTCTGAGAAATGAAGGCTCTTCCATGCGAGAAATTGCCAATAAACTGATGATCTCGTACAACGCTGTGTGCTACTCCCTTCACAGAACAGCGCAAACTGGCTCTAACCAGAATAGAAAGAGGAGTGGGAGGCCCCGGTGCACAACTGAGCAACAGGACAAGTACATTAGAGTGTACAGTTTGAGAAACAGACGCCTCACAAGTCCTCAACTGGAAGCTTCATTAAATAGTACCCGCAAAACACCAGTCTCAACGTCAACAGTGAAGAGGTGACTCCGGGATGCTGGCCTTCTAGGCAAACGATCTCAGCCTGAGATAAAAGATGTGATTCACAATGCTACAGTGTGGAGTGTCTGGTGGGGATGTGTTCTGACAGGCAGCGTGAACGGGACGCCAGTGTTGGTTACGCTAAAGCGAAGCCCTGTCACTCCAGTCTCACTCATGTCAAGTTGGGTTACTCTTTAGGAATTACTCTGGTGTTACAGTGAAGGATCACCACAGATGGCAACGACCCATTGAGAGAAGGTGCTACAATTTCAGGAGGAGCAGCTGAGCCGTGCAGGAACTAATCAAACACAAATGATGTGCCTGGAGACTTCTCCTTAACGGTGTCAGGATCACTTGTAAACCGTAAAGTGGCACCGCAACTCCTGGACTTTTCAGTGACTGTGATCCCAGTGATAAGAACAGGTGCGATGGTCCATGGAATAACAACCCCAGGAGGATTTTTCCACTGTGGCGGAAGATTTGCCTAATTGGTATTTGGTAGTGGGCTAGGTTCCCAGAGCCAGTCAAATGTGGAACTGGGACCAGGACCTCGTGTAATCACTCCGTATCCGGCACATCAGAACACTTTACACAGCCAGCCTGACAATGTATGTCATTTTAGTACCAGGCAACAGGGAGTCTGGACAACTCAAGCATTGGAAAGGTGAAGTTGTGCACTATGACAATATTTCTCTATATATAATATGCTATCATTGAAAATAACACAACACTTTTGTATTATATCTTCCAAAAAATATTTTCTACAATGATAATTATACAAAAATAAGATGGATACATTTGAATGATTTACAAAACTGAGACCTTTATTTTGAAGAGTAATGTCAAGGCACAAGACAGAGGTCTCTGCTTTCTCTTTTCAAGGGACCTATGGTGTTTGCCAAGGGCTTGCTTTCCTACATTTGTCAAGCTTTCACAAACTTCTCAAGCTAAGAGCAATGCCTAAACCTCCACAGCAGACGTACTAAACACAGGTGGGTCCATAATGTTATTTGGCAAAGAAACGATCCCTCTGGTCCCAACGCTAGCTAAGCGTAGCGCATTTACCATTTGTCATACAACCTCATCTGATGGCATGTCATATGCAGAGACACAACATTTAGTGTGGATATAAAGTAGCATGATACACAAAACCAGAGGAGGCTGGTGGGAGGAGCTATAGGAGAATGGGCTCATTGTAAAGACTGGAATGGAAAAAATCTGAATGGTATCCAACACATTAAACATATGGAAACCACGTTGGACTCCGTTCCATTCATTCTATTCCAGCCATTACAATGAGCCCATCCTCCTATAGCTCCTCACACCAACCTCCTCTGATAAAAACATTGATTTAAAATAACAAGTGTGTTATGGCTAGGGTTGCAAAATTCCAGTAACTTACCCAAAATTCCCCGGTTTTGGGAAAATTACCCTTACATTTTGAAACCCAAGCTATGGCAATGACACAAAGAATAATAATTGATTATCTTTACATCTATCCACACTATTTAGAAGGCATAGAAAAGCTGCACTCGCCTCATCATCATGTTTAAGGTAGACTCTGCAATATGACATCACCATACACCCATGTTACTCACAATTTTTTTGTAAGGGGGCCACTTTGGGTTGAGACAATCATTCAGAGGGCCGCACAGATCTTTCATTTGTTGTACTTCTTCTTCCAATATTATAAATTAGCAATTGAGAGCAAATTCAGAGCAATGCAATTGATTTGATGTACAGCACATCACAAATATATACATACACACATCAAATAGGCTACATCACATGTATACAACCCATATTCAGGGTTACCTCAGTAGTTGGATGAGCAAAAATGTCCCTTCTGCTCCTTGACTGAATTCATTCTAAATGTAGTCTATTGTTGCTATCCTTGTGAGGCAATCCAGGTGTGCATTGGTCAGTCTGTTTCTCTGCTTTTGTTTCACAACGTTCATTGTTGAAAATGTTGCTTCACATGAATAAGTGCTGACAAAAGCTGATGTCACCTTTTGCACACACTGCTTCAGAAGTGGATACTCTGTGTCTGACCCACAAATGGGTAACACCTGATCTTAGTTGACCTTGCAATGTGTCATTTGACTGCAGCTCCACTATCTCACTCTCCATTCCAACACGGTCAGGACAGAGGGCTGTGATGACTGGGGTCAGAGATGACACTGGCACATGAAAGGGGTTCTCAATGAAGTTGAACAACTCCTTGTACTCCGTGATATCCTTGAATCAAACTCCAACTTCAACTCTTCCAACACACGCACAAATGCATCATAGTTAAAAGGTTGCAGTATGTCTGGGTTGGATGTGGTGACTGCTCTGAGTTTTGGGAAATGAACAAACTGTCAGGTATGAACAGTGTGGTGATTTTAGTGAAATGCTGTGACCACACGCAGCATTTTGCCTGGAGTTCTAGCTTTCCCTTGGAGCTGGAGATTCACCGTGTTCAGGTGGCAGGTGATGTCAGTTAAAAAAGCCAGCTTTAATATCCACTGTGGATCATCCAGCTCTCGCTCCTCTCTCCCCTTGCTTACAACAAATTCACAGATTTGAGGGAGGAGAGATAGAAATCTTTCTAAAACTCTGCCACGAGACAGCCATCTCACCTCATTGCGAAATATCAAGTCGCCGCATTCTGTATGGTATTCCTCCAGCAATTCGCAGAATTGCCGGTGATTCAGTGCCCTCCCAATAATAATGTTCACCACAAGCACGACTTGCTGCATCACATTCTGTAAGTCACAGTCTTTGAGTTTAGCCACAAGTGCTTCCTGATGAATGATTCAATGAAATGAAACAAATTTGGGAATATCCTCTCTCTTTCTCATCAGGCCTATGAGTCCCTTCTTCTCCCCTCGCATGTTTGGGATGCCGTCAGTGCACACAGATGCCAGATTTGACCGGTCAATATTATTATCAGCAACAAATGTAATAAGGGCTTTCAGAATATCCACTCCTTGTGTTTGCCCTGAAGGGGCAGTAAACATAGAAGTTTCTCTCTGAACGACTCGTTTTGAGGGAAGCGGACCCAAACACATAATTGGGCAATGCCACTTATATCAGTGCTTTCGTAAAGCGCAATACTAAAACATCACGCCACGGATATGTCGGTAATCAGTTGCTTACCGATGTCCTCGTTTCTATGCGTCTTGTTATGGTCAAGTCTGAGAGTTGCAGTCCCTTAATTTGCTTTCAAATAGCTTCCTTGTTTGTGATATCAGCATACAATATTTTGGCTGAGGCCAAAAAACATTATTTGACAATCTCCGCGTCTGTGACGGCCTTCTTGTTTCTCACGAGTATCCAAGCAATCTCATATGTTGCCTCTGTCATTTTCTCTGCAACAGTGCTAGATCTGTCCATCATTTATTGTTGTGCTTTGAGCTGTCCTTTGAGTTGCGCTATTTTGTTGTTTCTGAGGTTGCTTTGTGGCGGATATGTTTTGTGCCAACAAAAAATGGTGGTACTTTAAAGGTGGGCATGGTGTGACTGGAAATGTCGCTCTAAATTTGCTCGTTTAAAACAATTGACTGCCTTCTGGCAAATAAGACAAAGTGAGCTAGTCCCATCATGCAGTACAAAAAAATACTTATCTGTCCATTTCTCTTGGAACTTTCTGTGTTCTTCTTGAATCGACCATATCCTCCTCTTAGCCACCGGAGCCGCGTTTGCCAGGTTAGCTACGTTAGCTAGCTGCATTTTCCCGCCGACATCTTCCTGGTTTTCCTGAATCTCCGGTGGCTGTTCGTTCATAGCTGTCACGTTGTTCTCCAGCTCTTCCCCCTCATTTTCATTGTCAATAGATTTACATTTCTTTTTTACAATAAATCGATCCATGTCAACCAGTCTGCAAAATTAGCTAGTAGCAAACTGATATGTGTTGGTCACTGTAGCTGAGCAGCTGCGTTCTATTTCGGCAAACGTTCTATTTCGGCCTTTCTGTTCAACAGCTGTGCTATACTGCCATCTATCTGCCGTCCAGAGAACAATAGATATATTCAATGAAGTGATTCAGGCCTGCATTAAACACATTTAATTGAAATTGTATCAATGTTATGTATTATGCATCAAATATAAGAAAATCACAGCGAGCCACAAATTAAGGGCATGCAGCCCGCGGGCCTTGCAATGAGTACCACTGCCATACACAGTGGGGCAACTTCCTACTTACACACATCAACTTAACAAGACAGCCATTACTGGCTTATCCCAATTTACACCATCCCTTGAGTCATGTGATGATGTCATATTGCGGATTCTACCTTTAAAGTACCACCATTTTTTGTTGGCACAAAACTACTTCCATTCATTTGTATGAGTTACCTTCAGACGATTCCCGTGACACTTGTGGTTGGGTCGTAGAGCAAAACGGAGAACACAATAGTGTTTGTGAGAATTTGTAGGCCAAACCATTCGGACGCTATAGACGTTTTCGTGAGAATACCGATTTTCAGGATGTCTCATGGTCTGACAAACACAGCTGTAGCTCGGCCACCTTCAACCGCAGATGCGGAACGCCTGACATAGGCGGGTGTGGTGGATTGTTACGCACCCCATGCAAAAACACAGATATCTCTAGCTTAACCTGACAGATTTTGATGGGATATTTTTGTTATGTTACTTAGATTGACGCACGGGTGCGCCAATAGACTCTTAAGGATTAATACTGACAACCAAACTATGCTGAGCCTTCCTTAGCCCAGCATATTTAGTCAAAATAACAAAAATAAAATGAATAAACTTTTGTCGATTCCTTTCCACTCTCATAACCTTGTTGCCTGAATATTTGTGAGAACAACTGTTTGTTGTTAAGCTTTACATATGCAAGTGAAATGATGCATTTCCGTGTTAATGTAGCTCCAAACATATCCATTGATTAGAAATGGTCCCTAATCTTGATCTCTTGATAAGCCTACTTTGATCGAAGCCCTGGCAGAACAGTGAAATGGTTTTAATGCAAATATATAGAATAGTACATTTAAATATACAGTAAACATAAAATAAAAAAATACAGTCAGAAATCTAAACAAAAGTGCTACAGTGATAATGATGATAAATCGTTGGTTGGTTGGTTAAGCACGGAAATTTGTTGGGACACGGAGGATGTCTTTGGGTGATGGAAGGCTCCTCAGCAGACAAAAGTCACCAGCTTTCATTACAAGGGGTGTGTGCCTATTATCTCATACAGAGAATGGATGCCGTGCGGTTGGGTGTGTGTAATGGATAAGACATGGAAAAGCATGGTACAGGTCCAGTTAAAGGGGGGATTGTGTCCCAAGGACAGCAAGACGCAGGCGGCTCTTGTCGGCTTTAAAGGCTGGACTCTGGAGCTCAAATGGTGATGTAGGGCTGTCTGAGTTTCACCAAAAGGAACTCGTGGGTTAAATTGTGTCGTGTGATTATTCCCACAATCTGAAAGAGAAGGTACAGGCAGCGACATCATGGAGCAAATTGCTTCCTCTACTCTAGACAGACTCTCAAAAAGAATTAATTAGCTACAGTAGTTCATTAAGAAAGCAATTTCTCTGCTTAGTGCTTCTATGCAAAATAAAATTCTAGAGCTCGTTTTGACGGATAAAAAAAGTTGAGTTACTCACTTGAAGCTGCGTTTATGTCAGAGAGAATGTTGATAATTCATGCCAGTTTAAATTTGAACAATATGGACATTTCATACATACTGTGTCAAGCACTTGGAATGAGTCTATGGTGTGTCTGTCTTTATGATGGACCAACAGAGACATGTTGTGTTTTGAATGGTTGTTATTATAAATCTGGGTTGTATTCATTAGGCACCAAACAGAAGGAAACAAAGGGGGGACTACTTGAACTTGTCCAAAAAGAAACACTCCTTTCTCTTTTCCATTGCAAACCGTTTGGCTACAGTGTTCACTGATGAATACAACCCTGTCCACAGAGAGTAAACAGGAAGTAGAAACAGGAAGTTGAGGAATGGGTCTTAACCCTTTGCAGTAACACTCACCTCTCCTACGGCATTGACCATAGGTAGGTGTCGGAGGCCAATGGTTCTGAACAGGTTAAAAACTTGGGACACATGAGTTTTTGGGGACACTGTGTAGGGGCATGGGTTCATGTACGGGGTGACGTCCTGAAAGGGAAAGATGAAAAATAATTGTCCCTTTTTCGCATTGTCCATTGTATTGACTCGATAAAGAGATGTCACACATCCATAATGATTGGCTGGGTCGTACCACTATAATGTGGGGTTGTAAGTGCAGTGTTAGCTGTAGATGTAGTATTTTATTAGGATCCCCATAAGCTGTTGCCAAGGCAACAAATACTCTTACTGGGGTCCAAACAGAGATAAAACATCAAACAAAACATTGTGCATAATACAAATTTACATCGCTACATTATTACATTACAATATTACAATAATACATTACTAAGAAGAGTGTGTGGGTGTTGTGTGTGGGTGTCTGTCTCTTCACAGTCCACGCTGTGCCGTGAGGTGTTTTATCAGTTTTTTGATTTTTTTATCTGGATTTTACTGCTAGCTTGAGTTACGTGGAAGAGAGTTCCATGTAGTTATGGCTCTACAGTTGAAGTCGGAAGTTTACATACACTTAGGTTGGAGTCATTAAAACTTGTTTTTCAACCACTCCACAAATGTCTTGTTAACAAACTATAGTTTTGGCAAGTCGGTTAGGACATCTACTTTGTGCATGACACAAGTAATTCTTCCAACAATTGTTTACAGACAGATTATTTCACTTATAATTCACTGTGTCACAATTCCAGTGGGTCAGAAGTTTACATACACAAAGTTGACTGTGCCTTTAAACAGCTTGGAAAATTCCAGAAAATGATGTGATGGCTTTAGAAGCTTCTGATAGGCTAATTGACATCATTTGAGTCAATTGGAAGTGTACCTGTGGATGTAATTCAAGGCCTACCTTCAAACTCAGTGCCTCTTTGCTTGACATCATGGGAAATCAAAAGATATCAGCCAAGACCTCAGAAAAAAAATTGGGAGCAATTTCCAAACGCCTGAAGGTACCACGTTCATCTGTACAAACAATAGTACGCAAGTATAAACAGCATGGGACCATGCAGCCATACGAAAAGCGCAAATCAATCGCAGAACAACAGCAAAGGAACTTGTGAAGATGCTGGAGGAAACACGTACAAAAGTATCTATATCCACAGTAAAACGAGACCTATATTGACATAACCTGAAAGGCCGCTCAGCAAGGAAGAAGCCACTGCTCCAAAACCGCCATAAAAAAAGCCAGACTACGGTTTGCAACTGCACATGGGGACAAAGATCGTACTTTTTGGGGCAATGTCCTATGGTCTGATGAAACAAAAATAGAACTGTTTGGCCATAATGACCATCGTTATGTTTGGAGGAAAAAGGGGGAGGCTTGCAAGCCGAAGAACACCATCCCAACCGTGAAGCATGGGGGTGTCTGCATCATGTTGTGGGGGTGCTTTGCTGCAAGAGGGACTGGTGCACTTCAGAAAATAGATGGCATCATGAGGTAGGAAAATTATGTGGATATATTGAAGCAACATCTCAAGACATCATTCAAGAAGTTAAAGCTTGGTCGCAAATGGGTCTTCCAAATGAACAATGACCCCAAGCATACTTCCCAAGTTGTGGCAAAATGGCTTGAGGACAACAAAGTCAAGGTATTGGAGTGGCCATCACAAAGCCCTGACCTCAATCCTATAGAAAATGTGTGGGAAGAACTGAAAAAGCGTGTGCAAGCAAGGAGGCCTACAAACCTGACTCAGTTACACCAGCTCTGTCAGGAGGAATGGGCCAAAATTCACCCAACTTATTGTGGGAAGCTTGTGGAAGGCTTCCCGAAACATTTGACCCAAGTTAAACAATTTAAAGGCAATGCTACCAAATACTAATTGAGTGTATGTAAACTTCTGACCCACTGGGAATGTGATGAAAGAAATAAAAGCTGAAATAAATCATTCTCTCTACTATTATTCTGACATTTTGCATCCTTAAAATAAAGTGGTGATCCTAACTGACCTAAGACAGGGAATTTTTATTTGGATAAAATGTCAGGAATTGTGAATAACTGAGTTTAAATGGATTTGGCTAAGGTGTATGTAAACTTCCAACTTAAACTGTATATAGTACTGTGCGTTTGCTAGCCTCTGTTCTGGGCTAGGGGACTATGAAGAGACCTCTGGTGGCATGTCTTGTGGGGTATGTATAAGTGTCTGAGCTGTGTGTTAACCGATTTAACAGATAGTTCAGTACTTTTAACACGTCAATACCTCTCACAAAGACCAGTAGTCAATCTCTCCTCTACTTTGAGCCACGAGAGATTAATATGCATGTTGTTGATATTAGTCTTCTGTGTACATTTAAGGGCCAGACATTCTGCTCTGTTCTGGGTCAACTGTATTTGCCTATGTCCCTCTTTACAGCACTTGACCATATAATGGCGCCGAAGGAGATGGACGCCGTTTTACGAACCTATAACCAATTGTGCTATTGTGTATATTTTTTCATGTTATTTGTAACTTATTTTGTACATAATGTTTCTGCCACCGTGTCTTATGACCGAAAATAGCTTCTTGATATCAGGGCAGCGATTACTCACCCCGTACTGGAGGAATCCTTCCTTCCTTCAACGAGTCGGACGGGAAGGATTTACTCTAGACACCCGACAAGACCTTCATCCCCAGCATTCGCAGGAGGAAAAGACGGCGGTCCGGGTGCCTTGTAAGGATCTGTCGCCGAAAGGGTAATCTACCTTTACCATCGGTCCTATTAGCCAACGTACAATCAATCGATAATAAAATAGACGAACTACGAGCACGTATATCCTACAAACGGGACATTAAAAACTGTAATATCTTATGTTTCACAGAGTCGTGGCTGAACGATGACATTAAGAACATACAGCTGGCGGGTTATACACTATCGGCAGTATAGAACAGCAGCCTCTGGTAAGACACGGGGCGGGGGCATATGTATATTTGTAAACAACAGCTGGTGCACAAAATCTAAGGAAGTCTCAAGGTTTTGATCAACTGAGTTAGAGTATCTCATGATAAGCTGTAGCACACACTATTCAACAAGAGAATTTACATCTATATTTTTCGTAGCTGTCTATATACCACCGCAGACCGATGCTGGAAATAAGACCGCACTCAATCAGCTGTATACGGCCATAAGCAAACAGGAAAACGCTCATCCAGAGGCGGCGCTCCTAGTGGCCGGGGACTTTAATGCAGGGAAACTCAAATCAGTTTTACCTAATTTCTATCAGCACGTTAAATGTGCAACCAGAGGGGAAAAAAACTCTAGACCACCTTTACTCCACACACAGAGATGCGTACAAAGCTCTCCCTTGCCCTCCATTTGGCAAATCTGACCATAATTCTATCCTCCTGATTCCTGATTACAAGAAAAAACTAAAGCAGGAAGTACCAGTGACTTGGTCAATAAGAAAGTGGTCAGATGAAGCAGATGCTAAACTACAGGACTGTTTTTCTAGCACAGACTGGAATATGTTTCGGGATTCTTCCGATGGCATTGAGGAGTACACCACATCAGACACTGGCTTCATCAATATGTGCATCGATGACGTCGTCCCCACAGTGACCGTACATATATTCCCCAACCAGAAGCCATGGACTACAGGCAACATCCGCACTGAGCTAAAGGGTAGAGCTGCCGCTTTCAAGAAGTGGGACTCTAACCCGGAAGTTTATAAGAAATCCCGCTATGCCCTCCGACAAACCATCAAACAGGCAAAGCTTCAATACAGGACTAAGATTGAACCGTACTACACCGGCGCTGACGCTCGTCGGATGTGGCAAGGCTTGCAAACTATTACAGACTACAAAGGGAAGCACAGCCACGAGCTGCCCAGTGACATGAACGTACCAGACGAGCTAAATTACTTCTATGCTCGCTTCGAGGCATGCAACACTGAAACATGCATGAGAGCACCAGCTGTTCCGGACGACTGTGTGATCACATTATTCACAACTAGATTTAGATGAGGTTCAGGGTTTAACAAATTATTTGTCCCAAATACAATGCTTTTAGTTTTCGATATATTTAGGACTAGCTTATTACTAGCCACCCATTCTAAAAATGACTGCAGATCTTTGTTAGGGGTTGCAGTGATTTACTTGCCGTGATAGCTGACGTGTATAATGTTGAGTCATCGGCGTACATAGACACACATGCTTTATTTAATGCTAGTAGTAGGTTATTAGTAAAAAAGGAGAACAGTAGAGGGCTAAGACAGCTGCCTTGAAGAACAACCACACTCTACCTGGTTTACATTAGAGAGGCTTCCATTAAAGAAAACCCTCTGTGTTCTATTAGATAGGTAGCTCTCAATCCACGATATGGCAGATAACACATATGTTTTTTCAGCAACAGATTATGATCAATAATATAAGAAGCTGCATTGAAGTCTAACAACACAGCTCCTGTGTGATGGACTGGATCGTACCACTATCATGTGGGTGCAGTAGTAGCTATAGATGTGTGATGGACTGGGTCGTACCACTATCATGCAGGGGTTGAGGAGGGCCAGGTCCAAGTTGTGGATGTCTGGGAAACAGCGGTAGTCCTCAGTCATCTCAGTGTATGACAGTCTGGGCTGCGTGGCACTCTATGTGGACGCACAGACATACAGTCAAAGAGAACAGTGCACAAACACAGACACGCCTTCCCTTCCTCTCTCCCATAGACACACTGACTAACTCCTAGGTCATATTCATTAGTGCATAGTGCAAAACGTAGCAAAACGTTTTGCAATGGAGAACAAAAATGAGAGTGAAGGTAGTTCCTCCACAGTTTCTTCCATTTGGTGCCTAATGAACACTAGGGCTGGGAATTGCCAGGGACCTCACAATATGATATTATCACGATACTTAGGTGGGATACTATATGTATTGAGATTCTTTATGTCACACTATTTTATATATTGCCAATCGATACTCTGATTTTATTGTGATTCGATGTTCAAACATACTGCTCACTATATGTCTGCTGCAAAGGAAAAAAAGAGCCATGAGTAAACAAGTTTTGAGCAGTCATGGAAATAAAAGTGCTAAAAACATGTTGGCTCAACATATAAAAAGAAGATTAAAATCAAGATAAGATTAAGATAATCTTGCAATAATCTATTGTATAAATGTTTTCCCCCCATCACTAACTAATACGACCCTCATGAGGAGTGGGTTGGAACACTAACCGACTGGTTCTCTGTGTAGCAGACGCCACGGATGAGCAGGTTGACCAACTGGGACCGCAAGATGATGCCGTGGAAGGTCAGAGGTCGGAACCACTCTTCCATGGTCCACTCCTCGCTAGGGGACTGGTCTGGATAAAGGTTAGGGTAGGGCACGTGTCTGGAAAGATACACACAGAAAAACACGTCAGCACAACATTTCCTCCAAATAAAAAACACCAGACTGGCTCATCACAGTTAATGGGAACTATCTATGTTTGACCTGCTTCTCCTTCTAAACATGCTTGCTAATTAAATAGAGGATGGGTCATTACCTGGTTTATGACTGCAGTAATGGGGTAAAGACATCAGTGCTAAGATCTGGTTATGACTTCAGTGGTTAGAACATACCATAGTATCTGTTTGAACACATCACCTAGTAGTCAAGCATTGTGTGTCTGCTACGTAGGTAACTCTGCAGTCTTCTTAGGAACAGGAAGGTATGGGCATCTTCACACTTCTCACGGGAAATTAAGCAGATGTAAAGATGTATACATCAAGACTTGGTCAATATGTAAACATATGGCTTCTAAGACATAAAGTAATCATATGAGGTTTTTTCCAAAAATGTGGTGTCTTTTCAGAATTGGAAGTTTTCAACAACAAAAAAATCTAACTTGATTTCACCTAATTTTAACATTCTGTCATAAAGAGCACATGTTCAACTTCATAAAAAAACACATTTTCCCATCTACAAAATGACTATAGTAGTTTCAAGTTCAATTTGTCACATGCACAAGTACAGTGAAATGCTTAACTTTCAAGCCCTTCCCAAAAGTGCAGTATTCAATATCAAAATAGTATAACAAAAATAAAACAGAAGAAATAAGAGAAAGAAAAAAACACAACTAGACTTTATACAGGGTCAGGGCCAGTGCCACATGTACAATGTGCAGGGATACTGGAGTGTTTGAGATAGTATGTACATGTAGGCAGGGATTGGGAGAAAGTGACTGGTAGCAGGATCAATAATGATAATAATAACAGTAAACAGTATGGCAGCAGCATAAGTGGTGGGTGGGTGGTGGTGAGTGTGTGTATGTGTGTGGGTGTTGATTAATCAACAATCATTTTAGCAGAAGCATAAGTGTGTGGCGTCAGTAATGACTGTGTGACTGAGGGTGTACAGTATGTTAGTGTGCGCATGTGAGCATGTGTGTGTGCATGTGAGTAAGAGTGACAGTGAAGGTGTGTTAGAGTTGTGGCAGTCATGACATTTTGTCAGACGGTTATTGTCATGCAAAAGAATGCCGGTCTCAAGGTAATTGACCGTTAATGAACATAAACACACATTTAGCATCTCCAGGCCTTCAAGCATACAAGCTACATACAAGACGCTGATGCGCATCTTTGGAACATCTACATTTAAAAAAGTATAATAAATCAATTTCATATACACCATCACAATAAATCCATTGTTTATTTTAGTCAGGTCTAAAGAAACATTATAGTATGAAGAAAATGTATTTTCCCAAAGAACAGAATATGAGTTGGCCTACTGTATAGTATCTGGCTATGATCCATGCCATAGGCTGTAGGCTTGTTCATTTCGCTGACAAGATATGCTTATAAGTCCCGTGCCATTATTTTATACTATATGATTTTACTTTACCATTCTGGAGCGAGTGTGCATATGAAGTGGCTATGTTGAGCTAAAAGTGATCATTTGAAACAGGTCCTACATGCTAGATTTAGAGTTATTTGGCAACCTTAGTTGTGAATGATACAAACCTTAGAATGTTTTAGAAATCCAAACATAAATGGGCTGCATGATGCGACTATAGGATATTGATGATTTGAGAAGGTCACAAAAAAAGCTTGCGCTATGTTCCTTGCCTCAGGCTGCACACACTGTTCTCTCACCAAGTGTTCATATTTTCACCCATCAGACTATTCTCAATTTAATCTTGACTTTACTAATATGTAAAATCAGTTTCGATTTAGAATGGCCCATTATCAAATGGACAGGAACAGGGGGGAAAATACATGTAAGCTGTATGTACTCAAATAGCGAATGGAGGCCATGTGTTTTCCCACCAGTCCGTTTTTCAATAATGCCTGGTAGGCTACTTCAGTTTTATAGCAGACCTGTGCTTCATATGAGCAGCTGAGAAATAAATATAACAACACTTATTTCACTCGACGCGTCAACCACTGTTTGAGGAGCATGCTCTCGCTGCCCGACAGGTGATATTCTGCCCAAACTCTCTATGCCATGGACTCTCCAACCCTGTTCCTGCAGCTACCCAGCGCTTCATTTGGGAAACCAAGTGAAATCTGTTTGGGAACAGCGATAGTAACATGTTTATCTCAACAAAACATATTTCACTAAACTGTTGACAGCCCCTCTGCATGCTCAAGAAAGGAATAAAGGAAAGGAGATGGAAACGCATGGTGGTGAGATATTCTGTAAAGCTAAAGTTAATGTGCCACCCAATTAATTATGAAAATATAGAAAAATCCTATTAATAGGCTATTCAAAATCAAATACAAATTCACTATAATTGTAGACTACCTGTAAGCCGCCCTGCACAATCAATGAACCAACAGCATCGCCTAGGGTTGTATGTACGCACGGTAATCTCCTTTCATGCACCCTGGGCATTCTTTTTTTAAATTTTACTGCGGTAATGACTCATGACTGACAGTGTGGCGGTAATACGGTCACCGCAACAGCCTTAAGGTGTGTGCGTCTGAGTGGGTAGAGACCTGTGGTTGGGCATAGAGTCAGTGTGGATAGTTTGTGGGAGAGCAGTAGTTGTTATCCATTTAACAGTCTTATGACCAGGAGATAAGTTGTTTAGGAGTCTGTTGGTCTGAGCCTTGATGCACTGGTACCACCTGCCGGAAGGGAGCATGAAGAACAGTCCGTGTCTGAGGTGGCTGGAGTCTTAGGTAATTTTTGGGGCCTTTTTCAGACACCGCATGGAATGTACGTCCTGGATGGCTGGGAGCTCACCACCAGTGATGCGCTGGGCCATCTACACCACTTTCTTCCCGTCGAGAGTGGTTCAGTTGCCATAACAGACGGTTATACAACCAGTCAGGATGGTGCAGCTGTAAAAGTTCCTAAGGATCTGAGGGGCCATGCCAAATCGTTTCAGCCTACTGAAGGCGAAGAGGCACTGCCATGCCTTCTTCACGACTGTGCTGGTGCCAATTCCTCAGTGATGAGGACACCGAGAAACTTGACCCTCTCCACTGTGGACCCATCAATGTGGATGAGGGTATGCACCCCCCCATTTCTTGTATTCCATGATAAGCTCGTTGTAAATGGCTATTAAGTGCCAAATAAAGTAAAAGTCCAATGCAGTTGTTTTTATCTCAATGGCAAATCATTTCTGGGTAACAATTAAGTACATTGCTGTGATTGTTTTCAATTAAAATTGTTAAAAATATATATATATATTTGCTTCACAGCAGAAAGCAATTTCTCAAGCAAGGAATTAGCTACAGTAGGACTGTCTGGGATTAGTCTGAGTGAGGAGGGGAAAACTGAAAACTAGCTGTTATTTGGAACTCTTTCTTATAGAGGGTTGCCAGGTTGCGTATGACGCCTCCTAGAAGCCATGTTGGAAGATCACCACGTCAATTCTTCCAACAACAACAGCTGAGTGGCTACCCCAAGCTGCATGATAACAGTGCCTAAAACTAGTTGATTCATCACCATGGTAAATTTCTGTTCAGTATTTGGCTGCTCTAACAAGGCAGGAAAGACAACGGGAAAAACATATTTTTTACAGATTACCCGCAATCATGAAACACCAAGGAGATAAGACTCAAGAACTGTCTGAAAAACAAAGAAACCTTTTTGTCAGTCAAGACCTGAACCCAGACAACTGTCAGTACAGGATCTGTTCCGACCATTTCATCACTGGTTAGTCTGATCAATTTATAGTTTAGTTTAGATTTTATGCTAACCAGGTGATGACAACAAGACTAAGTTAGCCAACATTAGCTACCTAATAGCGTGTAGTCTAGCTATTAGCATGTGTCTCTCTCATAGGCTGCGCATGAGGTTCAAGTTTTGGGGAAGCTATTTTTTCCACCATAAAAATGTACCTTTATAATAAAGTATTGCATGCATCTATCAACGCATTTGCAGACTAATGTCAGCCTACTATTCCTAATGTGATGATTGGATAGTCATAATTTATTTGGATATTAATATAACTCAATCTAATCCTTGTGCATGGCTGAGCGTGTAGTGGCATAGGTAAAATAAAAAAAGGTTAAAATAAATAAATAAGCCTATAGGCTATATCAAAGATGTTTCTTTTCTTTCCTTTGCACAGGGAAAATGTGGCCTTTGATCAACACATTTCATGCAATTCTACTACACTTTATATGACTGGAGACATTAGCAGAATCTTTTTTAATACGACAAATTACAGGGTAGCCTAGACCTTCTCTGCTGACACTGACAAACAGATCAATAAAAAAACTACCATGTCTTGAATGCAACTAATCTAAGCCATTTAGCCGGGAGGAAGACATTATTGTCCAAAATTCCAGTGGCACTGACACAATGATCACTTTTTTATTTAACTAGGCAAATCAGTTAAGAACAAATTCTTATTTACAATGACGGCCTACCGGGGAACAGAGGGTTAACTGCCTTGTTCAGGGGCAGAACGACAGATTTTTACATTGTCAGCTTGGGTATTCAATCCAGCAACCTTTCGGTTACTGGCCCAACACTCTAACCACTAGGCTACCTGCTGCCCCATTTGTTGAGAACTCTATTCATAAAGTGGGACAATGTATGGCCATTACAGCCTAGAACTAAGGCCTCAATGGGATAGGACAACCTGCTATGTTGACTTTTGGTTCTTCCAGCCCAACAATAGATTTCATCTCTGTATGACACTAAATCCCCTCTATGAATTAAACACAACCAATCAAGAGCGCTGATGCTGTAGGTTAATCAGCTATCAAGACGCCCATGTCGACTGGATTCCCTCTGTGAAGATGAGCAATGCTGCAGCAGCATCAGTTTCTACTTCTACTATTTCGCCCTTTTCCAGATATGAAAGGAGATATCCCTCAGTTAGACAAAATGGTTGGTCAATCTGAATGATTCTGAATGATAATGAAGGGTGTAGCAATAACTGCTGATTAAACAGAAACACAGTTTCACAGTACACATGTATGAATAAATGAATTGTAATTTGGAACAACATGTAAAAGACTATTGTTTTATGACATTGTAAACATACTTTAATAATAGGCAATTTTGTTGTATTGTGTGTCATCTCTGCTTTGCCTTGCCTTATTAAATGAAATGTATTTCTTACAGCCTAACTATTCTTTCTTTCTTTTACAATTTAAACATATTTAGCATAGACAATGTAATTGTTGTGGTAGGCAAACCATCTTCATTATCACAGTGGCACCTCCTGTCACACCCTGATCTGTTTCACCTGTCTTGTGCTTGTCTCCACCCCCTCCAGCTGTCACCCATTTCCCCATTATCACCTGTGCATTTATACCCGTTTTCTGTTTGTCTGTTGCCAGTTTGTCTTGTAAAGCCTACCAGCGTGTTTTTCCGTACTCCTGTTCGCGTTAGTCCCTGTTTTCTAGTTTTGACCATTCTGCCTGCCCTGACCCTGCCTGCCGTTCGGTACCTTTTGACACTGCACTGGATTACTGACCTCTGCCTGCCCTGACCCTGCCTGCCGTTCTGTACCTTACGGACTCTGCACTGGATTACGGACCTCTGCCTGCCTGCCGTTCTGTACCTTATGGACATTGCACTGGATTACCGACCTCTGCCTGCCCTTGACCTGTCATTTTGCCTTTCCCATTTTGTTTATAAACTTCTGATTTTTACTGTCTGCATCTGGGTCTTATCCTGAGGTCTGATACCTCCAAGTGCCAATCAGACCTTCTGGGAGAAAAGTATCTGGCATTGAACTTTGTAGAAGTAGTTGTCTGTTTTTATGCTAAGGATCCAATCTCCTGCTTCAACATTTCACTGGGGTTGGATTTGCACTAAACAATTTCATATCAGGATAAAGAATGTACAAAATCTAGTATAATGATAATATACATTGTCTATTGGTATCGCTTTTTAATTGAAAACATATAGCTCAACAACGTATTATGTAAACAATGTGTGAGGTCAGCTATTTGCTGCTTCAGATGCACAATGTCATGGGGTGCATTGCAAATGCCCATAAGGCTAATGCCGTCATACTGTAGGCCAGTGGTTCCCGACTCTGGTCTTCAAGTACCCCCAACAATACATATTTATATTGTAGCCCCGGATAAGCACACATTGATTGAACTTGTCAGTTGTCAGTAGTTGACAAGTTGAATCAGGTATGTTTGTCTGGGGCTATAACATAAATGTGTGCTGCTGAGGGGACTCAAGGACCGGAGTTGGGAACTACTGCTGCATTGGTGTTGCGTGCCATTATCAGCTGTGAAATGGGCATGACTGACATCCTGAGTGACAAAACTAATTGGAGAGCTTACAACTGAACAAAAAGGTCATGTTCATTTGAGAATACAACACAAACACATGACAGATTCCTTCCACTCTTTATTGCAGGATTGTGATCTGCGATTAATCAACATTGACTAGTTCATCTTGAATAATAGTTAACAATACACTTACCTTAAAAGAATCAGCACTTTATTACATATCACAAAGTGTCCAAGTAAGCTAACTCAAAGGTTAGACATCTTAGTAACAAGTAGGCTATTATTACGAAAGCATAAGGGAAACAAAAGCTGTGTTCCAATACTCATACTAACTGTACTATTTGTGACATGAATTGAGTATATAGTATGCTTATTGGTCATAGTATCGATTATAGTTAGTATGCCAAAAGTTCCCGGATGTCGTATTTAAATTCGCCGAAATATGAAGTATACACGCAGAGGACAATATTTCTGTACTTTAGGGCCCATAATGCAATTATTTAGGAAATGGGTGTGGCTTCACATCGTTTTCAGGTTTGAAGAAAATGGGGTGCTCAATGGGGTGCTTTCGTAAATTCTCTCTGGCTATCTTCTCGTCTGAGTGTACCAGAGCACAGAATTAATTTACGAGCGCTCAACACCCGTTGAATGTGGCCGGTGTGTCACGTTCCTGACCTGTTTTCTGTTGTTTGGTATGTGTTTATTGGTCAGGGCGTGAGTTTTGGGTGGGCAGTCTATGTTTTCTGTTTCTATGTTGGTTTTGGGTTGCCTGGTATGGCTCTCAATTAGAGGCAGGTGTTTGACGTTTCCTCTGATTGAGAGTCATATTAAGGTAGGTTGTTCTCACTGTTTGTTTGTGGGTGATTGTCTCCGGTGTCTGTGTTTGTCGCGCCACACGGGACTGTCTCGGTTTGTTTGTACGTTCGTTCTTTTGTGTAGTCATTTTCCTGTTCGTGAGTTCTTCGTTTTATGTAAGTACGCATGTCCAGGTCTGTCTACTCCGTTTTGTTATTTTGTTAGTTATTCAAGTTAGTTCGTTTTTGTCTTGTCAAATAAATCATTATGAATTCACACCCCGCTGCACGTTGGTCCAATCCTTGCTACTCCTCTTCGGATGAAGAGAAGGAGGAAGCCCGTTACAGAATCACCCACCAAACCCGGATCAAGCAGCGGGTTAACGGACAGCGCACGAAGCAGGATTTCTGGTCTTGGGAGGAAATCATGGAAGGAAAAGGACCATGGGCTAAGGTTGGAGTGAATCGCCGCCCATGGGAACAGCTGGAGGCAGCTCGGAGAGCGGAGGAAACCGGAGAGAGGAACCGGCGTTATGAGGGGACGCGTCTAGCACGGAAGCCTGAAAAACCCGCAAGTACAACCCAAAAATTTCTTGGGGGGGGGCTAAGAGGTAGTGGGTCTAGGGCAGGTAGGAGACCTGCGCCCACTTCCCAGGCTAACCGTGGAGAGCGGGAGTACGGGCAGACACAGTGTTACGCAGTAGAGCGCACGGTGTCTCCTGTACGTGTGCATAGCCCGTTGCGGGTTATTCCACCTCCCCGCACTGGTAGGGCTAGATTGAGCATTGAGCCAAGTGCCATGAAGCCGGCTCTACATATCTGGCCACCAGTACGTCTCCTTGGGCCGGCTTACATGGCACCAGCCTTACGCATGGTGTCCCCGGTTCGCCTACATAGCCCGGTGCGGGTTATTCCACCTCCCCGCACTGGTCAGGCGACGGGGAGCATACAACCAGGTAAGGTTGGGCAGGTTCAGTGCTCAAGGGAGCCAGTACGCCTACACGGTCCGGTATATCCGGCGCCACCTTCCCGCCCCAGCTCAGTACCACCAGTGCCTGCACCACGCACCAAGCCTCATGTGCGTCCTCAGAGCCCTGTACGCACTGTTCCTCCTCCACGCACTCTCCCTGTGGTGCGTGTCTCAAGCTCAGTGCCTCCAGTTTCGGCACCACGCATCAAGCCTCCTGTGCGTCTCCAGAGCCCTGTACGCACTGTTCCTTCTCCCCGCACTCGCCCTGAGGTGCGTGCCCTCAGCCCGGTACCTCCAGTTCCGGTACCACGCACCAGTCCTATAGTGCGCTTCGAGAGTCCAGTGTGCCCTGTTCCTGCTCCCCGCACTAGCCTTGAGGTGCGTGTCTCCAGTCCGGTACCACCAGTTCCGGCACCACGCACCAGGCCTACTGTGCGCCTCAGCAGGTCAGAGTCGGCTGTCTGCCCAACGCCGCCTGCACTGCTCGTCTGCCCAGCACCGTCTGAGCCATCTGTCTGCCCAGCACCGTCTGAGCCATCCGTCTGCCCAGCACCGTCTGAGCCATCCGTCTGCCCAGCGCCGTCTGAGCCATCCGTCTGCCCAGCGCCGTCTGAGCCATCCGTCTGCCCAGCGCCTTCTGAGCCATCCGTCTGCCCAGCGCCTTCTGAGCCATCCGTCTGCCCAGCGCCTTCTGAGCCATCCGTCTGCCACGAGCCATTAGAGCCGCCCGTCTGTCCCGAGCCATTAGAGCCGTCCGTCAGTCAGGAGCCGCTAGAGCCGTCCGTCAGTCAGGAGCTGCCAGAGCCGCCAGCCAGTCAGGAGCTGCCAGAGCCGCCAGCCAGTCAGGAGCTGCCAGAGCCGCCAGCCAGTCAGGAGCTGCCAGAGCCGCCAGCCAGTCAGGAGCTGCCAGAGCCGCCAGCCAGTCAGGAGCTGCCAGAGCCGCCAGCCAGTCAGGAGCTGCCAGAGCCGCCAGCCAGTCAGGAGCTGCCAGAACCGCCAGACAGTCATGAGCTGCCAGAACCGCCAGACAGTCATGAGCTGCCCTACAGTCATGAGCTGCCCTTCAGTCATGAGCTGCCCTCCAGTCATGAGCTGCCCTCCAGTCATGAGCTGCCCTCCAGTCATGAGCTGCCACTCAGTCCGGAGCTGCCACTCAGTCCGGAGCTGCCACTCAGTCCGGAGCTGCCACTCAGTCCGGAGCTGCCACCCAGTCCGGAGCTGCCACCCAGTCCGGAGCTGCCACTCAGTCCGGAGCTGCCATTAGTACAGAGTTGTCCCTCTGTCCTAAGCTACCTCTCTGTCCGGAGCTACCTCTCTGTCCGGAGCTACCTCTCTGTCCTGAGCTACCTCTCTGTCCTGAGCTACCTCTCTGTCCTGAGCTGTCTCCTCTATGTAGGAGGGGCCTTAGTGAGGGTTCCTGGACCATGGTCGGGGGCGAGGGTCGCCACTCAAAGGACGCTAAGGAGGGGGACAAAGACAGTGGTGGAGTGGTGTCCTCGTCCACCGCCGGAGCCGCCACCGCGGACAGATGCCCACCCAGACCCTCCCCTTGAGTTGTAGGGGTGCGCCTGGAGTTCGCACCTTGAGGGGGGGGTTCTGTCACGTTCCTGACCTGTTTTCTGTTGTTTGGTATGTGTTTATTGGTCAGGGCGTGAGTTTTGGGTGGGCAGTCTATGTTTTCTGTTTCTATGTTGGTTTTGGGTTGCCTGGTATGGCTCTCAATTAGAGGCAGGTGTTTGACGTTTCCTCTGATTGAGAGTCATATTAAGGTAGGTTGTTCTCACTGTTTGTTTGTGGGTGATTGTCTCCGGTGTCTGTGTTTGTAGCGCCACACGGGACTGTCTCGGTTTGTTTGTACGTTCGTTCTTTTGTGTAGTCATTTTCCTGTTCGTGAGTTCTTCGTTTTATGTAAGTACGCATGTCCAGGTCTGTCTACTCCGTTTTGTTATTTTGTTAGTTATTCAAGTTAGTTCGTTTTTGTCTTGTCAAATAAATCATTATGAATTCACACCCCGCTGCACGTTGGTCCAATCCTTGCTACTCCTCTTCGGATGAAGAGAAGGAGGAAGCCCGTTACACGGTGTCAGTAAACGTTGGCAAAAAGGCATAATAAAAGTTGCCAGCAGCACAGTTAGTCACCAACGCTCTGGATAACATAAACTGCCTAACCAGCTCTGCTAGGGTGAGTAAAATGGTCAGAGTGGTCTCATAGCCAACGTTAGCTTGGGTGCCGTTGTAAGGTCAGAACGCTCAAATCAACCCTACTCCTCGGCCAGACTGTCCAGTGTGCACTCCGAGAGCGAAACGCTCTGAATTTACAAACGGACAATCTGACAACGCCTTAACATTACGAGCTCACTCTGGCACTCCACATTGAATTTAAGAACACACCCGAAGTCGTAAAATGTCTAACTAGTAATTTATGCTGACTAGCTAGCAAGAGGTTGCACAGCATAAACTTTCGGTAGACAGGCGAAGAGCTAGTACGCTCAACTGAAAGCATACTGTTCATTTACAGTATACTAAAATGAACTTATGTAGTATATACTCATTAAGTATGTAGTATTCAGTATGTTAGTATGGGTATTCGAACACAGCTCTAGTCAATACCAGAGGTAGCCAACCTCGCTCCACTGATCCCTGATCTACCTGGTGAGCAAACTTCTATTCCAACCCAGCAATAGCACACTTGATTATCAACTAATTAGGTTTGATAAATGGAATCAGGTGTGTTAGAGCTGGGCTGGAACTGAAGCCTGCACACCCAGCAGGGTTGGCCTACTCCAGTTGTAATAGGTTTATATACATTGTCTTTTTTAAATTGTATTTTTGTTTAAAACATTTGCTAAAGATGTACCCTTATTCTATTGGGACATTCATTGGGACCTTTCTTCATCTGCAGACAGGGTTTCACAGCTCTCTGTATCTGAGAACAGAAAACATCACAAAGAAACAGGGTTCATTATACTCAAATCAGAGAGCACTGAATATTACGTTGCTATATCTCTGTCATTTTTTTTTGCTAAGGACTGGAACTGAAGAATCTTTTCAAAATGTCCTCCCACAAAGGTACATGCCCTATCCAGAGTAACCTACTCCCCTTCTCTGACAGGTTTAGCTAATAATAATGTTTATCATTTTCAAAATATATTTACTTACTTGAATAGCTTCTCCAACTGCATCTGTTTTCTGGGTTCTTAATAATGGGCAATCTTCCCGATATTTCTGGTGGTAGAAAAACACAGCCATACACAACATATGGACGATTGGAGGACTTCCACCAGACTGAATCTGGTCTTCCAACACGGCGTCTGGTGTGGTTGCTAGGTGATTTGTGATGCAACTGCAACCCCTTTATTGGTCTATTAACTAATTTACCGCCTAGTGATGACACAGGCAGGCAAAAACTCCATCTGACCAAAACAGGCTGACATTTCAGATGGTCTTTTCAAACAGCTCTTACACTAAAAGGGCATTATAATTTTTTTTTAAAGTCAGAGTATTAGTCCAACCTCAGCGTGGAAATTTGTGACTCGTTTCAGGAAACTAGGCGTATGTCGCACGTCACTACTTCACAGGAGACATTTTTTGATCAAAATGCTTTTTTTGTCAAATGCCTTCTGGAACATGTGAACTTTCATGTGCCTTAATAACAAATGTGTATGCCATCTGTAAACACAAATAAAAGTGTTAAATTACGAGGGTAGTTGGTTTAGCCATGGAAAAAGTCAGGAACCTTCCCACTAGCCATGATTGGCTGAGATTATGGATGGGCTGGACATTCCGAGAGATGAGATAAGATCAGATTGGTCTGCCATGTAGCATGCTTCTGTCTATAACATGAGCTGCACAGTATGTGTAGGTAATCCTTCCTAACAAGGATTTTTTTGAAAGATCGCTCTCCAATTTCTGGAGGACCGAGTTTTGAAATCAGTGGAATGCCCAGTGGAAGCAGAGTATGATAGCTAAGGAGATGCTGAAATTCAGGCGTTTGATTGCAAATGCGAAGGGAGTCAAAAAGAGAACACAGAAGGCTGTTGTATAAAACATCTGTCTCCGGATTACATCTTCAAACCTAGGGCAACCATGGCATCCGTGACAGAGAGGGAGAAGCGTTCATCCATGTATATGAGTAAGAGAGTAAGAGAGAGACATTATCCGTTTCTAATTTTGGGAGAAAGTCATTTTCATTGCAAGTTAAAGCGTACTGTTAGCTAGCTAGCTAACATTAACTGGCTAACTCCCTAGCTAACATTAGATGTATGGCCTGTGTAGTAATATTATTCATATCGCAGAGCAATTTGCATTGCTAGTTATAGCCTAATGTGAGCTAGCTAGCTAACATTGTACCTAGTTAGTTAGCGTTTAGCTACCTGTTGATTCATGCAGGGTAGTAACCTTATGAGTTGGGATTATGGTTCATTGTTTAGCTAGCTAACATGTCTAAACAAAAAAGACTCCACTATGCAAGTAACCATTTCACAGTACCGTTTACACCTTCTGTATCCTGTGCATGTGACAAATAAACATTTTATTTGATATAGTGTGTTTACCACAGGAGGCTGCTGAGAGGAGAATGGCTCATAATAATGTCCAGAACAAAGCGGAATGGTATCAAACACCTGGAAACCATGTGTTTGATACCATTCCCCTGATACCGCTCCAGTCATTAACACAAGCAAGTCCTCCCCAATTAAGGTGCCACCAACCTCCTGTGGTGTTTACCAGAGATGGTAATGTGAAGAACAAGATGACCTGCAACAAAGTCAAATTAGGATGTAACGTTAGGCCAACGAGACAGTGTCCAGGTTCTAAAATTGTCCGGTAGAATGCCCTGCTTTTATTCCGTCACACTAACAACCGTAAGCTATTTTCTGTAATTAGCTCGCCATTAACTTGTAAATAATAATCTTGTTGTGATTTATTTTCCTGTAATAATGAATGACAACTGTATACAGACATGTCGATAGACATAGTATGAAACAGCCTTTGGTCTTGAAATCTTTGGTTGTTTAGTACTGTTTAGCACTCAGTTGTGAATCTATAAGGGTATGCGCGAAATGCCGTTGGGGGTACGCCAAATAAAAATGTGATTAACATTTGCAAACAGTCCATTTAGATTTTCCAACGAGGCTATACATTTGGGTGATGTTTTTTTCCTCGCCTGAGTAGCCTCGTTTCAGTGCCAACATTTTTTTGTAACCATCTGATGTTCAGTGAAATAACAACAATGTCAAATACAGGTAGCCTAGTCAAATAATTAACATCCAATCACATTAACCGTTACTCTCTTGTGGGAATTCCACTAACATTCCGTATGTAGCCAAACGTAGCTGCTGCTCATTTAATTTGCTAGAAAATGGATAAATGGTTAAAAAAGGTAAGGCCGTGTTCATAGAACAGTACTACCAGCAGTACTACACCTGCACCTGTCGACGACACAAGTTGTTCTGCTTCCACGAGCACATCCAATGCTAGCATCAGTAATTCTACATTTGTTGCTAGCCCAGCTAGCATGGACACTGACAGTTGTGAATCTGATGCAGCCAAAGAGCTACTGCCCCCTTACCCGGGAAAGCACCAAACAGACAGGGGCGTTGGACCCTCGAAGAGGCGCAAAAATGATGAGAACTACATTGATTTGGGGTTCACCTATATTGGGAGTAGTGCCTTTCCTTAGCCACAGTGTGTTATATGTGCAAAGGTCTCACAACTCGATGAAACCTTCACTCTTGCGAAGACATTTAGAAACAAAACATGCCACGTATGTTTTTTGATCGAGAATTAAGACGACTTTCGAGTAGTAAGACATGTATAAAAGCAACATACCATTAATAAGAAGGGGCTAGAAGTGTGTTATTAAAGTACTGGACAGCTTTGTGACATCAAATGGACTTTGGTGGTCAAGATGTGTTGGTATCTGTACTGATGGCGCAAAAGCCATGACAGGAAGACAGTTAAAATGGTTAACTTCGTTAAAGCAAGGCCCCTGAACTCTCGTGTATTTTCTGCATTATGCAATGATAATGGGCAGCGACCATGTAACGCTTTTACAACATACAGACGTGCGCTGGTTATCAAGGGGCAAAGTATTGACACGTTTTGTTTAATTGAGAGACTAGCTTAAAGTTTTCTTTACTGACCATTTTCACTTGTCTGACCGCTTGCATGATGACGAGTTTCTCACACGACTGGCCTATCTGGGTGATGTTTTTTCTCACCTGAATGATCTAAATCTATTACAGGGACTCTCCGCAACTATATTCAATGTGCGGGATAAAATTGAGGCTATGATTAAGAAGTTGGAGCTCTTCTCTGTCTGCATTAACAAAGACAACACACAGGTCTTTCCATCATTGTATGATTTTTTTGTGTGCAAATGAACTCAAGCTTACGGACAATATCAAATGTGATTTAGAGAAGCGCCTGAGTTAGCGCAATTACGCAGGTACTTTACCGAAACGGACAACACAAACAACGGGATTCGTTATCCCTTTCATGCCCTGCCTCCAGTCCACTTACCAATATCTGAACAAGAGAGCCTCATCGAAATTGCAACAAGCGGTTCTGAGAAAATTTAATTTAATCAGAAGCCACTGACAGATTTCTGGACAAGGCTGCACTCAGAGTATCCTGCCTTGGCAAATCGCGCTGTTAAGACACTGATGCCCTTTGCAACCACGTACCTATGTGAGAGTGGATTCTCGGCCCTCACTAGCATGAAAACTAAATACAGGCACAGACTGTGTGTGGAAATTTATTTAAGACAGACTCTGTCCACTACAACCCAACATTGCAGAGTTACAGTGCCTTGCAAAACTATTCACCCCCTTGGCGTTTTTCCTATTTTGTTGCATTACAACCTGTAATTTAAATAGATTTTTATTTGGATTTCATGTAATGGACATACAGAAAATAGTCCAAATTGGTGAAGTGAAATGAAAAATGTCTTTTTTTTTTAAATTCAAAGCTGAAAAGTGGTGCGTGCATATGTATTCATCCCCTTTGCTATGAATCCGCTAAATAAGATCTGGTGCAACCAACTACCTTCAGAAGTCACGTAACTAATTAAATAAAGTCCACCTGTGTGCAATCTAAGTGTCACATGATCTGTCACATGATCTCAGTATAGAAACACCTGTTCTTTTAAGGCCCCGGGGTCTGCAACACCACTAAGCTAGGGGCACCACCAAGCAAGCGGCACCATGAAGATCAAGGAGCTCTCCAAACAGGTCAGGGACAAAGTTGTGAAGAAGTACCGATCAGGGTTGGGTTGAAACGATATCCAACACTTTGAACATCCTACAGAGCACCATTAAATCCATTATTAAAACATTTAAAGAATATGGCACCACAACAAACCTGCCAAGAGAGGGCTGCCCACCAAAACTCACGAACCAGGCAAGGCGGGCATTAATCAGAGATGCAACAAAGAGACCAAAGATAACCCTGAAGGAGCTGAAAAGCTCCATAGCGGATATTGGAGTATCTGCCCATAGGACCACTTTAAGCCGTACACTATTTTTTCAACATTATTCTTTAAAAAAATTATTCAAGCTCTGTCAAATTGGTTGCTGATCATTGCTAGACAGCCATTTTCAAGTCTTGCCATAGATTTTCTAGCTGTTTTAAGTCAAAACTGTAACTAGGCCACTCAGGACCATTCAATGTCATCTTGGTAAGCAACTCCAAGGTATATTTGGCCTTGTGTTTCAGGTTATTGTCCTGCTGAAAGGTGAATGTCTCCCAGTGTCTGTTGGAAAGCAAACTGAACCAGGTTATCCTCAAGGATTTTGCCTGTGCTGAGCTCTATTCTGTTTATTTTTTTATCCTAAACATCTCTCTCGTACTTGCCAAAGACAAGCATACCCACAACAGGATGCAGCCACCACCATGCTTGAAAATATGAAGAGTGGTACTCATTGATGTGTTGTGTTGGATTTGCCCCAAACATAACCATTTGTATTTTACATTAATTTTTTTATTCTTTACAGGCTTACTTTTCACTGTCATTTAGGTTAGTGGATCCATCCTCAGTATTCTATTATCACAGCCATTAAACTCTGTAACTGTTTAAAAGTCGCCATTAGCCTCATGGTGAAATCCATGAGCGATTAGGTAGTCATTAAAAAAATCCTATTAAACACTATTATTGGACAGAGTGAGTACATGCAACTTATTATGTGACTTGTTAAGCAGGTTTTTACGACCTGAACTTATTTTTGGCTTGCCACAAGAAAGGGGTTGAATACTTATTGACTCAAGACATTTCAGCTTTTCATTTTTTATTAATTTGTCCAAATTTCCAATTTGACATTATGCAGTATTGTGTATAGGCCAGTGACACAGAATCTAAATTTAATCTAATTTAAATTGAGGCTATAACACAACAAAATGTGGAGAAAGTCAACGAGTGTGAACATTTTCTGAAGGCACTGTATGTTTGAATGTTAAATGAATGTTTAACAACATTTCCAGAGAAAACTAAGACCTCTTTTAGCATCCATAGAATTTTTGTGAATTTTTCTTCATAGCATCAATGTAAATATAGCTAGAGAGTAGGCCAGGTCTGACAATCATTTATTTTATTGATTGAAAACTTTTCAATATGCATGGATAACATGTACAAGTAGGCCACCCCAAGTAATCAAGAGCGAAGTGATGCATTTTGACAATTAAATATAGACTCATGATTGGACATATTAACATAGTGCTTGGTAGACCAGTATTTATGAGGGTTTACTTTGGTCAATCACATTATTTGTATTGACCTGTGGAGCCTGCTGTTGTTCAGCAAGTTGATTACAATTTAGCACATGCAGGTGAACATTATAGTCACCCATTCAGATGTATACATTCAATACATACAGTACTAGTCAAAAGTTTGGACACCTACTCATTCAAGGGTTTTTCTTTATTTTCACTGTTATTCTACAATATAGAAAATAGTAAAAATAAAGAGAAACCCTTGAATGAGTAGGTGTATCCAAACTATTGACTGGTACTGTATACACACATGTATATACACATTAATTCTGAAAGGATTGGAATCCCGTCCATTTTTCCACATTTTGTTACGTTCCAGCCTTGTTTAAAAATGTATTAAATAAAAAATATATTTTAATCCCTACACACAATAGCACTCCACCAATCAGACCTTTATGGTAGAGAAGCCAGACGGAAGCCATTCCTCAGTAAAAAGGTACACGACAGCCCGCTTGGAGTTTGCCAAAAGGCAAATAAAGGACTCTCAGACCATGAGAAACAAGATTCTATTGTCTGATAAAACCAAGATTGATCTCTGAATGCCAAGCGTTATATCTGGAGAAAACCTGGCACCATCCTTACGGTGAAGCATGGTGGTCGCAGCATTATGCTGTGGGGATGTTTTCAGCAGCAGGGACTGGGAGACTGGTCAGGATCGAGGGAAAAATGGATGGAGTAAAGTACAGAGACATCCTTGATGAAAACCTGCTCCAGAGCACTCAGGACCTCAGACTGGGGCGAAGGTTCACCTTCCAACAGGACAACGACCCCAAGCACACAGCCAAGACAACGCAGGAGTGGCTTCAGGACAAGTCTCTGAATGTCCTTGAGTGGCCCAGTCAGTCTGGACTTAAACCCGATCGAGCATCTCTGGAGAGACCTGAAAATACCTGAGCAGCAACGATCGCCATCCAACCTATCAGAGCTTGAGAGCATCTGCAGAGAGGAATGGGTGAAACTCCCCAAATACAGGTGTGCCAAGCTTGTAGCATCATACCCAAGAAGACTTGAGGCTGTAATCACTGCCAAAGGAGCTTCAACAAAGTACTGAGTCTGAATATTTATGTAAATGTGTTATTTCAGTTTCTAAAAACCTGTTTTCGCTTTGTCATTATGGGGTCTTTTGTGTAGATTAAGAGGGTAAAAACTTTTAGAATAAGGCTGTAAAGTGAAATTTGGAAAAAGTGAAGGGATCTCAATACTTTCCTGTATGCACTGTACATATAAACTCAGCAAAAAAATCCCTTTTTCAGGACCCTGTCTTTCAAAGATAATTCGTAAAAACCCAAATAACTTCACAGATCTTCATTGTAAAGGGTTTAAACACTGTTTCCCATGCATGTTCAATGAACCATAAACAATTAATGAACATGCACCTGTGGAACAGTCGTTAAGACACTAACAGCTTACAGACGGTAGGCAATTAAGGTCACAGTTAAGAAAACTTAGGACACTAAAGGAGGCCTTTCTACTGACTCTGAAAAACACCAAAAGAAAGATGCCTAGGGTCCCTGCTCATCTGCGTGAACGTGCCTTAGGCATGCTGCAAGGAGGCATGAGGACTGCAGATGTGGCCAGGGCAATAAATTGCAATGTCCGTACTGTGAGACGTCTAAGACAGTGCTACAGGGAGACAAGACGGACAGCTGATCGTCCTCGCAGTGGCAGACCACGTGAAACACCAGCACAGGATCGGTACATCCGTACATCACACCTGCGGGACAGGTACAGGATGGCAACAACAACTGATCGAGTTACACCACGAATACACAATCCCTCCATCAGTGCTCAGACTGTCCACAATAGGCTGAGAGAGGCTGGACTGAGAACTGCAAGGCTGCTGGGTTTTTCATCCTCAACAGTTTCCCATGTGTATCAAGATTGGTTCACCACCCAAAGGACATCCAGCCAACTTGACAACTGTAGGAAGCATTGGGGTCAACATAGGCCAGCATCCCTGTGGAACGCTTTCGACACCTTGTCGAGTAAATGCCCGACAATTTTAAGGTTTTCTGAGAACAAAAGGGAGTGGTGCAACTCAATATTCGGAAAATGTTCTTAATGTTTGGTATACTCAGTGTATTTTGGAAGAAAACAATCATTTCAAACCTACCATTTGTACATGATAACGTCTCTCTATTATGCGTGGGAATACTTGGGAACAGATTTACAAAATTGAAAAATCACTTGGAGCTGATTTCCTGGTTATCATCATCTTTTATGTCCCACAATGAAAAAAGACCAAAAAATAAAACATGTTTTTTGTTTTTGCTCAGAAAACTTTGAGGGCCAAATAAAACCAATCACTGCCAGTTGGGGAACCCTGACCCATATTAAGACCTAGAAGCCATGGGTCCATCACAACAAACAAGCTGAACTTCGCACATACCACTGTGTGAACCAATGATATTTATAAACCCCGGAACGCTGATACTATCTATTGAGCAATGAGAGGCTTTGAAGCCACCAGCGGGCCATATTGGCACTCCCCAGAAGAAGCAGTCATCCACAGGAATGAACGAAATTCTACAGTATTTAAATTAAATATTTCAATAACAGAAACACCTGTCTCAACGTCTAATTTTTTTAATTGAACCTTTATTTAACTAGGCAAGTCAGTTAAGAACAAATTGTTATTTAGAAGCGACTCCGGGATGCTGGCCTTCTCGGCAGAGTTGCAAAGAAAAAGCCATATCTCAGACTGGTCAATAAAAAGAAAAGATTAAGATGGGCAAAATAACACAGACACTGGACAGAGGAACTCTGCCTAGAAGGCCAGCATCCCGGAGTCACCTCTTCACTGTTGACGTTGAGACTGGTGTTTTGCGGGTACTATTTAATGAAGCTGCCAGTTGAGGACACTAATGTACTTGTCCTCTTGCTCAGTTGTGCACCGGGGCCTCCCACTCCTCTTTCTATTCTGGTTAGAGCCCGTTTGCGCTGTTCTGTGAAGGGAGTAGTACACTGCCAAGAAACTGAAGATCTCGTACTACGCTATTTCTTGCATGGAATAGCCTTCATTTCTCAGAACAAGAATAGACTGACGAGTTTCAGAAGAAAGTTCTTTGTTTCTGGCCATTTTGACCCCGTAATCGAACCCACAAATGCTGATGCTCCAGATACTCAACTAGTCTAAAGAAGGCCAGTTTTATTGCTTTTCCCATGATATCAAGCAAAGAGGCACTGAGTTTGAAGGTAGGCCTTGAAATACATCCACAGGTACACCTCCAATTCACTCAAATTATGTCAATTAGCCTATCAGAAGCTTCTAAAGGCATGACGTCATTTTCTGGAATTTTCCAAGCTGTTTAAAGGCACAGTCAACTTAGTGAAATGTAAACTTCTGACCTGTGTCATGCACAAAGTAGATGTCCTAACCGACTTGTCAAAACTATAGTTTGTTATAGATTTGCATTTACCCTTCACTACAACACTGTCAAATTGATTGGATACGGGAGCTTTATGTTTATGACCGTTTGTGGAGTGGTTGAAAAATTTGTTCTAATGACTCCAACCTAAGTGTATGTAAACTTCCGACTTCAACTGTATGTATGTATATATATATATATATATATACATATATTTATCTCACATAATATAATTTCAAAGTATGAATATAAATAGAACAGATATACCGCTTCTCAGACTTGCTTTCAATCTATAACTCACATTTCTACGTGAATTTGCCCAGGTTGCCCCAAAAGTTACCTACTGCGACTTTAATGGACTGCATGAAACAAATAAAATAAGGAGTGGTAATGAGGTGACCAAAAATGATTGCAATTGAGATTAGCTGTGCCGGTAAATTCATCACAAGAGATCATGAGATCAGCTGCCGATAATCTGGTCACCATCGATGGTTATAAATGGCCCCCATATGTTTCCATATTGGCCACATATGTTTCCAAAGGCTGCGTTTACACAGGCAGACCAATTCTGATATTGGGCTGCCTGTGTAAACGCAGCCATGCCGATCATATAACTGATGCTTTTGTACTGACCAATGAGAATGTAAATGTTATGTAAGTTGAAAAGTATAAAAGGCTGGTTGAGACTCATGTATGTTGACATTGTATGCTACGTGTATGCCGTCAATTAAAGCCTTGAATTGGATTCAAGTGTGTTGTTTGTTCTCAATATCTACATTACCATCACAACTCAGAATCCTACACAGTGAATCTATTGATTAGAATGTGTGCAATGTTTATACTAATACAGTTCAGAAGAATGAGGGACTCAAAATCCACATTTGAGCCAAGTCAAAGTTACAGCGATGGTCACATGGTTGATATTGTAAAAAATGGGATGGTGTCAACTCAGGGGTGGGAATGAAGGTGTGTGTGCGTACGGGTGTGTGTGAGCGTATGTGGGTTTCACCTCCTCTCCAGCATCTGCTGCAGCATTTCCTGGCCCTCCTCCACGGCAGCTCGCTGGACGGATACGACTTCATGGACTGGCAGCGCCGCCGCTGTTCCCCTGCCCGCGTCAGCACGCTCGCTTTCTGAGAGGGGGGAGGGCACGGTTACACACGTGCGCATAGAAAATAATACAAATTATTTGGTGGATGCTCATATTTGTCCTTTTTCACACATGTACAAGTGTGTATCATACACATTTGTGACATGGAAATGTGTTTTATGCATATCCCAACTCTCCCCGAGACACCCTCGGGCAGTGGGGTCATGGCCAGGGTCAGCCATTATCAACAGCAACCCTGGAGCAATTAGGGTTAAGTGCCTTGCTCGTGGACACGTCGACATATTTTTCAACTTGTCGGCTCGGGGATTTAAACTAGCGACCTTTCGGTTACTGGCCCCAATGCTCTAACCACTAAGCTCCCGTGTACACACACACACACACACACACACACACACACACACACACACACACACACACACACACACACACACACACACACACACACACACACACACACACACACACACACACATTCCTGTTGATTTAGTGTAAAGGTTCTTACAACAAGAGACCATGAACAACTCACTGTCTGTCTGTGCATCCGTTTCCTACATTCCCTTGATATAACCACTGCCCTGACATAGAAATAGAACGTTTGTTGTTGCCTATCCAATCGTGTCAAATCAGTAAATCCCATGTGATTTACACAGCCCTTTAAATCAACAACACGTCACACCGTGCTTTACAGTAACAACACTACAAGAAGGAAAGGAAGGATAACCTACATTTTCAAACTATTGGAAACAGGGCCAAATTAACAGGCCTATAGAGTGCCTTCAGAAAGTATTCATACCCCTTGACTTATTCCACATTTTCTTGTGTTTACAGTCTGAATTCAAAATTTATCAAATATATTTTTCTCACCCATCTACACACAATACCCCATAATGACAGAGTGAAAATATGTTTTTAGAAATGTTTGCAAATGTATTGAAAATAAAATACTGAAATATCTTATTTTCTGCGGCAGGGACTGGGAAATAGGTAGGGATAGAGGGAACAATGAATGAAGGCAAATACAGGCAAATCCTTGACGAGAACCTGTTACGGAGTGCAAACAATCTTAGACTGGGGCAAAGTAGATGAGTGAGAGAAAAAACATCTAATCCATGGTGAATTCAGGCTGTAATAAGTTAAGAGGTATGAATACTTTAAGGTACTGTAGATGGCACCAGCCCATGCATTATACAGTATAACAGAGCTCTGACTCCCCCTGGTGGCAGCTTGTGGTATGGCTAGGGCACCTTCACCAGGGGGGATTTCATTAGTTGCAGATAGTAGCAAAAACGTCTGGTCTGTTGCAAAAACGGGAACAATGGAAAACGTTTCGCAACGAAAACGAGTTTATTTTGGACAAATTCTGGTAGTTCCCCACCACCATTTGCTTCCGTTTGGTTCAGTAAACGGTTTCCATTGCAATGCGTTTTGCAAAAGGCCAAACATTTTGCTACGGTCTGCGACTAATGAATACACCCCAGGACAAAACTTATTTCTATCTGAACCTTTCACAAAGTTATGTAGAACAAACATACTTCTAACATCTAGAATAAGAAATCATGTCGGCTCTATTCATGATATTTCTATCTGCACGTGGCCCTGGCTCCTACCTTGAAGCGAATGTTGTTGCTGATGAGGATGTTGCCCTTCATGAACTCGTGCTCATTGTCCCTGTTCTTGGTAACCACGGGGAAAGCGTGGTAGACGGTGGTGCACAGGATGCTCACCAGGGACTGGATGCGCGTGTGGGGGTACACGTACGTCGGGTTGGGTTACATGATGTCACTGGTTGTCAGTCTGGGAGACAAACGAGAGACACATACGTGCCAGGGTTAGGGTCCAAATTCATTAATTGAAAAAAGGTAATCTATTTTCAAGGTCTTCACGAAACTGAAAAGCAGGAGCAATTTATATCAAGTATTTATTTAGAAAAAAAATGTTTTATCCCTTCCTGAATTGAGTGACTTGAATTGGAATTGAACACAGCAGCAAATTACACAGTTGGCTAAAGTTGTAAAAGGGCCACACAGCATACTGTATGTGTATACTGAAGAAAAACGTGTTAGCTTGAAGTTAATTTGGATACAAGTGTCTGTTTAATGACTACTGATCTTTACTATCATAAATGTAGTATTTGTTTCTTACTTGTCCATCTCCATCTCTGTTACACACTCCAGCATTGGCACTCCTCTCAGATGAATGTGGATGTCATAGATGCCCTTATTGAAGAAATCCCCTGTCCCTGGCCACCTGAGCACACACACCATCCTGTAAGCACCAACACTGACGCAAGTGCACTAAATTGTGAATGTAAGTTCAAATCAATGAAGTGTACTTTACCATGAGGGTTATCATAATGAGTAAGCTGTAGGTGATCTCATTGGTTGATTCGAGGAGAATGACAGTCAAGCCTCCCAGGAAGGCAGCTGCTCCAATTAGAGCAAAGGTCCCGGTGTAGATGTCTATCCCCAGAATGTTGTGGCAACAGGACAGCCAAAGGAGCCAATCAGGAAGAGCAGTGTCAGGAAGTGAGCATAAAAGCATGCAGAAGACTCTCAGGCTTACTTCTAGCAGTGTCAACTCAAATTGCATTATCTTCTTGTTCCGAGAAACACAAAACTAATCCATGAACCAATAACTATAAAGATAACTTTTTTGGAATAAGCAGCCAGTTAAGATAACTCTCTCCCACGGACATCCTAGTGTGACACATAGCAGTCATTACCCTCAGTTGAGCAGAACTGAAAATACCCGAGTCTGACAAAGCTGAGGAAGAAGTAGAAGTGGGCTGAAGAGAGAAACTCAGAGAGCGGGAGAGAGAAGCGCTGAGAGAACATGTTCGGTCAGCAGATTCCCTCTCAGAGGATGTAATCTCTAAAAAGTAGCATTTGTAAGCATTTTTCACTTTCCAAGAGATAGAAACTCCATGGGAAGAGCCAAACTATACTTTATAAATACTGGCGCTGGGAAAGTAGGTGAGAGATTTCCAAACCAACAGATTTCAAATCATATAAACCAGAGCAGTATATAGCTACATGTCTATACATGTATATGACTCTGATATACACCATTACCTTTTATGGACCTTTTGCTATGAGACGGTTGCACTTACGTATTGGAGTACAGATTATCTGAATGCTGGGTTTACATTTCGAGAACATTTGATTGTGAGAACGTTGGCCTAACATTTCTAGAACATTATCAGAACGTTGGACTTAGGTTGGCCACCAGGCGTCCGAAAGCGCCACCACAGAGCAGTGAGTGCACAAAGAGGCCACTGTGCACCGACACGCCATACGTCCAGCACGTTAAGAGCAAGTACAGCACAAAGAACACTGTCAGCGTCACGGGGCTGAAAGTACCTACAGAGACAGACAGGAAACACAGTAAATGACACATCACATGACAAGGAGGGTCAATATGGCATGGGCTGCACAACTCCAGCCGAGCTGATGTTCTACCTCGTAAAACAACCACAGCAGTAACAGAAAGTGCCAGGGAGAAAAAAAAGCAAGCAGAACTGCAGAGTTGTTCACTCCTGAGGATAAATATATAGCAGGCCACAGAGGTGTTCACTCCTGAGGATAAATATATAGCAGGCCACAGAGGTGTTCACTCCTGAGGATAAATATATAGCAGGTCACAGAGGTGTTCATTATGTTCAGTATGATGATTGACTAAAGTACAGCCATCACCAGTACACTGAAACAAGCACATTTATATCTTTCAGTGTGTATATGTATAGGGAGTGAGATCAGGGGCCGAGGTCCGAATTACGGGGGAGCTCCCCTGAATGAGACATTAGCTCCCCTTAACGCAGCAAAAGTCAAACTTTGGGGTGGTCTCTAAATAACGCTAATTGAACCATTCTCCTATTTGTTTACAAGCCAGGGATAAATATGTTTTACAGTGGTAAATATGAAAATAAAAGCTTTCAAATGAAACGAACACCCCCAATTCTCTGTCGTGGTTTAAATCATTTATTTTGACGTGGCTGCACAAACTGTCTCCCTGTCCATGACTGGTACTGTAGAATTCTATAGCTGGCTAGACAGTGGCGCTGTCCACTCAGTATTGCTGAATTTCAGCCTCAGCTGAGCTCCTTTAAAAACGCATAGATTTTCCTTTGTACTTCCTCATTTGCGCCATTTGTTTGCCATGTGTCCTTGATAAAATAGCCTTTATTCCGATGCATTAGATTTATCCGTTGATTTATAATTGTTTGCTTTTGTCAGTCAGCTGTTTAGAGCGCTCATTGCTTTGTATTTCTGGTATTTGTGTTCTCCGTGCCAAGAAGAAGTAGATCATTTCATATTTTCTTTCCTGGCTCAGCTGATCATGGTCTACAATATCACTATACAACTAGCCTTCAGCTCGACACCAATGCGCATCCAATCCATTCAACAAGTATATGTTAATGACAGTAGTTGACTTTCGGGTTAGAAGCATTCGATTTTGCAATGGCATAGTCCTACATTATTTTGTATGTGTACCCTTGACAACAGTTTTCAATGCGAAGCATAATGAACTATTGGGTAGGCATAGTTACACTTACAGTGCACTTTCCGAGATCTCCAAGATCCAGGATTCACACAGGGTTTAAGTTCAATGTTCTAATTCAATTGTTAAATGCTTAATAATGACAAATAACACAGTCATAAATGTCATTACTGTAAGGAAAGGTAGTGTTTTACATCACATATGTGAAGATTCCAAGCATTCAACTCATGAATTATGGACAACTCATGAACTAGGGTGTACACATGTTTTGATTAATCTCATGTAGGTCTATTAAATTGAATGTAGGTTACCTGTTCTGCGTGTGCTCATGTGTGTAAAATTGCCTCGGCTAAGAGGGTAGGCTACCGGCACTGTAGGTCTGGTGGTGGGTAAACGCAGGTTAACCACCTTTTTCTGAAAAAATGCATTGAAAGTATAGGGAGAGTTACTTTTTTCACCGCGACCAGCAATCAGAGTTTACCCACCTAGTGTTTTTTACCACAACATCACTGGCTACTGGTAGGTCTATTTGAAGTTCATGGTAATTCACATTGTAGCCTAGTCTAGTAAATTGACCATGAGTGTGTTTGGGTGACCATCCCAGTTTCAGCCCCATTTCAGGTGTCCTGACTTTTCAGGCTACAAAAAAGGTAAATTTGTCAACAAGACGCATCAATTATTGTAGGCCTAATCAATGGAGGCCTAATCAATGGAGGCCTAATCAATGGCATTAGGCCCACTTTATGTTTTTTTTATAAACAGATATCTATTTCCATTCATCAGAGTGTACATGCAGTGCACAGTTTGGACACTGGAATTATTTTGGAGTGGATGAACATGCACAGGTAGCCTACTTTTTTGAAGGGATTTGTTTTACAATCAGATGAAAACATCTTGACTGGTTGTGTTAATGCCACATTAAAAGGTTAGATGACATCTTTATTATTAGGCCCATAAACAATGTAACGCACGTACACCCACCCAATAGAGACAGCCCTGTTCAAAGAAAACACAGAATAAGCCTGGTCCTGGAACTAAGAAGTACTTTTACATGGAGATTCTTCATTGAGCATGCTGTTTAGTACAGGAGGGGGATAAGTTTTGCCCTTCAGATCAGATGGAAGCCTGTCCATAATCACATTCATTATGGCCTAAAACAGGGCTCCCCAATTACATTCAGCGATGGGACAAATTTGGCCTATTGGGAAACCCTGATCTAAAATGTCAAACTGATCCTAGGTCAGGTCCTGTCTCACCGTCCTGGTGGAAAAGTTGGTGGATGGCCACCTCCTGAGAGTTGGAGAACAGAGTGGCCATGTCGTTGTATGTCTTGTTGGGACAGAAGAACTGGCGGATGGTGGAGTTGATGACGTTTTCGTTGAGTGACACCTAAAAAAACACCATATCCAGATTACAAAAATGACCCAACACGGTCATTATAATTACAGATCAAGCTGCACGTGCAGGAGACATGTGAAAAAGAAAAGACTCTAGTCTAACAGAAATGTAATCCTAACTTCAGTTTAAGTTGGTATTTACCCCTCAACTCATAAGTGTGAGTTATTAAGACACATTTCCATCCTTAGGTCTTCATGGCTAAAAGCCATTGAATGGGAGTATGTTTCTATCTATTCTTACATGTATGCACTGCAAAATGTCTGTCCAGTGTGGGATCCATTAAAAATGCTAAATTCCACTTCTGAAGGACCTGAGTGTACACTAGACTAGAGGCCTGGAGAGACTGGTTAGAAATATACCAAAGATCACAGCCAAAGCATTGAAACATGAAATATTAATACAGTGACTGTGTAATACTGGAGTGGGAGTGTGTTCTGCCAGATTAATTGGTTCATTTACACTAAGCAAGTTCCTACACAGCTCAACCAGCTGAGCAGTGGTACTGGGGTATGTTCAATTAAGAGAAATGTTGAAACTGGGGTATGATCAGTGATGCTGCAGATAGAAATGTAATGAGCTGAGCTGACTCGATTCTCTATTCTACGTGACAGACAATTATATTGGTTTTAAACAATGCACCCTCCTGAACCGCCCCCCTTGTTAGCAGGGTTGGGATCAATGACATTTCAAGTCATTCAACACAGGCGACTAGTCTGCCGAAAGATGTCAGAGAGACAATAGAAAACACACAAGACAAACTTTTTAAAGATGGCTTTTGTTTGATTATAGGTTGTTTTATGATCATGTGTGTTTCAATATGCTTTCAGTGCTCGTTTCAGGATGATTATGACATTGTTTTATGGTTGTTCATAAGTTGTTTTTTATATGCTTCACTTTTTTTAATGAAGTTCAGCTCTACCAAACGTACCGGCGCTGTACTGTTGTTGCTGGTTGTGGGGGAGGCCAAGTCGCGACATTCGCCCAATGTCATGGACGCCACGAATATCACCACCGTCGTCACCATGGCGACCAGCAGGCTCTCCAGGACCCTAGAGAGGGAGTAGAGGAAGAATAAGAGATGAAAGATAAATGACAACCTTTTTGAGACGAATGCCTTTCCACTCAGACGAATGCCTTTCCACTCAGACGAATGCCTTTCCACTCAGACGAATGCCTTTCCACTCAGACGAATGCCTTTCCACTCAGATGGGAATGTTGATTGATTGAAATTATTTGATAATTAGGCTAAGAGTAGAAGACTACACGACATATATATGTTTCATATATGAATTATTAGAAAACAATATTTTCAACAACTGCAGCAACTAACACTACAATGACATAGGAGCATAAAAGGTGTGTGTGTTCATGCTTTTGTATGGTACGGTGTTTCCCAGCAGTTACCTTGGGGTGGACATGTCTTATGCGGTACTTGTCCAGCCTCTTGTTGATGTAGTTGAAGAAAGTCCCGAGCAGCCCTTCCACCACCCCCATCAGGACAAAGAAGGCCAGGTCAACCACCGTCCACAGATGGCACTTCTTATCCCCATCTGAACACTGTGGGAGAGGGAGAGGGATGGACATACATGGAGGTGTAGAACTTAAGTTACTTTATCATCATATGCACACACAGAGCCATACAAAACACTGTACCCACCTCGCAGCTCTGCCACAAAAATGGAAGAGGCAATTACTCAAAAGAGAAAGGAATGAATTGGTTTGTCTGTGTAACCGGTGTGAAATGGCTAGCTAGTTAACGGGGTGTGCGCTAATAGCATTTCAATCGGTGACGTCACTCGCTCCGAGAACTTGAAGTAGTTGTTTCCCTTACTCGGCAAGGGCTGCAGCTTTTGTGGAGCGATAGGTAACGATCTTCGAGGGTGACTGTTGTCGATGTGTGCAGAGGGTCCCTGGTTCGAGCCAAGGTTGGGGCGAGGAGAGGGACGGACGCAACACTGTTACATTATTGGAGCCGTGACCCGGATCACTGGTTGCTGCGGAAAAGGAGGAGGTCAAAAGGGGGGTGAGTGTAACCGGTGTGAAATGGCTAGCTAGTTAGAGGGGTTCGCGCTAATAGCATTTCAAATCGGTGACGACACTCGCTCTGAGACCTTGAAGTAGTTGTTTCCCTTGCTCGGCAAGGGTCGCTGCTTTTGTGGAGCGATAGGTAACGATGCTTCGTGCGAGGCAGTTGTTGATGTCCCTGGTTCGAGCCCAGGTAGGGGCAAGGAGAAGGACGGAAGCAACACTGTTACATCTGCCTCCAATGAAAAACCATGCCAGGCTTAAAACGACTACTATAAAATCGTAAAAAAGGTTGAGAGGTTTGACAACTATTGAAGAGTCAGACCGGTGCAGACTGCCACGAGGAAACATAACCAATAAATCATATGTTTTGTTACTGTCCTTCACTGGATCGCTTTTGGAGCCAGGTCCAGCAGTGGTTGTTAAGTCATAATGTCTGTGTTCAGATGGACCTACAAACAGTACTGTTAGATCTGAAAAAGCCCAATCAATCAATGGGAAATATGATTATACACTTAGGTAAAATATTTCTTTTTAGAGCAATCTTGATAGAACTGGTACAAATAGAGGTTCAAGACCCTTGCAAGACATCACAGTAAAATACACTATGTAAAATATCCCAGACATCACAGTAAAGTACCAAACATAAGGAACACCTTCCTAATATTGAGTTGCACCCTCTTTTGCCCTCAGAAAAGCCTCAATTCATTGGGGCATGGACTCTACAAGGTGTCGAAAGCATTCCACAGGGATGCTGGCCCATGTTGACTCCAATGCTTCCCACAGTTGTGTCAAGTTGGCTTGATGTCCTTTGGGTGGTGGACCATTCTTGATACACACAGAAACTGCTAAGTGTGAACAGCCCAGTAATGTTGCAAATTTTAACACACTCCGGTGTGCCTGACACCTACTACCATACCCCGTTCAAAGGCACTTAAATCTTTTATCTTGCCCATTCACCCTCTGAATGGTACACATACAATTGTCTCAAGGCTTAAACATCCTTCTTAAACCTGTCTCCTCCCCTTCATCTACACAAGAGGTCTCCAAAAGGTAGTTTGCGAGTTACCAGTAGCTCACAGCCTACCTATGAGTAGCTCGCCAAGCAATTCTAAAGGACGCTACATGCATTTTTTTCATGTGTTCCATCACAAACGGTCATAAACATAAAGCTCCCGTATCCAATCAATTTGACAGTGTTGTAGTGAAGGGTAAATGCAAATCAGATTTTTTTCCCACGACAGTTTACAAATTTCTTGTTAACAAACTATAGTTTTGACAAGTCGGTTAGGACATTCAACTCATGAATTATGGACAACTCATGAACTAGGGTGTACACATGTTTTGATTAATCTCATGTAGGTCTATTAAATTGAATGTAGGTTACCTGTTCTGCGTGTGCTCATGTGTGTAAAATTGCCTCGGCTAAGAGGGTAGGCTACCGGCACTGTAGGTCTGGTGGTGGGTAAACGCAGGTTAACCACCTTTTTCTGAAAAAATGCATTGAAAGTATAGGGAGAGTTACTTTTTTCACCGCGACCAGCAATCAGAGTTTACCCACCTAGTGTTTTTTACCACAACATCACTGGCTACTGGTAGGTCTATTTGAAGTTCATGGTAATTCACATTGTAGCCTAGTCTAGTAAATTGACCATGAGTGTGTTTGGGTGACCATCCCAGTTTCAGCCCCATTTCAGGTGTCCTGACTTTTCAGGCTACAAAAAAGGTCAATTTGTCAACAAGACGCATCAATTATTGTAGGCCTAATCAATGGAGGCCTAATCAATGGAGGCCTAATCAATGGCATTAGGCCCACTTTATGTTTTTTTTATAAACAGATATCTATTTCCATTCATCAGAGTGTACATGCAGTGCACAGTTTGGACACTGGAATTATTTTGGAGTGGATGAACATGCACAGGTAGCCTACTTTTTTGAAGGGATTTGTTTTACAATCAGATGAAAACATCTTGACTGGTTGTGTTAATGCCACATTAAAAGGTTAGATGACATCTTTATTATTAGGCCCATAAACAATGTAACGCACGTACACCCACCCAATAGAGACAGCCCTGTTCAAAGAAAACACAGAATAAGCCTGGTCCTGGAACTAAGAAGTACTTTTACATGGAGATTCTTCATTGAGCATGCTGTTTAGTACAGGAGGGGGATAAGTTTTGCCCTTCAGATCAGATGGAAGCCTGTCCATAATCACATTCATTATGGCCTAAAACAGGGCTCCCCAATTACATTCAGCGATGGGACAAATTTGGCCTATTGGGAAACCCTGATCTAAAATGTCAAACTGATCCTAGGTCAGGTCCTGTCTCACCGTCCTGGTGGAAAAGTTGGTGGATGGCCACCTCCTGAGAGTTGGAGAACAGAGTGGCCATGTCGTTGTATGTCTTGTTGGGACAGAAGAACTGGCGGATGGTGGAGTTGATGACGTTTTCGTTGAGTGACACCTAAAAAAACACCATATCCAGATTACAAAAATGACCCAACACGGTCATTATAATTACAGATCAAGCTGCACGTGCAGGAGACATGTGAAAAAGAAAAGACTCTAGTCTAACAGAAATGTAATCCTAACTTCAGTTTAAGTTGGTATTTACCCCTCAACTCATAAGTGTGAGTTATTAAGACACATTTCCATCCTTAGGTCTTCATGGCTAAAAGCCATTGAATGGGAGTATGTTTCTATCTATTCTTACATGTATGCACTGCAAAATGTCTGTCCAGTGTGGGATCCATTAAAAATGCTAAATTCCACTTCTGAAGGACCTGAGTGTACACTAGACTAGAGGCCTGGAGAGACTGGTTAGAAATATACCAAAGATCACAGCCAAAGCATTGAAACATGAAATATTAATACAGTGACTGTGTAATACTGGAGTGGGAGTGTGTTCTGCCAGATTAATTGGTTCATTTACACTAAGCAAGTTCCTACACAGCTCAACCAGCTGAGCAGTGGTACTGGGGTATGTTCAATTAAGAGAAATGTTGAAACTGGGGTATGATCAGTGATGCTGCAGATAGAAATGTAATGAGCTGAGCTGACTCGATTCTCTATTCTACGTGACAGACAATTATATTGGTTTTAAACAATGCACCCTCCTGAACCGCCCCCCTTGTTAGCAGGGTTGGGATCAATGACATTTCAAGTCATTCAACACAGGCGACTAGTCTGCCGAAAGATGTCAGAGAGACAATAGAAAACACACAAGACAAACTTTTTAAAGATGGCTTTTGTTTGATTATAGGTTGTTTTATGATCATGTGTGTTTCAATATGCTTTCAGTGCTCGTTTCAGGATGATTATGACATTGTTTTATGGTTGTTCATAAGTTGTTTTTTATATGCTTCACTTTTTTTAATGAAGTTCAGCTCTACCAAACGTACCGGCGCTGTACTGTTGTTGCTGGTTGTGGGGGAGGCCAAGTCGCGACATTCGCCCAATGTCATGGACGCCACGAATATCACCACCGTCGTCACCATGGCGACCAGCAGGCTCTCCAGGACCCTAGAGAGGGAGTAGAGGAAGAATAAGAGATGAAAGATAAATGACAACCTTTTTGAGACGAATGCCTTTCCACTCAGACGAATGCCTTTCCACTCAGACGAATGCCTTTCCACTCAGACGAATGCCTTTCCACTCAGACGAATGCCTTTCCACTCAGACGAATGCCTTTCCACTCAGATGGGAATGTTGATTGATTGAAATTATTTGATAATTAGGCTAAGAGTAGAAGACTACACGACATATATATGTTTCATATATGAATTATTAGAAAACAATATTTTCAACAACTGCAGCAACTAACACTACAATGACATAGGAGCATAAAAGGTGTGTGTGTTCATGCTTTTGTATGGTACGGTGTTTCCCAGCAGTTACCTTGGGGTGGACATGTCTTATGCGGTACTTGTCCAGCCTCTTGTTGATGTAGTTGAAGAAAGTCCCGAGCAGCCCTTCCACCACCCCCATCAGGACAAAGAAGGCCAGGTCAACCACCGTCCACAGATGGCACTTCTTATCCCCATCTGAACACTGTGGGAGAGGGAGAGGGATGGACATACATGGAGGTGTAGAACTTAAGTTACTTTATCATCATATGCACACACAGAGCCATACAAAACACTGTACCCACATCGCAGCTCTGCCACAAAAATGGAAGAGGCAATTACTCAAAAGAGAAAGGAATGAATTGGTTTGTCTGTGTAACCGGTGTGAAATGGCTAGCTAGTTAACGGGGTGTGCGCTAATAGCATTTCAATCGGTGACGTCACTCGCTCCGAGAACTTGAAGTAGTTGTTTCCCTTACTCGGCAAGGGCTGCAGCTTTTGTGGAGCGATAGGTAACGATCTTCGAGGGTGACTGTTGTCGATGTGTGCAGAGGGTCCCTGGTTCGAGCCAAGGTTGGGGCGAGGAGAGGGACGGACGCAACACTGTTACATTATTGGAGCCGTGACCCGGATCACTGGTTGCTGCGGAAAAGGAGGAGGTCAAAAGGGGGGTGAGTGTAACCGGTGTGAAATGGCTAGCTAGTTAGAGGGGTTCGCGCTAATAGCATTTCAAATCGGTGACGACACTCGCTCTGAGACCTTGAAGTAGTTGTTTCCCTTGCTCGGCAAGGGTCGCTGCTTTTGTGGAGCGATAGGTAACGATGCTTCGTGCGAGGCAGTTGTTGATGTCCCTGGTTCGAGCCCAGGTAGGGGCAAGGAGAAGGACGGAAGCAACACTGTTACATCTGCCTCCAATGAAAAACCATGCCAGGCTTAAAACGACTACTATAAAATCGTAAAAAAGGTTGAGAGGTTTGACAACTATTGAAGAGTCAGACCGGTGCAGACTGCCACGAGGAAACATAACCAATAAATCATATGTTTTGTTACTGTCCTTCACTGGATCGCTTTTGGAGCCAGGTCCAGCAGTGGTTGTTAAGTCATAATGTCTGTGTTCAGATGGACCTACAAACAGTACTGTTAGATCTGAAAAAGCCCAATCAATCAATGGGAAATATGATTATACACTTAGGTAAAATATTTCTTTTTAGAGCAATCTTGATAGAACTGGTACAAATAGAGGTTCAAGACCCTTGCAAGACATCACAGTAAAATACACTATGTAAAATATCCCAGACATCACAGTAAAGTACCAAACATAAGGAACACCTTCCTAATATTGAGTTGCACCCTCTTTTGCCCTCAGAAAAGCCTCAATTCATTGGGGCATGGACTCTACAAGGTGTCGAAAGCATTCCACAGGGATGCTGGCCCATGTTGACTCCAATGCTTCCCACAGTTGTGTCAAGTTGGCTTGATGTCCTTTGGGTGGTGGACCATTCTTGATACACACAGAAACTGCTAAGTGTGAACAGCCCAGTAATGTTGCAAATTTTAACACACTCCGGTGTGCCTGACACCTACTACCATACCCCGTTCAAAGGCACTTAAATCTTTTATCTTGCCCATTCACCCTCTGAATGGTACACATACAATTGTCTCAAGGCTTAAACATCCTTCTTAAACCTGTCTCCTCCCCTTCATCTACACAAGAGGTCTCCAAAAGGTAGTTTGCGAGTTACCAGTAGCTCACAGCCTACCTATGAGTAGCTCGCCAAGCAATTCTAAAGGACGCTACATGCATTTTTTTCATGTGTTCCATCACAAACGGTCATAAACATAAAGCTCCCGTATCCAATCAATTTGACAGTGTTGTAGTGAAGGGTAAATGCAAATCAGATTTTTTTCCCACGACAGTTTACAAATTTCTTGTTAACAAACTATAGTTTTGACAAGTCGGTTAGGACATTCAACTCATGAATTATGGACAACTCATGAACTAGGGTGTACACATGTTTTGATTAATCTCATGTAGGTCTATTAAATTGAATGTAGGTTACCTGTTCTGCGTGTGCTCATGTGTGTAAAATTGCCTCGGCTAAGAGGGTAGGCTACCGGCACTGTAGGTCTGGTGGTGGGTAAACGCAGGTTAACCACCTTTTTCTGAAAAAATGCATTGAAAGTATAGGGAGAGTTACTTTTTTCACCGCGACCAGCAATCAGAGTTTACCCACCTAGTGTTTTTTACCACAACATCACTGGCTACTGGTAGGTCTATTTGAAGTTCATGGTAATTCACATTGTAGCCTAGTCTAGTAAATTGACCATGAGTGTGTTTGGGTGACCATCCCAGTTTCAGCCCCATTTCAGGTGTCCTGACTTTTCAGGCTACAAAAAAGGTCAATTTGTCAACAAGACGCATCAATTATTGTAGGCCTAATCAATGGAGGCCTAATCAATGGAGGCCTAATCAATGGCATTAGGCCCACTTTATGTTTTTTTTATAAACAGATATCTATTTCCATTCATCAGAGTGTACATGCAGTGCACAGTTTGGACACTGGAATTATTTTGGAGTGGATGAACATGCACAGGTAGCCTACTTTTTTGAAGGGATTTGTTTTACAATCAGATGAAAACATCTTGACTGGTTGTGTTAATGCCACATTAAAAGGTTAGATGACATCTTTATTATTAGGCCCATAAACAATGTAACGCACGTACACCCACCCAATAGAGACAGCCCTGTTCAAAGAAAACACAGAATAAGCCTGGTCCTGGAACTAAGAAGTACTTTTACATGGAGATTCTTCATTGAGCATGCTGTTTAGTACAGGAGGGGGATAAGTTTTGCCCTTCAGATCAGATGGAAGCCTGTCCATAATCACATTCATTATGGCCTAAAACAGGGCTCCCCAATTACATTCAGCGATGGGACAAATTTGGCCTATTGGGAAACCCTGATCTAAAATGTCAAACTGATCCTAGGTCAGGTCCTGTCTCACCGTCCTGGTGGAAAAGTTGGTGGATGGCCACCTCCTGAGAGTTGGAGAACAGAGTGGCCATGTCGTTGTATGTCTTGTTGGGACAGAAGAACTGGCGGATGGTGGAGTTGATGACGTTTTCGTTGAGTGACACCTAAAAAAACACCATATCCAGATTACAAAAATGACCCAACACGGTCATTATAATTACAGATCAAGCTGCACGTGCAGGAGACATGTGAAAAAGAAAAGACTCTAGTCTAACAGAAATGTAATCCTAACTTCAGTTTAAGTTGGTATTTACCCCTCAACTCATAAGTGTGAGTTATTAAGACACATTTCCATCCTTAGGTCTTCATGGCTAAAAGCCATTGAATGGGAGTATGTTTCTATCTATTCTTACATGTATGCACTGCAAAATGTCTGTCCAGTGTGGGATCCATTAAAAATGCTAAATTCCACTTCTGAAGGACCTGAGTGTACACTAGACTAGAGGCCTGGAGAGACTGGTTAGAAATATACCAAAGATCACAGCCAAAGCATTGAAACATGAAATATTAATACAGTGACTGTGTAATACTGGAGTGGGAGTGTGTTCTGCCAGATTAATTGGTTCATTTACACTAAGCAAGTTCCTACACAGCTCAACCAGCTGAGCAGTGGTACTGGGGTATGTTCAATTAAGAGAAATGTTGAAACTGGGGTATGATCAGTGATGCTGCAGATAGAAATGTAATGAGCTGAGCTGACTCGATTCTCTATTCTACGTGACAGACAATTATATTGGTTTTAAACAATGCACCCTCCTGAACCGCCCCCCTTGTTAGCAGGGTTGGGATCAATGACATTTCAAGTCATTCAACACAGGCGACTAGTCTGCCGAAAGATGTCAGAGAGACAATAGAAAACACACAAGACAAACTTTTTAAAGATGGCTTTTGTTTGATTATAGGTTGTTTTATGATCATGTGTGTTTCAATATGCTTTCAGTGCTCGTTTCAGGATGATTATGACATTGTTTTATGGTTGTTCATAAGTTGTTTTTTATATGCTTCACTTTTTTTAATGAAGTTCAGCTCTACCAAACGTACCGGCGCTGTACTGTTGTTGCTGGTTGTGGGGGAGGCCAAGTCGCGACATTCGCCCAATGTCATGGACGCCACGAATATCACCACCGTCGTCACCATGGCGACCAGCAGGCTCTCCAGGACCCTAGAGAGGGAGTAGAGGAAGAATAAGAGATGAAAGATAAATGACAACCTTTTTGAGACGAATGCCTTTCCACTCAGACGAATGCCTTTCCACTCAGACGAATGCCTTTCCACTCAGATGGGAATGTTGATTGATTGAAATTATTTGATAATTAGGCTAAGAGTAGAAGACTACACGACATATATATGTTTCATATATTAATTATTAGAAAACAATATTTTCAACAACTGCAGCAACTAACACTACAATGACATAGGAGCATAAAAGGTGTGTGTGTTCATGCTTTTGTATGGTACGGTGTTTCCCAGCAGTTACCTTGGGGTGGACATGTCTTATGCGGTACTTGTCCAGCCTCTTGTTGATGTAGTTGAAGAAGGTCCCGAGCAGCCCTTCCACCACCCCCATCAGGACAAAGAAGGCCAGGTCAACCACCGTCCACAGATGGCACTTCTTATCCCCATCTGAACACTGTGGGAGAGGGAGAGGGATGGACATACATGGAGGTGTAGAACTTAAGTTACTTTATCATCATATGCACACACAGAGCCATACAAAACACTGTACCCACATCGCAGCTCTGCCACAAAAATGGAAGAGGCAATTACTCAAAAGAGAAAGGAATGAATTGGTTTGTCTGTGTAACCGGTGTGAAATGGCTAGCTAGTTAACGGGGTGTGCGCTAATAGCATTTCAATCGGTGACGTCACTCGCTCCGAGAACTTGAAGTAGTTGTTTCCCTTACTCGGCAAGGGCTGCAGCTTTTGTGGAGCGATAGGTAACGATCTTCGAGGGTGACTGTTGTCGATGTGTGCAGAGGGTCCCTGGTTCGAGCCAAGGTTGGGGCGAGGAGAGGGACGGACGCAACACTGTTACATTATTGGAGCCGTGACCCGGATCACTGGTTGCTGCGGAAAAGGAGGAGGTCAAAAGGGGGGTGAGTGTAACCGGTGTGAAATGGCTAGCTAGTTAGAGGGGTTCGCGCTAATAGCATTTCAAATCGGTGACGACACTCGCTCTGAGACCTTGAAGTAGTTGTTTCCCTTGCTCTGCAAGGGTCGCTGCTTTTGTGGAGCGATAGGTAACGATGCTTCGTGCGAGGCAGTTGTTGATGTCCCTGGTTCGAGCCCAGGTAGGGGCAAGGAGAAGGACGGAAGCAACACTGTTACATCTGCCTCCAATGAAAAACCATGCCAGGCTTAAAACGACTACTATAAAATCGTAAAAAAGGTTGAGAGGTTTGACAACTATTGCAGAGTCAGACCGGTGCAGACTGCCACGAGGAAACATAACCAATAGATCATATGTTTTGTTACTGTCCTTCACTGGATCGCTTTTGGAGCCAGGTCCAGCAGTGGTTGTTAAGTCATAATGTCTGTGTTCAGATGGACCTACAAACAGTACTGTTAGATCTGAAAAAGCCCAATCAATCAATGGGAAATATGATTATACACTTAGGTAAAATATTTCTTTTTAGAGCAATCTTGATAGAACTGGTACAAATAGAGGTTCAAGACCCTCGCAAGACATCACAGTAAAATACACTATGTAAAATATCCCAGACATCACAGTAAAGTACCAAACATAAGGAACACCTTCCTAATATTGAGTTGCACCCTCTTTTGCCCTCAGAAAAGCCTCAATTCATTGGGGCATGGACTCTACAAGGTGTCGAAAGCATTCCACAGGGATGCTGGCCCATGTTGACTCCAATGCTTCCCACAGTTGTGTCAAGTTGGCTTGATGTCCTTTGGGTGGTGGACCATTCTTGATACACACAGAAACTGCTAAGTGTGAACAGCCCAGTAATGTTGCAAATTTTAACACACTCCGGTGTGCCTGACACCTACTACCATACCCCGTTCAAAGGCACTTAAATCTTTTATCTTGCCCATTCACCCTCTGAATGGTACACATACAATTGTCTCAAGGCTTAAACATCCTTCTTAAACCTGTCTCCTCCCCTTCATCTACACAAGAGGTCTCCAAAAGGTAGTTTGCGAGTTACCAGTAGCTCACAGCCTACCTATGAGTAGCTCGCCAAGCAATTCTAAAGGACGCTACATGCATTTTTTTCATGTGTTCCATCACAAACGGTCATAAACATAAAGCTCCCGTATCCAATCAATTTGACAGTGTTGTAGTGAAGGGTAAATGCAAATCAGATTTTTTTCCCACGACAGTTTACAAATTTCTTGTTAACAAACTATAGTTTTGACAAGTCGGTTAGGACATCTACTTTGTGCATGACACAAGTCATTTTTCCAATAATTGTTTACAGACAGATTGTTTCACTTATAATTCACTGTATCACAATTCCAATGGGTCAGAAGTTTACATTCACTAAGTTGACTGTGCCTTTAAACAGCTTGGAAAATTCCAGAAAATTATGTCATGGCTTTAGAAGCTTCTGATAGGCTAATTGACATAATTTGAGTCAATAGGAGGTGTACCTGTGGATGTATTTCAAGGCCTACCTTCAAACTCAGTGCCTTTTTGCTTGACATCATGGGAAAATCTAAATAAATCAGCCAAGACCTCAGAACAAAAATTGTAGACCTCCACAAGTCTGGTTCATCCTTGGGAGCAATTTCCAAACGCCTGAAGGTACCACGTTCATCTGTACAAACAATAGTACGCAAGTATAAACACCATGGGACCACGCAGCCGTCATACCACTCAGGAAGAAGACGCATTCTGTCTCCTAGAGATGAACGTACTTGGTGCGAAAAGTGCAAATCAATCCCATAACAACAGCAAAGAACCTTGTGAAGATGCTGGAGGAAACAGGTACAAAATTATTTATATCCACAGTTAAAAGAGTCCTATATCGACATAACCTGAAAGGCCACCCAGCAAGGAAGAAGCCACTGCTCCAAACTGAGCAATCATGGGAGAAGGGCCTTGGTCAGAGAGATGACTAAGAACCCGATGGTCACTCTGACAGAGCTCCAGAGTTACTCTGGAGGTAGGAGAACCTTCCAGAAAGAAAACCATCTCTGCAGCACTCCACAAATCAGGTCTATAATGGTAGAGTGGCCAGACGGAAGCAACTCCTCAGTAAAATGCACAAATTCTAAAAACCTGTTTTTGCTTTGTCATTATGGGGCAGGGGTATTGTGTGTAGATTGAAGGGAAAAAACGATTTAACCCAATTTAGAATAAGGCTGTAATGTAACAAAATGTGGAAAAAGAGAAGGGGTCTGTATACTTCACAAATGCACTGTATATATAACTATATAACGCAACAATTTCTAAGAGTTACAGTTCATATAAAGAAATCAGTCAACTGAAATGAATTAATTAGGTCCTAATCAATGGATTTCACATGACTGGGCAGGGGTTCAGCCATGGGTGGGCCTGGGAGGTCTACCCACTTGGCCTATGCTCTCCCAGGCCCACCCATGGCTGAACCCCTGCCCAAAACAACATTGGAGGCAGCTTATGATAGAGAAATGAACATGCAATTCTCTGTCAACAGCTCTGGTGGACATTCCTGCAGTCAGCATGTCAATTGCATGCTCTCTCAAAACTTGAGACATCTGTGGCACTGTGTTGTGACCCAACTGCACATTTTTGAGTGGCCTTTTATTGTCCCCAGCACAAGGTGCACCCATGTAATGATCATGCTTTTTTTATCAGCTCCTTGATATGCCTCACCTATCAGGTGGATTGATCCTGTTGGCAAAGGAAAATTCTCACTCACAGCAATGTAAACCAATTTGTACAACAACTTTAGCGAAACAAGCTTTTTGTGCAAATGGAACATTACTGGGATCTTTTATTTCAGCCCATGAAACCTGGGACCAACACTTTACATGTTGTGTTTATATTTTTGTTCAGTAAAGGGGGATAATAAATTATGCAAGTCATTTGATAGACTCCAGCTCTGTCTGCTGGTTTCATAGTGGATCTACAAAAATACCCACATAATACTCACACCTCAAACATGAACAATCAATGTCTGTGCATGTGAATGAGTGCTTGTGCCTTGAACTCTCCAAAGTTGAGCAGGCCGAGTAGCTGGAACGAACCCCATTTGTTGTAGTTTATCCCATAGTGAAAGAAGTTAAGGGTTAATGTAGTCGACATGGAGCAGAAGAGCTGAGGGGAGGGAGACACAGGAAGAGGGGTACCTCAGAGCAGCAACTGACTTACAATGACTTTATCTAGCAGAAAAATTGCCTGCGTGTGTACGTATGTATGCGTGTCCGTCAAACCTACCACTTTCAGGTGAGTGCCTGGTTCCAGAAAGAGGAGCCTTCCTCCAGGCTGAAGAGGGTGCCCCCTATAGGTGCCCCAAACGCAGCAGCCACCCCGGCCGCAGCCCCCGCCGACACAAAGTCCTGCTTGTCCCTGTAATAAAGATTAAGCACAGACATTTAACTTATAATGATGAACTACTGCGCTATTAGCACTTTACACTAGTAGAGTGAGTCCCTGTACCGGTCACTGTGGAAGTAGGGGAAGTCAAAGTTGATCTTCTTGAAAGTGATGCTCTGAAACTGAGGTAGGCCGGCTCCCACGATGGCTCCGCTGTGGATCATTGGACCCTCCTTCCCCACAAACAGACCTGAAGGATCAAACACGTAGTCAGAGGCGGAACAGACGCATTGGTACTGGATTCCTTTTAGTTTAATCCTATAATGTTTGCATCTGGAAAGTCAGGGTCGTATTCATTAATCCACACCGTAGCAAAATGTTTTGCAACAGAAAATGAATAATAACCGTTCTATTGGACAAGTTCAGGTAGTCTGTTGCAGTCCGTTTGGTGCCTAGTGAATACGACCCAGTTCCATCTATGTTGTAGTACCTCCGGCTACGGTGAAGAGGACTCCGATGGCCTTGCAGAGGAAAGTACGTAGTCGGACTATTCCGGATATCTTTACTCCGTTCAGGTAGCTCTTGATCTCTGGGATTCCCGAGCCTGCAGCTACAGGCTAAATGACACAGGACAGGGACGTTCAGTAGGAGTTGGGACAATTCTAATATGATACCACTAAACAAGCAAATAAAATGTAAAGAACTATCCCACAGTTTGAAAAAAAACAGCAGTTTTGTAAATAAGCGTATTGTCAGAGGGATTATGAGCATGCACATTACTTCTGAAAATGAAGGTATGGTCAGTACAGGCAGACTACTGATTAGTGCACTTCAGATAAGTGCCAGCTCTTTTGAAGTGTGCTATAGTTTGGTCGTCCCTTTTTAAATGCTTCTGATAACTGCATGCTTTGGTTTAGTGCACGCCATCCCAACAGTCCCAAGCCCCTGCATTTTTCAGGAGTTGACTGTAATAGCATAACAATAGCATGAAAGGACATGTTAGGTATTTGTGTAGATCAGCCTTACCTCGATGAGGACCAACACACTGGCGATGAAGATGAAGGTCATGTTGAAGGCCAGCAGCTCGAAAAGCGACAGTGTCAGGCAGCCTTTCTCACTGCACTCCTCCACAGCTAGCAAACACTGGCTAAGGAAAAACCCTGTCTGTCACACACCTCACTGCTCTAAACTAACTAATATGTTGATTTGTGAATTATGAAAACTGTCATGCATGTTCAATATCAGAAAGACATGATTCATTTGAAATATTGACGTTTTTGAGTGAAATATTCCATCTTCCAAAAATAGATACATTGCCTTACAAAAAAGTTCACGAAAAGGCCAACCTGAAAGAAAAGAACATAGTGTCAAGAATTTAATGTGCATTTTCTAATGAATGCAGCCATTTGGCAGTAGCACTTGGCATCGTCCATACCTTCGTCATACATTATTTCCAGAGGATGTACAGAGCGTCATTGTTTTTTGCTTACCGGTATGTAAGCTAACCAAAAATCAGCATGTCTGATTCTACATGCAGGATAGAAAATGATGGCACTTACCAGGACTACTGAAACTCCAATTGCAAACACCAGCATCCACCTCACAGCTTCGTACTTTGGGCTTTCTAATATGTGATAGGAGTACCCATGTTAGAATAAATGTAAATATAGACCAACCCAGCACAATTGCAATATGCAGTTTGTGGACATTAACTGCAAAAAAACCTTTAACATTTTAATCACTAAGTAACAACTTTGTAACTGACTTAAAACATGTATTTATCACTTAAACAATACAACGTTTAATTTCTTAGTATACCTTAGTGTTCATTCCCTCCAGAACTTCAACATATGGTTCATTGATGCACCTGTCATAATCCAGGCTCTGCCAAAAGATAGAGAGAGAACCATTTGGAGATGAGTCAGAGTGTGTTTAATTATATAGATTTTCTAGTATCTTTATCTGACGAGACAGATTTCAATGGTACTCTGGCAACAGATGTGGTCGAGAGCTAGCCTGGTTCCAGATCTGGTTGTGCTCTTGCCGACTCCATTGTCAAGCCAACATCTTGACGTTCATCTGCTTCTAAGGGACTTCTCACCTCATAATCTTTCCTTGGAAGGATCACATCCTCCTCATCTTGAGTTTCCCCAAGAATAGTCTGGAAATGAGAAGGTTGAAGAATGTGACGTTGACATTAGGCCCTATGCATACATAATTTTAAAAAACAATGCAGAACTATGTCTGACAAATAAGGTTATTGCAGTACTGCTTTCCAGTCCTCATTAGAAGATAGCTGGCACTTACTACACATAGTGCCACATAAGTAATACCCCCAACAAAAGAGCAAGCTGTTGCTGAGGTTTCTTCCTGAGTCATCATGCAAGGCTGTGAATAGTTTGAGGGGAATTAACAGCTAGATGTTTTAACTCTCTTTCAACATACACTTCTTCAGACAACTAGTGCCCCCTTGTCAAACTGTCCAATTGGGTGTTTGACAAGGGCCTCTTAAACGATGAACATCATGATCATGCAATGTTTCTTGATAAATGGAATGGGTCGTGCTTGCCAAGCATCAAGCTAGTGTAGTGCCAGTGGCTACTAATCAGCATAGTTTCTAACCACTGTCAGCTAGCTAGCTGTCATGTTGTTAAGTTTGACTCAGTACAAATTTCCTCAAAACATTTATTCAGCCTATTGCTATTCCGACAGCTATATAGCAAACATAGTCTAACTCAATATTTCTTCATTTATCTAGCTATCATACAATATAGCTAGCAAGCTAAACTTCTATTATATAATAATATATGCCATTTTTAACAGATGCGTTTATCCAAAGCGACTAAGTCATACGTGCATAAATGTTTAGCGTATGAGAACATCACAACAGAAGAGGGTTTAGCTTTCTCCAGCCATGGTGAAGAAGTCAGGACACAGGCTTAGTTTTTCTTGGAAATCTCGCACAAAATATTTAGCAAATTTAGGCATTTCAACACATTATGCAAATGATCTCATACCAGTTCCTCGGGTGTGCGGGTCTCTTCATCCCTGCAGCAGCATTGACAACATAAGCAATTCCCACAGCTCGCCATCTTCGCTGTTGTCTCTTCAGCACCACACTTCCCACAATGTCATGTGATGAATAAAGACCGGAGGGAGTAGTTTACGAAAAAGTACTTCTTCGGTGGGGTTTATTAGCAGCTGGCATCCAACGTTATGGAGCATTACCGCCACCTACTGTACTGGAGTGTGGGCCAGAGACAGGGAGAAACTCAAGTCGACCTTCCACCACTTTGCTCTTAAAAAAGATAACAAAATATTTGAGACAATATCTAATAACGTACTGCTCAATATACTCTTAACTCATTTCCTGTATCCCCTTCTCCCTCATACTAGATCTCAGCATCTCCCTTTCCCTCTGATACTGCCCACATGGTAGCAATACATGTTCCACGGTCTCTGTTTCCTGGCAATAATCACACTTTCCTGTTGGATGCTTTCCTATCACATTTAAGGTCTTATTCAACCTGATGTGTCCCACCCTTAATCTTGTAAAAATAGCCTCCTCTCTTCTGTCCCTTCCTGCCGTCCTCCCCTCCCGGACTTTCCTCTGTACTTTAAATAAATCCCTGCACTTAGTATCGCTATTCCACTGTTCCATATCAGTTTGCAAACAATGTAAACAAATATATTTAAAAAATGCAATTGAGTTACTAAAGCCACATACAAACATGGTCTCTTTTTTGCTTTCTTGAGTAAGACAGCTCCAAAATGCAGGTGTTTCAGCCTAGCTCAGTGCTTTCTGTGGTGGTGGGGCTAGCCAGCAGAAAATACAGAGTGTTGCGCCTGAATGGCTCAGTTTTCTGTCACTCATCGGACAGTACATTATCGCCAAGTCTAAGGTTAGAGCTCAAATGTTAGCCCCTTGGGTTCTGCCATAGAGTTATATTAGAAGTGCCAATCCAAGAAGGCTCGAGGTCATTGGTCAGAATGACATCAAATCACATATCTACAGTAGCTTTGATTGGACTGATCATGTCAACATCTTACTTTCAAAGTCTTAGCCAGCAGTCATCATCAGTTGTCATCAAGTCAAATCAAATCAAATCTAATGTTATTAGTCACATGCACCAAATACAACCGGTGTAGACCTTACGGTGAAATGCTTACTCACGAGCCCCTAACCAACAATGCAGTTTAAAAAAAAATACCAATAAGAATAAGAAATAAAAGTAACAAGTAATTAAAGAGCAGCAGTAAAATAACAATAGCGAGACTATATACAGGGGGTACCGTTACAGAGTCAATGTGCGGGGGCACCGGTTAGTTGAGGTAATATGTACATGTAGGTAGAGTTATTAAAGTGACTATGCATAGATGATAACAACAGAGAGTAGCAGCAGTGTAAAGGGGGGGGGGCAATGCAAATAGTCTAGGTAGCCATTTCATTAGATGTTCAGGAGTCTTATGGCTTGGGGGTTGAAGCTGTTTAGAAGCCTCTTGGACCTAGACTTGGCGCTCCGGTACCACTTGCCATGCGGTAGCAGAGAGAACAGTCTATGACTAGGGTGGCTGGGGTCTTTGACAATGTTTTGGGCCTTCCTCTGACACCGCCTGGTATAGAGGTCCTGGATGGCAGGAATCTTGGCCCCAGTGATGTACTGGGTCGTTCGCACTACCCTCTGTAGTGCCTTGCCATACCAGGCAGTGATGCAACCCGTCAGGATGCTCTCGATGGTGCATTTTGAGGATCTGAGGTCCCATGCCAAATCTTCTCAGAACGCCAAACGGCGTTCAATGTGCCTCACCCTAATCATTTGGTCTATTTTCACCTCTTAATTTCACCTACTGTTCTAACTTGGTGGTGCACAAATAGCCTATAATCTGTTTTAGAGACATGTAATCATTGAATATTGTAAGATATTTCATTGTCTGTTTATGTGCCCCATTTATTTATCCTACGGTTCTGACTGGTACAGGGAGTACATTGTAAGAATGGCCCATGTTCTAAATTCTGTCGCTGTAAAGTGCAGAACAAATTATTATGTTGACAACGTCCTTCATCGTTTGCTCATTGTTGTCTTAATCGAAATTACGGAATGCCTCTTATCTGCTTGTCATCCCCTTATGCCATAATTTGTACAACTCAATTGTCAGTAGAGCAAGTCTGCCATATCAGCTGTTTTTTTAAGGCAGTAAATGAGGCTGAATGAACTGTTTTCCGCTGCCAGACAAGGCTATGCTGAAAGCCAGGTTTAGCAGTGGTAAGGTCTTGTGACTCTGCTGTTGGGACAGCTTTATGTAGGCCTTAACAGCTTGTGGGCACCGTTTGTCACCGTTATAGTGCAATTAATGTATTGTTTCGTGTTGTGTTGTGTAGTGGCTTTGCTGGCATGCGTCAGACTTTTTTTGTTGCGCCACCAAGATTCATGCTAAAATCGCCACTGGTACTGTCTAATGTCTTAAGTAGTTAAACATTACTCCAACCTCGTGAAAGTGACAAACTGACACGTTTTCAGGAGCAGTTTCTGCCTACCTTCATGCTCATACTGCTGTTTTTGACTATACTGCTGCTGGATCAGCCTACCTGTCAATAATGAGTGATTTTGTGGATTTGGCACATGCGCACTTGGTCAAAAACACTACATAATCACAGACAATACATTTTTTCGGTTGCTTGTACATCATTATTTATACCTTTTTTGGAAGTACATACCGGGCGTGACGGCAGTAAATGAAGATAATTGCTCAGCCAAACAGATAATTGCTCAGCCAAACTCCATATTTGGTTAGTAATTCAAATATGTTGACATTAACATGTGCAGAGCTGTCTAACGGGTCGATCACACCTACAGTGTTCAAAATGATATGCAACATCTGCTACCATTTCTGTCATTCCATCAATGCACACAACGTGATGTATACGTTCGATAAATCCAACTATGCACCACACATAACGCACTGCAACAAAATGGTGCAAGGCAAACACAGCATTCCATTGGACATGTATGTACTTCTGGTATACCAAAACGTCAAAACACTTTGTGTGATCGAGGCGTATTTTTTCATAATCATCGTCTGTCTCCCCCTTTTAGCCAACTAAACTCAACGATTACGATGCAGTTGTGCGGTAAGTAGTGTGAGCGGACTGGAGCTCTGACCTCACATAAAATTGTATTTTTGTTTTAAAACGACTTATTTAAGCACCCAAAGAATAGCACACATAACAATGTCGTGACTCGTGTGTAATTGGGCTATTGTTTGAGCGCTGAAAAAACACTTCATTATGTGATGCCGGAGCTCCAGTACTCCTGTACCGCTCAACTCCATTGTAAATCATGGAGTTTCGTTTAATCGGCTATCTCCCCCTCTGCCCAGACGCTGGAACAGGACGAGGAATATAAGACCAGTCACACGTTGTAGCAGCTCACATAGCAGAGGCGAGCCTGTGAGCATATTTAGCTAACGTTACGCCTGCAGAATAATTTGTGGAAGAATTGAGAGAAACAGGTAAGTTAGTTATGCATTTGTTGCCGAATGTTGTGCATGATTGCTCACGTTAACTAACTAGCTAACATTATCTTTGTAACGTTAGCTGTTTTGCTTATTCTTTTCAGTGGATAACGTTAGCTAGCTAACAGTAATACATGCTGGCTAACGTGTCTTTCAGTTTCACATGTTTTCGCCCGTGTGCGAGCGAAAGTGTAAGCCAACTCGTGATAGTTTGACTCCCAAACTTCAAACACTGTTTTTGGCTGTAGCAGCATGGTGAATCAAGTGCAGAGAGTCGAAGACACATGGCGAACATGCAGCAAAAGCGACTCAAGTGGCGCGAGCAACAGCGGTTGCGAGAGTTCCAAGGAAAGCTCTCGCTCCTCGACGCCCGTGTTGGACACCGACCGCACGGACAGGCTACGGGAAAAGATGCGCCGCCGGACGGAGTCGGGCGACCACTGGTTTTCCCTTGAGTTCTTCCCCCCTCGCACTGCAAGTGGAGCTGTCAACCTCATCTCTAGGTATGTAGCAGAAACTTTGGCTTTGGCTTGTTCTAGTAACTAAACACTTAGTTTTGAGTTAAACTATCAACGGTTGAAATGTATCACCTGCTAATCAATGCAAATTTTCCTCCCATTTATTCCAATTCAGATTTGATCGCATGGGCTCAGGGGGGCCCCTGTTCATAGATGTTACCTGGCATCCGGCGGGGGACCCGGGTTCGGACAAGGAGACCTCCTCCATGATGATCGCCAGCACAGCGGTCAACTACTGTGGCCTGGAGAGCATCCTGCACCTGACCTGCTGCAACCAGACCAAAGAGAAGATCACTGGGTACCTGAGCAAAGCCAAACACCTTGGCCTGAAGAACATCATGGCTCTAAGAGGAGGTAGGGCCTTTTGGCATGGACTAGGGTGACATTGTACTTAGACCCAGTTCTAAGGTCAGTTTTCACTTTCACTTTTTTTTCTTAAAGTGGAACTGACAGCGTTTTAATTACTTTGCAGCTCTGAAACAGACATTCATATCAGTCAAAAATATCAAATTTGTAGTTTATGCTACAAAACCTACTTTATTAGAAGTTTAAAAAAAATGTGGTTCTATTTTACTCAAAACTCCATGATGTAGAGTAAGGCATTTTTGGCATAATAGATGGATGCAGCTCAATGCATGATTAATTAGCTAATTCACCAATAGTATTCTTGGTAGTACAACAAATATTGCGATCAGTTTGTATACCAGGCCAGCTGTGATTTACTGTTTACTGCCTCCAGCACTTCGGGATACACTGTTTCAATTGCAATGACTCAATGTTTTGGACAGAAACCTACAAATGTATTAAATGCTGTACATGTCTATAAAATAATGTCCTTCTGGATGGTTCTCCCATCTCTGCAGCACTCCGCAAAACACCAGTCTCAAGGTGAACAGGCGACTCCGGGATGCTGGCCTTCTAGGCAGAGTAGCAAAGAAAAAGCCATATCTCAGACTGGCCAATAAAAAGATTAAGATGGGCAAAATAACACAGACACTGGACAAAGGAACTGCCTAGAAGGCCAGCATCCCAGAGTTGCCTATTTAATGAAGCTGCCAGTTGAGGACTTGTGAGGTGTCTGTTTGTCAAACTAGACACTCTAAAATACTTGTCCTCTTGCTCAGTTGTGCACCGGGGCCTCCCACTCCTCTTTCTATTCTGGTTAGAGCCAGTTTACGCTGTTCTGTGAAGGGAGTAGTACACAGCGTTGTACGAGATCTTCAGTTTCTTGGCAATTTCTCGCATGGAATAGTCTTCATTTCTCAGAACAAGAATAGACTGACGAGTTTCAGAAGAAAGGTCTTTGTTTCTTGCCATCTTGAGCCTGTAATCAAACCCACAAATGCAGATGCTCCAGATACTCAACTAGTCTAAAGAAGGCCCGTTTTATGATTTCTTTAATCAGGACAACAGTTTTCAGCTGTGCTAACATGATTGCAAAATGGTTTTCTAATGATCAATTAGCCTTTTAAAATGATAAAGTTGGATTAGCTAACACAACGTACCATTGGAACACAGGAGTGATGGGTTGCTGATAATGGGTCTATGTAGATATTCCATAAAAAATCTGCCGTTTCAACTACAATAGTCAATTACAAGATTAACAATGTCTGCACTGTATTTCTAAATGTTATTTTAATGGACCAAAAAATGTGCTTTTCTTTCAAAAACAAGGACATTTCTAAGTGACCCCAAACTTTTGAATGTGTGTGGGCATTACTAAAATCTCAATCGACCAGTCTACTAATCCATTCAGGTGTATTGTGTGGCTTTTTGTGAACACTTTCTAATGATCTAAAGTCACGCTGTTGCTACTGCCATTAGACAAACAGTCCAGTTCAAAGTGAATGATGGCAGGCCATGTGGCAAAATACTTATTTGTATATAGGCCTACTGTAGCTCTGATTGGCTCCTGAACAAGACTGACATTTTATTTACTTAAGTACCTTATTAATTGTCAAACGAACGGCCGCTTTCCTACTCTATATTGCTATAGAATTTTCACACATGCCTTACTGTCAATTTCAAACATTGTGAAAAATGACTATATCAAAGTGCTCACTTCTCAGAATAGTACCCAAAAAAAGCATAACATGAAAAGATTTGAATAAGATTTCATGTTGCTAAAACGCTGTCAGTTCCACTTTAATTGTTACGGTTAGGATTTGGGGAGGGTGAGCTGATCCTGGGACAACTTCTACACAGCAAGGTTGGTCCATTTGTAGGAATGTTTGTGTTTTGAGGGTCACCCTGATATTTTGGAGAGAAGTTTCTGTTTGAATGCATGATTGCAGCCTGTTGCGTCACTCTCACTCGGCAAGATCTGTGGTTCACATTGCTGCCCAAGGTCACGTCCTGTCACTTGCATTGGAGCCTCTTGCATCATTCACTCTTCAATATTTTTGGTTTGCATTTATGCTCGTGGTCATATATCGCAGAGTCTGAGTGAACCTTATTTATCCAGGTTTTACTCATTGAGATGACGTGTCTATTTCAAGAGTCTTGGCTAACTAGCTAGGACTCATAGTGACAAATTCCCATTAAACACCATGTTTTCATGATCTCTTTATAGATCCCATGGGGGCTGACTGGGAAGAGGAAGACGCGGGCTTCAACTACGCCACAGACCTAGTCAAACACATACGCTGCGAGTTTGACGACTACTTTGACATCTGTGTTGCAGGTACGTTTGAAGCAAAATGTATTTATTTTTTACAAAGCGTCATCCTATTGTAATTATATCCTTATGTCAGGTAATTTGTGAAAGACTTTAAAGTAGGCTGTTGTACCTACTGATACGATGTGAGCATTTTATCACCCCAAAAACCATTTTAGTGCTACAAGTTGGTATAATGTGACCCACCACCTGGATTCGGTCCTATATAGCAACATTTTGAGATGGTGTTTTTTTAATTTTTTTATACATTGTATAAAAGTAAAGACTGAGAACTAGACAATTGTATATCATACACTGCAGTTGAGGGAAAAAAGGGAAAGTAATTCTGCTTTGAAAGTTGATGAACTTGTAACCCCACTTTTGAGAAACTGGCCATCTGACAGTTTTGGTACACATACTGGAGAGCTCTTTGTCTACGCCGATTCATCATCGTTCACACCCTCTTAAACGTTAGCCCCACCCATCTCTTTAAGGATTCACTTGAGACCATGTGCTAAATAGAGTGAATACGCTAGTGTAGTTAACATCCAAAGATTTCAAGACTAAAGTGGGAAAGTAGTATTAAAAATGCATTATCTAGTCCTTGGCCTATATGCTGTAACTCTGTTTGAGTCGCTTTGCTTTATCTTGGCCAGGTTGCAGTTGTAAATGAGAACTTGTTTTCAACTGGCCTACTTGGTGAAATAAAATTCTAATCTGACTTTGGTGCAGGTCATGTTTTTCTTCACATTACGGTCTCTGGTAAACACAAACATCAAAAAAATATGTTTGTCACATGCACAAGATGCTGAAGGTGTAAACGGTACAGTTAAATGCATAGTGGAAAATTTGTTAAGACGTCTAGCTAGCTAAACAATGAACCATAATCTCAACTCATAATACCATGCATGTAGCGAAAGCTAACCAACTAGTTTGAATGTTAGCTAGCTAACATTAGGTTATAACTAGCCATGCAAATGGCTTTCTGAGATACGACTAATATTACTACACAGATCATACACATAACGTTAGCTAGCCAGCCAGCTAACGTTAGCTAGCTAACAGTAGGCTTTAACTTGCAATGAAATATGGCTCTCTGACAAAATGAGTAACTAATATCTGAAAATTGTCGCTACCTGTATACATGGATGAACGCTTCTCCCTCTGTCATCGATGCCATGGTTGCCCTGCCCTTAGTTTGACAATGTCATCCAGAGACGGGTGTGTTGTATAACAGCCTCCTGTTATCTTTTCGACTCTCTCCGCATTTGGGAATCATCTCTCTGCTTCCACCGTGCATTCCACTGATTTCAAAACTCTGTCAACTTCTTCTGTGACAATACTGTTAATTGACGTTTCTTCTGATGACAGTGATGGGGGAAGACTTCAATGATTTTTTCCCCCCTAAATCAGGGATTTTTTGATTAGTCTGATTCATTTTCAGAGTCCTAGAGAGACAGCATGGCATGGACTACTTTTTGGAGGACATCACAACTTTTTCCTGCTGATCTTTGTCGATGGTGCTATTAACTTCAGGGCAGCAATGCAACACTTTCAGTTCTTCATGATATCTTTCAAAAAATGCCACGTTAGAAAGGGTTATCCACACATACTGAGCAACTCATGTTATAGACCGACGCATGCTACATGGCAGACAATACGAACTCATCTCTCGGGCATGTCCAGCCCATCCACTATCTCAGCCAATCATGGCTAGCGGGAAAGTTCCTGTATTTTTCCGTGGCTAAACCAAATAGGCTTGTAATAAAAACATCTTATTTACAGATGGCATACAAGTTTGTTAATGAGGCACATGAAAGTTCACATGTTCCAGAAGGCAATTCTGCCCAAAAAACCTTTTTTTTGTAAAATGCATCTCCTGTGAGGTAGTGACATGTATGCCTAACTTCTTGAAACTGGTCACAAATGTGACCTCAAACACACACACACTGAGCATTAAAACCCTTTCATTGTGGCAGGCTACCCCACTGGCCACCCAGAGGCGGAGAGCTACGACGAGGACCTGAGACATCTGAAGGAGAAAGTGGACGCTGGCGCCGACTTCATCATCACCCAGCTCTTTTTCCGGGCTGACACCTTCCTCAAGTTTGTCAGAGACTGCAGGGCCATAGGAATCACCTGCCCCATCCTACCAGGCATCTTCCCTATCCAGGTACTGTTGGATATGGGCCTAAACTGAGGGGTGTGTGTGTGTGTGTGTGTGTAAATAAATGCACTAACTACTGTAAGTTGCTCTGGATAAGAGCGTCTGCTAAATGACAAAACATGTAATGTTTGTGTGTGGTCAAAGGCTACATTTGTCAAATGTTTAAAGGGAGGGGTAGTCTTTTTGAACAGAACAGTCTTTCTAATATGATAGCAAAGGTGTAACAAATTACCAAGTACATTCAGTGTGATTCAAAACACAAATTTTCTCATAATTGGACCATTGTCCTTTGGAAATTTTAATCAATTCTACATTGATGCCAGTCAATACAGAAATGTAACACTCCCACCGTGACGTGTGTAATTTGTCCTTTTTCATTGTCTTAAGTGTGTCTTTGCCATGTGAGAGTATATCAGTTGCATGGAGACATCATTTGTTCTTTACATTTTGTTTTTCTGTCAGTACCTGAACCAGTAGGATTTGTGGTTTTCCAGGGCTACCAGTCTCTGAGGCAGCTGGTCAAGCTGTCCAAGCTGGAGGTGCCTGAGGAGATCATGCGTGTCATCGAGCCCATCAAGGACAACGATGCGGCCATCCGCAACTACGGCATTGAGCAGGCTGTGGGCATGTGCCGCGTGCTGCTGGAGAGCGGCGAGGTGCCGGGCCTCCACTTCTACACGCTGAACCGCGAGGTAGCCACCATGGAGGTACTGCGGCAGCTGGGTCTGTGGATCGAGGACCCCAGGTCTGTCAATTGCCCTAGATTGGATATCTTTCAAATACTTTGGGTTGCGCTTGATTTAGCTTACCCAGTATTTAGGGGGAAACCCTAAAACTAATGGCATGTTTGACTTCTGAGATGTCACGTTTTCACACATAGTGTGGGTACCATTTGTAATTGTGTGTGTATTACCGCACTTTCATTAGTCCTGGAACATTTAACAAAGATTTCACCATGTGAAGTGATTTCTAACTGGCTAGGTGTTAGAATGGAATGTGCACTGTCTTGCCTGTTCCTAGCACTGATGGAGGGTTTGGGGTCTACTTGGATTGCCAGGCGGACACTCCCCTGGGCGGTGAGCGCTCATCCCAAACGCAAAGTGGAGGACGTGCGGCCCATTTTCTGGGCCTCCAGACCCAAGAGCTATATCTACAGAACACAGGACTGGGATGACTTCCCCAATGGACGATGGTGAGCAACACTGGAGAAAAACTTTGAAAAGTCAGAATTTCTCACCGTGGCTAGTTTTTGGGTGTAAATTATGTTGTTCATTCAAGGCTTTTTTCACACTACTGGACTGAGCCAAGCTATACTGTGATGTCATTAAGTGATGTATAACGTGAACAAGTACTGTATAATCAGTGAACAGGCAATGTTCCCAGGTCTTGTCAGCTTGGCTCTGTGTTATTTCAGGGGAAACTCATCCTCTCCGGCCTTTGGTGAACTCAACGATTACTACCTGTTCTACCTTAAGAGTAAGTCGTCCAAGGACGCCCTGCTGAAGATGTGGGGCGAGGAGCTGACCAGCGAGCAGAGCGTCTACGAGGTCTTCACCAGTTACATCACGGCCCAGCCCAATGTTGCCGGACACAAGGTGACATCCGGACCTCTACACTTTGGAGTGAAAACAGCCCGAAACGTTAACTTTCATGAGGCGCCTCATAAATTCAACCATGCGCATTATGACAACCACTTAAAACAAGAACCTAAACCCTTGACTTGCACTTTGCTCATCTGACGTCTCCTGACCTCTCTTCTCCTAGGTGATGTGTCTGCCGTGGAATGACGACCCGCTGGCCCCGGAGACCAACCTGCTGAAGGACGAGCTGGACAAGGTGAACCGCAGGGGAGTCCTCACCATCAACTCCCAGCCCAGCATCAACGGCAAGCCCTCCTCAGACCCCATCGTGGGCTGGGGCCCCCCTGGTGGCTACGTCTTCCAGAAGGTAAAGTTTGGCGTCTGTGGTTTGATTGTGGGGATGACCAATTATGTCTTATTATTTAAAGCCTCATACATGCTTATATTACTGTACCTGCATGCTTAAAGTAAAGTTTTCCCAAAAAGAATAAGGTAGGCCTAGTAAAAGGAGTGGGCAGGGGGATGTACACTTGGATCACTATTTAGAAATACCCATAAATCCATTAGAATTATCAATGATTACTACTGGTTTAGCAAAATTAAGGCTGTCAGTTTTTCTTTCTTATCATGTTATTGAGAGTGGTTGATTCACAATCTTTCCTAGAAATGAAAGAGCATGAATAAATCAGTCTTTTGTGGTATTGTTGATCGACAGTGGAGGTTTTTCAAACATAACAGCTCTTGTATCACATGCATACCAATCATGAAATGACATGAACCTTATACTGTGCCACGTTTACAAATTCAACAGGCTTATCTGGAATTTTTCACCTCAAGCGAAAATGTCACCGCTCTCCTCAAAGTGCTAAAGAAGTACGAGCCTCGCGTCAACTACCACATCGTCAACGTTCACGTAAGTTCTCAACTACAGGAATTACATCTACACATATTTTGTGAATTGGAACAGTTTGCTAGAATGATCTACTGGGTGATTTGTATCCATCTACAGGGTCAGAATACTACGAACGCCCATGACATGCAACCCAACGCTGTGACATGGGGCATCTTCCCCGGCAGGGAGATTGTCCAGCCCACCGTGGTGGATCCAGTCAGCTTCTTGTACTGGAAGGTAAGGTCAAAGGTCATCTCATTAAGCTACTCGGCCCCCTTCCAGGAACATTACCCCCTATGCACTTGTGTAGATATACAGCAACTGGTTTGGTGTAAGCAGTTCAGTGAAAACGCCTATCAGCAAGATGGAGGGTGCTCGGGGTTGTTTCTGGTTGTGGACTGTGCCCATGACTCAGATGAGTTCGTGGAATGGTTGTCATTTAGTTCTCTAACATTTTAGTGGAGTATGGTACTTGAAGTACAGTTTTGAACCCTCCACATCATCTTTTTGAGCTTGAGCGTTTGACACAACAACCTCCCGTGAAGCCTTTTCAAAACCAGAATTTTGTGTTTAACTTCATCAGCAAGCTGTATCAGTTACCAGAGCTGTAAAGATGAATCTTTAGCGACAAGCCTGAACCCCCCCCCCCCCCTTTCTGGAATGTGTTGAGTTAATTGTTCTCGCCTTCTTTTAATAGGACGAGGCCTTTGCCTTGTGGATCGAGCAGTGGGCCAAGCTGTACGAAGACGAGTCCCCATCACGTATGATCATCAAGTATATCCACGACAACTACTTCCTTGTCAACCTGGTGGACAACGACTTCCCTTTGGACAACTGCTTGTGGCAGGTCATTGACGACATGTTTGAGCTGCTTGACAACCCCCCGGAGGAGCAACCCGCAGAGCAACCTGCAGAGCAACCCAACGATGAGCAATCCGACAAGGAACAACCCGGAAAGTAACCATGGCGACAGTTACTTCTTTTTTTTCCCTGGTGCTGCTATCGATAACTTTTCACTCAACAAACACCACAAAGTACTTAACTACAGTATAAAACCATACAGTATATACTCCAAAAATATATAATTTTTTTGAAAACTATTTTATTATCTGGAGGATGGATCTTAATCAAGAGGTACTTCAGTGAATGAGTACGATGACAAATACAGTGCATTTGGAAAGTATTCAGACCCTTTCACTTTTTCCACATTTTGTTACTTTACAGGCTTATTCTAAAAATGATTATCCATTTTTTTTATTTAATCTATCTACACACAATACCCCATAATGACAAAGCGAAAACGTGATTTTATAAATATTTGCAAATTTATAAACCAAATAACTGAAATACCTTATTTACATAAGATTTATGACCCTCTGCGATGAGACTTGAAATTGACCTCCGGTGCAACCTGTTTCCATTTATCATCGTTCCGATGTTTCTACAACTTGATTGGACATGATTTGGAAAGGCACACCCATCTATATAAGGTCCCACAGTTGACTGTGCATGTCAGAGCAAAAACCAAGCCATGAGGTCGAAGGAATTGATCTTAGAGCTCTGAGACAGGATTGTGTCGATGCACAGATCTGGGTAAGGGTACCAAAAAATGTCTGCAGTATTGAAGGTTCCCAAGTGGCCTCCATCATTCTTAAATGGAAGAAGTTTGCAACCACCAAGACTCTTCCTAGAGCTGGGCGTCTGGCCCAACTGAGCAATTGGGGGAGAAGGCTTTGGTCAGGGAGGTGACCGAGAACCCGACGGTCACTCTGTCAGAGTTCCTCTGGAAATTGGAGAACCTTCCAGAAGGACAAACATCTCTGCAGCACTCCACCAATCAGGCCTTTATGGTAGAATGGCCAAACGGAAGACACTCCTCAGTAAAAGGCACATGACAGCCCACTTGGCGTTTGCCAGAAGGCACCTAAAGGACTCTCAGACCATGAGAAACAAGATTCTATTGTCTGATAAAACCAAGATTGAACTGTTAGGCCTGAATGCCAAGCGTCACGTCTGGAGGAAACCTGCCACCATCCCTACGGTGATGCATAGTGGTGACAGCCTCATGCTGTGGGGATGGTTTTCAGTGGCAGGGACTGGAAGACTGGTCAGGTCGAGGCAAAGATGAACGGTGCAAAGTACAGCGAGATCATTGATGAAAACCTGGTCCAGAGCGCTCAGGACCTCAGACTGGGTTGAAGGTGAACCTTCACAACAGGACAATGACCCTAAGCACACAGCCAAGACAACGCAGGAGTGGATTCGGGACAAGTCTCAATGTCCTTGAGTGGCTCAGCCGGAGCCCGGACTTGAACCCGATCGAACATCTCTGGAGAGACCTGAAAATTGCTGTGCAGCGGCGCACCCCATCCAACCTGACAGAGCTTGAGAGGATCTGCGGAGATTAATGGGAGAAACTGCCCAAATACAGGTGTGCCATGCTTGTAGCGTCATCCCCAAGAAGACTCGAGGCTGTAATCGCTGCCGAAGGTGCTTCAACCATATACTGAATAAAGGGTCTGAACTTATATACATTTTTATTTTTGCGAAAAATAAAATGTTTTGTCATTATGGGGTCATGTGTGTAGTAGATTGATGGAAAAAACAACAATTTAATCAATTTTAGAATGAGGCTGTAACAATGTGGGAAAATCAAGGGGTCTGAATACTTTCCAACTGCATTGTAACACAGGGAAACGTTTTGTACTTTTTAAACCATTTTAATTGTGTGTTTGGTGTATCTATCTAAACGTATGTGGACAACCCTTCAAATTAGTTGATTCGGCTAGTTCAGCCACACCCGTTGCTGACAGGTGTATAAAATGGAGCTAACAGCCGAGCATTCTCCTTAGACAAACATTGGCAGTACAATGGCCTTACTGATGAGCTCCGCGACTTTCAACGTGGCATCGTGATAGGATGCCACCTTTACAACAAGTCATTTCGTCAAATTTCTGCCCTGCTAGAGCTGCACCGGTCAACTGTAAGTGCTGTTGTTGTGAAATGGAAACGTCTAGGAGCAACAACGTCTCAATCGCGAAGTGATAGGCCACACAAGCTCACACAACGCGAGTGCTGTAGCGCGTAGAAATCATCTATCCTCGGTTGCAACACTAACTACCATTTTCCAAACTGCCTCTGGAAGCAATGTCAGCACAAGAACTGTTCGTTGGGAGCTTCATGAAATGGGTTTCCATGGCCGAGCAGTTGCGCACATGCCTAAGATCACCCTGCGCAATGCGAAGTGTTGGCTGGAGTTGTGTAAAGCTCGCCGCCATTGGACTGGAGCAGTGGAAACACGTTCTCTGGAGTGATAAATCACACTTCACCATCTGGCAGTCCAACGGGCGAATCTGGGTTTAGCGGATGCCAGGAGAACGCTATGTGCCCCAATCTATAGTGCCAACTGTAAAGTTTGGTGGAGGAGGAATAATGGTCTGGGGCTGTTTTTCATGGTTTGATTAGGCCCCTTAGTTCCAGTGAAGGGAAATCTTAACGCTACAGTATACAATGACATTCTAGACAATTATGTGCATCCAACTGTGTTTCAACATGACAATGCCCCCGTGCACAAAGCGAGGTCCGTACAGAAATGGTTTCTCGATCTTTGTGGAAGAACTTGCTTGCACAGAGCCTTGACCTCAACCACATCGAACACCGACTGCAAGCCAGGCCTAATCGCCCAACATCAGGGCCCAATCTCACTAATGCGCTTGTGGCTGAATGGAAGCAAGTCCCTGCAGCAATGTTCCAACATCTAGTGGAAAGCCTTCCCAGAAGAGTGGAGGCTGTTATAGCAGCAAAGGGGGGACCAACACCATATTAATGCCCATGATTTTGGAATGAGATGTTCGACGAGCAGGTGTCCACATGCTTTTGGTCATGTATGTACTTGAGGGTGAGAGAACGTTGGTATATTATTGGAAACTGTTTTTCATTGTGTGAATTTAAGAGCTGTAGACTAGAGCATTTCGTAAGACTAAACTCTCTTTTAAACCAAAGTTTAAATTGAGCAATACAAGGACATTTCTCCTGACGAGTCAGGGTTACCAGAACACACAAGCATCGACAGACTTGATTTGTGATTACCATTATAATCTGCCATAGACAATAATTGAAAATAATACAAACTATGAGCTGCTGCTAAGATGTCACCTGAGGCCTTAACTAACAAGCATTTAAGCTACCACTTCACTGCTTTTATTTTTTCAGTCTTTCTCTGTATATTTATTACCGTTGTGCAACGTCAATTAAAAAACAAGCATATTTTACATGTTGCAATGCTCAATTGCCACCAGCACAATGTCTGATTTTATTATTCTTTTAAATTCTCCCTGATGTGTACATGGTGTTTTACACCAGGGGTTCCCAAGCCTTTCACTCCTTCCTGTATTGGGGAACATCCTGCTCCCCCTTTGTGCGCATGCCCCATGTCTATTTCTATGGGCACAAGCACAGTTCTTGAGACAAACTGTTCATACCACTCTTGTTGGTGGAGAACATTTAGCACGTTTTAAAGCTTATTTAGTCTACACATTTTGTCTTGGGTGCAAATAATATTTAGTGTTTTTTAAAGCAATTTTTTTTGCAATTCTATACATTTTGCCATGTCTAATGTGTATTCATGTGATATTTGAGTTCACATTTTTGTCACTATCGGCAATTTTTTTCTTTTCTTCTAAAAACCATTAACTGACCTGGGCTCATTAATCTGACAAGTTATAAATGGCTCTGGAAGGTATGCAATGACTGATGATGCACTACACAATGTTGTAATTGCACCTCGTGCATTCTATTATAACTTTCAAGAGTAAGTTTAAAGCTGGTGGACTGACTTCATTTTTAAAAACATTTTTTCTGGTGGTGGGTGGTGTTGTGGAGCGGGGACCACCATGCTCCACAGTTTGGGAACCACTGGTTAACTCAGCTATACCTTTTTGCATGATAACAGTTAGTACAAAGTCCATGGGATCTCACCACCTGATGGCACAAATGAGGGATTTCCCCTTGGAACATAGAAGCCTGTGACTTGTCAGAAAGGGATTGGATGATCCTTATAGACAGATGTATCACTGCCCCTGTGGCCGATGTGAAGTCAAACCATATCCCACTGCATACATTGGAACAACTTATCTCTTGAGCCTGCTGGCCTATAACCTACATAAAATGTACTGCACTTGCCTGGAGTCTAAGCATTATCTTATGTACAGTTGAAGTCAGAAGTTTACATACACCTTAGCCAAATGCATTCTAAACTCAATTTTTCACAATTCCTGACATTTAATCCTATAAAAATTCCCTGTCTTAGGTCAGTTAGGATCACCACTTTATTTTAAGACTATGAAATGTCAGAATAATAATTATTTATTTCAACTTGTATTTTATTCATCACATTCCCAGTAGGTCAGAAGTTTACATGCACTCAAACAGTATTTGGTAGCATTGCCTTTAAATTGTTTAACTTGGGTCAATTGTTTCGGGTAGCCTTCCACAAGCTTCCCACAATAAGTTGGGTGACTTTTGGCCCATTCCTCCTGACAGAGCTGGTGTAACTGAGTCAGGTTTGTAGGCCTCCTTGCTTGCACACGCTTTTTCAGTTCTGCCCACACATTTTCTATAGGATTGAGTTCAGGGCTTTGTGATGGCTACTCCAATACCTTGACTTTGTTGTCCTCAAGCCATTTTGCCACAACTTTGGAAGTATGCTTGGGGTTATTGTCCATTTGGAAGACCCATTTGTGAACAAGCTTTAACTTCCTGACTGTCTTGATGTTGCTTCAATATATCCACATCATTTTCCTACCTCATGATGCCATCTATTTTGTGAGGTGCACCAGTCCATCCTACAGAAAAGCACCCCCACAACATGATGCTGCCACCCCCGTGCTTCACGGTTGGGATGATGTTCTTTGGCTTGCAAGCCTCCCCCTTTTTCCTCCAAACATAACGATGGTCATCATGGCCAAACAGTTCTATTTTTGTTTCATCAGGCCAGAGGACATTTCTACAAAAAGTACGATCTTTCTCCCCATGTGCAGTTGCAAACCGTAGTCTGGCTTTTTTATGGCGGTTTTGGAGCAGTGGCTTCTTCCTTGCTGAGCAGCCTTTCAGGTTATGTCGATATAGGACTCATTTTACTGTGGATATAGATACTTTTGTACCTATTTCCTCCAGCATCTTCACAAGGTCCTTTGATGTTGCTCTGGGATTGATTTTGCGCTTTTCTCACCAAAGTACATTCATCTCTAGGAGACAGAACTCGTCTCCTTCCTGAGCGGTATGACGGCTGCGTGGTCCCATGGTGTTTATACTTGCGTACTATTGTTTGTACAGCTGAATGGTACCTTCAGGCGTGTGGAAATTTCTCCCAAGGATGAACCAGACTTGTGGAGGTCTACAACTTGTTTCTGAGGTCTTGGCTGATTTCTTTTGATTTTTCCCATGATGTCAAGCAAAGAGGCACTGAGTTTGAAGGTAGGCCTTGAAATACATCCACAGGTACACCTCCAATTGACTCAAATGATGTCAGTTAGCCTATCAGAAGCTTCTAAAGCCATGACATTTTTGGAATTTTCCAAGCTGTTTAAAGGCACAGTCAACTTAGTGTATGTAAACTTCTGACCCACTAGAGTTGTGATACAGTGAGTTTTATAAGTGAAATAATCTGTAAACAATTGTTGGAAAAATTACGTGTCATGCACAAAGTAGATGTCCTAACTGACTTGCCAAAATTATAGTTTTTCAACAAGAAATTTGTGGAGTGGTTGAAACACTTAGGTTGGAGTCATTAAAACTCGTTTATGTAAACTTCCGACTTCAACTGTGTACCTCACCTGAGGGGCGGAAGGTAGCTTAATAGTTAAGAGCGTTGGGCCAGTAACCGAAAAGTTGCTGACTGAAAAATCTGCCGACGTGCCCTTATTTCTCCTGAAAGTCAATTTGGAAAAGAGTGTCTGCTAAATGACTAAAATGTAAGCCTACTGTATTGCTGCCATTGGTAGATGCCAACATGATTTCAATAGAACCCTGTTAGGCATGGTGGCACGGAATCAAAATATTCAACCCCCTCCTGTCAAAAACAAGAGTCCACACCAGAGTCAACAAACTAAAAATAACAGAATTGAAACCTAGTTGGCAGAACTCTTATCAAAAGAGACAGACATGACCAACTGTTCTGGGGTAGTAGGAGTCTTCCCCTGGGGGTTTTAGATAGTGAACGCCTGTCTCAGGTCAGTTATGTCTGGCAATGGATATATCCTAAGGGTTACTCTGAAGCTCAGTCATTCGGTCTAATCTAAGATTCCTTCATGCAAGGAAGAGGGTCTGTCTTAATGTAAAAGCAGAGTGTGATTTATGGAGGGCCCAGGGGGGTCTCAGACCGCCTCAATGAGACATCTAACTTTGGGGGGAGTCTCCAAATAATTCTAATTTAACCAGTCTGTGATTTAAAAAAAAAAATATATATATATATATGCTATTTGTACTGCTAGTGGGAATTCTTAAAATTAAAGCTTATTCCAAATGAAACACCCCCACTGTTTAAAAACATTTTCTCCATGGTTGCATTTGTCATGCCTGGATAGTCCTATCAAAGATGGTTCACTCAGGCCTTTTACCATTAAAAAAAAAAAAAAAGGATCTGGTCTGTTTTACTGGGTGTGTCTTCCATAGACGAATGCATTACGGGCTGGGTCTGGTCTACTTAGTTTATTTCTGGTTCAATGAAAGTCAATGAACTGAGTGGGATATCTCCCTTCTCTCTGGTCCTGTATTACAAACTGTTAGGAGAATTTTGTTATCAATGTTCATTAACTTCAATCAATCTACACGGTCTGCAACCCAGAGTTTGTAAGGTTCTGGTTGAATGATACAGACGAGTCCTAATTTACAAAAATCAAAGTGTTTATTCACGAGAACGTTCTGACGTCCAAATACAAAAACATCAATTTTATACTGGCTCCTTACGCACATACCTTCACACACAAACAGTAGGTATCCTACGCACATACATACAAGTTCAAATCTTAAGCTAAGATGTTTTTTTCCACTATACAGATACATTATTTAATCTGCAACATGTTTCATAATTTTCTGCAAGGCTAACAGTTTCTCCCCTCCACGGGTGGAGACAGTAAGTAACACAGTAATACAACTTGTCTGTCGATAGCTCCTCTTATCATTTGTTTCACACTTGACCCTGCTTACATACATACTAAAAAAAGAACAAAAGGTCCTTGTTCTAATTCTGACTAAAACTACACACCATCAGATTATAGTTTTATGATTCTAATCAATTTCATACAATTATATGGTTTCAGAGTGGAATTATTTAATCATCTTTCAACATATAAATTATTTTATCACAAACCCTTTTCAGGTGTCCAAACATTTCTTTCTACAGAAAAGGTCCTTTTTGTCATCAAGAAGCGTCATTTAATTCAGGCTGCAAGGCTGTACACTTTCTGGATGCTGGATTTATTTTGGAGTGGAAGAACAGGTGTAGGTAGCCTTCTTTTTGAAGTGATTTGATTGACAATAAGAACATCATGGCTGGTTGTGTTCATGACAAATTAAAAGGTAATAAAACATTTTACTGTTAAATGACATCTACTATTAGGCCCATACATTTTTTCACATGCACACAGAGGAGGTCCAATGGAAAAAATGGAGGCCCCTGAATGTCACGGTATGATTTGCACTCTGTGTAAAAGCATGGGGTAGGCCACATGCTTGAAATATGTTGAAACCTGCACCAAGTCCTATATGGCAACCCCCACCCCCCAGTCCTAGGGTACTAGGAAACCAGATGAACATGATAGTGGAGAGGGGAACCCGGGAACCATGTTACATAAGCATGAACTCACTGTGAACCCACTGACAGATGTCTCCTGGAAAGATTACACAAGGAATGTCTGTTCCACCAGTTTCCATTACTCAGTGAAACACATTAAACATGCCAATACTAGCCTGGAGTTGTCAGTTGGTAAAGGATGAATTATGAGTGTCAGTTGTTCATTGCTGAGTTTGCAAAATGTGATCTATACTAGCCTATAGGTACTAAACCTAAAACTGTCAGCACGTCTTGCGTGGCTCTTCTTTCACACTGTATGTGTGTAGAAAACTCCCCTCTTGAGATGAAGCACCCTCTGCTGCAATTATGTCATACTTCCCGGTCCCATACATCAGCTAAACCTTTTGGAACTTGAACTTTAGACAGACGGGATTGCAGAGAGTTAATTATTCTAAATGTAGATGTAGTACTGGGGTGTATTCATTAGTGCACACCATAGTAAAACCTTTTGCCACAAAAATCGAGTTGCAACAAAAATGTACAGGTCTTATTGGAGAAGTTCAGGTTTGTCCCTCCTCATTTTGGCCTGTTTGCTTCCTAGTGAATAGACCCCTGTACTGTACAAGATCACCTAGAGACTAAGGCTGGAAGAAAGGATGTCCCAGATATCCAACAAGAAGGTTTATTTTCAACACGGAAACCTTAAACTGGTCACTTACTCCATTTAACTTGAGTTATTATGCATCTGAACTGGCTGCAGTTACGATGCATCTGCCTTTAAACTGCTGCAGTTGTAGTGGCTAAATTGTCCCAATACAATTTCCATCCTAATCCTTTAGCCACAATGATGAAATTATAGTCTTGACATATGTCCAGAGTTGAATTTAAATGGAAAAAATAATACATTTACAGAAATGTCAATAAATAAAGAGACATTCTGATTAAAGGTGTAACTAAAAAAAAAAACAGAATGGTCAGCATTTCATGGTATGGTCAAACTAGTGTGTGCTGCCATTCCAGCCACTCCCAGTAGGCCTTGGAGCCTATAGGCCTTCAAACTGTATTCCCTGTAGAGGGGGCACACACATACTGTACAACATGAATTCATAATGAATTTGAAACACCAAAAAATAACATTTAAAATATTTGGCTCATACAAAATGTTTTGTAGATTTCCTTATACATGTCCATCATACATTTATTTTTTTAAGTAAATGTGCGCCTACTTGTAATGTCATCATTAATGAGCCCTTATTTTTGATAGATTTTGCAAATGTTCTGCATATTGATATGGTGGAGATCTCTGAGGTAAAGTGAGTATAGGCTATACGTAAAGTAGATGTATCCTTGCATTCCTAGACAGAAACTATGCATGCTGGATGTCATTAGTCTATTTTGGTCCAGTGGTATAAGTTATACCATTTAGAAATGGAGGCTGCCAGGTCAAATCGCTGTAGACCTCTGGGGCATTTTTCAGTCATGGTAAAACTGGAGTGAACAACACATACTCAAGTTTTTTTGTTATGCCTGTTGGCATATGAAAACCATAATCGGATGGATAAACACAAAGATCTTCATAATGTTGATTAAATAGAAAATACAGCCACAGGGGAGTCACAATGGGTAATGCTATCTCATTGGGCACACCATGTCACATCAACATGGGTAATTGGGAAATATCTTATTTGGTAGATGCTGTACGTTGATCAATGAGATTCCAACCTATTTTCACCCACTCGAAAAGACAGCCAAAGGTTTGTTGAATTCCCAATGTGTTATCACTATGCTTTAAACCATCTAAAATCACAACCAAATTCCAATGGAAAATGAATGTTTCATTTTTGGATTAGTTATCACCTAAATGTGTTATCATTGTGCTTTCAACCATTTTGAAAAGCACAACAAAGTTCAAATGGTAATACAATGTCAGATATTTTATATATTTATACAACAACAACCTAGTTTTGTCCCATGGAATAAATGTTGTGAATCTTGATGTTTTTCCTCATAATCCTGGACTATCGGACCACCATTTTATTACGTTTCCAATCGCAATTTATAATCTGCTCAGACCCCAACCAAGGAGCATCAAAGGTGCTATAAATTCTCAGACAACCCAAAGATTCCTTGATTCCTTGATGCCCTTGATGCCCTTCCAGACTCCCTCTGCCTACCCAAGGACGTCAGAGGACAAAAATCAGTTAACCACCTAACTGAGGAACTCAATTTAACCTTGCGCAATACCCTAGATGCAGTTGCACCCCTAAAAACTAAAAACATTTGTCATAAGAAACTAGCTCCCTGGTATACAGAAAATACCCGAGCTCTGAAGCAAGCTTCCAGAAAATTGGAACGGAAATGGCGCCACACCAAACTGGAAGTCTTCCGACTAGCTTGGAAAGACAGTACCGTGCAGTATCGAAGAGCCCTCACTGCTGCTCGATCATCCTATTTTTCCAACTTAATTGAGGAAAATAAGAACAATCCGAAATATATTTTTGATACTGTCGCAAAGCTAACTTAAAAGCAGCATTCCCCAAGAGAGGATGGCTTTCACTTCAGCAGTAATAAATTCATGAACTTCTTTGAGGAAAAGATCATGATCATTAGAAAGCAAATTACGGACTCCTCTTTAAATCTGCGTATTCCTCCAAAGCTCAGTTGTCCTGAGTCTGCACAACTCTGCCAGGACTAAGGATCAAGAGAGACACTCAAGTGTTTTAGTACTATATCTCTTGACACAATGATGAAAATAATCATGGCCTCTAAACCTTCAAGCTGCATACTGGGCCCTATTCCAACTAAACTACTGAAAGAGCTGCTTCTTGTGCTTGGCCCTCCTATGTTGAACATAATAAACGGCTCTCTATCCACCGGATGTGTACCAAACTCACTAAAAGTGGCAGTAATAAAGCCTCTCTTGAAAAAGCCAAACCTTGACCCAGAAAATATAAAAAACTATCGGCCTATATCGAAACTTCCATTCCTCTCAAAAATGTTAGAAAAAGCTGTTGCGCAGCAACTCACTGCCTTCCTGAAGACAAACAATGTATATGAAATGCTTCAGTCTGGTTTTAGACCCCATCATAGCACTGAGACTGCACTTGTGAAGGTGGTAAATGACCTTTTAATGGCGTCAGACCGAGGCTCTGCATCTGTCCTCATGCTCCTAGACCTTAGTGCTGCTTTTGATACCATCGATCACCACATTCTTTTGGAGAGATTGGAAACCCAAATTGGTCTACACCGACAAATTCTGGCCTGGTTTAGATCTTATCTGTCAGAAAGATATCAGTTTGTCTCTGTGAATGGTTTGTCCTCTGACAAATCAACTGTAAATGTCGGTGTTCCTCAAGGTTCTGTTTTAGGACCACTATTGTTTTCTCTATATATTTTACCTCTTGGGGATGTCATTCAAAAACAGATTGTTAACTTTCACTGCTATGTGGATGACACACAGCTGTACATTTCAATGAAACATTGAAAAACAAAATTGCCCTCGCTAGAAGCCTGTGTTTCAGACATAAGGAAGTGGATGGCTGCAGACTTTCTACTTTTAAACTCGTACAAAACAGAGATGCTTGCTCTAGGTCCCAAGAAACAAAGAGATCTTCTGTTGAATCTGACAATTAATATTGATGGTTGTACAGTCGTCTCAAATAAAACTGTGAAGGACCTCGGCGTTACTCTGGACCCTGATCTCTCTTTTGATGAACATATCAAGACTGTTTCAAGGACAGCTTGTTTCCATCTGTGTAACATTGAAAAAATCAGAAACTTTCTGTCCAAAAATGATGCCGAAAAATTAATCCATGCTTTTGTTACTTCTAGGTTAGACTACTGCAATGCTCTACTTTCCGGCTACCCGGATAAAGCACTAAATAAACTTCAGTTAGTGCTAAATACGGCTGCTAGAATCCTGACTAGAACCCCAAAATTTGATCATATTACTCCAGTGCTAGCCTCCCTACACTGGCTTCCTGTTAAGGCAAGGGCTGATTTCAAGGTTTTACTGCTAACCTACAAAGCATTACATGGGCTTGCTCCTACCTATCTTTCCGATTTGGTCCTGCCGTACATACCTACACGTACTCTACGGTCACAAGACGCAGGCCTCCTAATTGTCCCTAGAATTTTTAAGCAAACAGCTGGAAGCAGGGCTTTCTCCTATAGAGCTCCATTTTTATGGAATGGTCTGCCTACCCATGTGAGAGACGCAGACTCGGTCTCAACCTTTAAGTCTTTACTGAAGACTCATCTCTTCAGTGGGTCATATGATTGAGTGTAGTCTGGCCCAGCAGTGTGAAGGTGAACGGAAAGGCTCTGGAGCAACGAACCGCCCTTGCTGTCTCTGCCTGGCCAGTTCCCCTCTCTCCACTGGGATTCTCTGCCTCTAACCCTATTACAGGGGCTGAGTCACTGGCTTACTGGTGCTCTTCCATGCCGTCCCTAGGAAGGGTGCGTCACTTGAGTGGGTTGAGTCACTGACGTGGTCTTCCTGTCTGGGTTGGCCCCCCCCCCCCCCCCGTTTTGGGTTGTGCCGTGGCGGAGATCTTTGTGGGCTATACTCGGCCTTGTCTCAGGATGGTAAGTTGGTGGTTGAAGATATCCCTCTAGTGGTGTGGGGGCTGTGCTTTGGCAAAGTGGGTGGGGTTATATCCTGCCTGTTTGGCCCTGTCTGGGGGTATCATCGGATAGGGCCACAGTGTCTCCTGACCCCTCCTAGCTCAGCCTCCAGTATTTATGCTGCAGTAGTTTATGTGTCGGGGGGCTAGGGTTAGTCTGTTATATCTGGAGTATTTCTCCTGTCTTATTCGGTGTCCTGTGTGAATTTAAGTATGCTCTCTCTAATTCTCTCTTTCTCTCTTTCTTTCTCTCTCTCGGAGGACCTGAGCCCTAGGACCATGCCTCAGGACTACCTGGCATGATAACTCCTTGCTGTCCCCAGTCCACCTGGCCATGCTGCTGCTCCAGTTTCAACTGTTCTGCCTGCGGCTATGGAACCCTGACCTGTTCACCGGACGTGCTACCTGTCCCAGACCTGCTGTTTTCAACTCTCTAGAGACAGCAGGAGCGGTAGAGATACTCTCAATGAGTAGCCAACTGACATTTACTCCTGAGGTGCTGACTTGTTGCACCCACGACAACTACTGTGATTATTATTATTTGACCATGCTGGTCATTTATGAACATTTGAACATCTTGGTCATGTTCTGTTATAATCTCCATCCGGCACAGCCAGAAGAGGACTGGCCACCCCTCATAGCCTGGTTCCTCTCTAAGTTTCTCCCTAGGTTTTGGCCTTTCTAGGGAGTTTTTCCTAGCCACCGTGCTTCTACACCTGCATTTCTTGCTGTTTGGGATTTTAGGCTGGGTTTCTGTACAGCACTTTGATATATCAGCTGATGTAAGAAGGGCTATAAAAATACATTTGATTTGATATGATTACATTTGTTTAAGATACCCTTACCATTAGCCTATTTCCTGTCTAAAAAAAGTAATATTGAATTGTGTTTGGTTCACAACACAACCAAATATCAACATTTTAAAGGAGAAATATCTGCTGCTTGGATAGTTAGATCTGAGCCACTGGCTTAAACATTTTATTTCTTTAAAAGGATATTTACTGTATGCAAAAGTGATATTGAATTGTGTTTGGTTATCAACACTACCACATATCAACATTTGAAGAAGTTTCTTCTGCTCGGATAGTTCCATCTGTGCCACTGAGTCTAGCTTTAATTCCATTTTGTCTATAAATTAATAATTGATTTGTTGGATTCACGTCTCCTTTACAACCAAAAATCTAAGTTAAGGAATAGGATTAAATAAAATCAAACTTTAAATACAGTTTGATTTAATCCTATTCTTTCACTTAGATTGTTGGTTTAAATTGAGACATGGATCCACCATTTATTATTAACTTGTAGATTCCATTTTAAATCAACCAAAGCTTGAAACCCTAGGACTATATGAGGGGTCTTCAAGCTTTTCTTGCCCATGGGCCCTCTCCCATGCAAACAGGTGACCCAGGATCCCCTATAATAAATTAGGAAAGAATATGTATTATCAAGTAGAAGTAATCAACATTTTTAAAATGAATCATTTTGGTAGATAGTTTGTCATTATCTTGACCTCCCCACATAATTGGAAGAGGCAGTGTAAACTCTAACATAGCCTATTAGCTAGAAAGGTAACTCAAAACACATTTTCGCTAAGAGCAGCTGTTTAGCTGGTTAAACAAAGGTTAGCCATGTGTTGGCAAAAATGTATGTCCAAGTCAAGAAGGCTTACCAGCGGCACTTGACGCACTGGTAGCCTATATGCGGGTGCTTTTTCAAAGCTTATGTCAGATACTCCAGTGAGTGTAATTGCCTCCAATAAGTGTAATTTTCTCAATATTAAGGGTTGAGAAATAAAGTTGACATCATTAGAAAGAAGATATTCTCCCATTTTCAACTTGTTGCTAGCAATATTCATAAAAACATTTAAAATATATGTGTGTGTGTGTATATATATATATATACTGAAAAAATATATATACGCAACAATTTCAATGGAAAAAAACAGGCCTTACTTATGATTCAGTACTACACAAATGTGTTTAATTATTTATTTACTAGCTAACTAAATGGTAACACAGTATAAACATACACACTTAATACATTAAAAACAAGTCCCTAGCGGACTGACACAACATGTCTGCTTCTTACAAAAGAGATGGAGAGGGTGGGCAGAGAGGGACAGAGACATAATACTTTGGTAAATTTAGAAATTACTCAGACAGTAATCATATACTTTGCATACGAACCGCCGCCCTCTTTGAGTAAGAAATCATGAATGTACTTACATAATTTATGCAGTTTGTTCGAGAGGGGCGGTTCTGTCAGGCTGACACGCTCTCTGACCTCACTCAGAGGTGTGACTTGTCACTTGTACAAAGTTATGTAAATCTCTTATGGCTCCTAAAATCATGTCCGTCTCAACAAAAACACTTTCATAATTGTTCATATTTCATGCACAATGCATCGGATGGACACTTCACACACAGAGTGGGGTATACTTTCCAAGTTACAGTATTTCCTTTATAACATTTTTAATGACATCACAAAATTACACACCATATGACATTAATGTTCATTAGATCGCCTCTGACCATTCCCCAAGTTCTATGTTAGAAATATTGTTTCAGTATTCGCTTTGGAACGTGTTGGAGTTTCTACGGGAAAAGTCTGTGAAACAACCCTGTCTCGGAGCTCTATGGAGAATTCCTTCGACCTCATGGCTTGGTTTTTGTTCTAACATGCACTGTGGGACCTTAATTAGTTGTGTGCCTTTCCAAATCATGTCCAATCAATTGAATTTCCCACCGGGTGACTCCAATCAATTTGTAGGATGATCAATGGAAACAGGATGCACCTGAGGTCATGAGTCTCACAGCAAAGGGTCTGAATACTTATGTAAATAAGGTATTTCTGTTTTACATTTTTAATACATTTGCAAACATTTCTAAAAACCTGTTCTCGCTTTGTCAATATGTGGTATTGTGTGTAGATTGCTGAGGATATATCTTTTTTAATCCATTTTAGAATAAAACTTGACAAAATGTTGAAAAGGGGAAGGGGTCTGAATACTTTCCGAAGGCGCTGTATATAGAGGTACTTTATTAATCCCTAAGGGTAACATAGTAGTGTGTAGCCCAAACAGTTCGGATGCTACAGACAGAAGATACTAGTCAGCTGTACCGTCTCCAGACGAGTCTTCTGACACTTGTGGAGATCGTAGAGCAAAACAGATAACACCATCGGGAGACTCTCATCTTTCCATAGAGGGGTAGGCCAAACCGTTCGGACAGTACAGACGATTATGTGAGAAGACCAATTTTCAGGATGTCTCATAGTCAGACAAACACCATTCTAGCGCTGTCACCTTTCACCGCAGAAGTGCAACAGGCTGATGCGGTGGATTGAGACACATCCAATATCTCCAGCTTAAACTGACAGATTTTTATGGTCATTTTTTTTATTATGCTTTATTAGATTTCCAGGTTTTTATCATTTGAGTTAGAATATCTCATGATAAGCTGCAGACCATACACATTTTTTATTTATTTAACTAGGTAAGTCAGTTAAGAACAAATTCTTATTTACAATGACTGCCTACCCCGGCCAAACCCTAACGACACTGGGCAAATTGTGCACCACCCTATGGGACTCCCAATCACAGCCGATTGTGATATAGTCTGGAATCGAACCAGGGTCTGTAGTGACGCCTCTAACACTGAGATGCAACGTCTTAGACCACTGCGCTACTCGGGAGCCCCGATTAGTACTCAGGCACAGCATGCTGCTTTCCAGGCTCAATAGTGTGAAATATGAATAGTGCCTCTACTACTGTATGTCTCAAAGCTGTACACCCTATTTTCTTCTCATGAGGTATGTAAGAATAGCTGGTAGGGACAAACTTCTGAGAACATTCAAATGACATTCAAACATTCAAGAACATTCGAAGGAGCTCCCCAATGTCAAAGTTTTCAAAACAATACATTACAAAAACTGCAATGACTGTTGCTAGATGACATTGAACCAAGAACACGGCTATACAATTTATATAACAACAATCTGTACAAAGGTTATGGGACCTCACCACCCACTGACACATATTTGGGATTTCCCCTTGGAATCTAGAAGCCTGTGATTTGTCACAAAGGGATTGGGTGAGGTATCATTGCCCCTGTGGCCAGTGTGAACTCAGACTATATCCCACTGCATACATCGGAATGACTTCTTATCTCTTGCACTTCATATCGCTCTACACTTGGCTGTAGTCCAAACATAACCTCATTCACCTAAAGTTAACCGGCTGTAGTGCTGCCATTGGTTGATGCGAACATATCAACAAAACCATTAGGCATGGTGCGAGTGGGACAGTATAAAAGATATTGACCAGTGTGGTCACTTTGACCCCCTCCAACCAACAACACAAACATGAGTTGAACTCCAGAGCAAACAAACAAAATAAAACATAATTGAAACCCACTTGGCAGAACTCTTATCAAAAGAGACTGACATGACCAACTGTTCTGGGGGCAGCAGAAATCTAGGGTCTTTGTCCTATGGACCCTAGTCAAAAGTAGTGCACTAAATATGGACTAGGGTGTCAGTTAGGACACAAACCTTGACTTAATGCCTGCACAGACAATATGATTTAAGCCGTCTTATGCCACAATTTTGCCGTCCCAAACAAAATGTCCCGTCGTCGGCAAATAATTATATATATACAAGCAAAAACTTGTATATATATATTATACATTATACACAGTAGTGTATAATGTGTGTATATATATACACTGCTCAAAAAAATAAAGGGAACACTAAAATAACACATCCTAGATCTGAATGAATGAAATATTCTTATTAAATACTTTTTTCTTTACATAGTTGAATGTGCTGACAACAAAATCACACAAAAATTATCAATGGAAATCAAATTTATCAACCCATGGATGTCTGGATTTGGAGTCACACTCAAAATTAAGGTGGAAAACCACACTACAGGCTGATCCAACTTTGATGTAATGTCCTTAAAACAAGTCAAAATGAGGCTCAGTAGTGTGTGTGGCCTCCACGTGCCTGTATGACCTCCCTACAACGCCTGGGCATGCTCCTGATGAGGTGGCGGATGGTCTCCTGAGGGATCTCCTCCCAGACCTGGACTAAAGCATCCGCCAACTCCTGGACAGTCTGTGGTGCAACGTGGCGTTGGTGGATGGAGCGAGACATGATGTCCCAGATGTGCTCAATTGGATTCAGGTCTGGGGAATGGGCGGGCCAGTCCATAGCATCAATGCCTTCCTCTTGCAGGAACTGCTGACACACTCCAGCCACATGAGGTCTAGCATTGTCTTGCATTAGGAGGAACCCAGGGCCAACCGCACCAACATATGGTCTCACAAGGGGTCTGAGGATCTCATCTCGGTACCTAATGGCAGTCAGGCTACCTCTGGCGAGCACATGGAGGGCTGTGCGGGCCCCCAAAGAAATGCCACCCCACACCATGACTGACCCACCGCCAAACCGGTCATGCTGGAGGATGTTGCAGGCAGCAGAACGTTCTCCACGGCGTCTCCAGACTCTGTCACGTCTGTCACATGTGCTCAGTGTGAACCTGCTTTCATCTGTGAAGAGCACAGGGCACCAGTGGCGAATTTGCCAATCTTGGTGTTCTCTGGCAAATGCCAAACGTCCTGCACGGTGTTGGGCTGTAAGCACAACCCCCACCTGTGGACGTCGGGCCCTCATACCACCCTCATGGAGTCTGTTTCTGACCGTTTGAGCAGACACATGCACATTTGTGGCCTGCTGGAGGTCATTTTGCAGGGCTCTGGCAGTGCTCCTCCTACTCCTTCTTGCACAAAGGCGGAGGTAGCGGTCCTGCTGCTGGGTTGTTGCCCTCCTACGGCCTCCTCCACGTCTCCTGATGTACTGTCCTGTCTCCTGGTAGCGCCTCCATGCTCTGGACACTACGCTGACAGACACAGCAAACCTTCTTGCCACAGCTCGCATTGATGTGCCATCCTGGATGAGCTGCACTACCTGAGCCACTTGTGTGGGTTGTAGAATCCGTCTCATGCTACCACTAGAGTGAAAGCACCGCCATCATTCAAAAGTGACCAAAACATCAGCCAGGAAGCATAGGAACTGAGAAGTGGTCTGTGGTCACCACCTGCAGAACCACTCCTTTATTGGGGGTGTCTTGCTAATTGCCTATAATTTCCACCTGTTGTCTTTTCCATTTGCACAACAGCATGTGAAATTTATTGTCAACCAGTGTTGCTTCCTAAGTGGACAGTTTGATTTCACAGAAGTGTGATTGACTTGGAGTTACATTGTGTTGTTTAAGTGTTCCCTTTATTTTTTTGAGCAGTGTATATATATATGTATATATATATACATTATACACTACTCTTCAAAAGTTTGGGGTCACTAAGAAATGTCCTTGTTTTTGAAAGAAAAGCTATTTTTATGTCCATTTAAAATAACAGAATTGATCAGAAATACAGTGTAGACATCGTGAATGTTGTAAATGACTATTGTAGCCGGAATAGACAGATTTTTAATGTAATATCTACATAGGCGTACAGAGGTCCATTATCAGCAACCATCACTCCTGTGTTCAAATGGCACGTTGTGTTAGCTAATCTGTCACGTTCCTGACCTGTTTTCTGTTGTTTTTGTATGTGTTTGACGGTCAGGGCGTGAGTTTGGGTGGGTAGTCTATGTTATGTGTTTCTATGTTGGTTAAAGGGTGACCTGATATGGCTCTCAATTAGAGGCAGGTGGTTTTCATTTCCTCTGATTGAGAGCCATATTAAGGTAGGTGTTTTCACATTGATTGTTGTGGGTGGTTGTCTCCTGTGTCAGTGTATGTTACTGCCACGTGGGACTGTTTCGGTTTTGTTTGTTCGTTCGTTTTATGTAGTCAGTTTTCCTGTTCTTGCGTTCTTCGTGTTTCATGTAAGTTCGTCGTCCAGGTCTGTCTACGTCGTTTGTTGTTTTGTAATTATTCAAGTGTTCGTCGTGTTTTCTGTTTTGTTGATTAAAAATCATGTCTTATCACAACGCTGCATTTTGGTCTAATCCTTGCTACTCCTCTTCGAATGAGGAGAAGGAGGAAGCCCGTTACAGAACCACCCACCAAACCCGGATCAAGCAGCGGGACCACGAACAGTGGTCCACGAAAAAAGGATTGCAGGATTTCTGGAGTTGGGAGGAAATCATAGAGGGAAAAGGACCCTGGGCTAAGGTGGGAGTGAATCGTCGCTTTGAGGAGGAGAAGGAGGCAGCCACAGCCCAAAACCGCAGATATGAAGGTACGCGGCTAGCAAGGAAGCCCGAGAAGAAACCCCAAAAATTTCTTGGGGGGGGGGCTAAGAGGTAGTGGGCCAAGGGCAGGTAGGAGACCTGCGCCCACTTCTCAGGCTAACCGTGGAGAGCGGGAGTACGGGCAGACACCGTGTTACGCAGTAGAGCGCACAGTGTCTCCTGTACATGTGCATAGCCCGGTGCGGGTTATTCCACCTCCCCGCACTGGTAGGGCTAGATTGAGCGTTGAGCCGGATGTCATGAAGCCGGCCCTACATATCTGGCCACCAGTACGCCTCCTCGGGCCGGCTTACATGGCACCAGCCTTACGCATGGTGTCCCCGGTTCGCCTACATAGCCCGGTGCGGGTTATTCCACCTCCCTGCACTGGTCGGGCGACGGGGAGTATTCAACCAGGTAAGGTTGGGCAGGCTCAATGCTCAAGGGAGCCAGTACGCCTGCACGGTCCGGTATTTCCGGCGCCACCTTCCCGCCCCAGCCTAGTACTACCAGTGCCTACACCACGCACCAGGCTTCCAGTGCGTTTCCAGAGCCCTGTTCCTCCTCCACGCACTCTCCCTATGGTGCGTGTCTCCAGCCCAGTGCCTCCAGTTCCGGCACCACGCACTAAGCCACCTGTGCGTCTCCAGAGCCCTGTACGCACTGTTCCTTCTCCCCGCACTCGCCCTGAGGTGCGTGCCCTCAGCCCGGTACCTCCAGTTCCGGTACCACGCACCAGGCCTATAGTGCGCTTCGAGAGGTCAGTGTGCCCTGTCCCTGCTCCCCGCACTAGCCTTGAAGTGCGTGTCTCCAGTCCGGTGCCTCCAGTTCCGGCACCACGCACCAGGCCTACAGTGCGCCTCATCCGGCCAGAACCATCCGTCTGCCCAGTGCCATCTGAGCCATCCGTCTCCCCAGCGCCGTCTGAGCCATCTGTCTGCCCAGCGCCGTCTGAGCCATCTGTCTGCCCAGCGCCGTCTGAGCCATCTGTCTGCCCAGCGCCGTCTGAGCCATCTGTCTGCCCAGCGCCGTCTGAGCCATCTGTCTGCCCAGCGCCGTCTGAGCCATCTGTCTGCCCAGCGCCGTCTGAGCCATCCGTCTGCCCAGCGCCTTCTGAGCCATCCGTCTGCCCAGCGCCTTCTGAGCCATCCGTCTGCCCAGCGCCTTCTGAGCCATCCGTCTGCCCAGCGCCTTCTGAGCCATCCGTCTGCCCAGCGCCTTCTGAGCCATCCGTCTGCCCAGCGCCTTCTGAGCCATCCGTCTGCCACGAGCCATCCGTCTGTCCCGAGCCATTAGAGCCGTCCGTCAGTCAGGAGCCGCTAGAGCCGTCCGTCAGTCAGGAGCCGCCAGAGCCGCCAGCCAGTCAGGAGCTGCCAGAGCCGCCAGCCAGTCAGGAGCTGCCAGAGCCGCCAGCCAGTCAGGAGCTGCCAGAGCCGCCAGCCAGTCAGGAGCTGCCAGAGCCGCCAGCCAGTCAGGAGCTGCCAGAGCCGCCAGCCAGTCAGGAGCTGCCAGAGCCGCCAGCCAGTCAGGAGCTGCCAGAGCCGCCAGCCAGTCAGGAGCTGCCAGAACCGCCAGCCAGTCAGGAGCTGCCAGAGCTGCCCTACAGTCAGGAGCTGCCCTACAGTCATGAGCTGCCCTCCAGTCATGAGCTGCCCTCCAGTCATGAGCTGCCCTCCAGTCATGAGCTGCCCTCCAGTCATGAGCTGCCCTCCAGTCATGAGCTGCCCTCCAGTCATGAGCTGCCCTCCAGTCATGAGCTGCCACCCAGTCCGGAGCTGCCACCCAGTCCGGAGCTGCCATTAGTACAGAGTTGTCCCTCTGTCCGGAGCTACCTCTCTGTCCTGAGCTACCTCTCTGTCCTGAGCTACCTCTCTGTCCTGAGCTACCTCTCTGGCCTGAGCTACCTCTCGTTCCTGAGTTGTCTCCTCTATGTAGGAGGGGCCTTAGTGAAGGTTCCTGGACCATGGTCGGGGGCGAGAGTCGCCACTCAAAGGACGCTAAGGAGGGGGACAAAGACAGTGGTGGAGTGGTGTCCTCGTCCACCGCCGGAGCCGCCACCGCGGACAGATGCCCACCCAGACCCTCCCCTTGAGTTTTAGGGGTGCGCCCGGAGTTCGCACCTTGAGGGGGGGGTTCTGTCACGTTCCTGACCTGTTTTCTGTTGTTTTTGTATGTGTTTGACGGTCAGGGCGTGAGTTTGGGTGGGTAGTCTATGTTATGTGTTTCTATGTTGGTTAAAGGGTGACCTGATATGTCTCTCAATTAGAGGCAGGTGGTTTTCATTTCCTCTGATTGAGAGCCATATTAAGGTAGGTGTTTTCACATTGATTGTTGTGGGTGGTTGTCTCCTGTGTCAGTGTATGTTACGCCACGCGGGACTGTTTCGGTTTTGTTTGTTCGTTCGTTTTATGTAGTCAGTTTTCCTGTTCTTGCGTTCTTCGTGTTTCATGTAAGTTCGTCGTCCAGGTCTGTCTACGTCGTTTGTTGTTTTGTAATTATTCAAGTGTTCGTCGTGTTTTCTGTTTTGTTGATTAAAAATCATGTCTTATCACAACGCTGCATTTTGGTCTAATCCTTGCTACTCCTCTTCGAATGAGGAGAAGGAGGAAGCCCGTTACATAATCCAAGTTTATCATTTTAAAAGGCTAATAGATCATTAGAAAACCCTTTTGCAATTATGTTAGCATAGCTTAAAATTGTTGTTCTGATTAAAGAAGCAATAAAACTGGCCTTCTTTAGACTTGTTGAGTATCTGGAGCATCAGCATTTGTGGGTTCGATTAAGGACCTTGTGAAGATGCTGGAGGAAACAGGTACAAAATTATCTATATCCACAGTAAAACGAGTCCTATATCGACATAACCTGAAAGGCTGCTCAGCAAGGAAGAAGCCACTGCTCCAAAACTGCCATAAAAAAGCCAGACTACGGTTTGCAACTGCACATGGGGACAAATATCATACTTTTTGGAGAAATGTCCTCTTGTCTGATGAAACAAAAATAGAACTGTTTGGCCATGATGACCATCGTTATGTTTGGAGGAAAGAGGGGGAAGCTTGCAAGCCGAAGAACACCATCCCAACCGTGAAGCACGGGGGTGGCAGCATCATGTTGTGGGGGTGCTTTGCTGCAGGAGGGACTGGTGTACCTCACAAAATAGATCGCATCATGAGGCAGGAAAATTATGTAGATATATTGAAGCAACATCTCAAGACATCAGTCAGAAAGTTAAAGCTTGGTCACAAATGAGTCTTCCTCAGGCCTTCTTTCGGCTATATCTATACTGTTTTTAATAGGCCTATATATGGATAAAATGCGTTCAGGGTAGACCTATCAGATCAAATTTTAAGGAGAAAGCAAGTGCACCACTGATTTTCTACTCCAGAGTAGAGAATATTGGTATATGCAGAGATCAAAAAGCTGATTGCTAAAAACATTTTTGATTTGCAGGAGGGGGGGAATTGCATCGAATCAAATTATTCATTTTCAATTATTAACTGCCCGTGAAGGCAGGGTTACTATTGTTTAAAAAAAATAGCAACAGTGAATAGTGAAATGGAGCTCCCTATACAATCACATCAGAACATTGGTAATAGTCAGTGACAAATATCAAAGCTAAGCAGGGCTTAGTTAAAACCCTGGATGGGAGACCAAAGTGGTGCTTGTAGATAGATCAACTCTCCAGTAGGAGGTGCTGTTTAGCCTATTGTTTATTCTGATAATGGATATAGAGTTGAAGATCTGACACTGTTTCAAAGGTACAAATTCAACATATTTTATACAAGGTTTGTGTACATTGAAAATTGGTTAACATGATAATCCTGAGGATGCATGCTGGCATTATTCGTGAGTGAGTCTAAAACATGGTCCAGCTATAGCAAGTAGAAAATGTTCCCAATTCCCACTTCATTCAGGAACTCAAGATAGCGCCATCAAAACAACTCAGTAACAGACCCGCCGGTGTTTTCAAATCTGCATCTGCGGTCACAAAGACAGACAGAAAGACTGACAGCCAGGAGCCAATATTACAGTATATGAACCGTTACCACACGCATTCTGTATCACTTAACTCTCATGTATAATGAGTTTAATTTATAATGACAGCGAAATAAAGGTAACTTCCAAAGTAAAGGAAACAGTTGAGTAAATAAGTGATACAAAGTGTATTGAAAACAGGTGCTTCCACACAGGCGTGGTTCCTGAGTTAACTAAGCAATTAACATCCCATCATGCTTTGGGTCATGTATAAAATTGCCGGGCAGGCCATTATTTTGGCTACCATGGCTATGCCCCCATAGAATGAAAATGCTCCCATCCACAGGGCACGAGAGGCCATTGAATGGTTTGATGAGCATGAAAACGGTGTAAACCATATGCCATGGCTGTCTCAGTCACCAGATCTCAGCCCAATTGAGCACTTATGGGAGATTCAGGAGAGGCGCCTAAGACAGCGTTGTCCACCACCATCAAATGCTGGAATTTCTTGTGGAACACTGGTCGCATCCCTCCAACAGAGTTCCAGAGACTTGTATAATCTAGGCCAAGATGCATTGAAGCTGTTCTGGCTCTTGGTGGCCCAATGCCCTTTTTAAGACACTTGATGTTGGTGTTTCCTTTATTTTGGCCTGTAGATAGGCCTATTCGTAATGTTGTTGTGTTGCTGTAGTTGTGGATGGATCAGAGTAATAGACTGTAGGCCTACAAAGTGTGCGAGAAGAATTATCAATATCATACGTCATAATTACCTGGAGAAATCTGATCTGCAATTTGTAAATGTAGCTGCCGTACGTATAACTCGTAAAAACTTGGAGACACAAATGGCAAATGAAGCTTTCATATATCCATTTTGAGATATATTCAACAAGAAAGAAAAAGTTATATTATTAAGGACTGAGTCTGGCTTTAATTCATTTTCTTTATTGCACTTACAAGCATCTCTAACAAAATATCAAAAAGCATTTTGTAAAAAAAACAACAACATTGTTCATATGAAAACATCCCCTATCCAACATTGAATGTCTGTGAAGTCAATTGTTATGGCATCTACCTCAATGCACAAATTATTCAGCCACGTTAGACAAATGATAACAGTGGCCTACATAAAAGCGTTAAAAAACAAAGCAAGCAACAAAATCGCGTTTTCTAAACATGTCACATTGTCCCTCACAATATCTCACATTTTTCCCTTGTGTAGCCTATACAGCGCCTTCGGAAAGTATTCTGACCCACTGACTTTCTACATTTTGTAATGTTACAGCCTTACTCTAAAATGTATTAAATGGGTTTCCCTCACAGTACCCCATAATGACAAAGTAAAAACAGGTTTTGACATTTTTGCTCATTTAAAAAAACAAAAAAACTGAAATCACATTTACATAAGTATTCAGACCCTTTACTCAGTACTTTGTTGAAGCACCTTTGGCAGCGATGACAGCATCAAGTCTTCTTGGCTATGACGCTACAAGTTTGGAACACCTGTATTTGGGGAGTTTCTCCCATTCTTCTCTGCAGATCCTCTCAAGCTCTGTCAGGTTGGATGGGGGGCGTTGCTGCACAGCTATTTTCAGGTCTCTCCAGAGATGTTCGACCGCGTTCAAGTCTGGGCTCTGGCTGGGCCACTCAAGGACATTCAGAGACTTGTCCTGAAGCCACTCCTGCGTTGTCTTGGCTGTGTGCTTAGGGTCATTGTCCTGTTGTAAGGTGAACCTTCGCCCCAGTCTGAGGTCCTGAGCGCACCGGAGCAGGTTTTCATCAAGTATCCCTCTGTACTTTGCCCTGTTCATCTTTGCCTCGATCCTGACTAATCTCGCAGTCCCTGCCACTGAAGAACATACCCACACTATGATGCTGCCACCACCATGCTTCACCGTAGGGATGGTGCCAGGTTTCCTCCAGACGTGACGCTTGACATTCAGGCCAAAGAGTTCAATCTTGGTTTCATCAGACCAGAGAATATTGTTTCTCATGGTCTGAGAGTCTTTCGGTGACTTTTGGCAAACTCAGAGCGGGCTGTCATGTTCCTTTTACTGAGGAGTGGCTTCAGTCTGGCTTCTCTACCATAAAGGCCTGATTGGTGGAGTCCTGCAGAGATGGGTGTCCTTCTGGAAGGTTCTCCCATCTCCTCAGAGGAACGCTAGAGCTCTGTCAGAGTGACCATCGGGTTCTTGGCCACCTCCCTGACAAAGGCCCTTCTCCCCTGATTGTTCAATTTGGCCGGGCGTCCAGCTCTAGGAAGAGTCTTGGTGGTTCCAAACTTCTTCCATTTAAGAATGATGGAGGCCATTGTGTTCTTGGGGACTTTCAATGCCGAAGAACATTTTTTGTACCCTTCCCCAGATCTGTGCCTCGACACAATCGTGTCTCGGAGCGCTATGGACAATTCCTTTAACCTCATGGCTTTGTTTTTGATCTGACATGCACTGTCAACTGTGGGACCTTATATAGACAGGTGTGTGCCTTTCCAAATCATGTCCAATCAATTGAATTTACCACAGGTGGACGGACTCCAATCAAGTTGTAGAAACATCTCAAGGATGATCAATGGAAACAGGATGCACCTGAGCTCAATTTCGAGTCTCATAGCAAAGGTTCTTAATACTTACGTAAGAAATGTATTTTTGTTTTCTAAAAACCTGTTTTTGCTTTGTCATTATGGGGTATTGTGTGTAGATTGCTGAGGATTTTTGTATTTATTTAATACATTTTAGAATAAGGCTATAATCTAACAAAATGTGGGAAAATTCAAGGGGTCTGAACACTTTCCGAAGGCACCGTATATACTCTACATGACAAAAAATATGTGGACACCTGCTTGTCGAACATCTCGTCCCAAACTCATGGGCATTAATATGGAGTTGCTCCCCCCTGTGCTGCTATAACAGCCTCCACTCTTCTGGGAAGGCTTTCCACTAGATGTTAGAACATAGCTGAGGGGACTTGCTTCCATTCAGCCACAAGAGCATTAGTGAGGTTGGGCACTGATTCATCCCAAAGGTGTTCGATGGGGTTGAGGTCAGGGCTCTGTGCAGGCCAGTCAAGTTCTTCCACACCGATCTCAACACACCGTTTCTGTATGGACCTCGCTTTGTGCACGGGGGGTATTGTCATGCTGAAACAGGAAAGGGCCTTCCCCAAACTGTTGCCACAAAGTTGGAAGCACAGAATCATCCAGAATGTTATTCTATGCTGTAGCATTATGATTTCCCTTCACTGGAACTAAGGGGCCTAGCCCAAACCATGAAAAATAGCCCCAGACCATTATACCTCCTCCACCAAACGTTACAGTTGGCACTATGCTCAGCCATGGAAACCCATTTCATGAAGCTCCCGACGAACAGTTACTGTGCTGACATTGCTTCCAGAGGCAGTTTGGAACTCGGTAGTGAGTATTTGGTATTTTATTAAGATCCTTATTAGCTGTTGTGAAAGCTGCAGCTACTCTTTCTGGGGTCCACACAGAACATGAAACATGACGTAATACAGAAGATTAATAGACAAAAACAGCTCAATTACAGAACTACATTTTGCAATAGAGAACAGAAGATTTTTTACAGGCTACGTGCTTCAGCACTCACCGGTCCTGTTCTGTGAGCTTGTGTGGCCTACCACTTTGAGGCTGAGCCGTTGTTGCTCCTAGACGTTTCCACTTCACAATAACAGCACTTACAGTTGACTGGGGCAGATCTAGCAGGGCAGAAATTTGACCAACTGACTATGACGGTGCCAAGTTGAAATTCACTGAGCACTTCAGTAAGGCCATTTGGGGAGGCAGGGTAGCCTAGTGGTTAGAGCATTGGACTAGTAACCGAAAGGTTGCAAGTTCAAATCCCCGAGCTGACAAGATACGAATCTGTCGTTCTGCCCCTGAACAGGCCACTGTTCCTATGCCATCATTGAAATTAAGAATTTGTTCTTAACTGACTTGCCTAGTTAAATAAAGGTAAAATGTTTACTGCCAATGTCTGTCTATGGAGATTGCATGAATGTGTGCTCGATTTATACACCTGTAAGCAACGGGTGTGGCTGAAATAGCCAAATCCACTAATTTGAAGGGTTGTCCACATTTGTGTATGAAGAATAGACAGGTACTCTTGGCTAGAATAAATTAATCAAATAGACAAAATGTGTTTTGTAAATTAAAATATTATACTCCAGTGCTTGTTCAGTGAATTATAGTGATTCAATGGTATATGCCAGAATAAAAATAACATTTTCCAATATACTGTATGCCCTGGGCATATACATAGGAAATGTACAAATCTTTTTGTATTTCTCATTTTGTGCATTTTCTGTGCGTGTATGAAAAGCAAATTCAAATACATAGTTAGAGCACAGTTAATTCATACAACAAACAAACAGGACTGGCAGAGCTAACTACAAAGGGGAAGGGAAGGTAAAGTCACCTAACAAGATATGCAAAATAAATATAAATTAAAATGTTGACAACGCCTTAGACTCAGCCATTTCATGAATCACTGTAATACATTTGTTAGGTCATACCTTATTAAGTTACAGTAAATGCCATATTTCATAAGGAACCATCTGAAACATGTTCAGATCCCCTTTTTTCTCTGTAGGTTTGTCTGTACACATGTACATTTGTATAAGAGTATGAGAGAGTAGGTTATGTATCTGCCTGAATCATTCTGGCTCATGGCTGTTGCTGGTACTGGCTCTCTGTTGCGGTGTAGAAATCCTCCAGGACACTCTGCAGATACTCAAAGGTGGGCCGGTCCTCGGGCTTGTTCTTCCAGCACTCCAACATGATGTCATAGAGCTCCTGCGGACAGCTGTCGGTGCGCTGCATGCGGTAGCCGGTCTCCAGAGAGCGAATCACTTCTGGGTTTGTCATACCTAGATGATAGAGCCAGCACAGAAACAAATCATTACAGGGGGAAAAGGATTAATTGAATTCATCATTCAATGAATATACAGTACAAGTACAGTAGAGTACATGTTATCATTCAGGTCCTGACCTGGATATGGTGTGCGTCCATAGCTGATGATCTCGGTCAGTAGGATGCCAAAGGACCAGACGTCTGATTTGATGGTGAAGGAGCCAAAGTTGATTGCCTCTGGGGCCGTCCATTTGATGGGGAACTTTGCTCCTTTTAGGGAACAAGAGTAGGCTTTCTTACTCTACCTTCTGCTGCACCCTGCTGTCACTGATACATAACACAGCTTGTCTTTTTCTATTCAAACCCTGTTATTTATTCAGTCCCACAGAACTCACTCTGACACAATGATATATATCTCTCTTCATTGTTCCCTGACTTCCCTCTCTCAAATTCGAATTCCAAACCACACCCACATCTAAATGCTCCCTTTCTCTACTACGACTGTCCTAATATTTGCTAAATCAGCTGTTATGTTACAGTTATTAATTAACCATTATATGGCACAGACATGTTCCCCAAGGGGATAATGCTTACCTTCCCTGGCTGTGTACTCATTGTCCTCGATGATTCGGGCGAGGCCAAAGTCAGCAATCTTGCACACCAGAGCCTTCGAGACCAGGATGTTGGCGGCTCGCAGGTCTCGGTGAATATAGTTCCTCTGCTCGATATAGGCCATTCCTTCTGCAATCTACGGACAAAGACATGGTTAGATGTCGGAAGACAATAGAAAAGGGGGCACTCCAAACATATTTCTGTGTTTGTTCACTTGGCAAAGGATCATAATGAAAGTATTCAGACCCCTTCCCCTTTTCCACATTTTGTTACGTTACAGGCTTATTCTAAAATTTATGAAATAAAAAATGTTCCTCATCAATCTACACACAATACCACATAATGCTAAAGCGAGAAAACTTTTTTTTCTAAATTTCGGCAATTTTTTAAACAAATAAAAAACAGAAATACCTTATTTACATAAGTATTCAGACCCTTTGCTATGAGTCTCAAAACTGAGCTCAGGTGCATCCTGTTTCCATTGGTCATCCATGAGATGTTTCTACAACTTGGAGTCCACCTGTGGTAAATTCAATTGATTGGACATGATTTGGAAAGGCACACACCTGTCTATATAAGGTCCCACAGTTGACAGTGCATGTCAAATCAAGTCTGAGCAAAAACTAAGCCATGAGGTCGAAGAAATTGTCCATAGAGCTCCCAGACAGAATTGTGTCGAGGCACAGATCTGGATAAGGGTACCCAAACATTTCTGCAGGATCGTCATTCTTAAATGGAAGAAGTTTGGAACCACCAAGACTCTTCCTAGAGTTGGCCGCCCGGCCAAACTGAGCAATCGGGGGAGAAGAGCCTTGGTCAGGGAGGTGACCAAGAAGCCAATGGTCACTCTGACAGAGCAGTTCCTCTGTGGAGATGGGAGAACTTTACAGAAGGACAACCATGTCTGCAGCACTCCACCAATTAGGCTTTTATGGTAGAGTGGCCAAACGGAAGACACTCCTCAGTAAAATGCACATGACAGCCTGATTGGAGTTTGCCAAAAGGCATCTAAAGGACTCTCAGACCTTGAGAAACAAGCTTCTCTGGTCTGATGAAATCAAGATTGAACTCTTTGGCCTGAATGCCAAGCGTCACGTCTGGAGGAAACCTGGCACCATCCCTACGGTGATGCATGGTGGTGGCAGCATCATGCTGTGGGGATGTTTTCAGCGGCAGGGACTGGGAGACTAGTCAGGATCGAGGGAAAGATGAATGGAGCAAAGTACAGAGATATCCTTGATGAAAACCTGCTCCGGTGCGCTCAGGACCTCAGACTGGAGCGAAGGTTCACCTTCCCACAGGACAACGGCCCTAAGCAGACAGCCAAGACAATGCAGGAGTGGATTCGGGACAAGTCTCTGAATGTCCTTGAGTGGCCCAGCCAGAGCCCGGACTTGAACCCGATCAAACATCTCTGGAGAGACCTGAAAATAGCTGTGCAGCAACGCTCCCCATCCAACCTGACAGTGCTTGATAGGATCTGCAAGGAGAATGGGAGAAACTCCCCAAATACAGGTGTGCCAAGCTTGTAGCGTCATACCAAAGAAGACTCGATGTTGTAATCACTGCCAAAGGTGCTTCAACAAAGTACTGACTAAAGGGTCTGCATACTTATGTAAATGTATATTTTTTATAATTATTATTTTTGATTAAAAAAAAAGAAAGTTAAAACTGTTTTTGCTTTGTCATTATGGGTTATTGTGTGTAGATTGATGAAGGAAAATGTTTTTTTTAATCCATTTTAGAATAAGGCTGTAACGTAACAACATGTGGAAAAAGTCGAGGGGTCTGAATACTTTCCGAATGCACCGTATCTGCTGTTTTCACAAATTTTTTGATCTTTTGCCTACCCCTTAGGATCACCTATAGGATGATAAAATAAGCAGTCATAAAAACAATGATATCAATAAAGATAATTGACTTTCAAATAGCAACTTATGTTATTTACAAGCACTGATTACTCCAATACCTACTCAACTGGGACAATATTTCCTTCCCAACATACTGGAACCATCTGGGATCCCTTTAAAATTACAACTACCAGCAGGCTTTATTTTTCACCACTCACACACACGCACGTACAGTGGGGCAAAAAAGTATTTAGTCAGCCACCAATTGTGCAAGTTCTCCCACTTAAAAAGATGAGAGAGGCTTGTAATTTTCATCATAGGTACACATTGTAGGATTTTTAATGAATTTATTTGCAAATTATGGTGGAAAATAAGTATTTGGTCAATAACAAAAGTTTATCTCAATACTTTGTTATATACCCTTTGTTGGCAATGACAGAGGACAAACGTTTTCTGTAAGTTTTCACAAGGTTTTCACACACTGTTGCTGGTATTTTGGCCCATTCCTCCATCTAGAGCAATGATGTTTTGGGGCTGTTGATGGGCAACACGGACTTTCAACTCCCTCCAAAGATTTTCTATGGGGTTGAGATCTGGAGACTGGCTAGGCCACTCCTTCGTTGCCCGGGCGGTGTGTTTGGGATCATTGTCATGCTGAAAGACCCAGCCACGTTTCATCTTCAATGCCCTTGCTGATGGTAGGCTTTGTTACTTTGGTCCCAGCTCTCTGCAGGTCATTCACTAGGTCCCCCCGTGTGGTTCTGGGATTTTTGCTCACCGTTCTTGTGATCATTTTGACCCCACGGGGTGAGATCTTGCGTGGAGCCCCAGATCGAGGGAGATTATCAGTGGTCTTGTATGTCTTCCATTTCCTAATAATTGCTCCCACAGTTGATTTCTTCAAACCAAGCTGCTTACCTATTGCAGATTCAGTCTTCCCAGCCTGGTGCAGGTCTACAATTTTGTTTCTGGTGTCCTTTGACAGCTCTTTGGTCTTGGCCATAGTGGAGTTTGGAGTGTGACTGTTTGAGGTTGTGGACAGGTGTCTTTTATACTGATAACAAGTTCAAACAGGTGCCATTAATACAGGTAACGAGTGGAGGACAGAGGAGCCTCTTAAAGAAGAAGTTACAGGTCTGTGAGAGCCAGAAATCTTGCTTGTTTGTAGGTGACCAAATACTTATTTTCCACCATAATTTGCAAATAAATTCATAAAAAATCCTACAATGTGATTTTCTGGATTTCTTTTTCTCATTTTGTCTGTCATAGTTGAAGTGTACCTATGATGAAAATTACAGGCCTCTCTCATCTTTTTAAGTGGGAGAGCTTGCACAATTGGTGGCTGACTAAATACTTTTTTGCCCCACTGTATATAGACACACATTTGACTGACATATGCTGTTATAGAACTTGATTAACCTAATCTGTGTACCAATCTCAGTTTAATAATATAACAAACATAACCAAATCTGTCATGGTAGATTTAAATCTGAACGGACTGATCCAACAATGTCTTCCTGTTCCCCTTCTCTTTCAGTCATTCTCTCTTTCTCTCTCTCCATTCCATTTTGATATCTTCCTAATTTTTCAAACCTCTCACCTACAATCTACATACAACAGATGGCATAAACATACCTAATCACAGATAAGCATACGTTTATACGTTTGACTTTTCTCTAAGGTCCTCTTTTTATTTGATTAAAAAAATAATACTTATGCCCCCTATATTGCCTCTGTAAATCTGCAGCAACAGTTGTAAAAATGCAAATACTGTATGATCAGGTTCAAACTGATTTTGAGCTGTGTCCATCTATTCCTTGTAATACAATGTGTCAATAATCATAGTAAAACATATTCTTAAAATATTCAAAACAAACAATTGTTCAACAGCAAACATTGGCATAAAGAATTAGATTTACAAACATGTGCTGCCACACACCTTCTTCTGCCAAGCTAAAGACAGATTTGAATATTGAAAGGCTACCCACAATAGCAGAAACATCAGCCACAGAACAAAAGCAGGATCGTCACGAGACCACAAATGAGTGGCTTGATGATGTAGGTAAATGGACATAATGAGACCAAAGCATTCTCCCTTTGTTTTGTTATGGCATTAGTCCCACTGTTTTTGTGTCTCATTTTCCCTTCTGCAAAAGAACCGCTGTAGAAGACTTGAAGAATATAAAACCATACAATTCAACAAAACCCGAACTGACAGTTTACAGGTTTTTTTTCAATCGATTTGGTGCATTTTTCAGATGTAAGTGGTGTATTTTCAAAACTCTTAAGTGCAAAACTCTAAACTGATAACACTTATAATGCTGTCTTATGTTCAGAACCTTTGATTGTGCATCCATTTGTGTTGAACACATTTTTGTTTTACGTGAAATACCATGATAACATTTTGTTTAGTCACCAATACACTCACCATTTAGCCATTTTAACTAACATTTCATCCAATAGCAAAAAATGCAAGACACATTTTTCAAACGGTTGTTTTTGAAGTGTTGAATAGAAGGAATAGTGGATGGTAAATATACTTTCCCATACAGTATTCAGCTAGTACTTTAACTATTTGTTTTTTCAACCATATTGTTGTATCTAATGGTAGGATGTGAGAAATATGTCAATCTTACAGTTTCATTATCCTTATACAGTACATAAGTAGAACAAATGAGCAGAAATAGGGGAATTCTGGGGGTATTGTAAAGCAGTAGGCTACCGTAAAAACGTATTTGTGTAGCACGGTGTGTGTAGGCCATTTCTACCCCATGCAGCATTGTTGTTCAAGATCACCTTTTCTATGTGACTTGGCAACTGATACAGTATAACCTTTCTCTCTCAGCTTGACAAAATTCATCAACTTTCACTATATCAATGAAATTCAGATAACGAGTAGAATATATTGTTATAGTTTTTATCAATCACTATGGCGCTTTTTACAGATGTGGTATATTTTCTAAACTCTTAAGTACACTGATAAGCCCCCTGTATTATGTTCAAAACCTTGATTATGCATTCTTTGGGGTTTCACACATTTTTCCCCCCTGAGTCATTCATTCATATAGTTAATTGAATATTGCATTTTGAAAAGCAGATACTTACAGTAGATTGAATATCTATCCAAATTGAAAGAGTGATTTAGTGCAGTGACCAAGTGACTTTGTGAATTTGTTTTTTGTGTTTAGAGTTGTGAAAATGTACCACATACTTGTGAAAATTGCACCAGTGATTGAAAAAAAAACTACCTGTGAGATACGGTAGCTGAATCTCACCTGTGCACAGAAGTCAATGAGTTTGGGGAGCTGCACACGGTTGCCCTCATCAGTCTTCAAGAAGTCCAGCAAACTGCCTAAACACGCACACACATACACACAAACAGAATTCAATGACAGAAATAGACTGACAGGAAATGTACTGTACGGTAATGTAAATGTGTACAAAATGTCAAACTGTAGTGTACATACCCTTTTCCATGAACTCTGTGATGATGTAGATGGGTTCCTCTTTAGTTACCACGGCGTTCAGACGGACCAGCTTGTCGTGCTGCAGGGCCTTCATCAGGTTGGCCTCGTCCAGGAAGGCCTCCACCGACATGGTGCCAGGCTTCATGGTCTTCACTGCCACCTTGGTGTGCTTGTTGTATGTAGCTACAGCACAAGACACAAAGACAAACCACATTAGCCATGCTCAGTTCACAGCTCGCAAAAAGCAAGATGTTTTCAGAATACATATAAACTTATTCTGATCTCCCAGTATTGGTCCAAGTATAACCTTCTCAGAATGTTTGAGTAACTCACCCATCCAGACCTCTCCGAACTGGCCAGCCCCGAGCTTCCTATCAAGTTTGAGGGACTCCCGAGGGATCTCCCAGGCATCCTTCTCCCAGGGCTTCTGGGGCTTGGGACTGAGGCAGGGGCTGGTCAAGGCCTGGCACAGACCATCTCCCTGCTCTATTGGAAGCAAACACATCCAATGAGAGTAAGACATCCACACACAAAGCTCTGAATCATACAGGACATTAACTGAATATATTTTTAACTGTACATAACACACATTAATAAACACATAGAAAGTAAACACTGCTGGAGGCCATATAGACTGTGTGCCCATATTCAGAACAGGCAGCCAGCAGAGGGGGCTGTTTACCTCTAACTGTCACCATCCCCTTTAGTAACAGTGACTGCTAGGTTGTATCCATAGAGATAGATAGAGAACTCTAGTTGGATATAACCCACTTTTGCATGGACATTGCCATAGAGTACCACAGTATGAGTCATAATACCCATAAAACCTGGCGGTCAAAAAAGGAAATGGTTCAAATCGTTTTTCTACCATAAATTTTTCCCATTGTGGATTTTAGAAACACTTAAAATAAGGGCTGTGTTTCGTGTAGGCTTACCCTGGCGTGTAGTTTTGATAACCGTCTAAATCTTCCTAGGTCAAGGTGATTTTTACCAATATATTCGCCTGTATTTACCCCCCCCCAAATGAAATGCTGATTAGCTGCTAATGTGGCTATCATAAAGGACTACAAATGCCATGATAATCTGGACGAGACTGCCGAATCGAGGCAAAGGTAAGAATCTCTGGATTAACTATCTAATGTTAGCTAAATTTAGAAATGAATAAATTGTCAAAATGTATTTAAATTGACAATTCTGTGAACTGTCTTGTGCAAGTTTTTTACACAATACATTTAATCAAAGGTGGCAACTAGAGATGACGTTTAGGAGCTTGCAGGGATTTGTAGTCTTACATGACGCTAATTAGCAATTTTGAATCTGAGAGAAAATAGAGCCGAATACATTGATAAAAGTCACATTGTCTGAGAGAGATTTACATGGTTATCAAAACGTCACGCCAGGGTAAGCCTACACAAACAGCCCTTATTTTTAAGTGTTTGTAAAATTCCCGTTGGGAAACATTTATGGTGGAAAAAGGATTGGAACCATTTCCCTGTTTGACCTCAAGGTTTTATGGGTATTATGAGCCTTATGACACCTCCACTGTTGGGCTCGATAGAGGGCTATCTATCTCTATGGGTGTATCCCTGTGTATTATGGTGGTCTGGCCATGCTGTTGGCACTCACTTTTATAGTGGCTGACCAGTTCCTGCAGAGTGGTGAAGGTGATGCGTGGAGAGATGTAGAAGCCACCGTTATCCAGTGTACGAATCTTGTAATGCTTGACTGTGTCTCCTGATTGGGAATCACTGTCCCTTACGGATAAGGAGTAGCTGCCTGTAGTAGGAAGGAGAGATGGCGTTAGCTTGCTAAATATGTACAAGTTTGTTTGTATGTGTGTATGTATAAGAGCTTTTTAACTTGCTCACCCTTGGTTGTCTCACTGTCACGGATCATGAACGATCCCGTTTTGTTTGCTGATGCTAGCAGCTGCCTCTCTGCATCTTTCCTGCTCACTCCTTTATAGAACCACCTGGATGATGGTACATTTATATCACACACTGATTCATTTGAGCAGCTCTACTCATAAACTATTCACACAGTGCACTGATAAAAAACTTACTCTTCCGTTTCAAGTCTGTCTATGGCTACATAGTTATTGGGGATGTAGCCTTCCTTGCCTGTGCTAATTAACTGTGCTCTCCACCATTCTCCAGATCTAGAGAGAGAGAGAGAGAGAGAGAGAGAGAGAGAGAGAGAGAGAGAGAGAGAGAGAGAGAGAGAGAGAGAGAGAGAGAGAGAGAGAGAGAGAGAGAGAGAGAGAGAGAGAGAGAGAGAGAGAGAGAGAGAGAGAGAGAGAGAGAGAGAGAGAGAGAGAGAGAGAGAGAGAGAGAGAGAGAGAGAGAGAGAGAGAGAGAGAGAGAGAGAGAGAGAGAGAGAGAGAGAGAGAGAGAGAGAGGTGGATATAGGTGGATATAGGTAAGCTATACACTGCTTTGTATGGGTAATGATGCATCTTGTTTGTATGTAAATGTCAGATACACTCACTCCTGTAATATTTTAAGCTTGTCTCCCTTCTTGAAGTCCAGGTCTCCATCATTTACAGCCTCATAATCATACAGTGCAATGGCAATGCTCTCAGTACCTGAGGGGGCAGAGAACATAAGTGAGTGTGTGTGTGTGTGTGTGTGTGTGTGTGTGTGTGTGTGTGTGTGTGTGTGTGTGTGTGTGTGTGTGTGTGTGTGTGTGTGTGTGTACAGGTGTGCGTGTGTGTGTGTGTGCATGCACAAATATGACAAAGAAAGACTTGTGGGTGACATCGTGTGCAACTTTACATTCTTAATACAACAACAGTGCCTTGCCTGGGTCACTTCATGTCTGACTTTTAGACACACCGTATGTAGTGTGCTGCTCAAAACAGAGTGTGATACAGTAATAGTTCCTACATCAGACTCAAGTAAGCAATGTGAGTACTGTAACTTTTCTGTGTTATACTCACCATTGGAGGGGACTGGAGGGGCAACGGAGATGGTTCTGTTCTGTAGACAATAGACAATATGTAGACAATATGAGATTAGAGTTTTGAGGAGAACCATGAGAAATGTAGTATGGAACATAGTATATTATTGTTATAGTATAGTATAGTTGGGAGAAAGTGACAGACAGAGAAGGGGATGTGTGGTCAATGACAGACTAAGCAAGAGTGCGATAGACTGACAGAAAATAGGAATGTAAGTAAAACAGAAATAGAGGAGAGACTTTTCAATTCAATCACTAAATGTCTGTTCCATGATCACAAACAAATGTCTGTGCTTGTTTGTTGTGCTACTTCCTCTTCCTCATTCTAAATAACAGCCCTGAGTCACATCCCTGCTACTTCCTCTTCCTCATTCTAAATAATAGCCCTGAGTCACATCCCTGCTACTTCCTCTTCCTCATTCTAAATAACAGCCCTGAGTCACATCCCTGCTACTTCCTCTTCCTCATTCTAAATAACAGCCCTGAGTCACATCCCTGCTACTTCCTCTTCCTCATTCTAAATAACAGCCCTGAGTCACATCCCTGCTACTTCCTCTTCCTCATTCTAAATAACAGCCCTGAGTCACATCCCTGCTACTTCCTCTTCCTCATTCTAAATAACAGCCCTGAGTCACATCCCTGCTACTTCCTCTTCCTCATTCTAAATAACAGCCCTGAGTCACATCCCTGCTACTTCCTCTCCCTCATTCTAAATAACAGCCCTGAGTCACATCCCTGCTACTTCCTCTTCCTCATTCTAAATAACAGCCCGGAGTCACATCCCTGCTACTTCCTCTTCCTCATTCTAAATAACAGCCCTGAGTCACATCCCTGCTACTTCCTCTTCCTCATTCTAAATAACAGCCCTGAGTCACATCCCTGCTACTTCCTCTTCCTCATTCTAAATAACAGCCCTGAGTCACATCCCTGCTACTGTAGCACATAACGTTTTGAGAACAAGATGTTTCTTAGAGCTTAGCGAGAGCCTGGTTGTCCTATGGTTATTTTGCATACAACCTTCCCACAAATGTCTGGGATTGGTGCAGGATAGTTGCTTGGCTTTGGAACATTTTCACCACATTTAAGGAAATTGACAGAAAAACGCTATTTTCTTGGTATTTCATTACTTTAACAGAACATTTCCTAAATGTTCAAACATGGTTACATTTCATTTCAATTTTGGTAATATTCTAGGAACATTATCTAATCGGTTTGACATTGGGAATGTTCTCAAATAGTTCAGAGAATGTTACAAAAAATACTATTCTTCTGTGGAAATTTCAGTACTTCAGCATAACGGTTCTATTTAAAGTCATGTTATCAAATTGTTCTGAGAACGTTAAGAAAACTTTCCATAAAAAACATAAGAAATATACATTCCATTCTCAGCATCAACAAAACTCTCTGTATCCTCTATTTTGTTAAGTGTGTTCAGGTATGTTGGCCGCGCCCACTAATTGGCCAAACCTGATCTTATTGAGTGCTTTTTCCTTTGAAACAGGGTCTGTTTGAATCGACTAAAATGAACAGCTTTGTATGCTTAAAAAAACATGGCATGCTAGCTAAACGCTGGTGGATTAATCCCATGGATAGAGAACAGAAGATTATAGGTTTGAATCTCACTGATGCCATGTCACAATAAAAATAAATGTGTTTGCATGATTAATGCCCAAGTCATTTCCATGCGTCTTATCTGCGCTTGGAGTTCAAAAAAGTTTACCCCAAATAAGCTACCAGAGTTATTAAAATAAGTTTTAAGGAAGTCATTCAAAAACCTCCAAATAACCCACACTTTTCATTCTCAGAGCGTTAATAAAGCCTCCCAGGAAGACTTTCAAGGAACCAGACTAAAACGTTCTCAGAACCCCCATGCGATCTAAATATAAACGTTCCCGGAACAGGCAAAATGTTTACTTCTGTTCTCAGAACATTTAAAAAACGTTTAGTTTTCTTGGTATTTCATTACTTTAACAGAACATTTCCTAAAAGTTTAAACATGGTTACATTTGGCTTTTATGGCTTGGGTTTTTATTTTTTTATTTAAAAAAACAACAACCTTTATTTAACTAAGCAAGTCAGTTAAGAACAAATTCTTATTTACAATGACGGCCTACCAAAAGACAAAAGGCCTCCCGCGGGGACGGGGGCTGGAATTAAAAATAAATAAAATATATACATAGGACAAAACACACATCACAACAGGAGAGACAACAAAAACATATGTTCCCACAACTTCCAAGGAACCAGATGTGATATCTGGGTTTACAATTAACACACAGGAAGTAATGACCAGCCCAGACACCAAAGGAAACCGACATACAGATCAGTATCTTGTACTTGGCAACAGAGGAGAGTCGAGCAGTAATGCAAATAAAAACAACTGGCTAGAAAAGCACTTATTTCTTTAACGCACCTCACAAATTAACTTTCTCTTCCTGTCCTCCAACATAATAATACCCCCCCTCCCCAGGTGTTCACTCACAGCCTTGGTCCATGTGGTGGGGTCTTTGACGTAGTGGGCTGTCTGAGTCTGGTTCGGAGAGTCATCATTGACCACACCTTTGCTGCTGGGATCCTGCTGCTCATTGGACCCCACACAGCCCATAGTGGAAGAACCTAAAAATGTGTTATTTCAAAAAATATCAGTCAGAATACAATGTCTGTTCACTACATTTGGACTGGCAACGCAAGGTGGAGAGAGTGTAAAAATGGCGCCATAGCAGTGCTAAGTCAATGTATTATGAAGAGTTTACTACAAGATACTGTATGGATATACTTGCCTTATGCTCTGAGGGTGACCGTTTACTGTAATATTTCCCATACAAGCCTACAGTGCTGTTACACAGCTGTTTAAAAGCTACAAAATGCTCAAAGTCATAATCACCAGAGTGACACCCAACTAGCAACACGCAGCCCTGCCCTTGGGACAGCAGGTTAAAACATTTGCTAATGGTGATTGGTGGCATGAAGAGCTCTTTCTTTTCAACTTAAACCATAACATAGTAGGGCTATGTTCAGAGTCATAAGGTCTGTGTAAAATATTTACAAGAGGGAAATTAGACAGGGGTAATTCTTATGATTGAATAGAGCCTATGTCTGTATGAGAGAGATAGGACCTGTCATTTTATTGTTCATCTGTGTTGAAATTAACAGATGAGCTGCAGTATTGAAATGAAAGGGAAAGGAAAGGGAAAGGGGCATACCTAGGCAGTTGTACAACTGAATGCCTATAACTGAAACGTGTCAGCGTGAAAGAGCGAGAAAGAGAGATGAAGGGAAGAAGTGGTGTTTATCAGTCTGAGTAATACCCTTACTCCAACGTAACAGAATAAAATGTGTAAATATTCACTTCCCTTTCCATTTAAACTGTATTCCTCTTGTCACAGCAGGGTCAGTTTCTTTTTAACAGTTAAAGTTTAACTTGCAGCAAAACCATTTAAGGCAAAATGGTTATTGTGATTGAACCTTTTCCAATCTATCATATTATGCTTCTCCATGCCAGTAAGCCAGGCTACAGGTATAGGACCCCCCCCCCCCCCCTCTCCGGTTCTCAGGAGAAGATGCTTCTTCCAAACCATCAAGTGTTGTATCATGAAAAATTGTCTCTGGTGGTTGGCCAAACCTTTCTCATCCATTTACAAACCTCCTCAGCCTCTTATCAACCACTCACATCGTCCATTTATCTCATCAAACCATGACACACATGGCATGTACTTCCTGTACAGAGGAAGTTAATTGGAGGTGATGATCAGACCATAGGCGCAGAGAACTACCCTGCTCTTAAGAAAGTGCCCCCTCATCCTTATCGTCTCCATCCATCTTTCTATCCACGTCACTTGATCCAATCAGCCCCTAATAACACCCCAACCATCCTCCTCCATCTGTCTCTGGACTCTGGCAATGTCTGTCTGTCTCTAACCCATCATATTACCCACAGATGCAAATCTAGTTAGCTGTGAGAGCCTTGCGCCATGTGTGCCTCTGGCACTAACCGCTATCATTGCATCTGCTGCAGGGCAGGCGGCGGGCGGCTGGGACTGGGAGTGTACACCATGTGAAAAACATCACTGCTAAACCTCCTCTGCTAGTACTCTCACAAACTGCCATGCCATGGAACCAGGAACCATACACACACATAACATATTAAACTTATGGAAGCAAGTTTCGGGTGTGATGTGACCACTTACTGTTATTTTTAGATTTTTTACAAAATCCACAATTACTACTTTCCAATCAGGGGTTAGAACCTAAATTATTTTCTGAACAGAATCCATATTTATTTTGTTCCGTTGCAGGGTTCTGAACCATTAAAAGAAAAAAGCTTACAGTTCATATAGTTCCTTTTCCTTATTTTTTTAAAGCCTGTGAAATCGACAGTTTTGACAAAATAGCTCATTAATTTACTCTACCAATTAGCACGGATAGAGAAGCTTGTTATGGAATGAGAAATAATTGTTTAGTTTCAAGTTATGTATGTACAGGATACAGATGTACACCGTCCAAATAAATTCTCACTTGCAGGTTCCTTCTTGATTATGCAACAACAATAAGAAATAATAAAATATTAGAATACGAACCTAAAGTAAATGGTTCAATAGAATAGAATAAACATTGTAGCATAAGTATAATACGGGAAGGCACAATTTATTGTACAATATTTACACGTGTTTTGGGGAAGAGGGATTGGGGGTCAAGTGTTTAAGCTGTGCAGTATTTAGCAATAATAAATAAGAATCTAGTGGCAGCAGTTGGGATGTGTGTGTGTGTGTGTGTGTGTGTGTGTGTGTGTGTGTGTGTGTGTGTGTGTGTGTGTGTGTGTGTGTGTGTGTGTGTGTGTGTGTGTGTGTGTGTGTGTGTGTGTGTGTGTGTGTGTGTGTGTGTAGCATGAATGTATATGTGTGTGTGTGTGTGCGTGAGTGAGTGTATGTGTGCTAAGGTGCAGAGAGTCAGTGCAGGTGGTAAGTCCATGTTTTTGGTCAGAGTGCTATTGCAGACTCAAGATACTACTGAAATTTCACCATTGGGGAGAGAGTGAGAGAGAGGGGTGGACATGGAAGGGGCTTGGCTTGAACCGGTTCAAACCCCTGGTTTCCATCAAAATATAGATTACAAGCCATGAAGAGGCATTGCATCTACAGTGCATTCGAAAAGTATTCAGACCCATTGACTTTTTCCACATTTTGTTACGTTACAGCCTTATTCTAAAATGTATTAAATAGTTTTCCCCCCCTCATCATTCTACACACACTACCCAATAATGACAAAGCAAAAACAGGTTTTTAGAAATGTTAGCAACTGTATTAAAAATTTAAAACTGAAATATCACATTTACATACTGTAAGTATTCAGACCCTTTACTCAGTACTTTGTTGACGCACCTTTGGCAGCGATAACAGCCTCAAGTCTTCTTGGGTATGACGCTACAAGCTTGGCACACCTGTATTTTGGGAGTTTCTCCTATTCTTCTCTGCAGATCCTCTCAAGCTCTGTCAGGTTGGATGGCGAGCATTGCTGCACAGCTATTTTCAGGTCTCTCCAGAGATGTTTGTTTGGGTTCAAGTCCGGGCTCTGGCTGGGCCACTCAAGGACATTCAGAGACTTTTTCCGAAGCCACTCATGCGTTGTCTTGGCTGTGTGCTTAGGGTCGTTGTCCTGTGGGAAGGTGAACCTTCGCCCAAGTCTGAGAACCTGAGTGCTCTGGAGCAGATTTTCATCAAGGATCTCTCTGTACTTTGCCCCATTCATCTTTGTCTCGATTCTGACTAGTCTCCCAGTCCCTGCTGCTGAAAAACATCCTCACAGCATGATGCTGCCACCACCATGCATCACCGTAGGGATGGTGCCAGGTTTCCTCCAGACGTGACACTTGTCATTCAGGCCAAAGAGTTATATCTTGGTTTCATCAGACCAGAAAATCTTGTTTCTCATTGTCTGAGAGTCCTTTAGGTGCCTTTTGGCAAACTCCAAACAGGCTGTCATGTGCCTTTTATTGAGGAGTGGCTTCTGTCTGGCCACTCTACCATAAAGGCCTGACTGGTGGAGTGCTGCAAATATGGTTGTCCTTCTGAAAGGTTCTCCAATCTCCACAGAGGAACTCTAGAGATCGGTCAGAGTGATCATCAGGTTCTTGGTCACCTCCCTGACCAAGGCCCTTCTCCCCCAATTGCTCAGTTTGGCCAGGAGGTCAGCTCTATTAAGAGTCTTGGTGGTTTCAAACTTCTTCCAGAATGATGGAGGCCACTCTGTTTTTGGGGACCTTCAATGCTATAGACTGGCTATTCCCAAACTGGCTATTGCCAAACTGGCTATTCCTAAACATTGCGTGTGATTCACATTTTCAAACAGTCCATTTAGATTTTCCAATGGGGCTTTGCAGCCAAAGAGCTACTGCCTCCTTACCTGGGAAAGCACCGAACAACAGACAGAGACGTTGGGGAGCTACTGCCTCCTTACCTGGGAAAGCACCGAACAACAGACAGAGACGTTGGGGAGCTACTGCCTCCTTACCTGGGAAAGCACCGAACAACAGACAGAGACGTTGGGGAGCTACTGCCTCCTTACCTGGGAAAGCACCGAACAACAGACAGAGACGTTGGGGAGCTACTGCCTCTTACCCGGGAAAGCACCGAACAACAGACAGGGACGTTGGGGAGCTACTGCCTCTTACCTGGGAAAGCACCGAACAACAGACAGGGATGTTGGGGAGCTACTGCCTCCTTACCTGGGAAAGCACCGAACAACAGACAGGGACGTTGGGGAGCTACTGCCTCTTACCTGGGAAAGCACCGAACAACAGACAGGGATGTTGGGGAGCTACTGCCTCCTTACCTGGGACAGCACCGAACAACAGACAGGGACGTTGGGGAGCTACTGCCTCCTTACCTGGGAAAGCACCGAACAACAGACAGGGACGTTGGGGAGCTACTGCCTCTTACCTGGAAAAGCACCGAACAACAGACAGGGATGTTGGGGAGCTACTGCCTCCTTACCTGGGAAAGCACCGAACAACAGACAGGGACGTTGGGGAGCTACTGCCTCCTTACCTGGGAAAGCACCGAACAACAGACAGAGACGTTGGGGAGCTACTGCCTCTTACCTGGGAAAGCACCGAACAACAGACAGAGACGTTGGGGAGCTACTGCCTCTTACCTGGGAAAGCACCGAACAACAGACAGAGACGTTGGGGAGCTACTGCCTCTTACCCGGGAAAGCACCGAACAACAGACAGAGACGTTGGGGAGCTACTGCCTCTTACCCGGGAAAGCACCGAACAACAGACAGGGACGTTGGACCGAACAACAGACAGGAACGTTGGGGAGCTACTGCCCTCTTACCTGGGAAAGCACCGAACAACAGACAGGAACGTTGGACCATCGAAGAGGGGCAAATATGATGAGCTACATTGATTTGGGGTTAACTTATATTGGGAGTAGTGCCTTTCCTCAGCCACAGTGTGTTATATGTGCAAAAGTACTATCTCACAACTCGATGAAACCTTCACTCTTGCGCAGACATTTAGAAACGAAACATGCCGATTTGAAAAATAAGCCACAGGAGTTTTTTGAGCGAGAATTAAGACGACTTTCGAGTAGTAAGACATGTATCAAACCAATAGGTTCCTTTAAAATAAGAAGGGTCTAGAAGCGTCTTGTATGGTGAGCTACCGAGTGGCTAGGACAGGCAAGCCCCACACTATTGTGGAGGACTTAATACTTCCTGCTGCCATGGCTGGGACAATGCTGGGGGAACATGCAAAAAAAAATATACAGACAATTAAGGAAGACATCCTCTTCTGCAAACCACTGGAAACCAGGACAACAGGAGAGGATATTTTTTAAGTGCTGGACACCTTTGTGACGTCAAATGGACTTTGGTGGTCAAGATGTGTTGGTATCTGTACTGATGGCGCAAAAGCCATGGCAGGGAGACATAGTGGAGTGGTAACGCGAGTGCAAGCTGTTGCTCCCGACGCCACTTGGGTACACTGCAGCCTCCACCGAATGCCTGACAGCTTGAAAGACGTTTTGGACAATGGTTAACTTTGTTAAAGCAAGGCCCCTGAACTCTTGTGTATTTTCTGCATTATGCAATGATATGGGCAGCGACCATGTAACGCTTTTACAACATACAGAAGTGCACTGGTTATCAAGGGGGAAAGTATTGACACCTTTTTTTAAATTGAGAGGCGAGATTAAAGTTTTCTTTATTGACCATCATTTTCACTTGTCTGACCGCTTGCATGATGACGAGTTTCTCACACGACTGGCCTATCTGGGTGATGTTTTTTCTTGCCTGAATGATCTGAATCTAGGATTACAGGGACTCTCCGCAACTATATTCAATGTGCAGGACAAAATTGAGGCTATGATTAAGAAGTTGGAGCTCTTCTCTGTCTGCATTAACAAGGACAACACACAGGTCTTTCCATCATTGTATGATTTCTTGTGTGCAAATTAACTCAAGTTTACGGACAATGTCAATTGTGACATAGCGAAGCACCAGAGTGAGCTGGGTGCGCAATTACGCAGGTACTTTCACAAAACGGATAACACAAACAACTGGATTCGTTATCCCTTTCATGCCCTGTCTCCAGTCCACTTACCGATATCTGAACAAGAGAGCCTCATTGAAATTGCAACAAGCGGTTCTGTGAAAATTGAATTTAATCAGAAGCTACTGTCAGATTTCTGGATGGGGCTGCACTCAGAGTATCCTGCCTTGGCAAATGGCGCTATTAAGACACTGACGCCCTTTGCAACCACGTACCTATGTGGATTCTCGGCCCTCACTAGCATGAAAACTAAATACAGGCACAGACTGTGTGAGGAAAATTATTTAAGACTGAAACTCTCTCCAATATAACCCAGCATTGCAGAGTTATGTGCATCCTTTCAAGCACACACTTCTCATTAACCTGTGGTGAGTTATTCACCATTTTTGATGAACAAATAAGATGTTATATGTAAGATGGCTAAATAAAGAGCAAAATTATTTATTATTATAATATTATTATTTGTGCCCTGGTCCTATAAGAGCTCTTTGTCACTTCCCACGAGCCGGGTTGTGACAAAAACCCGCACTCATTCTTATGTTTAATAAATGTATCTTATAGTGTGTGTGTGGTAGGCTTACAATGATGGCAGAAAACAACATTTGAGAGTGTGCTGACCCTGGTGCTAGAGGGGGTACGCAGCGGGAGGTTGAATGTTTGGAGGGGTACGGGACTATAGAAAGTTTGGGAACCACTGCTGTAGGCATTTTTTGGTACCCTTCCCCAGATCTGTGCCTCAACACAAACCTTTGTCGGCGCTCTAAGGACAATTCCTTGGACCTCATAGCTTGGTTTTTGCTCTGACATGCACTGTGAACTGTGGGACTTTATGTAGACAGGTGTGTGCCTTTCCAAATCATGTCCAATCAATTGAATTTACCACAGGTGGACTTCAATCAACTTGTGGAAACATCTCAAGGATGATCAATGGAAACAGGATACACCTGAGCTCAATTTCACTTCTCATCGCAAAGGGTCTGAATACTTATGTAAGTAAGGTATTTCTGTTTTAAATGTTTAATACATTTGCAAAAATTTCTTAAAAACTGTTTTCGCTTTGTTATTAGGGGGCATTGTGTGTAGATTGCTGAGGATTCTTTATTTATTCAGTAGATTTTAGAATAAGGCTGTAACGTAACAAAATTTGAAAAAAGTGAAGGGATCTCAATACTTTCCTAACGACTCCTGTATAGCTTGTGAGCGACGTAGAGCAAAACAGGTTACATGTGCGTGTTCGTGAGTCTCAGCTTTTCATAGATAGCTGTAGCTTAAACCATTCAGACTCTACAGACATTTCGATATAAAAGACCATGTCCGGGTGGATTCGGGATCCGCCCTTGTCTCACAAACCAATAGTATAATCTAGAAGTCTGTAGCTCAAACACATGGTTTTTAAATGGAGTTAGAAGTCCCAAACACTCGGGCGTTATGGTAGGACTCATTGGGTTAAGGGTTACGGTTTTGTATAGGGTTAAAACATTACGTTTAGGCTTTCATTCCGAATGGAAAGAGAAGGTACGGGGTTATTCTACATAGAAGTTCATAGGAAATCCCAGGACATAGTGTCTATAATACTGTAATAAACTCACATAGTTGCTGTCGCAAACTCCAAACACCACACAGTTGCTTACTAGTTGTATATTCATTTCCCAACGAGCAAACAATTTCTGTACTTACAGCATTCATATACTTTCATTTTATCCGCTTTTTGCTTTGGCAGACCTTATTTTTGAATTTACATTTGTCAATAAAACTCATGAATGCAACTGCAAATTGTTTTGTGTTCTCCTTGTAGCCCAATGTTGTGTTGAAAATAAAATGGTAAAACACTTCATTGTGAGGCTAAATATAAGGGCTGGACATGCAGGTAAATGAAAGTTAGATAAATGAAAAAACGATTTCTGATGGAATCTCGTGACTGATACGGTTAACTTCGAAATGTGAAGCTTAGAGAAATGGAATGATGCTGAGCAGGAGGCAACCCGGGTGCTAAAAACACTTTGAAATGTAACATTTGGAGCAACTTCGAAATTTGACGTTTGGAGAAACATGGATAAATGTCAGAATTTGAAGTCAAATTGGTAAAACCGTGAGATGTTGTTGAGTTTACATATATATGTAAAGCATTAGCATACACTTCTGCAATACCTAGGCCTACATTAGCCTATAACACAGTAATAACCCTTTAATGAATGACCCAGATGGGAAATGCTTTAATAAGACAACATCCATCTGTTCGTCATCTGCTTTTATTCTTTAAGAAATGCTTATTGCCTATGGTATGAATATCAGTGAGTATACATGTTCCCCTTGTAGTATAGGTATAGGTTAGCCGTCTAGAATAACAAATTAGAGGGAGTTACCTCGTTCCAACCAGCTGTATATTCCACGTATGTTCTGCTATTTGGTCCTCAACGCTGAATTATTTGTATTCTTTAGAAAGCGCTCCTTTTTCTTTTATGTCGGCTCTTCCATCCCGGGATTATAGTTCAGATAGATAGAGCTGAAGGGTGCGTTCTAGTTGTATACGAGGAAGTTAGTACCTCACATCTAACTGCGCACAACGAACTTTCTCTCTGTCTCTGTCACATCTATCATAATCTCGCCCACCAGCCGGGTCTCTCTCTGTCTATGTGTTGGTCTATGGGTCATTAATTCGAGCCTGGGGACGAGGTTACATCAATCATGACACTGCTATCTTTGGGGGCTGGATGTGTTTTTACACTCTTCCGGAAAGTAGCCTACTAAACCTAGACATGGTCTGAGTATGAACACTTAAAAATGCACATAAAATACAAATAAGAAAAATAAGAAAAAACACATTATATTTCTTGAAAACAAATTCAAATTCAAATATACTATAGTTAGCCTAACTCTTTTGTGGTTTGAATTGAAAAAGTTGTCTTAAAAATATTATTAAAGTGCCTCTAAACTTCTACAGTTTGTTTTGCCACCTGCTGGAAGAGATTATCTTTGTTGAATATCTAAATTGCACATAACTGCTGTATCAATTTTCAACAGCCCTCCTCTTTGAAATCATACCACATCTAACAAAAACGTACAAATGCAATATGTTGTAATGGGATCACGAATGGCATGGGGACAAATTAGCCCGAGCAGCATACTCCGCTGGAGTCACAGACAACATCCCACAGTCACTGAGGGCATGGAGCATGGAGGCATGGAGCATGGAGGCATGGGCGGATCGGGCCATGCAAGGACATCAAACAAATAATCTGGCTCTTTAACTAATCCTTAATCAAATGTCAGGATTAAACACAAATTTCTTCTGAGCCACGGCTTGAAAGAGAGACTCAGAAGTAGGGTCTTAGATTAAATGCGGAAGACACATTTCAGTTAAAGGCATTCAGTTGTACAACTGACTAGGTATCCCCCTTTCCCTTTCTCTTTTAGATGGGGCCAGTGGTGTAGTGGAGGGTATACGCAGGTACACACTTTATACCCACTTATTTTTCAGTGGGCATTGAATATACTCACGTCTTAATCCCCACCATGCGCATCAAAGTCGTGTAGTGGAGGTATACAGCATATACACCATTATTAATAAGGCATTTGGAACAGATAAGAATGTATAACTTAACATTTTGATAAACAATTATTTATTCAAGTTTTAGGGCAGCAATGTGCTCATGGTGGTACGTGCGAATGTTCCAAAATACAATTTGCAGGAATACACCGTTCTAAAATGCGCACCTCACACGCGAGCGGTTTCGTAGACAAAGATGGAAATATCCAGGGTTGGACCGGACATCAGGCAGGATTAGGCAAATTGACTAGGGCCGCATTTCCAAGCGTAACTGACCAAGACGCACCTCCAACAACACATAAAACCTCACATAATTCTGCCTGAAACAATGACAATATCTCTCAACCAGTGGCATATGGGCTTTTTAGGTGAGCGCTCAAAGGCAGGGGTGCAAAATATTTTGCTTGTCCATTCCCAGCACAGTTCTCCAGAGAACTGGAGAGACTCATCACTGCGGCGCTCCACCAATATTCCATCAAAAAATATTATAACATAAATCATGTAGCAGATATACCCTATGCTAGAAGTATATGGTATTTTCTGTAGCCTACAGGCTGGAGATAAAATGAATGACAATGTAATCAGGACACTTTTTATATCATGCACGTTTCTCCAATCAAATAGCCTAAACTCAATGGCGCCCAATCAAATATAAAATGCTCTGACATCTTAATTAACATAATGTCCTAAAAACAGCACAGGTCAAAGTAACTATGGACTATATCGAATGGAGGCTTCTCACAACTGCTGTCCATGAGTTTTACCCCTTGTGCTAAACTGTCAAGATCAGTGGTTTCAAGAGTGTATCAGTCTATTTTTTGACGAGCTGGTCATAACGAAATAAAAAATACTTCTGCATTTCCCACTGTGTTAACACATTGATTCCCATTGCAAATAGGCTCAGGATAACTCCTCATAACGTTGGGTAGCTGATCTTCAGAGCTTAAATAGACAAATTGATTAGTCACAGCAATCAGGACTAATAAAGCCAATGCAACGGCTTGTTTTACACAACTAGCTCTCAGTCTCAGGTCCGAATTAAACATTAAACCATGTATCTCAAACGTCACATTGTGATGTGTTTAAGGTTACATTTAGGCATTAACTCAGAATTCTTAAGGTTCGGGATAAGTTTAGTCGTTAACTCTGAAATGTTAAGGTTAAGTATTAACTCCGAATGGTATAGGTAAGGGTTAAGGTTTGGCATAGGTTTAAAACAAAAATCTAAAAACAACTTTCAATGGTTGGATTAGAATTTGCAACCTTTGGAATCCGAGGCAGATGTTTAGGCATAGACGTCTTTGTTTGGTTCAGATTTGGTTCAGTCTGGACTGGCCTTGATTTGGTCCAAAAACAGACATCTATAAAAAACGTATTTTCAACTTTTATTCAGAGCCCGAAAATTAACCTGATTTCAACATCTGGAAAAAAAGGTATTTTAGATCATTTTCAACGTTTTTTTGCCTACTTGGATTTTTCTAGATTTACTGGCAGAATTATGTTATGATTATTTGCATCAATCCAGTGGCCATTTGTTTTGCAAACTACATATCATGTGCTACACAAACACTGCTAACCAAACAGTGCCTGTGCACTTAAATTAAATGGTAACTAAACTCAAAAATCGACATTTCTTAGATTACTTACAAACATCAAAGTGGTCTCCTTATGTGGTTAATGCATACTTCTAAATTAAATGATGTGAGTTAATATATACACAATAAAACATTTAAATATCACATTTGCATAAGTATTCAGACATTTTACTCAGTACTTTGTTGAAACACCTTTGGCAGTGGTTAGAGCTTCGAGTCTTCTTGGGTATGACGCAACACATTTGGCACCCCTGTATTTGGGGAGTTTCTCCCATTTTTCTCTGCAAATCCTCTCAAGCACTGTCAGGTTGGATGGGGAGCGTCGCTGCACAGCTATTTTCAGGTCTCTCTCTCTCTCTCTCTCTCTCTCTCTCTCTCTCTCTCTCTCTCTCTCTCTCTCTCTCTCTCTCTCTCATGTTCGACCGGGTTCAAGTCTGGGCTCTGGCTGGGACACTCAAGGACATTCAGAGACTTGTCCCGAAGTCACTCCTGTTTTGTCTTGGCTGTGTGCTTAGGGTCATTGTCCTGTTGGAAGGTGAACATTCGCCCCAGTCTGAGGTCCTGAGTGCTCTGGAGCAGGATGTCATCAAGGATCTCTCTGTACTTTGCTCCATTAATCTTTCTCTCGATCCTGACTAGTCTCAAAGTCCCTGCCACTGAAAACATCCCCACAGCATGATGCTGTCACCACCACGCTTCACTGTAGGGATGTTGCCAGGTTTCCTCAAGACATGACGCTTGGCATTCAGGCCAAAGAGTTCAATCTTGGTTTCATCAGACCAGAGAATCTTGTTTCTCATGGTCTGAGAGTCCTTTATTTGCTATTTGGCAAACTCCAAGTGGAGTGTCACTTTTACTAAGGAGCGGCTTCCGTCTGGCCACTCTACCATAAAGGCCTGATTGGTGGAGGTTATTATTTATTTTATTTCACCTTTATTTAACCAGGTAGGCCAGTTAAGAACAAGTTCTCATTTACATCTGCAACCTGGCCAAGATAAAGCAAAGCAGTGCGACAAAAACAATAACACAGAGTTACACATAAACAATCGTACAGTCACTAACACAATAGAAAAATCTATGTACAGTGTGTGAAAATGTAGAAGAGTAGGGGCGTAAGGCAATAAATAGGCCATAGAGGTGAAATAATTACAATTTAGCATTAACACTGGAGTGATAGATGTGCAGATGATGATTGGGTGTGCTATTTACAGATTGGCTGTGTACAGGTGCAGTGATTGGTAAGCTGCTCTGACAGCTGATGCTTAAAGTTAGATAGGGAGATATAAGACTCCAGCTTCAGTGATTTTTGCAATTCGTTCCAGTCATTGGCAGCAGGAAGGAAAGGTGGCAAAAGGAAGTGTTGGCTTTGGGGATGACCAGTGAAATATACCTGCTGGAGCCCGTGCTATGGGTGGGTGTTGCTTTGGTGACCAGTGAGCTAAGGTGGGGCTTTACCTAGCAAAGACTTATAGATGACCTGAAGCCAGTGGGTTTGCCGACGAATATGTAGCGAGGGCCAGCCAACAAGAGCATACTGGTCGCAGTGGTGGGTAGTATGTGGGGCTTTGGTGACAAAACGGATGGCACTGTGATAGACTACATCCAGTTTGTTGAGTAGAGTGTTGGAGGCTATTTTGTAAATGACATCGCCGAAGTCAAGGATCGGTTGGATAGTCAGTTTTACGAGGGTATGTTTGGCAGCATGAGTGAAGGAGGCTTTGTTGCGAAATAGGAAGACGATTCTAGATTTCATTTTGGATTGGAGATGCTTAGTGTGAGTCTGGAAGGAGAGTTTACAGTCTAACCAGACACCTAGGTATTTGTATTTGTTCACATATTCTAAGTCAGAACCGTCCAGAGTAGTGATGCTAGTTGGGCGGGCGGGTGCGGGCAACAATCAGTTGAAGAGCATGCATTTAGTTTTACGAGCATTTAAAAGCCGTTGGAGGCCACAGAAGGAGTGTTGTATGGCATTGAAGCTCATCTGGAGGTTAGTTAACACAGTGTCCAAAGAAGGGCCAGATGTATACAGAATGGTGTCGTCTGCGTAGAGGTGGATCAGAGAATCACTAGCAGCAAGAGCGACATCATTGAAGAAAAGAGTTGGCACGAGAATTGAACCCTATGGCACCCCCATAGAGACTGCCAGAGGTGCGGACAACAGGCCCTCCGATTTGACACACTGAACTCTATCTGAGAAGTAGTTGGTGAACCAGGCAAGGCAGTCATTTGAGAAACCAATGCTATTGAGTCTGCTGATAAGAATGCGGTGATTGACAGAGTCGAAAGCCTTGGCCAGGTCGATGAAGATGGCTGCACAGTACTGTCTTTTATCGATGGTGGTTATGATATCATTTTGGACCTTGAGCGTGGCTGAGGTGCATACATGACCAGCTCTGAAACCAGATTGCATAGTGGAGAAGTTACGGTGGGATTCGAAATGGTCGGTGATGTGTTTGTTAACTTGGCTTTCAAAGATTAGAGAAAGGCAGGGCAGGATGGATATAGGTCTATAACAGTTTGGGTCTAGAGTGTCTCCCCCTTTGAAGAGGGGGATGATCGCGGCAGCTTTCCAATCTTTGGGGATCTCAGACGATACAACAGAGAGGTTGAACAGGCTAGTAATTGGGGTTGCAAAAATTTTGGTGGATAATTTTAGAAAGAGAGGGTCCAGATTGTCTAGCCCAGCTGATTTGTAGGGATCCAGATTTTGCAGCTCTTCCAGAACATCAGCTGTCTGTATTTGGGTGAAGGAGAAGCGGGGGGGGGGGGGGGGGGCTTGGGCAAGTTGCTGCAAGGGGTGCCGAGCTGTTGGCCGGGGTAGGGGTAGCCAGGTGGAAAGCATGGTCAGCCGTAAAAAATGCTTATTGAAATGATTGACTATCATAGATTTATCGATGGTGACAGTGTTTCCTTGCCTCAGTGCATTGGGCAGTGGTGGTGTTCTTTTTCTCCATGGACTTTACTGTGTCCCAAAAGTTTTGGGAATTAGTGCTACAGGATGCAAATTTCTGTTTGAAAAAGCTAGCCTTTGCTTTCCTAACTGACTGTGTATATTGGTTCCTGACGGTGTAAGGTTCCTAGGCACCTGCCCAGAGGTAAGCTACACCTCTTACCCGTTCCACAGCGTCCTTGGACGCACCTGTTGATGGATTTTCTGACTGATCTTCCACTCTTACAGGGTAACACCGCGATCCTGGTTGTTTTGTTTCTCTAAGTCCTGTCGTCTCCTCCCTCTGCCCGGTCTCCCTACGGCCCCACAGACTGCGGAGGCTTTGTTTACACATGTCTTCCGGCACTACGGGGTGCCTGAGGATATAGTGTCTGATCGGGGTCCCCAGTTCACGTCTAGGGTCTGGAAGGCGTTCATGGAACGTCTGGGGGTCTCGATCAGCCTTACTTCAGGGTTTCACCCCGAGAGTAATGGGCAGGTGGATGGAGTGAACCAGGATGTGGGCAGGTTTCTGCGGTCCTATTGCCAGGACCGGCCGGGGGAGTGGGCGGCGTTCGTGCCCTGGGCCGAGATGGCACAGAACTCGCTTCGCCACTCCTCCACTAACCTCTCTCCCTTCCAGTGCGTACTGGGGTACCAGCCGGTTCTGGCGCCTTGGCATCAGAGTCAGACCGAGGTTCCTGCGGTGGACGACTGGTTCAGGCACGCGGAGGAGACATGGGAAGCTGTCCATGTTCATCTTCAGCAGGCCGTGATGCGCCAAAAGTAGAATGCAGATCGCCACCGCAGTGAGACCCCGGTGTTCGCACCGGGGGACCGGATCTGGCTTTCGACCCGAAACCTGCCCCTCCGCCTGCCCTGCCGAAAGCTGGGTCCGCGGTTTGTGGGGCCATTTAAAGTCCTGAGGAGAGTGAACGAGGTTTGTTATAGGTTACAGCTTCTGCCCGATTACCGTATTAACCCCTCGTTCCATGTGTCTCTCCTCAGGCCGGTGGTGGCTGGCCCGCTCCAGGAGTCTGAGGTGCGGGAGGTTCCTCCGCCCCCTCTGGACATCGAGGCGGCCCTGGCGTACTCCGTTCGCTCCATACTGGATTCGAGGCGTCGGGCGAGGGGCCTTCAGTATCTCGTGGAGTGGGAGGGGTACGGTCCGGAGGAGAGGTGCTGGGTTCCGGTCGAGGATGTGTTGGAAAGTTCAATGCTGCAGGAGTTCCACCGTCTTCGTTCCGGACCGCCTCTGCGCCTTGCCCCCCGGGTCGTCCCCGAGGCCGGTGTCGACGAGCTGCTGGAGCCGCGCGTCAAGGGGGGGAGGGGGGGGGGGTACTGCCACGACTTCCGCCAGAGTTGGTCCATCTCCTTGTTTGGGCGACGTTCGGCGATCGACATCGCCGACCTTCTAGGCATCGCCGATCCCCTTTTCATTTTCCATTGGTTTTGTCTTGTCTTCATCACACCTGGTTCCAATTCCATCATGTTGTGTATTTACCCTCTGTTCCCCCACATGTCCTTGTCCGTAATTGTTTTCTTGTAGTGCTTGTGCACGGTATGCTGGTGATTACCGGGTTTTGTTTGACCCATTTCATGTATTGTTCTGTTGACGGTGGTTTATGTTTATTAAACGACAGTTGGTTTAACCACGGAAAAAGTCAGGAACCTTCCCGCTAGCCATGATTGGCTGAGATAATGGAGGGCCTGGACATGCCGAGAGATGAGTTTGGATTGGTCTGCCATGTATCCTGCTTTTGTTTATAAGTATGTGAAGGTAATCCTTTCTAACGTGTTTTTTAAAAAACATATCACGAAGAACTGCAACGGGTTAACCGAGTTTTGAAATCAGTGGAATGCCCAGTGGGAGCAGAGTATGATAGCTAAGGAGAGGCGTTTGAATTGCAAATATGCAGAGGGAGTCGAAAAGAGAATACCTTTCTCCAGATTACATCTTCAAACTAAGGGCAACCATGGCATCCGTGACAGAGGGGGAGAAGCGTTCATCCACGTATACGGGTAAGAGAGTCTAGCTAACTACATTTTCAGATATGATATGTTTCTAATTTAGTCAGAAAGTTGTTTTCATTGCATGTTAAAGTGTACTCTTAGCTACCTGTATGATCTGTGTAGTAATATTATATCTTAAAAAATTATCTGGTAGAATGCCCTGCTTTTATTTCATCACACTCACAACAGTAAACTATTTTCTGTAATTAACTAGCCATTAACTTGTAAATAATGACCTTCTGAGGTTATTTTCCTGTAATAATGAATAACAATTAGCTATGATATGGTCATTATTTGAACTGGCCTGCCAGCTAACTTAACCTTAGCTCGCTAGAAACTAACCAAAACAAGAAAGTTGCTTTTAGTTTCCTGGTTTGCGAGATTGACATATCCTAAATACATTTTTGAAATGGATAGATTTTTTGGTGTTAAAATACACCAGCTATGCTATTTTGAACTACCAGACTGTTGTCATGCAGCCTGTCATTTTTGTGTTTATACTTTTTCATTACGACAACGACAAGTTTGATGTAGGACAGAAATAGAATGTTCATGTTGTCACTGGGTCAACTGTCTACAGACATGTCAATAGACATAGTATAACCCAGCGTTTAGTATTTAAATCTTTGGTTGTTTAGCACATGGCCTCACATGTGAATCCTTAAAGACATGGGTGGAGCTAAGGTTTAAGAGGGTGTTAACGATGCTGAATGGGTGTAGACAAAGAAGAGCTCTCCAGTAGGTGTACCAAAACATTCAAGGGCCGTTTACTCAAAATAGGATATAGCATTTCTATCTCTGAGTCTCTACTTTGATCCAATGTAAAAAACACAATTGCTGCATAGGACCGAATCCAGGTGGTCGGTCACATATGGCCGATCGGTGGCTTCAAAGCTTCTCATTGCCAATATGTATCATCAGCAATCCAGGGTTTATATACATCATTGGTCTGCAGCGGTTATTCAGAAATGTACTGTAGATGTAGGACTGACTGTTGGGTTTGATATGAAAATGATATCTCTCTATATCTCTTTCACCCTCCCTCTCTCTCTCCCTCTCTACTGCACCTGCTGTCTCGACCTCTGAATGCTTGGCTATGAAAAGCCAACTGACATCTACTCCTGAAGTGCTGACCTGTTGCACCCTCTACAACCACTGTGATTATTATTTGACACTATGAACGTTTGAACATCTTGAAGAACGATCTGGCCTTAATGGCCATGTAATCTTATAATATCCATTCAGCACAGCCAGAAGAGGACTGGTCACCACTCAGAGCCTGGTTCCTCTCTAGGTTTCTTCCTAGGTTCCTGCCTTTCTAGGGAGTTTTTTCCTAACCACAGTGCTTCTACATTTGCATTGCTTGCTGTTTGGTGTTTTGAGCTGGGTTTCTGTATAAGCCCTTTCTGACATCTGCTGATGTAAAAAGGTCTTTATTAATACATTTGATTGATTGATTGATTCTGCGTGGGTGATGAATCTCATCAGTGTTTAAGGTATTCCTTACTAATCTGACAAAGACCACAAAGACCTACAGTACCATTAACGTTTCTCTCTTCTTCCCTCTCTTTCTCTCTACTGAAGTTTTCCTCTTCTTTATCTCCTTTCCCCCCCCCCCCCCCTTCTTGTACAGACACAATTTGCACCGTCAACATTCCTGCTAGGATATGAGGGTGGTAATGCAGAGATTTGCAACAGCTCGGTAATGTTTGATCGATATTAACACAATGACTCTTTTCTTCCAGGACAGAAGCTGCCAGCGTGGGCCCTCCATATGCAAACCAGACAGGAGAATGAGGAACTTCACCAATGTGATACAGAGATAGCTTTAAAATGACTCATGCAATTATGTGTGTTGTTGTCTGTATACAAATCTTACTGTGACTGTGCCAATAATACCTACACTATTTATTATATTTGACGTGATTGACGCGAGATGTCCAATTTGAACAGATATCTAAAATGTTAGAAAATTTGAAATATTTCCACCATATGAAACTATCATACATTGATTTGAAAAAGACCTAGTGATAGGTGATGGAAAAGCCAGAAAGCCCACATCTCTGTGTTCACTGTGGTGTTGACTTCCTGTGACTGGGTTGGGGTGTCTGCTTCCCGGATGATCACAGCATCATAGGAGGGATTTCCACACTGTTGGTCTGGTCATGACAACATGGTCACTTTGCATAACATCCTGGACCAAAGACATGTTTCCAGACAGTTTTATAACCAAAATAACCATGTTTTATTTTTCATCACATTGTTAAGGTATACTGCATATTCAGACTGCTTTTTTTTATTACAGATTCAATATTGATTTTATAGCTAGTACACAACAGTGTCTCTAAGAGTTTGAAGATTATTTACCTTCATTGGAAAAACAAAGGTGAACCATAGCATAAGTGTATAATATCCCAATGTCACATATTGAGAACAGATTTTTATGCGGCGTTAACATGGTAGAGCAGTGTCTCTCAGAGCTTTCTCCAACGCTGAGTGCACTAAGTTCACACAGTTGCCTACTGACAATGAACATCGTGGACACTAATGAGATTAGTGAAAAAGCAGAGATCAACGAGAGTCCATAATGGCTTCAGAACAGTCGTGTTGTCCCCCCCTCCACACTCTTACCCCCCACATCACCCCACCACATTAACACATACTTTTTTGGCAGCTGCAAGTGGAAAGTTAAGACTTGCAAGATATGTGCTTTCTGAAAAACAAAAAGAGGAAGAAGAACGTTTGGGGACGGGGTGAAGAACAATTTGTGACAAAAATAGCCAGGCGGAGTTGACAGTTCTGCCACGAAGTAGAAATGTATGAATATGTATGAGAGAACAAGATTAGTGTGAGAGAGAAGTAGAGATAGGTGTTACAGAGAGAGAGAGAGAGAGATAAAGTAGGTGCTCTAGTACAGTGTCAACTGCCCCTGTTTGGCCTTCTGAGACAACAGCAATGCTGGGAAGTCAGCGTGAAATACATTCTTTATCAGTTGGAGGATAATTGAATATTAATCACAAGGTTATTATCTAGCTTGTCATTATCAAGGTTATTCCATTGAAATGCATAACGCCCACTAGCAAGAACCCTCTACTGAAAGGACAACAGTCAGATGGAAGAAGTTCTGTTCAAGTCTTTGACACTGTCTGTCCCTCTGCTCCAGTTCCAGCGAGGCAGACATCTTCATTGCATTGAGGGCGGATGAGGAGGGTGGAATACAGCCGATAGAGGTCCTCCTGGGGACCACAATGCCTTGATCCTTTTTTACATCGAACGTCACATGACTGAGGGAAGAGGAACAACAAAAAGAGGTTGAGGTCTAAGTGTAGTTCTTCTTTTACTCTCTTAATACATGTCATTCAACCCGTGTTTCAGCAACACAGAGCTACAGGCCAAGGGGTTTATATGAAGACAATATTTTGATGCACAGTTTGTCTCACTACCCCCACCCTCTCTTTTACTCTATTCTTAGGTGAGGGACATTTCCTGTGAAAATAACACATTCTACTGACAGTTATGTGTTTGCATCTCGTTGTGACATTCTGGCAACTTCTCAGACATTCAGTAAGCACAGTATAGTGCGTGTGAGCTACAGACCTGTGTGATTTTATCCTTGACCGGTCATCTGTGTCACTTCTGTGGGCTCTTGCCCAGTTACTGTACTGAGAAGGTTGATCCTCTTTTCCTTCTGATGAGGAACTAGAGGAGAACAAGAGAAAAGAAACCCACAGCTTGATACAAGACACACATTTGACTTCATGTGTGATCTTTCTATCTATTTCTCTTTCACTTTCTCTCTCGCTCTCTCTCCCGCCTTCTCTTCCCCTTCTCCTCCCTCTCTCTATCCATCCTTACCCTCTGTGTCTGTGTCCAGCCTAGTCCACTTCCTCTTGGAACTCTGGCTGCTCTCTGACCCAGACAGACTGCTCTCCACTTCCAGGTCGTCTGAGTTGCTCCCTGCAGCAGTGCCTTGGGCTGACTGTAAATGTCAAACAATGACAAGACACTAACTGTCAATAACCTCAAATCAGTTTCAGTTTACAGACTGTGGACATATAGGGAGAGTAGACACTTGCCTTGCCGTTGGAGTAAAGATTATTCTGTAATCCATAATTCAGAGCCTCAAGGAGCACCACTGTAATTACAGAGAAACATATCAAACAAAAAAATTGTTGCTCCCAGTCTTCACCCTGGTACACACCCAAACTACGTACCACGAAGGCTGCCGGCCACCAGCTGGAATGGCTGGATAAGAAAACAGGGCTCACAGTACATGCATATAAGGAACATGTCTCAAACTACAAAGATGCTCTCCACAAGACCAAGTCTACCCACTACTCAAACATAATCAGTAAAGGTCATAATAACCTGAGAGTTTTCTTCTCCACAATCAAAAAGCTACAGTACTACAGCCACAGAATGACTCCCCCCTCAATGCTTCAGCTGACCTCTGTCATCAGTAGCTGGACATCTTCCAAAACAAAATAGACACTAAAATAGATACAGCTCAAACAAAGTCCACTGAGTGAGCTCCCTCCATAGCCTCGACTCAGCAACCATTTCCTCCCTCTCCGCCTTCTCCCCTCTTGATGTTGAGTTCATCTCTGGTCTAGTCAGCAAATCCAAAGCTTCAACCTGCTCACTTGATCCTATGCCCACTTCCCTAGTCAAGACATGTCTTCCTGCAATCTCTCCCCTCACGGTTGTTAACGTGTCCTTCTGTTTTGACACTGTTCCTCCTGATCTCAAACTGGCTGCTGTCCCACCCATTGTGAAAAAACAAGGACTTGACCCAGCTAACCTCAACAACTACAAGCTAATATCCAACATTCCCTTCATGGCCAATGTACCTTCCCAACTCCATTAGCACATGGCTTCCAATAACCTCTTTGAGCCTCTTCAATCAGGGTTTAGGGCCAATCACAGCATGGAAAAGGCTCTGGTTCAAGTGGTAAACGATCTCTACTACTAGTAGATTACTCTGGCTGACTCTAGCAATCTAAACCTCCTCATCCTACTGAACTTATCGGCTGCCTTTGACACAGTTTTCCATTCCATCCTCCTTGAAAGAATGGAGAGGCCTCGGGTAATTATCGGAACAGCTCTAGCCTAGTTCAGGTCCTACCTGTTGGACAGGCAGCAGTTAGTGACCCTGGGACACTTCAAATCCGCCCATTATGCTGTCCGCCAGGGAGTCCCCCAAGGCTCAGACCTAGGGCCTCTCCTTTTCATCATGTACATCCTACCCCTCGGCCAAATCATCCATCAATATGGTCTGCAATCCCACTGTTACGCTGATGACATGCAAATCTATGTTCACTCCAAACCCACCTCTGACCTCCCCCATCATCACTCAAGAAATAAAATCATGGATGAGTTCAAACTTCCTTAAGCTCAACAGCGATAAGACAGATGCCATGTTGGTGGACCCCAGATTTCTCCTGAAGAAGGTGGAGGAGTTCGAGCTTAACATCGACATCTGCTTTATCCGTCCTGCCTCCTAGGTGAAGAATCTGGGGGTCATTCTCGATTCTTCACCCTCCTTTGATGCCCACATTAAAAACTCACAAAATCTGCCTTCCACCATCTCAAGAACATTGCCAGACTCCTCCCCTCCCTTGGAAACTCAATTGCTGAAACCATTATACAGGTGTAGGATGTTAATTTGATCACCCTTTTGTAGGATAACTTTTAGTGTATTTGAGGTTTTAAATGCTTTTGCATTATGTAATTTCCACTCCGAAATGTCAGTGTTGATTTTCCCTTACAAAAAATGTAACAACCCCTACAGAAAGAGCCATTAATTATAATCCACATAATAATTCACACTTTCTGTTGCTGCAGGATTATTGCCCTGCCGTAGCAAACTGGCTCGAATTAAGATCCTACATCTGTACATGCCTATTTTACCTCACACCTGGACTGTTGCAATGATCTCCTGTATGGACTCCATACCAGCTCCCTCAAAAAACTTCAGTACATCCAGAACTCAGCCGAGAGATTCCTCACCTGCACCCAGGGGCAGACTGGGCAGACGTGGCAATTGCCTCAGGCCTTACATCATTAAATAATTTCTCCTTTTGAGCCCCCATCCCCCATGCGCCGCTCGAGGTCCTCATATCAATATTCATATAATCTCATAATAGTAGAAACAAGTATCATTAATCACCCACGGACTGGTTCATAATAATGGACTATTCCACCCTGACTGGTTCATAATAATGGACTATTCCACCCTGACTGGTGCATAGTAATGGACTGTTCCACCCTGACTGGTTCATAATAATGGACTATTCCACCCTGACTAGTTCATAATAATGGACTATTCCACCCACGGACTGGTTCATAATAATGGACTTTTCCAACCTGAGTTCCCACACATTGTTTCACATGATATGATTGCAAACGTGACTTTCCTTGAAATTAAGTTGCGGCAATGAGGTGGCTCCAGAATGAGGCAGAGAAAAGAAAAATAAAGTAATAAGATTTAATTTCAACAGTGTTAATAGTGTTTTTTAGAAATTCAAGGGTTTGACAATTCAAGGAGTTGATCTAATGGTGCACTCTGATGTCATCGGCCTCCCCCTTGATTGCGGCAACAATACAGAAGCAATTGAGGACAAAATAGGAACTTTTTTGGGAGCCATGCTACTTTTTGTAATAGACATGTTTATATTTAATATTTTATTATTTCCTTGTGTATCTTGAAAGGCGCAAATAAAATAGATTATTATTATTATATGTACTTGTACTTCTACACATACACATTCAGCCGTGTCGCAGTGTTCTGTACCTGGACGCATTGAGATGGTCAGAACAGGGTCTTTCCTGTCCTCAGAGTCCTTTCCTGTTCTTTTATCTGCTTTCCCGTCAGCTTCCTCCATCTCTGATTGCCCTCCCTCCTGTGGATGGGGTTAGACATATCACATTACTAAATCACACATGTGTGTGTCAGTGGGGGGTCCTCAGAGGAGGAAGGGGAGGACCATCCTCCTCAGTGAATTTCAAAAAAATGTAAATGGTAAAATATTGAAAAAGTCATCCTTTTTAGATAAAACTATACTAAATGTATTCACACATCACCAAATAATTTATTAAAACACACTGTTTTAAAATGAAGGTCGACAGTAGCATCAACAGCACTCTGTAGGGTAGCACCATGGTGTAGCCGGAGGACAGCTAGCTTCCATCCTACTTTTGGTGCATTGACTTCAATACAAAATCTAGAAGGCTCATGGTTCTCATCCCCTTCCATAGACTTACATAGTAATTATTACAACTTCTGGAAGACGTCCTCCAACCTATCAGAGCTCATGCAGCATGAACTGACATGTTGTCCACCCAATCAAAGGATCAGAGAATTAGTCTAGTACTGAAAGCATAAGCTACAGCTAGCTAGCACTGCAGTGCATAAAATGTGGTGCGTAATTGACTCAGTTTCACTTACTTAGCTAGTAAATGCAGCTGGCTAGTTTAGTTACTCAAACACCCGGCTCAAACAGAGGGATGCTATGTTAGCTAGCTGGCTATGACTTTCCAACACAACACTGGAACTCTTCCAAGTCAAGTTAAGCTTTTGGTTTAATCATTTATTTCCACCGGGGTTAGCCGGTGTAACTGCTTACTGCCTATATACACTGTAACGTTACTGCATGATTGTAGCGGGTTTACTAACGCATTAGTTCTATTTGCTATGTTGACTAGGACGTTACTTTAGCTAATATGGGGACAACGATGTAGGCTGTGTGTAGCGGTTATGACATGATTTGGCTTGGAAAGTTTTTTTTGTCTGGTGACATACATCTGATGTGTTGTTCATTGAAGTCCACAAACAAAGGGAAAAGGTGAGAGGAAGAGAGCGCATAGAGGCGAGAAGGAATACAATGTGGCTGCTATGAAAGTGAACTGTGTTTATGTGTGATCAGGGATGTATTCATTCCGCCGATTCTGTTGAAAAACGTTTCTTAAACGGAAGCAAACGAAACGGGGATAAAAATACCTGCATTTGTCCAATAAAAACTTGCGTTTGCAACTGTTGGACTAATGATTACACCCTAAATAAGCTAGATGTAGGCAAGAGTGTGCAAGGCGGTATTGAATGTGTCACTGTCTGTCCATGTGTCACTGTCTGTCATCTCAAATTTTTCTCTCGACCTGTGTGCACCTACGTTGTAAACTTTCATTCATAGGCTAGGTTGTAGAAACCTCATGATGGGTATAGGGTAAATTCAAGTATCAATGTTACATTGAAATGGGTGAATGGAGTATGAATGACAGTCATCCAACATGCTGTAATAGATAGGAATAATGCCATGGTCATGAAAAAAACCACTGGTGTGTTTTGGCTTGTCTATTTCACACGTTCATTGAGAGGAATGCTTCCGTAAAGTACCTTGAGGTTGTGATCACTGGGGCTTTGCCTCTGTTGGCTGGAGAGAGGTGTAGAAGAGGAGGATGAGGGAGGAGCAGGTGGAAAAGAAGAGGAAGAGGGAGGACTGTCCTGGATCTGTGGGGAGGAGTCTGTCCTCGTGGCCCTGTTAGATGTCTCTCCCTCTATGTACACATCCTGCAGTGTGGGGCTGGGCTTGCTGTCCTGTGGTGACTTACTGCTTTTGAACCTCCCAGGACCAGACAGGTCCAGAGGAGAGTCAGCCCCTTTCAGTCCCTCCCCAAACACCCTCTCTGGCTGCACCACCACATCCCGACATGGGTTCTGCACCCCCCGTCTGTCCTGGTCCTGGACCCGTGCGGCTGAGCTCTTCCCAGGCTTGGGCCAGGCCTGCCCAGTGCTCTGCCCCATGCTCTGGGTGTTGCTGCTGCTCTGCTGGTGGAAGGTCTGGAAGTTGGGGTTAGGGTTGGGGTGGACCACCAGGCCATCGCCAACAGAGGTGGCCAGGGTGCCCCAATCAGAGTGCTCGGGCAGGGGCCAGGGGACAGAGAGATGGGCACTCTTGATAGGAAACGGACGGTAGGGGACCGGGGCATGGACCAGGTCACATTTTTGCTTCTCATCTCCAAGTAGAGAGGAGGATAAAGAGGAGGAAGAAGGGAGAGGGTTGTTCTTCAGGACAAACAGGTGGGGGGGAATGTAGGGAGCGACAGGGTAGCGCTGCTGGCCAATTGTTTCCACACTATGGACTCTAAGAGAAGGGAAGGATGGGGAAGAGGAGAAAGAGAGGGAAGAGAGGAAAAGGTTATAAGGTAAACGTGCTTCTCTTTTCTCTATCTTTTGCTGTTATTGCCTCACTTGCTCACCTCTTCTCCCCAGTGTTGCCTCTGGCTGTACTTTGCTCTGGCCTCAATGCTTGTGGGATGGGAGTGGACATGGATAGAGGCTTATGGGATTTCTGTGTGCGTTAAGAAGGGAGATGGTGGCTGAGAGGGGACATTTTGACTTGTTCTATATTGATCCATTCAGCTAATGATTTGTTTTTAAGACAAACAAAATCACTTACATAGGATTGTTTTCCATTCCATCCCTTCACATGTCTATGTTCAAGTAGTGTCTCTATTTTGTCAAAAATCCCAAAGAAGAAAATAAATCCTGATGATTATACTGGTGATAATGATGAGTTATCATTAATTGACTCTAAATACTTTAAGTTCATGATGAGAAGTGTATTCTTTCCTCTCACCGTCAGCTCCAAAGGAACGTCTGTGGCCCATCTCAGTATTGACTATGGACAGCCCTGCAGTGGCGCCCTCTGGTGGCTGGCTGAGAGACCTGATGGCTGTGGTGTGTGGCACAGCAGAAGGTGAAATGTCAGCAGACGGCCTGACCTCCGGGGTTGCATCCTGGGAGGAGGAATGTCCACTCTGACCTCTGAAATGACAAGAATGTTATGCTCCAACTAACAAGACAAAATCACATGTATTCATACCAAGTTACACACAACAATAGGCTCAGTTGTAATAAAACATTGGCTGTGTATACAAAACGATAAGATAATCTTCCTAATATTGATTTGCACCTCCACCCCCCTTTTGCCCTAAGAACAGCCTCAATTTTTCGAGGCATGGACTCTACAAGGTGTCGAAAGCATTCCACAGAGATGCTGGCCTATGTTGACTCCAATGCTTCCCACAGTTGTGTCAAGTTGGCTGGATGTCCTTTGGGTGTTGGCCCATTCTTGATACAAACGGGAAACTGTTGAGCGTGAAAAACTCCCAAGTATTGCAGCTCTTGACACAAACCGGTGCGCCTGGCACCTACTACCATACCCCGTTCAAAGGCACTTAAATCTTTTATCTTGCCCATTCACCCTCTGAATGGCACACATACAGTGTGTTCAGAAAGTATTCACAACCCTTAAACTTTTCCACATGTTGTTGTGTTAGAGCATGATTTTAAAATAAATGGATTCAATTGAGATTTTGTGTCACTTGTCTACACACGATACTCCATAATGTCAAAGTGGAATTATGTTTTTAGAATTTTTTACAAATTAATTTAAAACGAAATGCTGAAATGTCTTGAGTTAATAAGTATTCAACCCCTTTGTTATGGCAAGCCTAAATAAGTTCAGGAGTAAACATGTGCTTAACAAGTCACATAATAAGTTGCATGGACTCACTCTGTGTGCAATAATAGTGTTTAACATGATTTTTTTGTGACTACTTTATGTATGTACCACACACATAATTATCTGTAAGGTCCCTCAGTCAAGCAGTGAAATTCAAACACAGATTTAACCACAAAGACCAGTGAGGTTTTGCAATGCCTTGCAAAGAAGGGCACCTATTGGTAGATGGGTAAAACATTTAAAAGCAGACACTGAATATCCCTTTGAGCATAGTGAAGTTATTAATTACACTTTGGATGGTGTATCAATACATCCAGTCACTACAGAGATACAGGGGTATCTCTCCTAACTCAGTTGCCGGAGAGGAAGGAAACCGCTCAGGGATTTCACCATGAGGCCAATGGTGACTTTAAAACAATTACATCGTTTAATGGCTGTGATAGGAGAAAACTGAAGATGGATCAAAAACACTGTAGTTACTCCACAATACTAATCTAAATGACAGAGTGAAAAGAAGGAAGCCTGTACAGAATACAAATATTCCAAAACATACATCCCATTTGCAATAAGGCACTAAAGAAATAATGCAAAAAAAAAATGCTAATAAATGTACTTTATGTACTCAACACAAAGCATTATGTTTGGTGCAAATCCAACAACACAAATCACTGAGTACCACTCTTCATATTTTCAAGCATGGTGGTGGCTGCATCATGTTATGCGTATGCTTGTCATCGACAAGGACTAGGCAGTGTTTTAGGACAAAAAGAACTGAAATGGAGCTAAGCACAGGCAAAATCCTAGAGGAAAACCTGTTTCAGTCTGCTTTCCAATAAACACTGGGAGAAAAATTCACATTTCAGCAGGACAATAACCTAAAACGCAAGACCAAATCTAAACTGGAATTGCTTACCAAGACAAAATGGAATGTTCCTGAGTGGCTTAGTTAAGGTTTTGACTTAAATCAGCTTGAAAATCTATGGCAAGACTTGAAAATGGCTGTCTGGCAATGATCAACCACCAAGTAGACAGAGCTTGAAGAACTTAAAAAATAATAATGCAAATATTTTACAATCCAGGTGTGCAAAACTCTTAGAGACGTACCCAGAAAGACTCACAGCTGTAATTGCTGCCAAAGGTGATTCTAACTAGTACGGGTGTGAATACTTATGTAAATGACACATTTCTGTATTTCGTTTTCAATACATTCTCCAAAATGTCTAAAAACATGTTATCACTTTGTTATTATAGGGTATTGTGTGTAGATGGATGAGACTTTTTGTTGTTGTTGTTGATTTCAGGCTGTAACACAACAAAATGTGGAACAAGTCAACGGGTATGAATACTTTCTGAAGGCACTGTACACAATCCATGTCTCAACTGTCTCAAGGCTTACAAATCCTTCTTTAACCTGTCTCCTCCCCTTCATCTACACTGATTGAAGTGGATTTATCAAGTGACATCAATAAAGGATCATAGCTTTCACCTTGATTCACCTAGTCAGTCTATGTCATGGAAAGAGAAGGTGTTCATAATATTTTGGACACTCAGTGCATATAACTCACTCTTGTGCTCCTCTCAGATGACTGATTTCTTCTTGCAGTCTCTGGTTCTCCTTTTTCATTTTGTTCATCTTTCCCACTACAAAATAACCCACAGTCCATGGCTAATGTTTAAGTACTATACTGTAGCTATAAAATAAGCATTATTGTTGGATCTTTACACAATGCTTGAGATGCATGTGAAGGAGGGGTTGATGTGTTAGCTAGCTACCCAGGATGGAAATATGATGGAGGCTCTGGATCTGGGAGGTCTCATACTCCTGCTGCCTGCGCTTGGCCACGTCCTGAGTGACAGTACACCTGTCACAGAGCCCTGCCCTCAACCTGCAGCACAGAGGTCACCAGGGGGTCAAACATTGACACACATTCAGCTACAAATTGTGTTAAGATAGCACACACACACCCTATTTTTATATTTCTTGTGGTTTCAAGTTGAGAATTTCACTGTACATGTGCATGTGAAAAATAAAACGTTAAGCTAAAAATACTAATATAGAATACCAAAACACAGAGACATACAGAGGGACCCACCTATTTTCCAGCTGTTTGATGTTTTCTGTAAGTAACCGCTGGTGCTCTTTCAGCTGTTGGTTCTTGTTAAACAGCTCTTCCATTTGCTTTGTTTCACTACTCAGAGTAACACACCAAGCACTGCCATCACTACATCTCCCATATATCAACATATCACCTTTAATAAAGTGCTTTACTCACCAGCTGTTTCTATTGTTCAGCTCCTGAAATTTCTCTAGCCATCCTAGAGCGAGAGAGAGCGAGAGAGAGAGAGCGAGAGCCAGAGAGAGCGAGAGAGAGAGAGAGAGAGAGCGAGAGCGAGAGCGAGAGCGAGAGCGAGAGCGCGAGAGAGAGAGAGAGAAATAGAGAGAGAGAGAGAGAGAGAGAGAGAGAGAGAGCGAGAGCGCGAGAGAGAGAGAAATAGAGAGAGAGAGAGAGAGAGAGAAATAGAGAGAGAGAGAGAGAGAGAGAAACATGTCAAATAGCTGTTTTCACATTTTGAGCTTCAATTTTACTTGTGAAACCACATTTTTAACATGTATTCAATTTAGTGTTCACATGTTTACACCACCTTTTCACGTGAGGAGAATTACATGTCTTTCACCTCACATGTGGAATTGCACGTTCACATGCAAAAAACAATCACATATAAAAATCTAATTTGCAGTTTCATATGTGAAAAATGTTCAAGTGAACTTGCAATTCCAGACATCAAAGTGAAAATCTAATTGAAAGTTTCACATGTAAAAAAACTCCACATATATTCCGAATTTTTGAAAATTATGTAAATGTAAACAAACACTGTATAGCCTAAAAACATTGTTAAACAATCATTTTGATATCATGGATGGTCAGTCCGTTAATTGTAGTCTATGGATTTGAGTTGTTGCGTTTGTAGAGCGATGGGTAACGATGCTTCGTGGGTGACTGTTGTTGATATGTGCAGAGGGTCCCTGGTTCGCGCCGGGGTATGGGCGAAGGGACGGACGTAAAGTTATACTGTTTTTCAGCCCCATTGCTTTTTACCGAAACTGTGGCGGGGAGGGCACTTTGTTAATGTTTCAATTAAGGATTGACACTTTAAACACCTTTAATATAGTCATAGTGTTATTATATTGTGCATTCCTCAAGTGAGTGAGTTACTTTTGTGCCATTAATATCCAGTGTTGGGGAGTCGTAGATCAACTAGTAATTTAACAAAATTCTGCAGTAGTTTGGTAGTATTTTCGGTAGTTAATTAAAAACAATTGCCATGTAGTGGTGTAGCTATCTACTGGAACTTTACACTACTTTTCTTTGCTAAAATAAACTAAAACATGGGTGAAGACGGCATCAGACCTGCCTAATTCTCACTTGAAACATAGTTGTGTTCAATAGGCTAAATAACACATCCTGTTAACATCTGACTCCAGAGTCATCTATTCTTGCAATGTGTAGTGTGTGACATTTCATATTTAGATATTATCATTTTTCACTAAGTACTTTGGATGTAGTGAACTACTTTTTCAAAGTAACTTTAGTGTAGTTTAACCTTTTCCAGTGTGAAATAATAGAATGGTAAACCATATTTTCGGAGTGGCTTCCCCAACACTGTAAATAGCAAACAAAACTTCTGATGTCGAGATCAACATTCTTAGTATTGCAAACAAAAATAATGATATTGAAAGCGAAACATAAACCCAAAAGTATAGATTTTTTTCCAGTTGTAAGTTTTGGCTCATTCATTCTAGCAACATAGAAACATACCACCACCCTTCATCCCATTGCTGATTTGCCTAAGCAGGTTCGGTCCTGGATGGGAGACCAGATATTGCTGGAAGTGGTGACAAATAAATGTGTGTTTGTTTGTTTTTCAGGTGAAAAATGTACATGTGAAACTTCACGTGTCAAAGAAACACATCTTACTTGTGAAAATTTCACAGTAAAAAATGAAAAAAATCTAATCACGGGGAAATCTTCGCGTGATTTCCCGAGAACCACATGGCTATACTTGCATAATTAAGGGCTACACATTACATACACTCAGCTTCCAGTATTACAAAGACATTATTTGCTGTTACAAAGACATAATAAAGTTGTTAGTCCATTCACTCTTTTGTTTTGACTCACGTCTCAGAGTATCAGTGACACTGATACTGCTGGAGGATAGCTCACTCACCTTTGACTTCTCTCTCATGGGCCTCCCTCAGTTTGTGGAAGAGCTTGTTGAAACCCTCCAGTGCCATGGTAACACTAGGCTGTCACAGCTGACCTGGACACAGAGCCCCTCTTTCGCTCAGCTGTCATCCACTACAGCAATGTCATCAACTGGGGAAGATATTCCAACCAAAATAGTTAACTGTACATTCAGATCTACAGAAGAGCATGCTAGGGTGCATTCTGCACAGCAACCCTTATGGCCGTGCCCTGCACAAACATGAGGGTAAACTTGTACAGAGATATGGGAAACTATAACGTTTTCCGAGAACTGCGCCCAAGGCCTCAATTTGTGTGTGTTTATGTGTGTGTGTGTGTGTGTGTGTGTGTGTGTGTGTGTGTGTGTGTGTGTGTGTGTGTGTGCGTGTGTGTGTGTGTGTGTGATAGAGAGAGAGAGAGAGAGAGAGAGAGAGAGAAGCACTTGAGAGCTGTATACTTCCCTCTCCTATGTTCTAGAATCTAGACTAGAGGTCGATATATAAATCATAGAATATGAAACATTCTTGGTGAAATCTCAATATTGCTGTAAGGTGACAATGCAATCCTGTCATGTGATATCCTCACAATTGGGCCATGAAGCATAACATGTCTGAGGGAAGCAGTATTCCAAGGACATTCATAGGGCATGTGAAGTTGTTGTTGAGATATTGAAGTGGGCACAACTCTAAAGTCACACACATTATTATAATATAAAATATTTGTAATGACTACTGCCTACTTCCCTTTTTCTTTTTCTTTGTACTTATTTCCACCCATATGACCAAGAATCTCAGTACTAAAATGAGATGTTTGAGGGTGTGTCTACACATTCGAAAACACTATTTTGAATTTCGATCAGAGCCGTTCTCTCGGCATGTTGGGATACGTTGACTAACTGTCCCAAACGTTGCAGCGAAGCAAGAGAAGACCTGCCTGTCTTCCACTGCTGGCTGGCTTTCATGGCTTCTTTACTGCACGTCACAAGCTCTCAGTTCAACGGTAACATACACACTTATACAACACTGTATCTACAAGAACATTACAAACACAGTATATTACACACAACTATATTAGGATTTTGACTAAAACCGCTTATTTGATCTAAGTAAAGGTAAATTTGCTCTTATTGATAATTCAGGAAGTTCACAGAACAACAGGCCTGATTTACCCATACATGTATCTAATGATACAAATATCTGTAAATATCTGTTTGTTTGCTGTAAATGGATACTGACTAGCTGTATTACTGTGTAACTGTGCACTGCATAATGGTGTTTACACAACAAAGTAGGAATTGCAGAGCTCTAGACACTTAGAGAAGAGAATGTTGGGGTACAGTATAAGGACACAGCGACGAGGTTCAAGAGTCTGTGACACACATAAAGAAATGCAGTCTCAAAGTGTGAATGAAGCCTGAAAAATCAAAGATTTAGCATGCATTTACTGAAATGAGACACAATGGCACTCACACATAGACACACACACATGCATGCAAACAGCAGGTGGCGGTAACAAGGCTACATTTTCTATATCAATAGAAATATAGACTCAGCTATATGGTACCTACTAGTGATGTACGGGTTGACTCATAACCCCCAGTCCCCGCAGCTATATGGTACCTACTAGTGATGTACGGGTTGACTCATAACCCCCAGTCCCCGCAGCTATATGGTACCTACTAGTGATGTACGGGTTGACTCATAACCCCCAGTCCCCGCAGCTATATGGTACCTACTAGTGATGTACGGGTTGACTCATAACCCCCAGTCCCCGCAGCTATATCCGCGTGGCGGACCGGTTTAAGGTCAGTAAATAGTGTGTGGCTGAAGGGCGGGTGGGCTGGTTGAATAAAAAGAAACAATACCTTAAAAAAAACATGAACGTATAATTCTTGTGCATTTTATATAGGCTACATTGAGGTTTTTTCTCTCATTATTTTAGGCTATCTGGTATTAGTGCATAAGCCAAAACTTTAGGGCTTAACTGTAGGCAAGCCACATAGCCCACACAGCCAATCGCCAAATAATGCTTTTGGGAAAGGGCAGAAAAAGCTAACGTCAAACCACAGAGCAAAAAGGACATTGTTGAAGTTTAATTCAATAAGAGAAAAGCTGCGAAAGGAGAGTTGAAAATAAAGAGAAGGGAGGGCCAGAAAAGTATTGTTAGGAAAATATCTGTTGAAGTGGTAAAAGAGGATGATCGTTGTGCCAGCTATGTTATGTAAGATGATTGTGATGATTATGTGACGATTACGTGATGATTGTGAAGCGCTATACAAGACGGGACTTCAAATAGGCCTATGGCATATCAAGGGAACTGTAGCCAACTGTTTTGATGGGTAGTCGTGGCCAAAGGTTTTGAGAATGACACAAATATACATTTTCACAAAGTCTGCTGCCTCAGTTTGTATTATGGCAATTTGCATATACTCCAGAATGTTATGAAGAGTGATCAGATGAATTGCAATTAATTGCAAAGTCCCTCTTTGCCATGCAAATGAACTGAACCCCAAAAAAACATTTCCACTGCATTTCAGCCCTACCACAAAAGGACCAGCTGACATCATGTCAGTGACTCTCTTGTTAACACAGGTGTGAGTGTTGACGAGGACAGGGCTGGAGATCATTCTGTCATGCTGATTAAGATCGAATAACAGACTGGAAGCTTCAAAAGGAGGGTGGTGCTTGGAATCATTGTTCTTCCTCTGTCAACCATGGTTACCTGCAAGGAAACACGTGCCATCATCATTGTTTTGCACAAAAAGGGCTTCACAGGCAAGGATATTGCTGCCAGTAAGATTGCACCTAAATCAACCATTTATCAGATCATCAAGAACTTCAAGGAGAGCGGTTCAATTGTTGTGAAGAAGGCTTCAGGGCGTCCAAGAAAGTCCAGCAAGCGCCAGGACCGTCTCCTAAAGTTGATTCAGCTGCGGAATCGGGGCACCACCAGTATAGAGCTTGCTCAGTAATGGCAGCAGGCAGGTGTGAGTGCATCTGCACGCACAGTGAGGCGAAGACTTTTGGAGGATGGCCTGGTGTCAAGAAGGGCAGCAAAGAAGCCACTTCTCTCCAGGAAAAACATCAGGGACAGACTGATATTCTGCAAAAGGTACAGGGGTTGGACTGCTGAGGACTGGGGTAAAGTCATTTTCTCTGATGAATCCCCTTTATGATTGTTTGGGGCATCCGGAAAAAAGCTTGTCCGGAGAAGACAAGGTGAGCGCTACCATCAGTCCTGTGTCATGCCAACAGTAAAGCATCCTGAGACCATTCATGTGTGGGGTTGCTTCTCAGCCAAGGGAGTGGGCTCACTCACAATTTTGCCTAAGAACACAGCCATGAATAAAGAATGGTACCAACACATCCTCCGAGAGCAACTTCTCCCAACCATCCAGGAACAGCTTGGTGATGAACAATGCCTTTTCCAGCATGATGGAGCACCTTGCCATAAGGCAAAAGTGATAACTAAGTGCCCCGGGGAACAAAACATTGATATTTTGGGTCCATGGCCAGGAAACTCCCCAGACCTTAATCCCATTGAGAACTTGTGATCAATCCTCAAGAGGCGGGTGGACAAACAAAATCCCACAAATTCTGACAAACTCCAAGCGTTGATTGTGCAAGAATGGGCTGCCATCAGTCAGGATGTGGCCCAGAAGTTAATTGACAGCATGCCAGTGCGGATTGCAGAGGTCTTGAAAAAGAAGGGTCAACACTGCAAATATTGACTCTTTGCATCAACTTCATGTAATTGTCAATAAAAGCCTTTGACTCTTATGAAATGCTTGTAATTATACTTCAGTATTCCATAGTAACATCTGACAAAAATATCTAAAGACACTGAGGCAGCAGACTTTGTGAAAATTAATATTTGTGTCATTCTCAAAACTTTTGGCCATGACTGTAGGTCTATAATAAAAGTATTTCAACCACATAGGCTTAAAATATGCATCCAAGCTGAACTGAAATCTTCTGAAAATTTTCACAGGTTTATTTTCCCTTACAACCGGTCAAACTGGTGTCATTTGTCATTTTGACAGAAAATCTTTCCAGTTTTTTTGTTGCACTATTCTATTTTCTCCCCAGCCCCTAAACGTCAGAGAAACCTTACAGATGCATTCATTCTGTTGATCTATTACATTATTCTGTTAACCAGGGCGATCTATTACATTATTCTGTTGACCAGGGCGATCTATTACATTATTCTGTTGACCAGGGCGATCTATTACATTATTCTGTTAACCAGGGCGATCTATTACATTATTCTGTTAACCAGGGCGATCTATTACATTATTCTGTTAACCAGGGCGATCTATTACATTATTCTGTTAACCAGGGCGATCTATTACCATTATTCTGTTGACCAGGGCGATCTATTACATTATTCTGTTAACCAGGGCGATCTATTACATTATTCTGTTGACCAGGGCGATCTATTACATTATTCTGTTGACCAGGGCGATCTATTACATTATTCTGTTGACCAGGGCGATCTATTACATTATTCTGTTGACCAGGGCGATCTATTACATTATTCTGTTGACCAGGGCGATCTATTACATTATTCTGTTGACCAGGGCGATCTATTACATTATTCTGTTAACCAGGGCGATCTATTACATTATTCTGTTAACCAGGGCGATCTATTACATTATTCTGTTGACCAGGGCGATCTATTACATTATTCTGTTGACCAGGGCGATCTATTACATTATTCTGTTGACCAGGGCGATCTATTACATTATTCTGTTGACCAGGGCGATCTATTACATTATTCTGTTGACCAGGGCGATCTATTACATTATTCTGTTGACCAGGGCGATCTATTACATTATTCTGTTGACCAGGGCGATCTATTACATTATTCTGTTGACCAGGGCGATCTATTACATTATTCTGTTAACCAGGGCGATCTATTACATTATTCTGTTAACCAGGGCGATCTATTACATTATTCTGTTGACCAGGGCGATCTATTACATTATTCTGTTGACCAGGGCGATCTATTACATTATTCTGTTGACCAGGGCGATCTATTACATTATTCTGTTGACCAGGGCGATCTATTACATTATTCTGTTGACCAGGGCGATCTATTACATTATTCTGTTGACCAGGGCGATCTATTACATTATTCTGTTGACCAGGGCGATCTATTACATTATTCTGTTGACCAGGGGATTGTTTAGTCTTCTAGGGCATCATATAATGACAGACCAGAAGCTGCATGTATCTAATTATAGACAAGTTGACTAACAAATAGCCTACCAAAATGTCGGGAATTATAAGCAGAAACATATCTAAATCAGGCAACAAAAAAGATCCTGCAACCCCTGTCAAACAGCGCATTTTCTATTTTTGAGGGTTAGTGGTCGGGCGTGGGCCTCAGATTTTCACTTTATCACAAATAGTCGGGCGGTTGCCAATGGGTTATTAGCAATTGTGGGTAGGTGAACAAACAGCTGACCCGCGCACCTGTAGTACCTACCACTAAAGGCGCATTTCAGGAATTTAAAAACAAGAAAACGGTAACCCCCCCATTTGTATTGGTAACAGCTGGGGATGGGGACAGAGAAATGTAATCACTCTTATATTGATCAACAGACTATGGATGCAAGGACTGATCATCCATAACATAAAAATTATAGTTAACCAAGTTTTAACCAGTCCAAAAATGTATGAACCGATCCCGGATTGCCCCTTTAATCGTGCAATCCTGTACAACACAGTGTTGGGAAACAGACATAGTCACAACAATAGGTTATGTTCACAAAATGTTATTATTTGTGCTCTGAGAAAGTGCACAGGCTACTGTGAGGTGGCAGGTAGCCTAGCAGTTCCGTTGGGCCAGTAAGTGAAAGGTCGATGTGCCCTTGAGCAAGGCAATTAACCCTAATTTGCTCCAGGGGCGCCATTCTACTATGGCTGACCCTGTAAAACAACACCTTTCACTGCACACATCCAGTGTATGTTGCCTTCATGCTCTGCCTTCATGCTCTGCCTACTCTGTCCCAATCAACACATGGATCACTAGCTCACTGTCAATCCACAAACCATTATTCCATCATCTGACAAATTCAATGTGAACCCGGCCCACTTCCCTACACTGTGTTTTGTTCATTTAAAAACATATTATGTGGCCTCCCGAGTGGCGCAGCGGTCTAAGGCTCCGCATCACAGTATTGCGGTGTCACCACAGTCTGGGGTTTGATCCCAGGCTGTATCATTACCGGCCGTGACCGGGAGTCCCATAGAGCGCTGCACAATTGGCCCAGCGTCGGGAGGGTTTGGCCTGGGGGGCTTTACTTGGCTCACTGCGCTCTAGCGACTCCTTGTGGCGAGCCGGGTGCCTGCAGGCTGCCTTCGGTCGTCAGTTGAACAGTGTTTCCTCCGACACATTGGTGCAGCTGGCTTCTGGGTTAAGTGAGCGGGTGTTAAGATACGAAGTTTGGTGGGTCATGTTTCGGAGGACGCATGACTCGATCTTCGCCTCTCCCGAGCTCGTTGGGGAGTTGCATCGTTGAGACAAGATCGTAATACCAAAAAAGGTGTAAAAATTGAACACAAAAAAACCTTGTGTTTTCATACAAGATGCAATTAGAGATAAGTGTATTTTCACCATGAATAAACACTACTAGCCATTTGTCCTGTAAATAATGCAATTTAATATGGAGAACATCTTCCTCTCCATCATCTTATAGATAATTCCTCATTCACCCATCCTTTCTCTAAATATTATATTTTTCTATTTCTAATGAGAATTCAATGAGGGTACATAAGGAAACAGTTCTTTCCTGCACAGTAAAATCGCAAGAGTTAATTTAACTCCTATGGAGTTCATTGTAACACTATTTTGGGGTTTATATGGTCCCACTCTTTTGTGTTAAAACTACTCTGGTCAGTCTGTTCATATTTTTGGAGTACAAAATTACACTAAAAGGAGTAAGTATCCACCTATCAGAGAGTTGATTAAATGTAACTCTAAATGCCATTTACTCTTTTCAGTATAGTTTTTAATGAACTCCCTTGCCAATTATACTTGTATGTGTTTTTTAAAATTAACAATCAACTATAGCAGAGTACACTTCACTTTCAGTTTACTTCCTTTGAGTTATAAGGGTGTAAAGCCTTATTTGAATATTTCTTAATGTGTCACATTATGGTGGTTTGCAATGTGATATCCAATCTCTGTTGGAAGTCAACTTCCAAGAAGATAGCCAGCACTTCTACATCACTCACAACTTGCATTTAGAATACCTGTCAGTGTAGGGAAGAACTTACAATACATGAAAACTACCTACATCATGTAAACTGGAACAACTATCGCACTTGCTAACGGTTGCTATGAATCCACCTACTTCTAGATTGGATTAGTTTAGAAAAATTTCAGTAGCATAAAATGAGTGTACTGTACATGCGAAAACACAGATATTGAAACAAAACATTTTAAACTCAACCTGCAAAAGAGAATGATGGGAAATATGACAATGATGCCCCTCCCACATCTGTGGATAACCCCGTAGATTTAACTCCCTGTCTCTGGTTACTCTTAATGTAATTAAAAGTACTCCGTCCCAATGAACTACAGTCATCAACACTAACTTCAGGGAGCGTATCATTCTCTTGAGGGTTCAGATAACTCCCAGTAGAGTCAATTTAACCCTCATTTATTTAACACTGGTATTTCAACCATTCTTGATCTACTGTTTGTATGCTAATGAATGGACTCTCCTGCTCAGCCTTACTTCTGCCACCTGCCACCTGCCCACCTGCCAACCCGCCAAAACCTTACATGCCCCTGCTCCCCACATACACTTAAAGCAGGCTCACTCACCTCTTCCCAGTACCATCAACAACCCGATTGTCGCTTCTGCTCCAATCAGAATCAGAATCCCTCTCGTCCTTAGCCCTGGAGAGTTGGCTGATCAGTGCCAGAGAAGGATAGAGCAACAGAGAGAGAAAGCAAGAGAGGAAAAGGAGGCATGGAGAGCGCTCCCCCCTCCCCCCAATCTCCACCCTGGGAACAGGTTGGAGCGGTCCTCCTCCAGAGTACACAAACACAGACGCTCGGGCCAGTTCTTCCTGGATATTCCGGTTTTGCAGAAATCCCAAGAAACTGGCCCAACCGGATTTATGAACCCTAGAAAAAATAAGTAGAGAAACTCAAACACACAACAGAGAAACTCATTGCCATGCATTAAATGTTTCACTCCTACTATTCTGAATTAAGAGAGGAGATCTTTTTAAAAAATACATAAATCATGCTCTATAAATATTGAGTTATGATTGAGTGAATAGAGAATAGTGAATACATAATACTACTGAATAAACAACGATTTTGATGACTTTTTTCTACTTGAGCGGAGTACCCGTATTAAGTAATCTAAAAATGTAAGAGTAACTTTAAGAGACACTTGGTCAAATTGTGCAAAATATTTTTGAGGTTTTTGGATAGGAACATGCAATTCTCTGATTGTGCGTTTCTCCAAATGCTAGTGAATTAAAACAGGTACTACTTATATATTTACAAATGGGGTGGACACAATTATCATGTTGCCCTCCTACCTCTATATCCAGCCTGGTCTCATAGACTAGACGTAACATAGTAAAAGTAAATCCGGGATACACAAATTATTATGATACACTATGTTATGCTAGGTATGTTTACATAAGACAGAAGGTCATTTAAGGCAAAAACAAAAAGAAGGTGGTTGGTCAGGGTGGATGGGTAGGTGTATAACGCAAATGTCTAGCAACCCAAAGGTTGCGTGTTTGAATCTCATCACGGACAATTTTAGCTAATTAGTAACTTTTCAACTGCTTACTACTTTTAGCTACTTTGGAACTACTTAGCATGTTAGCTAACCCTTCCCCAACCCGAACCTTAACCCTTTAACCTGGCTCCTAACCTTAACCCTAACCTTAACCCTAACGCTAAACCCTAACCCCTAGCCTAGTTAACATTAGCCAGCTAATTAATGTTAGTGTTAACCCACTAGCCACCTAGCTAATGTCTCATTCCAAAATCATGGGCATTAATATGAAGTTGGTCCCTCCTTTGCTGCTGTAACAGCCTCCACTCTTCTGGGAAGGCTTTCCACTAGATGTTGGAACATTACTGAGGGGACTCGCTTCCATTCAGCCACAAGAGCCTTGGTGAGGTTGGGCAATGATGTTAGGCGATTAGACCTAGCTCGCAGTCACCGTTCCAATTCATCCTCAAAAGTGTTCGATGGGGTTGAGGTCAGGGCTCAGTGCAGGCCAGTCAAGTTCTTCCACACCGATCTCGACAAAACATTTCTGTATAGACCTAGCTTTGTGCATGGGTGCATTGTCATGCTGAAACAGAAAATGTCCTTCTCCAAACTGTATCCACAAAGTTGGGAAGCACAGAATCGTCTAGAGAATGTCATTGTATGCTGTAGCATTAAGATTTCCCTTCACTATAACTAAGGGGCCTAGCCCAAACCATGAAAAACAGCCCCAGACCATTATTCCTCCTCCACCAAACTTTAAAGTTGGCACTATGCATTGGGGCAGCTAGCGTTCTCCTGTCATCCGCCAAACCCAGATTTGTCTGTCGGACTGCCAGAGTGTGAAGCGTGATTCATCACTCCAGAGAACACATTTCCACTGCTCCAGAGTCCAAAGGAGGCGAGCTTTACACCACTCCAGCTGACGCTTGGCATTGTCCATGGTGATCTTAGACTTGTGTGCAGCTGGAAATGGAAAACAATGTCATGAAGCTCCCCGATGAACAGTTCTTGTGCTGACATGCTTCCAGAGTTTGGAACTCAGTAGTGAGTGTTGCAACCGAGGACAGATGATTTTTACACGCTACGTGCTTCAGCACTCGGCGGTCCCATTCCGTGAGCTTGTGTGGCCTACCACTTTCCGGTTGAACCGTTGTTGCTCCTAGATGTTTCCACTTCACAATAACAGCACTTACAGTTGACCGGGGGCGCTCTAGCAGGGCAGAAATTTGACAAATTGACTTGTTGGAAAGGTGGCATCCTATGACGGTGCCACGTTGAAAGTCACTGAGCTCTTCAGTAAGACCATTCTAATGCCAATGTTTGTCTATGGACATTTTATAACTGTCTGCTCAATTTTATACACCTGTCAGCAACGGGCACAAACTACTAAATGGAGTGTCTCGGATTTACGTAAAGAACAATATGAAATGCTTTGACACCAGGTTGCTACAGTTGAAGTCGGAAGTTTACATACACTTAGGTTGGAGTCAGTAAAACTCGTTTTTCAACCACTCCACAAATATCTTGGTAACAAACTATAATTTTGGCAAGTCAGTTAGGACATCAACTTTGTTCATGACACAAGTAATTCTTTCCAACAATTGTTTACAAACATATTATTTCACTTATAATTCACTGTATCACAATTCCAGTGGGTCAGAAGTTTACATACACTAAGTTGACTGTGCATTTAAACAGCTTGGAAAATACCAGAAAATGATGTCATGGCTTTAGAAGCTTCTGATAGGCTAATTGACATAATTTGAGTCAATTGGAGGTGTACCTGTGGATGTATTTCAAGGCCTACCTTCAAACTCGGTGCTTGACATCATGGGAAAATCAAAAGAAATCAGCCAAGACCTCAGAAAAAAAAATTGTAGACCTTCACAAGTCTGGTTCATCCTTGGGAGCAATTTCCAAACGCCTGTAGGTACCTCGTTCATCTGTACAAACAATAGTACGCAAGTATAAACACCATGGGACCACGCAGCCGTCATACCGCTCAGGAAGGAGACACGTTCTGTCTCCCAGAGATGAACGTACTTTGGTGGTCGAAAATTGCAAATCAGTCCCAGAACAACAGCAAAGGACCTTGTGAAGATGCTGGAGGAAACAGGTACAAAGGTATCTATATCCACAGTAAAACGAGTCCTATATGGACATAACCTGAAAGGCTGCTCAGCAAGGAAGAAGCCACTGCTCCAAAACCGCCATAAAAATGCCAGACTACGGTTTGCGACTGCACATGGGGACAAAGAACGTACTTTTCGGAGAAATGTCCTCTGGTCTGATGAAACAAAAATAGAACTGTTTGGCCATAATGACCATCGTTATGTTTGGAGGAAAAAGTGGGATTCTTGGAAGCCGAAGAACACCATCCCAACCGTGATGCACGGGGATGGCAGCATCATGTTGTGGGGGTGCTTTACTGCAGGAGGGACTGGTGCACTTCACAAAATAGATGGAATCATGAGGCAGGAAAATTATGTGGATATATTGAAGCAACATCTCAAGACATCAGTCAGGAAGTTAAAGCTTGGTCGCAAATGGGTCTTCCAAATGGACAATGACCCCAAGCATACTTCCAAAGTTATGGCAAAATGGCTTAAGGACAACAAAGTCAAGGTATTGGAGTGGCCATCACGAAGCCCTGACCTCAATCCTATAGAACATTTGTGGGCATAACTGAAAAAGCGTGTGCGAGCAAGGAGGCCTACAAACCTGACTCAGTTACACCAGCTCTGTCAGGAGGAATGGGCCAAAAGTCACCCAACTTATTGTGAGAAGCTTGTGGAAGGCTACCCAAAACGTTTGACCCAAGTTAAACAATTTAAAGGCAATCCTAACAAACACTAATTGAGTGTATGTAAACTTCTACCCCACTGGGAATGTGATGAAAGAAATACAAGCTGAAATAAATCCTTCTCTCTACTATTATTCTGACATTTCACATTCTTAAAATATATTTTTTTTAAAGAAAAAAAGTGGTGACCATAATAACTGACCTAAGACAGGGAATTTTTACTATGATTAAATGTCAGGAATTGTGAAAAATGTAGTTTAAATATATTTGGCTAAGGTGTATGTAAACTCCAGACCTCAACTGTATATCAGCTGTGCTGTGAATCACAATTGTGTGATTAACTAATTACAGAGATTGCTATAGCAAAAACATTTTCATCAAAATCTGTCTGTTTAAGCTAAAAATATCTAGTTTGTGATTAAGTGACCAAACAATTTGAGCTCCGCCCTAATTTGACCTACGGAAAGATGAGACTCTCACAAACACACAAACAGTACCACAACCAGTTTAAAAATGAATGGACCAAGTGCCAACTTCCCTTTGAATTATGTGTTGTTTTTCCATATACAGTATGAATGTGTTATTCAATACATTTCTATGGGCTAATAGCAGTAAGGCCAAATTCAATGTTTCATCAAACAATATCCTAAAATTCAAATTCAAATAGCTAAATGATCCTTGTTATGACCATCTTAAAACAATTCCATATGCTTAGTAGAAGTTAACATAGATATCTCTTGCTTAAATAGACAGATTTTGTGCTGCACACTAATATGACCACTCTATAGAAAGATGAGACTCTCACAAACACATACATGTTTTGCTCTAGGACACCCACACGCCTCACAAGACTTGTCTGAATGTAGCGTGGGACCAGTAAAAAAAATGTATGGACGTACAGTACCAGTCAAAAGTTTGGACACACCTACTCATTCCAGGGTTTTTCTTAATTTTTACAATTTTTTTACATTGTAGATATGGAATCATGTAGCAACCAAAAAAGTGTTAAACAAATCAAAATATATTTTAAATTTGAGTTTCTTCAAAGTAGCCACCTTTTGCCTTGATGACAGCTTTGCACACTCTTGGCATTCTCTCAACCAGCTTCATGATGTAATCACATGGAATGCATTTCAATTAACAGGTGTGCCTTGTTCAAAGTTAATTTGTGGAATGTCTTCCCTTCTTAATGCATTTGAGCCAATCAGTTGTGTTGTGACAAGGTAGATGTGGTATACAGAAGATAGCCCTATTTGGTAAAAGACCAAGTCCATATTATGGCAAGAACAGCTCAAATAAGCAAAACGACAACGACAGTAACCCATCATTACTTTAAGGCATGAAGGTCAGTCAATCCAGAAAATGTCAAGAATTTTGAAAGTTTCTTAAAGTGCAGTCACAAAAACCATCAAGCACTATGATGAAACTGGCTCTCATGAGGACCACCACAGGAAAGGAAGACCCAGAGTTACCTCTGCTGCAGAGGATAAGTTAATTAGAGTTACAAGCCTCAGAAACTGCAGCCCAAATAAATGCTTCACAGAGTTCAACATCAACTGTTCAGAGGAGACTACGTGAATCAGGCCTTCATGGTGAAATTGGTGCAAATAAACAACTACTAAAGAACACCAATAATAAGAAGAGACTTGCTTGGGCCAAGGAACATGAGCAATGGACATTAGACTGCTGGAAATCTCTCCTTTGGTCTGATGAGTCCAAATCTGAGATTTTTGGTTCCAACCGCAGTCTCTTTGTGAGATGCAGAGTAGGTGATCGGAGGATCTTTGCATGTGTAGTTCCCACTGTGACGCATGGAGGAGGAGATGTGATGGTGTGGGGGTGCTTTGCTGGTGACACTGTCTGTGATTTATTTAGAATTCAAGGCACTCTTAACCAGCATGGCTACCACATTCTGCAGCAAAACGCCATCCCATCTGGTCTGGACTTAGTGGGACTATCATTTTTTTATTATTTTTTTCAACAGGACAATGACACAACACACCTCCAGGATGTGTAAGGGCTATTTGACCAAGAAGGAGAGTAATGGAGTGCTGCATCAGATGACCTGGCTTCCACAATCAACCGGCCTCAAGCCAAATGAGATGTTTGGGGTTTTAGGCTGGGTTTCTGTACAGCACTTTGTAACATCAACTGATGTAAGAAGGGCTTTATAAATACATTTGATTGATTGATTTGGGATGATTTGGACCACAGAGTGAAGAAAAAGCAGCCAACAAGTGCTCAGCATCTGTGGGAACTCCTTCAAGACTGTTGGAAAAGCATTCCAGGTGAAGCTGGTTGAGAGAATGCAATGAATGTGCAAACTATCATCAAGGCAAATGGTGACTATTTGAAGAATCTCAAATATAAAATATATTTAGATTTGTTTAACACTTTTTCTTTGGTTACTACATGATTCCATATGTGTTATTTCATAGTTTTGATGTCTTCACTATTATTCTACAATGTAGAAAATAGTAAAAATAAAGAAAAACCCTTGAATGAGTAAGTGTGTTCAATCTTTTAAATGGTACTGTATATATGGAAGTAGTTTAGTGCCCAGAAAAATTTGTTAAATATGGGGGACCCCCCCCCCCCAAAATAAAAAAATCCTGATCTTTCTTATATTTCCCAGATATAGGACAGACACAATAAAACAAACTTCCTTTTAGATTTATTTTTTGACTGTTTTTCCATACATGAATCTGCTATTCAATGCATTTCTACGGGTTGATAGCAGTAAGGCCAAATTCAATGTTTCATCAAATACACAAAATACCAAAACAAATAGCTAAATTATCCTTGGTATGACCATCTTAAATGAATTACATATGTTAGCTTAGTAGTACCCCCCCAAGGTTGGGATTTAGGGTGTACTGTAGGACAGCAGCAGCAGCTATGGTTATGACGTTAACATGATAGCTAACACAATGACATGACAGTCACCTAGCCCAATAATGCTGGTGGGCCATAAAACCTAGAGTTTCCTGATTCCTGAACACTGGACAGACCGGGTTGAACAACAACAAAAAACTTCCGTCGGTATGTCTCCACCCTGATGGATGCTGCAGACGTACAGGAACGCAATGAGAGCGTGATAGGAATGTTCAAAATGCTGAATGTTGTCAGTGCATAATTTACTCCTCCTCTTACAAAAGAGAAAAATAAGCCTTAAGGCTTTATTGTGCTTGTATCCTCAATAATTGTTTATGTATGTATTGTTGCCTCCGGCTGGCGCAGCCTAGTTACTACTTTTAACTATCCAATAAATTCGATCAATCACCCGAGAGTATGTAGGTCCTCATATACACTTGAATGTGCCCTGTGAAGGACCCTAATTAGTTATTGATAATTATTCTGTTAATTGGTTAATGATGCCTTGATCATAAAGAAAATGAACCTGATCTCAGATTTGCGGCTAATCTCTGATAAGGGGCACAATGCCGTCAGAGTCCATTCTAGGAACAATTTGTGCAAAATAAGTGAGGCACTTAAGCTCTTCACTAGAGGTCCCTGTCTGACCTCTTCACACAGAAGAGAGAGAGAGAGAGAGAGAGAGAGAGAGAGAGAGAGAGAGAGAGAGAGAGAGAGAGAGAGAGAGAGAGAGAGAGAGAGAGAGAGAGAGAGAGAGAGAGAGAGAGAGAGAGAGAGAGAGAGAGAGAGAGAGAGAGAGAGAGAGAGAGAGAGAGAGAGAGAGAGAGAGAGAGAGAGAGAGAGAGAGAGAGAGAGAGAGAGAGAAACATGTCAAATAGCTGTTTTCACATGTTGAGCTTCAATTTTACTTGTGAAACCACATTTTTAACATGTATTCAATTTAGTGTTCACATGTTTACACCACCTTTTCACGTGAGGAGAATTACATGTTTTACAGGTGTTTGAGGGAGAATGGGCCTACTCTTTTTGACCAGGACTGGAATAACAACCCAGTTTCCTCTTGTCCTGCTCAGGCTAATCCAAATGTCATAGGAAAAGCATGCAATCTACTGCTGCCTCTCTCTCTCTTTCTGGGCTCGCTTGAGCGGTAAGGCGAAAGCAACTGACTAGATGAAAGTCAAGGAGTGAAGTCGGGGGAGGTGCATCTGCGAGTCGGGGTTTTCCAACAGCAAGGCTTAGATCAACATGGCAGTGTTGCCATTGTTTCTAAAAGTTGTTCTTTATAATGTGGAAATAAACATGTCTCCAACCCCATATCATACACTCACAAACAGAAAATATATCTGTGTACATTGTACAATCAATTAGTCAGAGAGAGCCTCAAATATCACATTCATTTGTACATATCTAGTATATACATGAATTTCGACAAAGTTGGTTCCTGTTTCAGGTCTTTGGTCAAGTTTGCGTGGGTCAAACAAAACCACCCTAATGATTGGTTGACAATAGAGCCTCCCACAACGCAGGCGATGGCTGCAGGAGGAAG